>NC_049178.1:15118851-15743851 GCF_009769625.2 Cygnus olor
ACCATTACTTGCAATTTGAAAGGAACAGAGTGAAGAGGAAATCACAAAGTGAAGGTGTAGAAAATATTTATAAAAGATTAAAGAAGAAATACTAATGTGGTGTTCCTATTCTGTATCACGTTGTAGGAGCACGATCTCTAAGTAGTAATGTTTCTCTGATGTAAACCTGTCAATGGCAGATTGATACTTTGGGAGAAGTGTAGAAGGAAGGCATGGAAATGACAAGGTTATTCTTAGTATTTCTTAAGCCCATTCTGAACAATGAAGACGCTAAACAAGTGCTGCAGCTTGCAGAGGAAATGGGAGGAGCCAATCTGATGAGAAAAACAGGCTTGGGTGGGGTGTAAATTATTAAAAGACCTTAGTTTGCCAAACTAATAGTCTCAGAAAGGTAAGAGGGCTGACTTTGATTTTGTATAGAGCTATCAATCTTGTCTCCTTTTTTATCAGTCTTCACATTCTCGAAACACGGTTGGCCCTCGTTTTACCAAACCGAATGTGAAAGCTGGTAATAGGAGGGGTGATTGATTACCTCAGCAGTGGATTCTTTTGCTCAGTGTACTTAGAGAAGGAAATAACTGAAGTCCTCAAAACGTAACAGTTCTCCTAAAACAAAAATACAATTTAGTGATACCAACGGAAAAAAAAAATGGATTCACCGCAGTCCATTTTCCCTGAATGAGGTCTTCATCTGTGGCTTTGTTTTGGAGATTTAAAAAGGAGCGATTCCTTTTAACATGTTCTTAAAAATTACAGTGCGTCAATGAAGCTGTACCTTTTTGTAAGGTTCTCAGTCTTCAGAGGTTATTTTAAATTGTTACCAGAGAAATGGTAATCTCTTAAAATATTCTGCAATTTGCAGTGGTATGTGTTGCTTGTACTTGGTGTTCTTTAAAATCTGTCACGTGGGGTTTTCTGAAGTAGAATATTCTCTGTTAAAACGTCACTTATGTCAAAGGAATGGTAAACAAACTATTAACTAAGCCTAATGAGCTAATTAATTTCTTCCAAAGCATATTGGTGATAAACTGCTTAGGTAGGCTGAAAGTGCATTGCAGGACATTTGATAGTTTGCTTTTTTTCTGAACCACATGTAGTCAGAAATAATTTAAACATAAATTTATTTATCAGAATATTTTACCTTTTCAGTGAAATACTTTACTGATACAAGTCACATATATTTGTATAAAACACGCTTTTATATTTCATGTTTTTTTAATGTGACTAGACGAGTTACTAATTCAAAATTAACTTTTGCTTGAGGCAATCTAAGTATATGTTTGGAGTATGAATTGCCATTTTAACAACTTATTCTGTACTATTGATTTGTACTACCATTGATTTGTAAAATTCTGTGGTGTTTGGTATGCATGGCACCATGTGTAGTGGTCAAAATCTGTCAGCAGTTTTTAAAAGCAATCTGATACAAAGAATTATCTGAAGTCCACTTTCGATATTCCTTTTCTATGGGCCATAAGTAAATTTAATTGTCTACACGGTAAACCCTGTACAGTCTGTTTTTAAGTGCATAGAGCTAGATTTCTCCTGGTCTCTGTACAACAGCTGCCTGCCAGCGTGCTCAAATTGCTTTCCCCGCTTGCCGTAGGGCGGTAGCAGGGCAGGGGAGCCAGCCGAGGAGGGGCTGGCCAGCTTTTCAGAACAAATCATCGCTCTGTCAGACCTCAGCTGCTTCATCCACGGGACTGAACAGATGATCTCAGGACTTTATTGCCAGTATTCTTGCAGCGTCTTTTTGAATGGTTGCATTTTTGTGGTATCAGCATCTTCCTTGAATGAGTCAAGATCAATCAAAGGTGAAGGACTGACAAAGCTGTAACGTGCAGGCTTTCCGTCCTGTGGGCGAAGCACCTGAGATCTCTTTATCGTGCTGACCTCCTCTGAAAAAGCACAGTATTTTTCTCCAGTTCCACTCGTCAGGCTGGGTGATCGTGTGCCAGCCTCTCCAGCTTCCATGCAGCATATTCTCTCCTTCCGTATTTAAATTGGGTGTGTTTCTGGAGTGCCTGCACAGTTTCCTCTCGTACTATGTTAATTCTTACAGTAAAAATGACTTTGCTGTCTGTCAAATTGCTAACCCTCGTACTTGTCAGGAAGACCTCCTTGGCAGCTAGCAGGACGTGTCTGTGTTAGGATCAAATGTGTTCCTTTTATTCCCTTTTTCCCCTTAAAACCATTCTCCCTATGTAGAAGGTTGCTGTATTACAGCAAAACGTTGCTCTCTGTGGAAGCCATTGCTATGGTTATTTCAGGTACTTCATGGAAACCCTGAAGCGACATGTTTTTGGGTCCATATGACCTTTCGCTGGTATTTCAGCCGTTCCACGGGTTTATCTTGTCTCCCTGTGGTTATCAGCTTCTTGTCTGGAAAAAGCTGCTTCTCTTCACCATCCGCGCTGGTTTGTGGCTCAGAGGAGAGAGGAGATAGCTCGCTAGTGTGGATGGAGCATCAGTTTAGAGATACGGGTTTTCTTCCCTCTAATTTTTCCTTTATGTTCTTCCTTCTTCTGCAGAGTTTCTTGGTTCACTTGTGCCTTGGCTTCTGTAAACATGAAGTGGGGTTATAACTTCCCAGCAATCTGTACGAAAACATAAGGAAGGCTACCTGTGAAACATAAGCTGATAGTGTTTGTGAGTCATGCAGTGATTGTGGAAACCATTAATTCAGCGAGCACTGGAAAGAGACCATTACAGTGTGTCAGGTTGTTGAGTCATTAAAGAGCTATGTCCAATGTTTTGATTAACTTCCATAGGTTTGGCATGCAGTAACAAAGGTGAGCACCCGCTCTGAGCATTGCTTTCTGCTGCTCTGTGAGCCAAGGGGAAGCTCCTAAGCATCGGAGTTTCTGCTCGGGGCACATTTAAACCTGGAGGAATAACAACACAGATTCGCACACCTGAGCTGTCTAGGAGGAGGTGGGACTGGAATAGAGAAGATCAGCACCCAGTCTTGTTCTCAGCCTGGAGAGACCAACAGGGCACATCCTGGCAGCGGGGACAGACGTTCACATACTTGGATCCAGCAAGTCACTGTAAAGTCTCACGTGAATCTTTCATCTATGTGTACCTCTGACTGTATAACCGTACTCCTTCCTCCCTCGACCAGTTCTCACACCCACCTTTAGTTAGCAGGTTTACTGATTTGGCTTGTCATAAGTGGTGGAATTTTTTTGTTTTGGTTTGGTTTTGGGGATGGTGGTGAGGGGAGTGTTAAGTGCTTGCATTCAGAGGGTGATAGTTGTTGTGATATTAATTGGGGTAAGTGATCCCTTAACTATCCCTGATAATAGTCTGTTGTATTTCAGATGTTATATCACAAGTAATTTAAGTATTACAGGCCCTGCAGCATAATGTACTTGATTTCTTTTGACATAGTGTGAATTGAATATAAATTTGTCCTACCCATTTTTTGTTATCTCAAATTTGGCAGCAGCTAATTGTTCTGGAAATCTGACATCAGTATTTAATAATTCTAATTTTTTTTGAAGTTCTGCAGATGCTGCATGTTTAGAAAAGTAGAGAGAGACTATCTAGCAAGTATTACAATCAAAGATAGTGTCTGTACAAGGCAGCGTTTGATGTAGATATGAAAAGAAAAGAATGTACTGAATCCTGTTCCAAAGCCGTTGGACCTGAGGATCAGGGTGGGGGGTTGTTGTTCGGTGGGTTTTGTATTGTTTTTTTTCTTTTTTATTGTAGGAGATTGCAGGAGCTCGTCTGTGTTTTGGAAGGATAAGCCTTCATTATGGCTTGCATGCTTTTGGCAGCAAGTAATTTGTTTGAGTAAATAAGTGTCCAGTGTTCACTAATGACTTTTTAAAGCGGTGTGAAAATGCTTGATATAAATTATAGGAATATTCTTGGGTATTGGTAATCTTCTACAGTAGTCTAGTAACCAAAATAAAACTTTGATATTATCTGGTGTGTGACAGATGTGCTGGAGTAATCTGCCAAGCATATTGCCAAATACGCACAGGTGGTATTTGTCATTTTATAGCCTGAGAAAATGTATACGATTTAACAAATTATCATTGGCAGCTTCACCAGCTTCTGTTCAAACATGGAGCCCTCTTGCAGTAGTTCACACAGTCAAAATTCCAGCAGTAGAATCTTAGTCTCTGGGTCCAGCAACAACTAGTTTAATTTCTTGGCAGAGATGGGTGAAATTCTGTAACTTTTGCAAGAGTTGTCTTGGCGTATTCCCAGAAGGGAATGGGCTCAGAGGTCAGTACAGGATTCATCCCGGAAAACTGTTTCAATTGGTTATTTACTTATTTAAAAATAATGCATCATTAAATAAGGAAGTGTTACCACCTGGAAAGAAATTGTAAATATGTTTGGGGTTTGCAATGTGTACCCCAAAACCTTTAGCTGAATACGGAGTGGGTGAGGTGGGATTTCAAGTCACTAGCAGTTGTGCCACGCAGGTTTTCAGGAGTAGTGAAGTTATATACTGTGGTTCATTGTACCATTGCAGGCAGTTCTTGTGCAGAAAGCTATTTGTGTAAGCATAACGGCTGTGGTCTTTGTTTATTACGTGAAAATGGAGGGAGTCTGTTTACGAAGTTGATGGCAGTTTTCTCTTAAAACTTGCCTTTTTTGTGGGCACCTGGATTTGTAAAGTTGAAGATGTAAAGCAATATTAAGTGTCAACGAACATGAAAATTATGGTGTTCAGCTTCAGATTTAAAGAAGAAATTTGCTCAGCTTACTGCTTACGATGTAACTCACGTTATTCTGTCTACAGCACCACGTGCTAAAATATTGTAAACTTAAAAATGTTCTGGTGCGCTTTTGGCTTTTCTTACCTTCGGTTAGCATGAACCAAATTTCGTGCTGTTCTGCCATAGCAGAAGGCCTACGTGCAGAAATCCTTGTGTTTTACAACTGGCTGGACAGAGAATATCTTTGCTATTCTGTTCTCACTAAAAGGTTGAAGTATGTTAAAAACAAGGCTAACATAGATAATTATACAGGTGTCACATGGAAACCCTGCTCCTTCGTAACAATTACCTTGCTAAGTACGCAGAGACTGAGGCAGACTGCTCCCTTTTCAAGGTAGACATCAGCACGGGGAGAACAAGCGGAAAGAAAGAATAAAGATAGTTATCTTTGTGGGAAAAGAGGAAGCGCTGCCATGTTCGCTGTTGCTTTACAAAAGTACTTGCTCAGCGAGAGGGACAAAGTTTGTGTATTGATTGACAGATTTAGTAAGATCTGAAGAAAACAAGTAGTTCTCATAAAGTAGCTGTTGAGTGTATTTGACTTCAGCTTCACCTTGGAAGAAGCCAGCTGGAATAGTCGCGTCAGGCTTACGGTTAAAAGTGATCCAAAATGAGAGAGGTAACTCACCTAAAATTCAATGCTAAGTTGCATCGTTCAAAATTAATTCGGCCTGTGGAGCCGAACACAGCTCTCAGAACTATTTCAGACTTTCTGCAGATGCAGAGAAGGCAATTCTGCACCGGTTTACATGCTCCACGTCCTTGGAAGGTTTCCTTCCCAGCTAAAAGGGCTCTTTCTAGCGCCTAAGCCACTCCTTCAAGCTGGAGCTCAGCCAGAGGAGGTGGCATGCATTGCGAGGGCAGGCCATGGGCACGCAGGGCTTGGCACGGAGCCCTGAGCTGAGCGCAGAAGAATGAAGCTGCAACCTGTTTAGGAGCTAGGGAGCTGAAGGGAGACTGGATCGGTTTTTAAAAGAAGCAAGATTTCTGCTGTCATGGAGGAGAGCTGGGAATGTGTCATAGCCATCGAGATGCGAACTGGGTGCTGGGGGTGGAGTGGGGCTAGTAGTAGTTTAATTTCAAAAGCCAACTGCATGCAAAGCACTTAAGTATTTATAAGGACTTCCCCGTTTATTTTGAGGGAGAAGTTTGTGTTCTCATGCAGTGAGTAGATTATTCCAAGAATTGCAAACCTCAGATGAACACCGCAGCTCTTCGTAATTCCAGGGAGGAGTATCCTGGGAAGCTCGTAAAACAGTGTGGAATATTGAACTGTCATAAAGAATATAGTTTTTCTTGTTTTTTTCATGACAGTACCTAGTTTCAAGTTGCACAGACTGTACCCTCTCATCCCACCAGCCATCTCTCAAACAACTGCCACGTTCGGAAGAGAGAGGATTTGCACTTAGCCTCTTTTTCTCCGTGAGCACAGCTACGGATGGCAGATAGGTAATCTCAGCAGTACCCATCGGTCAGGTTAATTTTTTGCCAAGCCACCACTGCTCCCAGCGTCCCGCCGCGATGCTGGAGGAGGGCTGGGAGCTGTGCAGCACCTGCCTGAGGGCGTGAAGAGGCCGTGGTGGCAGTAGCCAGCCAGCATGGGCAGGAGGACTGCGGCTTGGCAGAGCTCTCCCTGCAGCTACAGTGAAGTGGTGTGCAGTCTGGGGGTGTGTGTCCGAGGGGGGGAAGGAGAGGACACAAGGGAATTGCTAAAAAGGGAAATGTAAAACAAAGAGCCGAAGTAAAACATAGTTAAAAAGAAATAGATGGAGACAATAAAGGGGAAGCTAAGTAAGGAAAGTAGGAGAAAATGACCTCATAGAAGGGAGGATGAAGTAGGTAGATTGCTGAGTTCGTTACTCTGTATTGAGGGGGAAAAGTGGAAGAAGGGAGAAAAAAGGAGGAGAGGTTTAGCAAGAGGAAACAGAAGCTTTTTCAGTATTTTTTCTCTTAGTGTTTTGGCAGCGATGTGTATTAGTGTGATTTGCGTAATGACATAGCATTCTCAGGTTTGGTGTGGTTTGGTGGAAAAAAACAACAGTTTTTACTTGGGACACCTCTCCCAGCTCTATGAGGTGCTGACCATCAAGGAGGGAAATGAATAAATGCATGCATGTGCACGTCGTCTTATGTTTGTTTTCTTCTCACACCCTCCTTTTTTTTTTTCCTGGATTTCTTAAGTGTATCTAAAAAATCTTATTTTCTGTAGTCTAAATAATAATTTTTAGAGTTAGAGGTGGATAGCATGTGTGTGTGTAGCTTTCAGGCTGCTTTTGCGGTAGAGCAGGAGGAGGAATGCCCACGAGTTCTCCAAGTGGATACACTTAAAATCTAACATTTGATACACAAAGTCTAGAAACTAGATTTCTTAAGATGTTACCAGAAGAGGGAGTGTGCATCACTTCCTATACGGTGCAACCTTTAGGAGTATTGATGAGTAAAACCTGTAAGTGTATTGATGAGTAAAATGTGTATGAGTAAGATAAATATGCCATGAAATTGTACATAAGCGTGTGATACTATTGTTGACTGGATAGCGTTACCTGTTTCAAGCAATAACAGCCGAAATACCTACAGCAAACCCTGTTATCTGCTGTTCATGGAACAAGATCCTGAGGTACTGCTTATGTAGAAAATCAAGATGTTTACCCTATAACTTACATACATGTTCCTTTGGTTGCGCAGCAGAGCAACAGGTTAATCCTTTGAACGACAGCCAAATGATGCAGAAGCCATCAGTGTCTAATACATAAACTCCTAATAAACTCGCCTGTTCTGCTCCCACGTAAACATTCTGCGATGTCTGAGAGAGCTGCTGGCCACAGAGGTTACAATTACATTCTAACTAGTTTCCCCAGGTTGTACTAGAGAAAGAAGCAGCATCGTCAAGAGCCTCTAGTCCTCTTTCCTGTTCTCTGTTCCACCAGTAATGAGTTGTCACTGTTGGTATGAAACTCTCGCTCTTCCTGCTGGTTTCTAAAAGATGCAATTAGACAAAGCTCCAGGAGAGTTAAAGCAGTTTCCGCGTAACTGGGTTTTTCTTCCCTGTTTGGCAAGATTGTCAGAAAATCTTTAACTCAAGATTCTATGTATAGTAGCTTTCCCAAGGAAGTCTTCCCTTTTAGCCAGATCATCCTCTAATGTTTTTACCCTGTAGGATTTTCTTCCTCCTCCAGGCAGAAGTTGCATTGTGCTGTCTCCTCTGCGTGTGACCCTGCAGGTTCCAAAGAACCTGTTTGTCATATCTAGCAGCCAGCAGAAGCCCTCGCTTCTGTGCTCTATTGCAGCTAATCCTGCAGGTTAGGTAGATCGTGTACCCCTTTCCTTAAGCCTCTGCACCTTGGAGTCTGAAGCTGTCCAGTGTTTGCGGTTTTATTTGTAGAGCTGCATTTGGGCTGATCAGAAGTTTTGTACGGTATATTTGGATGGTTTTAAAAGCTATTTGTTAGCGTCCATAAATACTCACATGGAGTTCATGACTTGTCCCCTCGCTAAGAGGAAAGCTGGCTGTATCTCCTTTGTTACCACATGGCTATGTCTTTGTTTGAGTTAGTAGGCTAAGCATTTTGGTGTTCTTATAACTGTCAGCTGTATTAGGATGAGCTTAGTGAAGTAATTGTTTTCATTTCTTCTGTATTTCTAGATCATAATGAGAAACCTTACAGTACTGCTCTGGCCCTTCTTGTTATTGGCATGGGACTGGCTGGCACTTGTTTTCTTCAGTTTCCCTTTGATTTACAGTCTGTGACAAGCCACTCATAACCATATATATGCCTGGAAGCGTGCCGTGTTGGCCCTCTCCTGGTCCGTAAGGTCAAAGGAAAGGTTTTAAACCAGCGCTGTTCAGTCCCCTCCCTGCCATAGTGCCATGTATTTCTTGACCAAAGGAGTCACGTCGGTCACAAAGCTATCCACCAGCCAGCTTCTGGAAATACTTACGCTTGCTTTGATAGCCATAGAAATGTTATAAACCTGTACATGTAAGTAGTATTGCAAGGTGTGATGGTCACATCTCAGTTGTCACAGAATGGTAATGACAGATGGTGTCACTTAATTTTGGTAGGGACCGGTTCCTTTCTCTGTCCAGCCTGCTTTCCATGGGATTGATCAATATTCAGAACGAAGATGGGTGCTGACCTTTAGGACCGTACCCATCACTTTTTTTGTCAGCAGGAGAAGGTACCTGGGGCAGCTGGATGCTTGGCAGCTACTTAGGATGAACTGAAAGCCCTGACCAACTCCTGGGCTGCTTGATATTTCCTCTGCCCCGTCCCAGTTGTCCAAGTGGCAGCACTGAACAATAGCTGTGGTCGCACGCTTGAAATCTGATGTACCAAATGTCTTTCTCTGTTTCTAATCTGTGAAAAAGGCTTAAGTCTATATAGAAGGTATTTTCAGTCTTTGCTCTGTGTACGCGCATACTAGATGGGTAGCATTTATATTTTGTATTTCTGATAGAAGCAAGCACCCTGTGTAAGTGGAGTTGATACTAAGGCATAAAATGCTGTCACTTGATTGTGTACCAAGAAGCCTGTCAAATTGTTCTCTGTACTCAATTTGTGCTCATTACATAAGACGTAATCCATTTTGTTTTGGACTCGTTCTGCTTTTCTAAAACCCAAGAAACCTCTAAGCACTCCGGTTTGGAAAAGAAAACACCAGAACTAGAAATCTTGCCAGATGTACGTGTGTTTTCTGCAGCACATAAGACAAGCTCCAAAGCAGCCACTGTGCCAGATAAAAACACGCTGATTTCCAAACCCCTTGCCCCACGGTTCTGGAGGGCTGGAATTTCATTCATGATGCTACTTCAAAGTGCTACTTTCCAGCTTCAGGTGAAAAAAAGACACGCAAGACTTCAGAGACAAGTCAGTAGCAGTACATTGTATGTAATCCTGCTGCTCTGTACGCTGAGGTTGGTTTCAGGGTGTCACAGCGTATGGCAGGGTTCATTCGGTGCCTCTCCCAGAGCAGCACAGTGGGTTTTCCAAGTAGCCACACAGGAGTTCTCAATTGACCAACTTCAAGAAGTTTGGTGTTGGCTCAAGGCCTGTCATTCTCTTCCTTCCAGGAAGAATAATAATAGTAACCAGTAACCAAACAATCTCTGTGAAACAAAATATTTACAACAAAGTCATTTTAGAATGTCCTAAATGTAAATCTAAGCAGGCTGCAGTGTAAGCAAGCCCAGTTTGTGCTGTCTTGATATCAATCAGATGAAATTCCTTGGAAGTCCAAATTTTTACATCCCCCTCAAAACTTTTAGGATCTAGTCAAAATAATCGTTACCGCAGCTCCTGACCCGGTTCTTTGTCGCTGCCGGCTGTTTAAAAGTTGCTCTGGCCTGTAGCCCTTTCCCTGTGATCAAGTCGCTTTTTAATACGTGCTAGTCCTCGCTCTGTTAATTGCTAGCTTTGGCACAATGAGGCGTGCGGTTTGTGGGGCTGTCAGGTCTCTGAACCGATCGTTTTGCTCTTTGTTAGGAGGAGAGCAGATGGTACGGAGGCTCGAACCGTGCGGTCGGGATTGGGGGAGAGGGCAGGCACACTTTTTGCTGTGGCAGGACGAGCTTGCGCCAGCCAGCTTAAAGTGATTGTGAAATTGGTGCCTGAGATTGCTGAATTTTTAGAAAGGATAAATGAGTTATTTCGTGTGCAGTGCAGATAATGAAGCCTAGTTGTCGCTGCCTTTGTCCTGTGTGCATTTTGCCATCACTTGCCCTCCCGTTGCAACACCTCCGGCCCAGTGCGTGCACACAGCTTCAGGTTGCACGTCATGTTTTGCATTTGTTTATTTTTTTTTTGCCTGCCAGCTTAATAAGACATTTGCATGCCAGTATCTGTGGGACCTGTGTCGGTAGTGGAGGTGCTGGGGGTCACGTCTAATCCAGCTCTTGGTTCTTCTTAAAATGCATTTATTTCAAAATACAGAACAGAATGCTAGAATGTGGACAAGTGAAGGAGAGATGGCAGAGTGGCATTCGTCTCACTTCACAAGACCAGATGAGAAAATATAATGTAAATAAAAGACTTAAAATCCTTTAGCCAAGCTGAAAAAGTATTTTCATGAAAATGCAAAATATGCAGAATACTTTAGGCTGCAGAATGATTGGGAGGGGGCTGCTACTTAAGGTTCTGCAGTACTCCATACTGGATGCGTGTGCTTAGTGATAGCATCACACGTGATACAAATACTTCACGTTTGTGTTCAGTGAGCAAACGTGGAAAGGCGGGGTTGACACATTTCCAGTTGTCCTTCTCCTGGGTGATTTTGCAGCAGCAAAGACCTGGAAATTCGGTTCCTGATGCGCAGCAAGCCGCCCCTCTCCCTGCCGCCCTGAGCTGGCTGCCCTTCCTGCAGGAGTCTGGCACTGCGAGCCAGCAGGCAGCAGAGTGTGCCGCTCCACGGCCATCCGTGTGTTCAGGCAGGTGACTGGATGTGCACGAAGCATTCTCGCAGCTTTCATGGATAATTCTAGGCCTCTGAACCTGGACATTCACTGATGATTTCAGTGTTTATATTGAATCAAATGATGTTGCTTTCTGTTTTTTTTTTTTTTTAATGACTTTAAGTGGAGTTGCTAGAAAACAGAACTTAAAACCTTTGTAATATTTAGCACCAGGAAAATAATTTCAGCGTTCCATTGCCTTATATAAGAGGCTGCTTTTACTTCATGAAGTAAAATTACTGCTGCGTTTGTCAGAATGCACATTCCGACTTGTCGTTTCGCTGTGCCACACGCATCAGTCTGCTTCAGGGTGAAATCCTATGAGTGTTTACTGTATAAAGTCGCTCAGAAACCTTTGGTCCTTGGAAAATAGTAAATAAAAACACATGCAAAGATGGAGACAGTCAGCATATACGCCGTGACATAGCAAAGCCTAAAACCCCGGTGCATTCTCTCAGCAATGGTGCACCGTTCGATGGGCTGTTGCAGTTTTCTGTCCACGTGAATGTACTGCCGTGCCTCTCGCTTCCATCCCAGCCCTGCTGTGACACCCAGCTGCTGGGGTTTCTTAGCGATCGGACTCTTTGTCCTCGCTCCTACTCAGAAGGAAGACAACTTACTACGCTGTGCAGTACTGGAATTAAATTGCCTGGTCCTGGTCAGTTTATTTGTGGAACAAGCAACCAAGTAAAAGTTACCCTCTTGGTCCCAGAATGAGAATAGACCAAATCAAAGGCTAAGGAAGGATAAATTCTAGTTGGTAAGAAAACAAATACATCAGTGCTGGTTTCCCACATGGTAGTTTCAAGTCAAGAATTTTGTGAACCACTAAAATCTGTTAGGGACTTACCCAGCTTTAATTATAGGCATCACTTAGAATAGCGTACAATAAAAACAAATCCTCCAAAAGCACGCGTGACTGGTGCTAATTTTGACAATGGAAGGAGATGTTTTTAAAACAATGCAGTCCAAGGAGTTGTGTTTGTATCCCTGAGCTGCCCTTTATTAATGGATAGGTGATGCGAGCTGTCAGCTTCTCTAGAAATTCAGAGCGAAAGAGGAACTGATCGCTATCTCAGAGCCTCCCTGCAGAGGCATGGGAAAGCTGCTATTTGATAAAAGTGTTTGAGGATGTAGTATGTGTTTCTAAGCTTGTTAATCGGAGGTGCAGTCTCCGGGCTTCTGTGTGTTCCTTTAAAAAAATAAAGAGCAAAAATAAATACAAACTAACCACCCCTCCTCAAGTCGTGCTCCCTGCTTCTGCTCAACTGTTCTTTACAGACAAGCAATGCACTGATACCGATAGCCGAAGGCCTTTCCTCTCAGCAGCCTTTTTGTTTCAGTGGAGAAAGGGTTGCTTGGCTCTAAACGTGAGTTCGGTGAGTGAGGAAGGGCCAGAAATTT
Organism: Cygnus olor; assembly: GCF_009769625.2. Taxonomy (NCBI): domain Eukaryota; kingdom Metazoa; phylum Chordata; class Aves; order Anseriformes; family Anatidae; genus Cygnus; species Cygnus olor. Next base: position 15,131,446 of record NC_049178.1, read on the forward strand.
CAGCTCGGATTATGGTAATTTAAAACAAGAGCGAAAGCCGCGAGTTGTTTCTTCCTCTTCCTTTTTTTTTTTTTCCCCCCCTCAGCAGCTCCGCGTTTTGTTTTGTTTTGTCTTTGGCCGAGCGCTGACCTGGGAAGGAACCCGGCACCCACCCACAGCAGGGCTTCAAAACCCCAAATCCTGCTCCGTAGGGCCGCGGCCCCGCGGGGCGGCACGCAGGGGGCCGAGGCCTCACATGGCTGCCGGGCCCGGCCTGGCAGCTCGCTGTGGAGAGGGGAGAGCGGCCTGAGGGCCGGCCCCGCCGCCACGGCCATCTTCGGGCGCCGCCGGAGGTAACGTCACCGGAGCCGCTTGGCCAAAGTTCAGGAGCCGTTGGGGTCGAGCCGAGCCCTTTGGGGAGGGCCCGGCCGCAGCCCGAAGGCCGCCCTGTGCCAGCACCCTGGGGTGCTGCCCTGGGCTCGCTGCCTTCGTGGTTTCCGGAGGCCTCGCCACGCTACCGCTGCCGTAAAGCTTTAATGGGCGCAGTTAGTGTGTTTCGGTGGCTTGAAGCACGGAGTGGTTGTTTCACACCGATTACGGTTGAGCGGTGTTAATGAGATAAGCTGCAACGAGCCTTTTTTTATGACTGAAAACTGACTAGTGCCTACAGTCATTATATCAGGGTAAAATAACATAAGGGTCTGACTTAAACAAAACCCCAAACCACCGTGTTTATTCTCTTTTCACTGATGTTGCAGCATGGGCATTTAAGTTCCAAGAGATTTCAAATTTTGCAAAGGCGTCTGACTTTTGAAGCATCTTTTGGAAAACTATCGCAATTTACCTAACCTTAGGTTCGCTTCCTTTCTTCCTTCTCCATCTTGAAAAGTCAGAGTTTTAAGTTAAAATCCTGCATTTCAAGACCCAAAAAGAAAACTCAGCATTCGCCAAGCGGGCAGAGCCCCAGGCCTGATCCCCTGCACCCCTCTGGCTTCCCGCCGTGGAGTTTGGGCCCACGGCCGTCGCAGCAGTGCCGGGGTTCAGTGACACTCCTGTCCCCATAGCCCTACGGGAGCTCTGGGCTTGTCACAGCCACGCAGCACACAGTCGGTGCCAAGCACACGGAGGCAGGTGTGAGGAATCTCAGTTGGTGTTTCTTGAAATCTTCAACCCTGGGGCGGAGTGGCCTTTAGAGTCAGCGTTGTGGCTAGTTCAACGCATCAATACGCTTGTTTTTTTATCTTACAAAGCTTTCATGTCAGGTGGCAGTGGATTTCACTGGTTATTCACGTAGTGCATAAGAAAAATATGCATTCAGTGTCTCTTCTGTCCTGCAGCTTCTTAATGACAAAACCAAGGAATCACATCTACTGATCTGACACTACTATTTTTGTATTTCCTTCAAAATTTCCTCTTACTCCTCTGTTCTTAGCTAAGTAAATTCTTTTTCTTCTTTTCCTTATGGAGAGCTTTCCATTCCAAGTCCACTTTCTTATACCCAGGACTTTGTCAGTTAGGCCATAAGCCCCTTCGTATTTGGGTTGTCTAACAGCTTTTAAGAAGTTTTCAACCTCAGCGTCTTATTTTGCAGCAGAGCCAAGTTTGACAGCCAACTTGCGAGGATTAAAGTTGGCTACATGTAAAGGAATAGCTGCAGGCAAAACATTAAAATTCTGTAGTGTGATGTGAAAAGGAGCATCAGAAAGATGAAAGCTAGGCAGACATTTGAACACGTGAAGTCAGACGAATACATTACACCAGAACCATAACACTATGCAATAAGGTCTTGTAAGAAGCTGTGTTGATGCTGAATGGAGAAAACATGATGGCAAAGGTGTATCCTGACTGCTGGGTACAAATGGGCAGAAAGGGAAAATCAGAAATTATGTGGGTCTTCTTACCTTAATTTCTTATTCCCATGCTCTCAACATAGTTTTTTATTGAACTTCTGTTTATTCTTATGTTATTCACCTTTTTATGAAACTCTGGAATAATGTCTCTTATTTTTAACTTGCTTTATGCCTGTTTTGAAAAATTGAAGCATTTCTTTAATGTCATTTGGGTTAAACATATACGAGACTCTTCCCATGAGTTTTCCAGCTGTATTTTGGAGGAAGCTGACCCATCCTGCATCTTGGTACAGTGCTGGGCTGTACAGCCTACCTCTGTTAGTTGATGCTTTTGTTTATTATAATTCTAGCTTCTCCTAAATTTATTCCAAAGAACAATTTTTAATAGCAAAAATATGGTTTATTCAGCGCCTGTTTTTTAATCAGACAGCGCAGGTATTGTCATGTCGTCAACGGGCTACGCAGAGATTAGTGCTCAGAGCGTGGACATTATAATCTCTGCATGGCCCGATTACCATCTAAGACACTCTGCTGTCTTTCCATAATAACTCTGTGATATTTATATTCCCGTGCTTGACAGATTTAGAAGCCAGCTACCTACCTGGAGCTCTAGGGCCAGTTCCCTGGTGAGAAACCCATTCTCTTGTCAGCCCCTTGTCAAGTGGCTCAGGAAAGTGTTCCAGGAGTTTGCTCTTGCATGTTATGCTGGAGTCTCTTTGAAATGTTAGGGCCCTTGCATTTGGGTATGCCTGGACAAAGTGGATGGAGAAAGGTGGAGTAAAGTCTGATATGTCCGGAGAAACCACCGTCCTCTGGCACCTCCTAGCAGCCTTTTGCCCTTGGCCCCATTTTGCTTGCGGTTCTGCTCCATCAGTAATGTAATGTCCTGCCTCCATCAGCTTTCCCACGTTGCTCTTGAGAGTTTTACTCCTCTCCAGGAGGTTCTGAAGAGCTGAAATGAACCTGACGGGAGCATCACTAATTTCAGTTTGCCACTGCAGGCAAGAGCAGAAAGACAGAAGGGTGCAAAGCAAAACCCTGGAGTCTTTTTGCTGGCTTGGGCTAACAGCACTGCGCTGGTGGGTGCTTCAGAGGTTATTCCCCATCTCTCGAGCAAAACCCATGTATGGTAAAGAGTAATCTTAAATCTTGTTGAAATTGACGGCAGAACCACTCGTGTGCTCTGAATGCAAGGCTTTGGAAAGGATTAGTAACGAATATGGAAAAATTGAAAAACTAGCATTAGTGGTGTACAGTGTGTTGTGGGAAGGAAGCGGTGGAAGAAGGGATGCAATTGAAAGCTGTTTATTTAAATACATTTTAGCATTGCTATTTTTGCTACGTTCTTAATACTGCTACTTGCAATCTGCTCCCAGCTCTCCTTTCTGTGGTGGCAGTCTCGGGGGGGAGGGAGGGCGTGTTTGCTTTGGGGCAGTTTGCTGCAGTTTTTGTAGTGGAGAAAGCCATTTCTGCTGAGTTAGTATTCTGCGATCAGAGAATTACATTATCCTGGCTGTGCTGTAGTTATGTTCATAGCATTTAAAATGCATTATTTAAATAGCCTAAATTATGGTTACAGAATTGTCTCCTTTTTGTCCTACGATTTTAAAGCATTAAAATTGGCGTTTGGATTCTTACTAGGGAAAATGAACTTTCTCCTACTCCCTCTGTTTTCTTCAACAGCAGCAATAACAACGTAATCCTGCTTACACATCATTTCATACTCCCTTATCTAAAACATTAGCACAGCGATCACTTGTGAGTGGCTTTCACTTCTAGTAAGTAAATCTCGAGGAAATCTTTAAACGTATGCATTTAGAAATCAGAGAGCAATTGCTTTTGCAGTTTTGAAAGCAGACAGTGCTGCTCAGTAACTACAGTAACGAAACAAGCAGAGTAATAATAGCTAACACTTGTATTCTGATTCTGCTCAAAGGGATGTGGTTAACTAACTACCCATCAAAACACCTCTTGGGACTTGAGTAAATAATTTCCAAATATTCAAATTTAAACGTTGGGAAACTTCAAAGGGCTGAAATAGCACACCTGATGTGGTGCAGCGAGGCCAGGGAAGACGAAAGGCAGCATCCTTCTCAAGGAATGAAGTTTGCTGCTTCCCGACTTTGCTCTCATTTCCGATGTTAAGTGCTCTGGTAAACTTGTTTTTAAAAACAACCCAAAGTGAAAGCGGAGCAAAAACCTTAAATATATCATTCAAACGGTCAGTGGCTTTTGCTGAATGCAAGTTTGGATTTCATGAGGAGCCGTAGTTGAGTGTGCTGGACCATCATAAACATGCAGATGTGTTTTATTTCATTGTCTTAAAGCAGTGCAAGTTAATATGGAGGGATTTCAGAACTGGAATGATACACAAATAATTGATTTTCAGGGTATGTGAGAGCTTTGGATTCTGAATTGTGCATTTGTAACCAAAGCACTTCTTAAATAAATGAAAATAATAATAGTAAAAAACCAACTTTGTTCCCTGTAATTATGAATTTGCATAATAAATCAGTGTACTCCAATTAAAGCAGAGGCAGATTTTATATGCTCTTTAGGGAGACTCGCAGTGTGTGTTTTCGAGATGATAGACAAGGGAATGTTTCAGGAATTCACGTCTGGAACAATGAGACCTTACCCCTGCTTAGGAGTGCTGGACAGCAGAGCAGGAAATAAACACACCAATGCTTCTTTCAAACAAAGATGCAGAAAACAGATGACATGTAAAGCTTCGTGGTGATAAAGTACTCATATGAGAAGTAAAAACATCCTCAGAACTGACAAGTAATTTTGGAGCATACCCAGTCAGGTCTGATGTGTGTGCTTTATTTGTCTTTGGCTTCAGCAAAGGATTTTCCGAGAGGAAAATTATTTTCTGAGCTCTCTTTGTGGGGGAGTATAAATGTTTCATGCAACATCCGAGTTGAAGCCTCCAAAAAGCGCATCAATGTGAAAGAACGTTTTAAAGGGAATTTTAAAAATTGTTCATTTCTGCAGTTATATTTTGCTCTATAATGTATGGTTTGACCTTAAATCCTATTTTTGCCTTAAGAAGATGGTTTTATCTTCTTAGGTACTGCCATCTCAATGTAAATGTAAGAGTGTCTTGGTGAGAACAATGCTGTAGCACGTATGTGGTGCAGGTGTGTGTAAACACACGCGAACCAGCACCTTTTAAACCCCTGCTAGGCACAGCAAACCTTTTAACGCGTCAAGTTGCAGAGGTGAACCTGGGTTTTAAAATGGCCTCTTCAAAACTGGTTAGGTATTGCGTTTTGGTGGATTTTTGAAAACATCAAGAAGAGACGTACTTTAAGTTTTATCGTTGTGGCTTAATTGCCTCATCATGGGATGGCGTGACTCACGGGCAGTAAAACGTACTCGATATTGCAAGTGCGCTGAATAGTTTTAAAGCAAGGAAGTGCGAGACATAAGGTTGCAGCAGTGTGGCTACCGTGACCGTAATCTATATAAAAGATATTATATAAACCTATTTCTTAGATAAGCACTTTATGCCTATTACTACTTATTTACAATATCCAAGAACTCTGGTGGAGATAAGGAAGACCATTGTGGTAAGTGATGGAGATGCATAAAGTGACGTGCCGCGTTCGGATGTGCCACCTGACTTGCATTTGGCATGCTGCAATATATTTATATACCACCTCCATTAATATTTTTTCTCTCCCGCTAAAGTGTTGTGTTTCTGTGAATGGAGTGACAGAAGCACGCATGACTATCAGTCAGCCTGTCTTCGTGGTTTTACTAACGCTGAGCATTAGACAATGATATCAGCTGGTTGCAAGCACTTTTTTTTTTTTTTTTTTGAAACAAGAACTCTCTCTAGAGACATGACAGATTGTACTGGTGCCAATCACACTGTGACAGTCTGTCATGCTGATAGCGTGCGCTCTTTAAATGTTCTCTTCTGCAACTTTCTTGCTGGAGAGAAGAATCTAACTTTGTTTAGATGCTGTCTAGTCAGCTAGGAGTGTAAGTTTAAACACAACGCAATTGGGCGTGCAGTGACCTCATCCTGACTTGCAGTGCAAACACAACTGATCAGATGATTAAAGGGACATCACTGGAAGATTAGGGCGGAATCCTTGGTATCTGGGCCCCACGATTAGAGCAGGATAATGAAGCAGCAGTGAGTGAGTGAGCAGCAGATCAAGATCCTGCACAGGCGATTGCTCCCAACCAGCTGCACGCTGCCAGGGTGGCATCAAAGGACGAGTAATTTGTCTGCTGGGTTGGTGATTGTTTTAGCTCCTGGGTTTCCTCTGCAAGATCTTCATAGGCCTGTTTTTTTTCTTTTTTTCTTCAATTATTTTATTATTTTGTCATCGTGAGGTCATTGCACAGCACAGGCATTCAGGTTAGAGCTGCAAAAGGATCTTAGCTGGCTGCTGCACTAAAAGCTGTAGCTGTGGTGAGATCTTTCAGAGCAATTCACGGTGCGGTGGCTGAGGACCTGGGCTAGCAAACAACCAAAAAAATTGCAGAAGAGGGTTGTGTCTTAAAAACCCCTTTCAGAGCGCAGGACTTTTGGTATCCCTGGTCAAATCAAAATTTACTGCTCAAAATTTTCTTCTGGATCTGTGGACTTCATTCATTTGCTGAAGAAGTGGTGTAGGAGTGGCTCTTCTGCCTGCCTCTATGTTACTCGTGGTTGTGTCCACTTGTATTAAATTCTTCAGTGTTAAGAAGAGTGCAGCCCAACAGTGTGGGGAGGTCCCTGTCCTCCGAGCCCCTGCCTTTCATCTGCCAGTTTTAGTCTGTGCTATGGAGGCATGGTGTCTGTGCCTCGTGATAAAATGTCCTGATGTGAGGATTTTAGAAATACCTGCAGGTAAAAGATTCATCTAGCTGCCAGCCATGTTGGAATGACAGCGATTCTGCACATGCACAAAAGCAGAATTGTCGGCATCTTGCAGCTTTGAATGTTTAAAACTTCAGCAGCTACAGACCTCAGGTGCCTTGTCAGGCTGCTGCTGGACTTGTGTAAGTCACCCCTTCTTGCGTTCTCGTGTCAAGTCATGGATCCGATCCTTCTGGAGCAATTAGAAGATCATGTAAATTAGTTCTCCACAATTTCCATAGAAATGTAATATTCATACTGACACAAAGTAAATTTTATCCCCAGGTAAATGATGTTTGTTTTAGTAGGACTGCACTAATTCATTTCTAAAATGAAAAGTCAAATAATAGATCAGTATGATGGAAAAAAGCTTAAGTAGCACTTTTGTCATGCTTTTACTTTGGTCAAGACATAAATTAAATAATAATTACATAATCATGAACTTATGCTTTGTTTCAATGCACACGCTTAATTCTATACTGAATAATACTCTTACCCCTAAACTAACCTATGTTAAAACTGTTTTTCTGGATGTTGACTGAAGTTACGACATATTTCATTGAACTAAACTTGCTTGTGGGTTTGAATGGGCGTGCTTTATTTTTGAGGATGGTTTTGCTAGCACTGGCACAGGTCAGTTTGACTTTTTGCCCAGTACTTACGCAAGAAGTCTGTATAAAAAAAAAATGGGTTTATGAAACTTGATCTGTACATCTTATGTTTGCTGCCCGAAGCTATTAATTGATGCACACAGAACGAACACCACGGGACTCTTCCTAAAGTTTAGAAACTGTAGTGTATTTGTGAATGTATTGCACATCTCCTGCAAGTCTGAAAGAGCTCAAGGGAAACTTTCCAATTCTTTGTCCAAAGCCGAAACTACTTCTTTCTTTAAAGACAAACAACAACAAAGCAAAGGCAAACAAACAAACAAAACCAACCCTCTGAGATTTTAGAGCTTAGAACCATGTCAGACAGGTGTAGTATTTGAGGGATCACTGCCGTGTGTTGCAAAAAGCAATCATGGAGTTAAAAAAAAAAAAAAAAAAAAAGTTTTTTTCTTTCAAGAGTTATATGAAGGGAAGGGACACGGATGTTAACTTTAAAAATCTGAAAACTGAACACCTGGAGGTAATTATTTTTAAATATTTTCAGGCTGAGTCAGAGTTAATGGCAAATGGGAACTACATAAGGAAGAACATCGGTATTCTTCAGGTATTTTACGAAAGAGATTGAACAGATCTCACTTAAAAACATGAATTTTATAGAAAGACTGAAGCACTAAACGTGTTGAGCAAGCGTTTGGCAGGGTTCAGCTGTGAACGGGACCGATGTTCTTTCCCATGGTCTTCTCCCAGGCAGGCAGTCACTGCAGCAGCCCTGCCGGTCGGTCAGTCAATGCCAAACAGGCCCAGGCAGGTCACCAGCAGCGAAAGAAGACTGCTCACAATCTGTTGAAATGCCGCCTCGCTTTGTTGATAAATCATCGTTTGGATCAATAACACAGATTCGTATTTTGCCCAGTTTATTCCTAACGGAGGGAGGCAGAGAGGCACTGCACTCAGTCTTATTCTAGCTCTTCTCTCGTCTGCCAAGTTTTCTCCAAGGAAGTAACACCCTTCTCTTCTTACCAGAGGGGAAAAAATCAAACTCCCAAAGATAACGGTAGTGATCCACTGGATTGTTAGAGATTATTTGTAACTCTACTAAGTACTCAGACTTCAAATTTTATAAATACACAGAAGGTGACAGAGTATTGAGCAAGTTTTCTCATTATCTCGCAGGGTAATCTCCCGGGGTGTAGCATCGCTGAACTAATGGCCCCCAAATAGTAACTTATCAAAGCCGCTCAGGGATTCTTGCCGTTGCTATAAAAAGACATTTGGCAGTAAGCAGTATGTCATATTAGAAGCGTGGTCATTTACTAGAATATAAATATGCTAACGTACTAGAGAACTCTTCAATGGCGTAGGGTTCTAAAAAGCCAAGGAGATGATACTGAACATCACGGGTGACAAGTCATTCGAAACCTCACCACTTTAAAGCAGTTATTTCTTGAGATAAAAGTTAAATTGCTGCATTTGTTATGTGTTTATGTTGGGCATTTCGCCTGACCTCTCTTAGCTTTTCGTAAATACTAATTAAGAAGAGATGATTCTTTAGCTGAAGGCTTGTTAGGTACTTTATGCCCGTTTCTCAGATAGACAAATAGAAATGTGCGTCGCATGGCTCAGTCTCGGAGATCGTTTCTTGACTGGAGTTCTTGGCTTCCAGTCTAAACTGTATGTTTTTCATCTTTATCTTTTTTTTTTTTTTTTTCCTGAGCTAATGAACATATTTAAAGTGCTTTTTCCCACCTCTGTATGAAATTAGCTTGCCAGGACTTCGATTCCTGTGCCTACCTCTTGCACTGCTTGAGCAGCGTGGCTTTTTGAATGGACTAGACTGGTACGGGGCTGGTGAAGTCTTGTTCAACAGCTGCCAGTTACAAGTGGAGCCCTGCTCAGCCACCATCTCAGTGCCCTGTGATAGCTGTAGTTAGGACTGGAGGGAAAAAACAGGTCATATAAGCAGAATGTGGATGTATTACTTTACATTTTCCAGAGTGTCACAGACTCCTGTACAGGTTGTGCTGAACATGACTTTCCCTTTGTTGTAACTTGATGAGTAGGCTGCTTCCTCGACAGTATAAGTAAATTCAAGTCAAAATCTGTAAGCTGTGTCTGGGACCGGTGGTGGGTTTGGGCACCATTAATGATACCAGCTGGGAAAGAGGTGTTATCACTAGCAAGGAGAAGGTGCCTTTCATCTTCACAGAGGGACCTGTTAATTCTTGGTTCTCTCTTGGATCCGTGGTTTGCGTGTACTTGATAGCCAGAGAGAGGTCTCTAAGCAGGAGTTGATTACATGCACAGGTCATCTAGGAATCACAGGTGTCCAAATACCAGTTGAGCAAATGGTCAATTACCATGTCCGTTTGTAGGCAGAGCTGGGTACTCCGGGAAGCTGTCAAGTGTACTGTGACTGAGAGTTCACTGTTCCAAAGAAACGTCTTTAAAATACGTGCTGTTTTAACTGAAATGGTGCTAGGAAGATATTTCTGTTAATGGCTAATGGTTAATGCCAACGGTATAATGTTAATTAAATCATTTCTTCTCCAACGTGTTCGTTGATGGAACCTGACCATTCAAATGTTCAGATAGACTTTTCCATAGAAGCACATCCATTACTCCTTTTTCTGTTGTTCCTAAATAGAATTCTTCCCTACATTGGTCATATTATGAAAGGATTAATAGAGTTAATAAGAGAAAAGCAAAAAGCAGTGTAAGTCAGTACTTCAGCCTTTGTTCTCGGAAGCATTCCACATGGAAGGTCTAATAGACCATACCAAAAAACTGTGATGAAGTAAAATTTAAAATTTTTGCTCCAATATCATTTTGACCCCTGGGTGACACACTAACAGGTAGTTGTTACTCCTTTAGGAGATGTGATATTCAGGCTTGCTTGGCCTGAGGATAGGGGTCTCTTTGCTTTGTGTGTTGGAGGTCTGGGTTTGATTCTCACTTTCTTGTTCTGTAAGATGGACAGAGAGAGAGAGAGAGGGAGAGAGAGAGTGGGGAGCGTATACTAAACGTTAAGCTTTAGTGGCTGAGGAATGTAGCTCACAAAGTTAAAAGAGACTCCTGTAACTGACTGGGGACCAACAATGAATGGAGCCTCATGGTTTATAGTGAGGCTTGAATCCTCTCTGCTCCGTGTGTGGCAGAGGACCTCCCAAGCCAATAAAGGAAAAATGTTAATGGAGTAAACGACAACATGAAGTATTAAAGAATTGTTTCTGCATGGGCTGTGGGAGTTTAAAATCCCCTTTTTTTTTTTTCTCCTTTTCAGAAAGAAGACACAGCTCCTCCAGCAAGCCGCCTTTGACTCCTCCCTCCTCTTCAGTATTTTCCATCATTTCATCTTTCCCTTCAAAAAACAAAGGTAGCACTGGAAGTGGTAGCAATCGTTCATCCAGTGGAGGTACTAGTGCATCGTCATCATCAAATTCCAAGTTGTTGAAATTACCCAAAGACAAGCTGCAGATCAGCGGAAACAACAGGTTAATGCATCCGGTACAGCATAGCAAAGTTCCCCATGATAAAATGTGAGTATGCATTTTGACAAAGAATTAAATATTATTATGTGTGTAGAAACTGCTGTATCAGTAGAACTTCCTCTTGTTTCAGAGGATTTTTGCTTTGAGAGAGACCACTTTAAACTCCTCCAGATCTTTTCCAGCAGCATGGTCTAAGATTATAGGTATACTGTTGAAACTGTCGAACGAGACACTTGCAAAGATGCAGCTTGAATCATTATAAATAAAGGCCATTCTACTAGGGGGTCTTTATTCTTTGATCCAATCTGCATACTTTCGTTGTAAGTGAGTTTCTGAAGTTTCTGTTGTCGCTGAAATACTTCCAAGGAAATGGGGACAAGAGAACAGAAGAGATAGTGAACATCACCACAAATGTGAAAATAAATAAGAAAAAGACTAAAAATAAGAAAACTGGGAATAAACAATTTAGGTCTAAAATTGAACTGTGAATAGATCGGAGTATTGAGTAACATATTTTAAGTACTTCTTGTAATTTATGACTCATGATACTATCATTTACAATTTTTCCGCCCTTCTTTTTCATAAATAATAGTATGACTCCATCTGTCAAAGTGGAAAAGATTCATCCAAAGATAGATGGTGCCCAACTGAAAACTGCTGTTGGTCCAACTTGTTCTACTACTGTGAGTTCCTCAATAAAGACTGGCCTTAATTGTCCCTCAATACCAAAGCCACCCTTGCCTTCCCCTGGACAGATACTGAATGGTAAAGGTCTTCTCTCTGTGCCTCCATTTTTGGAAAAGAAACCTGAAGAAAATACAAATAATAGGAAATTTTTACATAAAAGATTGTCAGGTAATTGCTTTTAAATATTTTTTGCTATATTGTTCTTATTAGTGTATACATAAAAATACATATATAAGATACGTAAAAATAAGCTTCAGAGGTAAATATTTACTTTTATAGCATTAAGTTGTAATTAGGTACATTTACGTACTAGAATTTAAATTTAGCTTGATGTGTTCATAAAGGATGCAAACAACATGAAATGTGTCTGTTGCTTTCAGAAACCATCCAGGTGTTACAGGCATATCAGTTCTTAGTTTTAAGATGTGTTATATTTGAAAACAATTTCCACTATGGTTAAATTTTCTAAAGCAAATAAATGTCAGTATTTCAAGATGTCTTTATGAAAGCTGTTTTCAATAATCGGCATATTTGTGCACCTTTGACAGAGAGAGAATTTGATCCTGATATATACTGTGGTGTCATTGATGTGGAAACCAAGAAACCCTGTACTAGGTCTTTGACATGCAAGGTAGGATGTCTTAATCAGAATAAGATTTTGTAAAGTTCACATTTAATTTCCTAGGGAATGTGACAGAAAACAGAAAACTACAAATTTCTCCTGTCAGTAATTGCCACTGTAAATGGTCCCTCTCAAAGCATATTATCTACGAACATGAAGGAATTGTTTTCAAAGTTAAGCCAATTGTTTATCCAAAAACTTAGTTCCCACAGTAACCCAGAGATCTTTATATTTGTATAAACCTTTTACATGGATGCTGACATGGAAACAATTATGTTACTCCACATGTATGTACTAGAGGGGCCAGCATGTTCTTTTGGGGGATAATCTTTGGGTTACAGACCATGGATTTTTAAAAGTCCATCGTAAGCATTAGAAGTATTACTTGTTTATGTGTGATTCTGATAAATCAAGCTCCCCCCACTCTCACTCCTTTCCTTTTTCCCACCAGAGCCTGCAGCAGATACTTAGCAGGTATTTGCGCAAATGCCAGTGCTGCTGGATTTACCTACACAGCTTACTCAGAAATGAGTCTTCTGAGAAAGCTATGGAGTATGCCTAGAGGTCAAACTCTAAATTAAACTATCTTTAAAAAACTTTCGATCAGCTTAAATGTGTTCTTTTGCTCGAAAGTCTTGGAGGGTAGGGTGTATAAGTCCCAAAGAACCGAAAATCCAGATCCTATGCAATTGTATAATATTTAGCCTTTTTTATGCAAAGCAGCTAAACTGTCAGTAGAGGAAGCATCTGGTAAATAAACCACCTCCAGAACAAAGGTACATGAAGCTGGCACTAATGACCCGCAGGAACTGAACTTGAACACATTGCCCTTTTGGAATTACAGTGGGGAGGCAATCCTTTTGCTAATAGAGAAGGGAAAAAGTTTCAAGATTTTACAGGAGAATTAGAGAAACCAAAATTTTAAAAGAGAAAGAAAGTAAAAATGTTTCCCAGCAATTGCTAATATTGCACCTACTCAAAATATTTTTCTGAGTTGCTATTTGTATCTAATCTACATGATAATATTTTTACCTATGAAAATTAGCCAATCAAACCTTTTATGCCATATGAAAATAAGTTATAGTATGTGACTTCAACAATTCAAAAAAAAAAAAAAAAATAGCTTACACCCATTTCACTTTACCTAGAATTTGTACCATGTGTGTCTTACTCTGTGTAGAGTTCAGGATGCTCAAAGGACTTTGAGTTCTGTCTGACTGTGGATTCTGCTGTATTTTTTTTTTCATTCTGTAATACCTACTCTATGACATCGGAAAATATTTGTTTTCAAGGAATATATTAGTAAACAGAAGGAAGTAAATGATTTTTATAAATATTTTTAGTGTCTCCCATTACAAGTCTGATTTTAAGTTTTATTGTGTTAAATATTTTAAGTGAAAGTAAATATTTGGTATTTTTTGGTTGTGCACTAGGGTGAGAAGAAGAGATACCATATTGGCAGTTAAAATATCAAAAACAATGTTAAAAAGATTTGTAATTCCAGTCTGAGCATAATAAGAGCAGTTTCTTTGGTAGTTCCTTCTTTAAAAAAAAAAAAAAAAAAAAAGGAAGAAGTTTTGAACTCAAGTGCTGTTTTTCATTATTTTGTATCAGGAAGACATGTAATCATCCACAAAAAAAAATTCCAAGTTTGTTTTATAAGTCATTCTTCCACTTATTTACTAAACCACAAATGTGATTATTGTCTGTATTCTAGAGCTCTAGACATGTGTTTTGAGTGTTTAATTTCCACAGATCTAATAGCCTGGGATTAATGATTTATTCATGGATTTGCAGACACATTCCTTAACCCAGCGGAGGGCTGTACAGGGTCGAAGAAAGCGATTCGATGTGTTGTTAGCCGAGCACAAAAGCAAAACCAGGGAAAAGGAACTTCTTCGACATTCGGATCATCATCAGCAGATGCCCCCTCTCAGGGAACCACATCCCTCACCTACTAAAACTTCCCAGGAGCTGCACCAAAATTCTCATGGAGTTACTCTTACAGAATCAAAGCCTTTATTACCTAATAAACCCAAACCTCACCCCCCCAGTCTTCCAAGGTAAGAAAAATCTGCATATCCAATAGTACAAAATTAATGCTGGTAGCTTCGTTACGTGGATTTTGAAAGAGAGATAGGGATCTGTTGGATGGGGTAGCATTTTTGCTCTAGGCCTGGTGACTGTCTGTCTGCAATTAGCAATTACATGCTGGGCTGTAACTCACAGCAAGGAGGGTTTGGAGTTTGAAATAGCAGAGGCTGACTTGCATCAATTAAAGCAGTTCTGCAACAATTGGGCAATGCTGCTTTTCCAGGGGTACAATAACTCCTCGCCTTTCTCTCGGTAGTTGTGTTACGAGACTCTTGAAAATATTGGGCATCAGTTAATGTAAATTTCCTTGTGTCAGTGTTGAAACATCCACAAAGAAGTGCTTGTTGACGAGCCTCGCCTCAATAACACCTTTACTGCTTACCTTTCCCAGGCCTCCAGGCTGTCCAGCCCAGCACAGTGGAAATGCCCCTAGCGATTCTCCTTCTGTCCACGAATCCCCTCACCCTCCCTTGCCTGCAGCTGAGCCAGCATCTCGGTTATCCAGTGATGAGGGAGAATGTGATGAAAAAGAAGAGCCTGTTGAAAAACTGGATTGTCACTATTCAGGTCATCATCCTCAACCAGCCGCTGTATGTGTTAAGTAAAAGTTAACCTTGGTCTCTCACTGGCTCTGAATTTGTAAACAAATAACTTGGGGGGCTTAAGGGTGGCTTTCTATTGTGTTTGTTTTGTTGTCTCAGCAATAGTGATGATATCAGTGTATTTGCAAAGTAAACATGCCAAAGAAATATGTTTGGGCCTCCCTGCTGCCATACAAAAGAAATCAAATTGCCAAAGTACTGAAGAAATTGGTAACTGCTCTATAGGGCTGTAGGTTTGGGGTAGGAAGGCATGTGACATTTCCAGGAAATAATAGCTGTGGAATAAGGACATGCAAATAATGCCTTTTTAGTGAGATTTTGTTACTAGAATTTTTTTTCCCGTGACATTTTTACTCAAGGTGCCAGTTGTCACAGTGAAGGTAGCAATAATGTGGTTTTTTAAATATTTAAATCTTGACAAAAGCTGGCATATATGGTGTGCTTATCTTTTTTCAGACACAAAATACTGAAATATTTCTGCATTTGGCAAAACTCATAGATTCATTTTTTGAACCATCAAATACCTTTTTTTTATTATTGCAAGTTGTTTCTTGCAGTATGCTAACAGACATCTTTCACGTGAGGCTGATCTATTATCTTTGCCTTCAACAAAATGTTAACAGGCTACTTGAAGAAATGAACCATAAGGTGCAGTAGATGAACCTTCCCTCTAATTTCTGTCTTCTTAAACCATTTACGTTATCTAAAGGCCTAGCCTTCCTTTTTTTTTGTTGTTAAACAGGCTATGAGCAAATAGCTGACAGCTCCTCAGAAGGGAACGTTACGTGTGTGTGTATATAGCTGAGTGTGTACTTACACACATATATATAGAAATGTGAAATACACTATTGTCCTTCTCTGTTTAATCAGGGGGATTCAAATCTAATTGCTGCATTCATCATAAACATGGGAATTTCAGATGGGGAAAGAAATGATCCCAATATACTATGGCCAAAAATTTAAAACAGTGGTTATAATGTAGAAATTAGAAATCAAATGTAAATTTTTTTATCCTGGGTTTAAACAAAAAAAATTATATTCGTTTAACATATATTTTTTATAGGCAAGTGTGTTGTTGTTCAGAGAGTTGTCACTGAAAGTAGAAAATGCCAATAAAAACCTGTCTTTTCAGTTTTGCACATTTGGTAGTCGGCAAATTGGAAGAGGTTATTACGTGTTTGACAAGCGGTGGAACCATATTCGATGTGCACTTAACTTCATGGTGGAGAAGCATCTTAATTCTCAGATGTGGAAGTGAGTAAAAATTGAAGTTCTGATTATTCCTGATTGTTGTAGAAATGTGTATAGCCTGTGATTCTAGTTACAGCAAAGCAAGTCGGTGTTCAGATTAATGAGGTCAGAGATTGAGAGCGTATGCTTTACTTTTCTTGGCAATACTTTTTTACTTTTCTTGGCTTTACTTTTTTGGCAATAATTAACTATTGGTAAAATATTTTGGTGTCGTTTATCGATCTCAAGATACAGTTGCTCTAAAACAGTATTTACTGGACTGGGTATTATTCCAGAGAATGGTTGCTACCTGGGTTTTTGTTTTTCTTTTTACCCGCAGGAAAATTCCTCCAGCATCTAGTAACACAACGTCAGTTCGTGCACCACATCGGACAAACTCGATGCCTGCTTCACAGTACGGTGTCAGCGCAGCAGGTTTCCTCTTACCCACCACGGTTATGTCATCGCCAGCGCTGGTGTCTCCTTCCTGTATGTCCCTGAACAGCAAATCGGTACCATCACACGGAACTACACTAAATGCAAATCCTGCTACTCTGGGTGCAGTGGATCCTGTCTGCAGTATGCAATCAAGACAAGTGTCTTCATCCCCTTCAACACCTACAGTGCTTTCCTCTGTACCTTCAGCTATGCCCAGCAAACCTCAGAAGTTGAAATCCAGCAAATCTTTTAAACCTAAGGAATCTTCTGCTGGCAGTGGCACCTGTAACAGTACCGGCAGCGTCAGTAGCAGCGGCGGCTCAGGAAAGAAGCGTAAAAACAGTTCCGCACTGCTAGCACCTTCTCATTCCACAGAGTCCTTTAGAAAAAACTGTGTGGTTAACTCTGGAAACTCTGGGACCTCCTATCATCCATCGGTGACGTCTTCGTCCCACAGTGTTGGCCTCAATTGTATGACTAGCAAAGCTAACTCTGTTAGCCTCAAACATGACCAATCAGGGAGGGGTCCTCCTACCGGGAGCCCTGCAGAATCGATAAAAAGAATGAGTGTGATGATGAACAGCAGCGATTCCACTCTTTCCTTAGGGCCGTTTGTTCATCAGTCCAGTGAGCTGACTGTAAACTCACACAGCAGTTTTTCACATTCGCATACTTCCCTAGACAAACTAATAGGAAAGAAAAGAAAGTGCTCACCTGGTTCAAGCAGCATAAACAGCAGCAGCAGCAGCAGCAAGTCAAACAAAGTTGCCAAATTGTCATCGGTGAATAATGTTCACGCAAAACACGCTGGTGCAATCCCAGGGACACAAGGACTGATGAACAATTCTCTTCTTCATCAGGTAGGAGCTCTTGTCTGGAAGTAAGCCAGTACGAGTGTGTCTCTTCACATGCTTAGATTCGATGTGTTCTCTTAATAAGTAATAGACAATTCCAGATGCTATTCAGGTGAAAGACAGTTCTCTTATTTGTTCAATACCGCTTTTGAGTGTTTTTATAGTACTTTTGCGCATGATTTGTATAAACACTTGATTCTAGTAGAGTATGGTTATGTTTATTTACTTATTTTAAAGTAACCTTAAATATGACATCCCAAGTTCCCATAGATGCTGCCTCTGAATCACTCTCAGATGAAATTCAGTTCTCGCATTTAAAAATAAATAATAATAACAATAAAATCTTGCAGCCAGCTGTGGAAGAGAGCTGAATGTCTCAGCTGAACGACTTGTTTCTGTGTCAGTAATAAACATTCTACAAAGTGGAACAACAATGCTGATAACAGAACTGCGATACTGTGATAAAATAAGCCTATTATCCCAAGGTGTCATTGACTAACATCTTAGTATTAACGAGATTAAATGTTATAAATAAGATATAAAAGATAGAAACCTTTTTAGTCTGTAAAACAAACAGATTTACTATAAAGGTAGCAGATCTCATGAATACGTAACTTTTTTTAAGTTAGTTTGAGGGTTTGTTCTTTTAAACTGATTGCACTGGGAGAGAAAGTTCTTGATAAGCTAGAATGAATTTAGACACAACTTGAAGGGACATTTGGAGGGGTAAAATAATTTGATATAGCTTTAAAAGAATACCGAAGATGGAATTTTAGAGAGCAGGTATGGAACTAGAATTTTACAGACTGTAAACTTGAGACACTTTTTGTTTCCTCTGGGACTAAAACCCTGAAACCCTAAAAATCTCTGTGTACCTGGAGAGGTTAGGAGGTCAGTGAGAACTTTTTCAGAATAGTTTCTGAATTTTCAGTTTCAGCCATAAAGGAAGATTTTCACCACTTGTGTTTTCTAAAACAAACCAAAAAAAAAAAAAAAAAGCATTCATGTGACTAAACAAACCTTGGTTTTGGGCTTACCTGATAGTCACTGCTTCAACTGTGCAATAGAAATAAAGGAAAAATATAATTTGAATGAAGGAAGGAAATAATTTCTAAAGCTATTATAACTTGAAAAACCCCAGCTTGAGAATTGTGAAGTTTCAGACAAGCTAACCTCATGTGAGTGGTGTGTCAGATTATGCCTGCTGATCCTCCCCAAAATATGCTCTCATTGTCCAGAAAATGTCTTTGAAGGGCATCTGCTGTAACAGCTTGGCTCACTCATCCTTCTCTTCCATTTATTTGCTTAAAAGCCAAAGGCGCGTCCCTGACAGCTGATCACACCATGGTGAGAAAAGAACTGGACACTTTTCACTACAAGCAAAACCTCCATCTGGAATTCTGGACTCCAAGATGCCTTGAGTTTTCCCAGCTTCCCATGGTCCTCAGGTGTGGAAATCTACTGGACTGTCACTCAAACAAGGAATTTCCCTGAAGCCATGTCTGTAGCAGTGAATATACTAGAAATGGACACTGGATGAAGTTCAGCCACACAATTGCTCTTATCAGTGTTAACGGTGGTCTGGACTAGTTTGCTACAAATCTGTGAGATTTTCCTTACAGGAGTACATCATCTTGCCACTATTTGACATAGATTGGCTGGGCAAAAGAATGTTTTCTGGGGGGCAAATAAACATTACTGTGGACTTATTTTTATACTGATGGTGTCTTTTATAGGTGATAGCTACCAGACAGACACTGTCAACAGAGAGGACCCCGCAACAAGGGGGAAAAAAAAAAACGTCTGAGGCACAATGGAAAGAAGCCCTCAAGAAGGGAATATGGCTTTAGTGTTTTTATAGCAATGTTCCTTTAATGGAATATAAAAATAGCACAATTCAAAAAATAGTCTGTGTTTTGCCCAGCCTTTTGCAAGTAATTTGGGATAAGAAGCTATCAGGAGTTAAAAATAAAAAATATATTAAAAAAAAAAAAAAACTTTTAAAACAACAACAACAAAAAAAATCAAAAAACTTGTTTGAGGCCGTTGCTCATAAAACAAGTATAAAAAGTTGTACTTGTGTGATACAAATATTATTTTCTATTCTTTTGAGTAAAATTTGATTGCAGAAGAAAATTAAAGTTAATTGTTTTTAAAAAAAAAATCCAAAAATATCAAACAAAGGCAAATAACCTCTAAAACTATATGCCCAAAGAACATATTTCCTGACCTATACTGTATACCATAAGCCTTTGTTATTTTAAAAAATAACAACTGTATTGGTTAAATTAGGCTGGATTTGCCTTCCAGCCTGTATAAAAAATAAAATAAAAAAATCAAAAAAAATTAAAAAGCCCTTTTAAAACTAAGTATTTAAAGTATTTAAATATTTTTAAAAAAAAAGTAAAATAAAAGTCAGATATTTTATGCCTTGTTTGTATAACTAAATCATTAACGTGTTGTGCTTTCAACCACTCAATGAGGGTTTCTCAAAATTCTGGAGTATTTGCCAATCTGACAGCCGAGTTCCACGTAAAGTGCAGCTGTATGCATCCCAGTCATCTCACACCTCCCGAGGTTTTACGAATAAAGGGGGCTTTACACAGTTTTATATAGTCCAGTCAATTTTTACGAAGTATTTTGTCTTGCTTCAAAACACCTCCGAAGTGAATTCCGCTAAAGGGCTTATTGTAATAGGATTTGGTTCGTCTGGATGTTTTTGTTAAGTTTTTAAACATCAGGTAAAGTCTCGAAACTGACTAAACTTTTATTAAGGGGCAAAGCAAAGGAAAACAAATTACTGACCAAGAAGATATTTTTCTGCCTTAAAGGGGCACCAGCTGTCGCTGAGAACAGACAATCTGAGCCTGTCCAAAAGTTCCCGTAGCCCAGCCTTCCCCCGTTTCTGGTGGCAAATAGTACATCAGGGAATCCAAAGCCACTAAGAGTAGCAGTTGCTTAGCTGTTTACCTACCGATGCTTTCAGTTTCACCTGAACTTGCTACAAAATCCTTGCTATACAGCAAAACAAGAAGCCTCTATGCAGACACTTTAGCTTTTGAATTGATAGGAAAGATGACATTTAGAAAGCAATGTGTATAGACTCTTATTATGCAAACTTTAATCAAAAAACCAACAAAGATATTTTCAGGAACAAAAAGACTCATAATTAGTAAGATGCCCTGTTGAAAGGATTGTTGGAGCTGTGATTGGTTTAACAGAAAAGGAGCCAAAGTAACATGCCACAAAAAGAAATGGATATTTATTAAATCCTGCCCGTTTGGAGTGAAATCCGTGTTCTGATGAAGTCACTGGGGCAAAAATTTCACTTCAGGACAGTCTCAGTCACAAGTGCAATTGGACTCGATCGATGTAAATGTAGAGGAAACGACAACTTGGCGAGAAGGAGCGCCGGGGAGTTGGTGACCAAACTCTCCTCTTTTTGAAGGTTCTGTTGATCTGAAAGCATAATGGCAAATTCGTGCCCGTTCAATAGCACGCAGACCTTTTAAAGAGCTAATTCCTGAGCGCTGTGCTCATGTGGAGCCAGCCTCCACAGACACCTGCATTGTGTAGTTCGAAGCCATTGGGAGTTGAGAATTAGAACATCGTAAATTCTGCCTGCCCTTGAGCACAGACCTGCTCAAATATTATGTTTTAGATCTTGGTTACAAGCAGAACGTTGTTCCTGAAGCTTTTATTGTCACGTAGTTCTTACTGTAAATAACTAAGGAAGCTGAAATTAATTTTCCTTGCAAAATTGAATTCGCAGTGGCTGGGTTGTTTCTAGACAGATTTTGGTATTAATTTAAGAGATACAGTTTTTATAGTCTTTCCAACTTCTCGTTATGACTCCTGCAGTTTTCTTAACCTAAAAAATTGCTGCAATGATGAACAAAGAATTATACAAGAAAAAAAAGACATACTTTTGTATCTTTATTTTGGAATTTCTTGTTCTATTATAAATATTGAAGTATCCCTATTTCAGAAGACATATTTTGTTAATTGATTGTACATATTTAAATATGTATTTTTGCACAGGTCTTTTTTTCTTATATCCAGTTTTGGTACAATTGAGATCATCTAGTATTTATTTATTAATTAATTAAAAAAAAAAAGGAGGAAAAAAAAAAAAAAGCAAATACCTTTTTATAATTTGAAGTGGTTCACTGCCAAGCCAATAGTATACCATGCCTACTTTCGCAACGGGGAGGGGTGCCTCTGTTTTGTGAAAGCTGTGTCCCTTCTCGCGTCTCGGGAGCTCTCGCCCAGGTCCTGCAGCCGGATCCAGGCGGCGGCAGCAGCCCGCGGAGCCTGCCTGCAGGGCCTGCGGCCGCAGGGTGGCTGCGGCGTTGCTTAGAGGTTGCCTGATTCCCAGAAGACTCCGTTTAGCTAAGTGACACACTGCTTCTCTTTTTGTAGTGCTCGTGTGCGTGCGTGCGCGTTCGTGTGGGTCTCACGTGGTTTAAAACTAACGGAAAAACTGAAAGTGCCTGATCTAACTAGTTTTAAGCTTGGACTGTTTAGACAGCTTCTCCTTCAAAGACTTGAATGTTCAGTTGAAATTTTGGAGCTTGCTTTTTCCACCTATATATTATATATGTGCGTGTGTATGTATATGTGCGTGCATATATATACGCATCCACGTTTATAAATATATTTTCTAAAACAAATAAGATGGGTTGACAAAAGGAAGCAGACGATGCTGGTAACTTTTGTACAATGTTTTAATTAGAATACCTTGTGTCGGAACAATCCCATTGATAACGCGTGTTTGAAATAATGCCAAGGGTTTGAAACGTGGTTTTAACCAGCAGTTTATTAAAATGTCCCGTTCTGGGCAGGGAGGGGAGAGAGAAATGTAAACGAAATAAGTTAGAAAATGTTCAGAATACTTCATATTCCAGGACAACAATACAAAAACGAAGTAAGTACCTCGGAAAACCTTTTAAAAATAAAATATGTGATTTCCTAATGACATTTCTAAGGCAGTTGTCTTCCTGTAAGAGTTCTCTTGCCAAGGAATCTCTCATCTTTCACTCATTCTGTCCTGGAGGAGGGAATTGGGCTTGGAAAGATTCTTAATGTTTCACTGTTCAGCAGAAAATAATCATTTTTACATTTTGTGCAAGATATTTTACGTTTTAAAGATAATTTTGAAATGAGCACTACATAATGTCAATGTGAATGTAGGCCTTGAAAGCATCTTGCTCTGTGTTGAGCCTGGTTCTAAAAGCAATCTCCTGTGTAAAATGTGTGAATAGTTTGATAATTTGTATACATAATCAAGAGCATCTGATCAGCTGAACTCTGTGTTGGCTGCTGTATAGTACATGAACAAATGTCATGGGATAGAAAAAATTACTTTGGATATTTAAAAGAAAAATATATAGTCTATTTGTTTTGTAACAAGTTTCTGTAAATAAAATAATTTATACTATTTATAAGAAAAAAGTTGTGCTTTGCTTCATGAAAAAGATTAGTTTGTTGAACAAACATGTTACTAAACAAGGCAATAAAATTAGGACTTTTCAATAAATGAGGTTGGTTGCATGGAATACATTATATGTTTCTGCTTCGTTATGAAATCATTCACCATTAAAGGAAAACATTATCTGTGTCGGTGCCTATGTGAACTAATTTCGGAGAATTGGAACTGGTCAAATTCTGTCCTTTTGCCTCAGCGCTGCATGAGCTGCCCCAGGAGTCAGCCTGCTGGAATCTGAGCCTGACGTCCTGCAAGGTTTTGTGGCATCTGGGTTTTGAGAGGTGCCGGGAGTAACGCCGCGGTATTTTCCTCTGCAAGTTGTCGCTGAAGGCTCCTGCTTTTTGGTTTGCTAAACAGAATAACGAGAAACAGCTTTTACAACGCCAAATGCAGTACGTTGGAGGGTTGTGGGTTTTTGTTATTGTTTTGTTTTCAGAAAAAGCATCTTCCATTCTTTCACAGTTCAGACGTCCAGTGTGTGAATTCAGCAGGTTAAATGCTCTTGCAGGCTTTTCTCTGCATGTGACTCAGGACGATTGCATGCGGTGGATGACTTCAGAGAACAGTCTGCAAAACCGGTAAAACGCCTGTTAGGGGGGGTAGGACGTGCAGCCAAGGCAATGGGGTTTTTGTTTGTGGGGTTTTGCCTTTTTCTTCTTTTCTTTTTTAATGCTAAATGTTTTCTTTAGTATTTGGGATAAATGCTGCAAGCTATAAATGGGGGTCAGGCAGCAAGCAGGTTCAGCTTTGTCCTTTTATTATGAGTACTTTTAATATTTCTCTATTTACATTACCTTTTGTGTTGGTTGATTTTATTTTTTTTTTTCACCCTCCTGCAAATATATATATATTTTTTTTCCTAGTAGTAATTCCTAACTTCTGCTCCGTCCTATAAACTATTGGCGCTGAAGTTGTCGTGCTGGGCTCACCAAGTGACTACAGCGTGAAGCATGCAGGAGACGTGAGTTCATGCAGCGGAGCTCGTGCTCCTTGGTTGTCATCAAATTCAGGCAAGTCCCTAACTGAGCCATCTGCATCTGGTTCAGAATTGCAGGATTAACTCTGCATTTAACTGCGTTTGAAATAGGATTCTGTATCCCCTGGTACTGCAAGGTGAAGAGGGAGGAAAGGTGAGGTCTGATTGTGTGTGGGAGGTGTCCCTGCCCACGGCAGGGGGGTTGGAATTAGGTATCTTTAAGGGCCCTTCCAACCCAAGCTGTTCTAAGAGGAAAACGTTTGCGTTTATCCCGTATAACCGAGTTCCAGGGTGCACTGACTGCATGAGGAAAATCGCAGCTTATATTCACGAAGAGTTTTTTGGTGGTGTGGAAGTTGGAGCCCAACAGTCCATGCGTGTTATGCAAATCCAGATGTCAGAGGGTCTCTGTGCATGCTTTTGAGTGCACGTACGTAGTTTAGGTAGCTCTGCAGGAGCACGGAGCTGGCTGCAGCCTCTGCTAGGCACGGCGAGGCCAGCAGCGACCACACCGGCCCCCGCTGCCTCCGTACGCTCCTGCCACGTCTGCCAGCTACTGAGCCAACCGATACAAGAGCCTGCAATTGGCTTTATTTAAATGCAAATTTCTGTTGGGTCATTATTATCATGTTCTGCTGCAACAAATAATCAAACACACGTGGCTTGTGTGATCCACCATGGGACTCTTAATTTGACTGAATGCTTTTCTCAGTGCTTTGGCTGAGTGCTGCATTAGCGATTGGATTCGTTCCTAACAAGCAGCATGGGATCTTTGTCGCAGAGAAGCAGCGTGTGCTTGTTTTGTTTGTTTGTTTCTTTTTTTTCTGGCCCACCGAACTTCAGGGGACTCTCAAAAACCTTTTCTGAAGTTGTTTAACCTGGAGTCAAACTTTATTGCGAAGGATGAAAACTGGCCTGAGACACGCAGTCAACAGGCTGTGTCCGAGCCAGCGAGAAATGGCTGTAGTTGACATCTGTCGCCAAATCCATGTAAAGTCTTTCCTGAGCATGAGCAAGGCCAGCACGCTGTTGCTTTGGTTTAGCAGCTCTCCAACAGTGCTGGAAGCGTCCATCCATCCGCAGCCCTTCCCGGCCACAACAGGTAATTTACTTATTTTTTTCAAAAGCGAGTGATTTGTCTGTCGGCTGCAAGACCCACAGCTCAAACTCTGGAGCCCAGTCTCCAGTGAGAAGACAAGTGGAGTCTTTGATAGGCCAGCAGAGACAGGTGAGCCGAAGGATGTTTGCACGCAAAATAGATTTCACCTGTTCTGTAGAAGAGCTTTACCCACGCAATCTGTAATACCCCCACCTCCTTCCCCCTCTACCTGTGTTCCTGCGGCTTAACAACAGTGCGTGTATTGCAGAGCAAGGCAGAAAGCATCGGGGGGGGGGCTGCAGCTTGGAATCAATCTCTGGGTCTGGCTGCTGCAGTGCTAGCGTTAAGTCAGCCTTCCCGAGGGAAATTGGAGAATGGCGTTAGTTCAGGGAGCTGCACGGGATGAAATTACAAGACAGAATGTACAACTTTTGCACGTGGCCTATAAATCCCCAGTAAAGCGTCAGGGCTGAGGCATGAATGGGTGTGTCAGAGAGATACGATCAGAATTAAATAAATTGAAATTGATATAGGAATAAAGGAAAAAGTGACAAGATCATTGGACAAGGAAAGAAAAGTTACTTCAGGTTTTAAAGGAAGCAGAAATCCTGTCACTTCTGAGTGACACGGAAATTGAAGTAGGCAGTTAAAAATGTTAGGATAGAGAATGTTATGCTCTTGATCATGGCTCTCACTTGATCATCTCAGGACCTGACCACCCTGGACCCCTCAGCAGTCCTACTCTTTTTGAAAAAAAAAGACTATGTAGCAGATGATCACTCTTTCCTTCTTTCAGGAGAGCAATGTAAGTAGCTGTTCTTGCTGTGTATCCAGCTGTGGACTCCAGGAGGTGTTGCCTTTCTCCATGACCGTCCATTATTTGGTGTGGCTGAGAGGCCAAACTGCTGCCAAGAGCCTTAAAATTCTTCAGGTAAAATTGCTGTGACTATTTCCTGCCAGCTCTTGCCTAAAACGTTTTGTTAAGAAGCCCTGCGGGTTCCTCCCAGATCCTCCTTCACAGGACTAGGCTCAGCTCATAAAATGACTGAGCGAAGTCAAAATCTTTCCAAAGGGGGGGGGGGGGGGGGTCTTTAAAAATTCTCTAATGCTATTAGCATTTTTCTAGATAACACTAAGAGCCTTGCTAGAATTTATTGGAGGCAGACAAAAAAGGCAAAACGATATTTATTCCTTAGCACCTGTCAAGAATGAAACCATAACCCTCCACAGTATTTGATCAATTGCCTTAACCTGCAGTAGTATCTTGTGACAGCTGCAAATCTAAGAGGAAGTGATTTCAAAGGTAATGCTTTGCTAATGGGCTGGCTTTCTTTTCAACAGCTAAAATGCCACAGTAAGGGAGAGGCTGTTATAGTTCTAGGTGTTCCCAAAATTATAGTCTTTAGGGTTTTCATGGTTGTATTAGTGCTCTACGGGTCATTTGCATCCTTATTCCTTTTCCTTACACTGTAATCTTATAACAAGAATTCACACTATCTGGATAACATACAAACTCAACTAACATTTTGGCTATATAATATTATGCACCTGTTTCTTTTCATTTTTGATTCAAATACAGAAGTCTTAAAAACACCACCGTTTTAGAACCATTAGTTCTTTCTGTTCGGATCTTGACCTTGCTTTGCTGTTAAATATTGAACACTGCATAGGCAGGCAAGTAAAGGAACAAAATATATTCCAAGAGATCAATTGTATCATACATTTAATAAATGAACTGGGATCCATACACCAAAACAGAACATGGCTTACATAATGAAGTGGAAAGTAAAAACACTACCTCTCCTGCTAGTATTTTTTTAACCTACAGTATACCAAGTTATACAATATATTTATAGGATACTTCCAAAATGTTTTAAACATCTACATTTTGCATTCCCTTGCATTACAAAAATTACATATTAATTACTCTGGAAAGTTTCTGAACTCTGTTTAGCAGCAAATCTCCTTTCTTGATGGTTTCTTGGTACTGCCAATTCTTGCTATCAGGCCTAAAAAAAAATTGAGAATAAAAAGGTGCTTAGAATTGAGACCATGTTTTACACCAAGAAACTTACATTTACGTAGTAAGTGTGATCGAAATTTACAGAATTCAGCTGGGGTGTGAAATACGATTTCTAGGAATTGATAACGTACCTGTTAGTTTCTACAATCTCATTTACTTTGTCTATTTTGCAGTGTAATCGCCCAGCTGCAATAAATCTTGAAAGCTCCCTAAGAAAAGAGAAAAAAAGTTGGTTAAATGATACTTCACCAAGGACCTGCAGGCCTAGCAGCACAGAACCTGCTCACATTGATAGCCTGCGGACAAAACAACACCGTCACCACAATATTTCTGAAGCAGCAACCTCTATGTATTTTCATAAGGTATCTTACACACCCTGATCTTATTAGTGCTTGGACATGAAACAAGAACAATCACTACAGCAAGCTGAATGCAAAACGTCTTAATATTTTCTTCTCAGGCCAAACTCTCACTCTTGAGTTAAAGTGAGACTTGTTGTTTAGCTTAGCTTTAATTACTGCTCAAATTCAAAGGCAGCAGTCACATAATACACACATTCAGAATTTATCCTGTAAGTATCGTCGTGCCAGTCAATTCATTTTAAAAGTCCCTTAATAAAGGTTTCTTATTTTCTGGTAGTTCTAAATATGCTGTCTCTTTTTTTTTTTTCTTAATGAACTGGTGGCTCACAGGACATTGCTGATGTCAACAAACAAACAAAATTTCTGGGATATACAGTAAGACAAGTTACAACTAATACTAAATTAACGAGAAGCAGAAGAGCTAGTATGACTTAAACATTTACCTCTGAATTGAATGGTATTTGGTTTCTCTTGAAACACCTATTAATTCATTTCTGAGTATTTCAAGCAGTACTCATATTTCTGTAACACTTTTCTATGTTAGAAAATCTGAAATTTCTTTATGAAAGAAGAATGATTCCTGTGAAAGCATTTGAAACAAAGCATTTCACATACATAATCAAGGTAAAAGTCAATTTCTCACCTCACAATAGTTCTCATATAAACTAACGCACTTCACATTAGTTCTCATCTGATCTAAATCTGACTTTCCTTTTTTTATACTAGAAAAGGAATTGGAAACCGAGACTGCAACGTATATCTGATTTAAGTGAAAAACATCACATCCTGTTCATGTACCAGAAAGCAAGCAAAACTAAATGGAGGAGACGTGTAGGGCAGATAAAATGCGTCGATCCTTAAAGCTGAAATATTTACTTTGGCGTATCTGTGAACTAAGTCGTCTTCTAAAATACTAAGTTTCATGGCTTATGAAGGTCCACAGAAATACCAGTATAAAGAACAAAGTTACTAGTAAGAGACTAGTTTCTCAGATGGCCCTCAGAATGAAAGAAGTACTGGAACAGTTGTCACGAGAGACTGCTCTCAAACTATTTTCTTTACTGAAACAAGATTCACTTATGTTTCTATGGAAGGAAGAGCTTGGCTAAATTTAACTTGGCAGGTTTACAAAGTAAAACAAAGATTTTTATTCATGAGATCATTATAAATAATTAAAATGTGTAAAGTGAGATCTTTATAAACTTAAAAAGCTAAACAACTTACTGATCTATGAATTCTACGCTGACTCCAAATGCTTCCGCCATGTATCCTAATGTCAATGACCGGTAAGACTCGAGGAGCTGGCTGTATGCATGGATTCTCATTTCCCGTACGTAGTATCGATAGTGAGGTGCAAACAGCCAATCTTTCTTCATCTCTTGCTCTACAATAGCTGAAAGGAGGAAAAAGAAAAAAAATGAATTTCTAATCTGTAAGAAACGTAAAATATCACTTAGGCAAATTCAATATATACAACACTGGTTAATAAATAATCTGTGTGATCAAAACAACACTGCATTCTTGCATATTCCTGGGTATGAAAAGTATTCTACGCTATGCATAAATAGATTTGTAAAACTGTATTAGTTCTACAACCAGAAGCAGTAGTAAGATGCAAACTATATTGTGGCAAAGCTAATTTGTCAGCACAGAATACTTCTAGGATGTCAGCAACTCTCTCCCGTGTACTGCAGGGGGAATCACCTCGCTCAAAGTGAGGGCTGAAACCTGCAGCCACGTTGGCGTAACGTGGTGCTGAGATGCAAGCAGGTGTTGGTGTGTATCTACCTGAAGAAACGTTCTTACCCAAGGCCAGGTAATGAAATAAAATTAACCGTCTGGTTACAACAAGTAAGTTACTCACACGGATTTCCAGGAACTACGACTTTTTCTCCTGCTGACACTTAGTTCTCAGCTTGTGGCAAGACCAGCAATAGAAAAACACTGGCCTTCATTTTAATCTCATCAGGCCTCGTCTTCCACAAAAGGAAGGGTTCTTTTTTGCTCTTTCTAAATGTCTGATTTTCTTCTATTCTAAATAAAAGAACTGCCAAGAACGGAGAAAGTTTTCTGAAAAGGTTTTCTTAAGCGTCACCCTTTTACACACAAACCGGACCAGAAAGCCTGGTAGCAGCAGTGGTAACAGCACCAATGAAAACTTCCCGTGTAATTTCTTTTACAGTCTGAGATTTCAGCATCTTCATAAGGCCTGTAATTTAGTTCAAAGATAAAACTTTCAAAACTTTCCCATTTGGCCTGGTTCTTCATGTAAGATGGTGCTCCACAGCTGGGTGGAAAACAATTTGAAAATAATCAGAGGTGACCTTTCGTAAGGCTCACTGTATGTGAAGATTTATTTTTTTTTTTAAATCAGAGAGCAACAAATTTCAGGTCACTGCTTAAAAGAAAGACCTTTTGTTTTCTGCGTAAAGAAGCTCTAGTTCTAGACTGTAGCTACTCCACAAAAGTTGTGAATGATCTGAAACAAGCAACTGTAGCACCCGAAATACTGTTGTAAGAAACAACTCACCTAGTGACTGGAAAAAGGCTGCATAACTGCATTCGTAAAGGGAAAAGAGATACTGTCGTACAGCAGGCAAACTATGTAACACTTCCAGAATCTCTGCTCCTTTAATAACCTGAAAGCAAACCAAAAAAACCCCACGTTTAAATATTATTACTTTCAGCATGGAGATAGAAAGAAAGGCTGGGTTTGTTTGAACCCACGCTTACCTTTTCCCTAAGGTCAGGCCTGTCTAATGCAATCATGCTGACGTAGACAGTGTATGTTACAAACGTTTTGTAATCCATAAGTTCATAGGACGTAAACGTTGAAACTGTGTCGAGGAAGAGCTCCGCTGCCTGTTTGAAATCTCGAATAGCTACACAGTACAGACCCTGGTACACTTTTAGACGATTTCTCCTATCCCAGTCTCCGCCTTCTTCTATTAGACTTAAAAGAGAAAAAGAAAAAAATTACTTATGCAAACGTATTATGGAATAAGTGATATGAAACAAGTACGGTGAGTCAGCTGACTGTGCGATTTGAGCAAGAATAATTTATTTCATGTCACAACTTGCTGAAAGAGTCTATACTTCATACATCTGCCGGGGGCAGCAACGACACTTCCCTGGGGCAGGAGAAGCCAGCCGCTTTTGCGCAATGCACGTCTCGACTTTAAAAAGTTTATAGCTGCTAAACTTCCGACAACAGCCTGTTGAGGTGCACACATAAATATTACTGTCAACCTCAAGCACGGCACCATGCTTCCGCTGCTTTTGCTGCTAAAATCAAAGCCGTCCCACTAGCAGCACAGAAAAAAGTCGAACAGCCAGACCACCGAAACGGCCAACCTTTCAGGAATCTCATTAACATAAAATCGATGTGGCCAGAAGCAAGAGCACAGGCCAAGACAAAAGCCGCTCAGAAGGCAGCGCACGAGAAAAATCAACGCCCAAGGAGCACTGCAACGGGTAAGAACCTCGGACATCACCTCCCAAGGCACCAGCACAGACTGGAAGCTGCGGCTTGCTACAGGAACCAGTGAAACATGAAATGCTGAGAGCGCAGAGGGACAAGCTAGCAGCGGAAAGGGGGGAAGGAGAGCTGCGCCAAGGCACGCCGTGCTGACACTGGGCTCTCGCTCCCAGAGGAGACGCTGGCTGAGCTCAGCTGGCATTCCTGCACCGCGCTTTGTTGTGCGGGGCAATCGCACCCAAAGTTCTTTGCTAACAGCTACAGAACGGGGCAGCGGGGGGGGGGGGGGGGGGGGCACAGCTTCAAACCAAGTCCGCTGCTAGAAAATAACTGAAACAAAAACATCAACCCTTTTTTTTTTCCTCTTCCCCTTCATAAAAGCCCGTGGACTAGGAAGCTCCGTAGTACAAGGCAACACCAGCCATTATTCTGCGAATCTGTCCGACAACCAGCCGTTGTCATTCCGTGACAGCAAGGTGTTTACCTTCCATTTCTATCGCTACAGTTTCTCTGAACAGTCCCCCAGCCCAAACCACACCTTTTTGCCTTTTCAATGTTCCGCGTGATGAGGTCGTTGTCCATGTAAAACAAGCCAATCCTTAGGAGATAGAACACGATATCCAGGCGATGTCCCAGCGCCACCGTTTTGTCGTAAGTCTTGCGGAACGCAGTCAGAGCTCCCTCCTAGCAAAGCATTTTCCGTTACAAGAGCTTTAAAGGCAGCTAGAATATTTGCAGAACATCTGTCAAATGCACACGCACTGTCTTCCATGGACAGTCCTGTCAGCTTCACACAGAATTCTAACGCTGCATATTCTGAATAATCTTAAAGAATCAAAGTTTAAACCGGAAGTTAAAAAATGTACGAGGAATGGCTTTTTTTAACTCTAAGGACTAGGGCGATCAAGACTGTAATTTGAAACTACGTTGCACTGTGTAACTACCTTAGGAAAGCCTAAAGACACAAGGTAGATGAAAAATAAAATCTACAAACGCAAAATAAATTTCTCTCTTTTCAAGAGAAAATGTTTTAATAGCCTGCTTGTTTGTTACTAGATAATTTACGTTTCAATAACGCCCCCCCCTCCATCTCCCACCCACGGAGCAACCACGCTGCTGGTCAGCCAGCTTCCCCTCTGTGAAGAGCCCTCACCAGAACCCGCGCAGTGAAGGGGATTGCAGTGCAGCATTTTAGACGTGAAGCCCAAAAGCCTACGCCAGGAACCAACCTTGTCCCCGATCCTGCACAGGTACTCAGCTTTGGCCATCATGGCATCTCGGATTTCGCTCTCCCCCAGGATCTTTTCAGCATCCTCTAATTCGTTATCGAGACGTTTCAACTCTTCCTCGTTAGCCTTCTTCATTTTGTTCAGCAGCTCCGTGTCTACCTGCCACTCAAGAGACTTGCAGAGCGCTTCGTAGTACGGAGCCATGTCTGAAAGAAAAGCCAGAAGGTTTGTTACCGCCAACAGGGGCGCGTTCGTAGAGCAGGGCACTGACGGACACCCCAAGGGCTCACCAATGCCAGCTAGGCTCTTTCTGCGGCCAGGTACCTGGCAAGTCCACACAGCCAGCTGCACGCTACTGAGATGCTTCAGCGGGCCTTGCCTCTCCTGCTTGATTTCCCAATCCCTCCTAGCACGGCTCTTTTTACACCTCTCCCACTCGGCACTTCCCTTACCATTTATTCGACCCCCAGCACACCCCAGGCACAGCTCCTGCCTCTTATACCACCAGCACCCCGCTGAGAGCGCCGATAGCCAGGGACGGGCGCCGCACTGATGCCTCCAACCCCCCTGGACCCTTATCTTGCCAGCACCCCAATCCTCCCTGCTGCTGTCAGGCTGCCCGTGTCGAGGGGCTGCTGGTGGTGGTCTCCAGGCGGGCTGTGGGCACACAGATAGACAGACAGAGCCCCAGGGCTGCCCCGGGGATCTCCCCGGTCACCTCTTGCTACCAGATAGACACATCCACCCCATGGCTGGCTCACCGACCGGCAGACAGACCGACAGACCCAGAGACTGTCAGACAGAGGGGCAGGCTGTCAGGTAGTTTGTCAGACAGACCAACAGGCCGTCGGACAGACCGGGAGGCTGTCACATAGACCAGCAGGCCGTCGGACAGACCCACAGACCGTCAGATAGACCATCAGACAGACGGGCAGGCCGTCAGACCGACCCTCAGGCCATCAAACAGACCGGGAGGCCGTCAGACAGACCAGCAGACCGACCCACAGACCAGCAGACAGACCGGGAGGCCGTCAGAAAGACCGACGGGCTGCCAGACAGACGGGGAGGCCGTCAGGCAGACCGGGAGGCTGTCGGACAGACCGTCAGACAGACCGCCAGACCGTCCGTCAGGCCGACAGACCAGCCGACAGCCCGCCAGACCGACCCACAGGCCCTCAGCCCGCCCGCAGGCCGTCACACCGCCCCTCCGGCCGCTCCCCGCCGGCCCAGGCCCTCACGCACCGTGCAGCCGCACGGCCGCCATCAGCTCGTCCCGCGCGGCGGGGTCCGGCGCCCGGGGCCGGAGGCTGAGCAGGAAGCGGAGCTGGGCGATGCGCAGGTCGGGGTTCTTGGGCAGCCCCTCCTCCTCCAGGTTCTCCAGCGGCATGGCGGCGGCGGCGGCGGCGGCGGGGCCTTGCTGAGGCTGCGACGGCGGCGGCGGCGGCGGCGCGGCCTCAGTGACTCAGCCGCGACGGCCGGAAGCGGCGCCCCGCTTCCGCTTCCGGCCCCTCCGCCCCGGCCCGCAGCGCCCCCTGCCCGCGCGGAGGGCTGCGGGAGGGCAGGGAGGGGAGGGGTGCGCAGCGCGCGTGCGCGGTGTGGGGAGGGGAGGGGAGGGGGGAGAGAGGGGAGGGGGGAGCGGTGCGCGGGCACGGCGCGGGCTGCAGGGGGCGCGCGGGCACGCGGCCTGAGGGGGCTGCGCGGGGAGAGGGGGGGGGGGGTGGCCTTGGGACAGGGCCCGGAGCCCCTGCAGCCGCCTCAGCCGGCCTCCTGCACCCCATCCCCTCAGCTCCTGGCACGTGGAATGGGGAAATAATAAAAATAAATAAAAATAATAAAAATAAATAAAAATAAATAAAAATAAATCGAAAAAAACTGCCCGTGGTTGCGAGGTGGTGCGCTCGCGCTGCGCTGTGAGGGGAGCCGAGCCGCGCGCAGTGGGGTTCGGTCCCCTCTGATCCCCCAAAGTGTGCCCTCATGCCTCACGTTGGGCCAGGGTTGGAAATTCGGAGGCGTTTCATGTCAGAAAGAGTGGTCGGGCGTTGGGACGGGTTGTGCAGGGAGGTGGTGGGGTTCCTGGGGGGTCCCTGGGGGCCTCAAGGGAAGGTTGGACGTGGTGCCTGGGGACGTGGGTTAGTGGTGACACTGGTTAGGGTTGGACCAGGTGATCTGGGAGGTCTTTTCCAACCCTAATGATTCCGTGATTCAGTGGTCCGCTCCAGAATACCTCAGTTCTCAGATATTTGGTGCTTCAAGAACAACGCAGGGGAAAAGTGCTTCCAGGGGATCTCAGCTTCTGCGGTGGGAAAAATAAATAGATAAATAAATCAGCTTGTAGCCTTCATTGTGGCGGAAACAAACTTGACTATGTTTCCCAAGAGCATACTTGTGGCTCAAAAAGCCAGAAGGCAGACAAAAAGGGCTATTAAAAACCCGTGTTTTGATGCCATCACATGCTGTGCGGGACTGTGACTCCTGGCTTCTTCACCACACTCCCATGTACTTCTCATTTAGCGTTTTTAGCATTTCTCCATCTCTGTGTTAAACATTTTGGTTTTTATCTTTCCCAGCCTCGTGCTCTTTCCCCACACCACGGTCCTGCAGGGCTGCTGCAAACCATTCCCGCTGGATTTCATAGATGAGGCGTGCGGCGGCAGCACCGCACGTCCCCATCAGTTCCTCTTTGTGGAGATGGTACGGTTCAGCTCCGCTTGCTGCCCTAAATCAAGGCCCTTTCTCATCCTTTAAAGCAAGGAGAGCATCAGCCCTCATTTTCCCTTGCCTTTTTGTCTCTGTCATCCCTAACAGGACAACGACGTGGCTGGAGTTGAGCTTTAAACACAGTGCCTTTCATATTTTGGAGTTGGGTTTCTCTTCTAGGTCATGGGAGAAATTGTTTCCTCCACTGTTTTAGCACAGCTTATTCCCAAGATTGGTTTCTTTACGTCGGTCGTGAATTATTTAGAAGTTTGCCAGCAGACACTGTTGTCTCCTGCATTTTTGATACGTGCTAATATTTGTTATGTTGACTCTGATCTTTTTGTTTGTTTGTTTGTTTTTCATTTAAATTGCTGGCTTGCACTTTTACAGCGTTTTACAATGAAAAAAAAAAGAACAAGTGTTTGGAGTTGGGCAGTTCCTTTGTTCTTGAGGAGCAGCCCTTTCTTTTTTTCCTGTTTCTTTTTTGACTTGCAATCTCTTTTGTATTGATTGTGCCATCAGGAATTGCTTTGATGCTTTACAAAGAGCTGTACATTGCAGTAATGCTGATGATATTTGCCTGGTGGCCTTTGCCTTTGCTCAGAAACCTATTAATTAGTTGATTGCTTTTTTGTTTGTTTGTTTAGGACAGACACTTTTAGGCCTCCTGCATATTTTCCTGTTGGAATCTTGTCCCCAGATATGTCTCAGGATGACGTGCTCTGGAGCTGTGGCCTGCCACATATTGC
The DNA here is from genome assembly GCF_009769625.2 of Cygnus olor. NCBI lineage: Eukaryota > Metazoa > Chordata > Aves > Anseriformes > Anatidae > Cygnus > Cygnus olor. Next base: position 15,166,863 of record NC_049178.1, read on the forward strand.
TAGTGTGCCGTGGTTAGGAAGAAAAGGCCGGCTGGTTCTCTCTGACGAGTCCTGAGCACCCAGGCACTCTGCTCACCCAGTGGGTGTTGCTCATGAGAGACATCAAGCTGGGGTTTGGTCACAAAAATTTAGTTCCTAATAAAGATCAGTCTTTTTTTAAAGACTGTGCATAACTACTGTAGCTCTGGTCACTCATACTGTCTGCCCAAATCCCCTCATCCTTCTAATCCTGCTGCATTTTGGCATCCGTGATGCATTGTGGAGGGGAGAGCCAAGGTTTCGTTATTGTGCCGCATGAAGAAGCTTTTCATTCTCCCATTTCTGGATTTGCCACCTTTTACTTGGCCCCAGTGTCAGTTGTTAGGAGCAAGATGAAAGTAAGGGAGTCGATTTTTAATTTTCTTGGGCTTAGTTACTGCTGAAATGTCATGTTTTGTTTTGTAACTGTATGAAACACTAGTTAATTAAAAAAGCCGACACTTCTCATCTGTAAATATTTGCCTACACTTTGCATATTTATGTATATTTAAGCAATAACTGGGAGTAAGGGAGCCGGCTGCACGCATGTGACATTCACTGCTAAACATGGAAGGAAATTGAGAGAGGATATTTGGGTCTCAAATACCTCTATGAGGAAATAAGGCCCCGTGGTGACTGTAATTCTCATGTGGCCTTACAGCATTTAAAAGGATCCAAATAAATAAATACGGGAGGTGTTTTCTTTACCAAATGGACCTCAGCTGACTGCTTCCCTCCCAGCAAGGTGCGGTGGTGCTGAGGGCAGCCCGGTGATGGCCAACAGAGACAGCAGGGCTTGGCTGAAGTCTGGGAAGTGCATGTATTTCCACATCTGTGCCATGCATCGGGCACAACCTGGGACACAAGAGGTCTCGTCTGAGCATCAGGCAGCGCTTCTGTGCTGTCAGGTCAGCCACCACTGTCCGCAGGTCAGGACCACGGCCCCGAGCTCCCAGGAGCAGTGCAAATCCCACCGTACTGTGCATAAAACTGCTTTTTGGATACTCAGCCCCACTGGCGGGATGCACGAGGGATCTCTCTGTGGTATCCAAAACGTGGGCGCAGTCCTCCCAGGGGTTTTGCATATCAAGGGAGCGCTGGGAGCAGCGAGCACCCCCACAGACACCAAGCTGCCCACCCCAGCTCACTTGCCCCCTAGTCAGCTCCCCTGCCACTCTCCTCTTTCACCAGCCATGGCTGAGCCCAAATGTCACCAAATGTCTTTGCTTTCCACGTGCAAAAGGAGTGAAGGGTCCCGTGAGCGGGCTGCAGTGTTTCGTGCTGCAGCGAGGAGCTCTGTGCGCACACCATCCCACCGTAAGCTGCAGGCTCACCTCCGTAGTGCCAATTACACCTTCTTACCTTGCTTGAAGCCACGCTGTGATCCTCAGGCTTTTTCATCTCGTCAGCTGGGTACCCGTTTCACTTTAATTGGTGCCCTTTATTTATTTATCTGGATATTTTCAAATCAGGAGATCCTTCCCTGTTAGCGCACCAGGGGTGCTTTGAAGGGCAATATTTCCCTTAATCCACACACGAAGCCTTTTGCAGAATTAAATCGGGGGGTTCCAGCAAACAGCCGGTTTAGGGGGAAGTTAGTACCCCGGGAGGACAAAACCAACCCGCATCATTAGTCAGAGATGTGGGAAGCTGTTGGCATCTAATGGCCGTGAGACATCGCAGGGCAGGTGGGTGGCTGGGGGGCTCTTCCTTCGCTCCATCACCTGCAGCAGCCCTGGGCGCAGGGGCTGGCAGGGCGCTGAAGCTGTTGGATGCGGCTGCTCCAGAAATCTGCTGGGGAACTCCTATTTAATAGGTGAGAAAACACTTTTATTTGTTGCCGGGAAAGCAGACAGGAGGAGAAAGTTCCTGGGTGAAAAGGGTGACGGGAGGCAGGGCGTCCTCCTGCCCAGAGCATGGTCCCGATTTGCCGTGCAGATTTTTGGACTCTTGTCATGATCCAGGCTCCTGCCCTGCATTTATCCCACCATCAAGCACAGCACCACTGAACTGACATCTGCACAGGCACATAACAAATGCACGTGCAAATGGTTTACACTTGAACCTTGAAGGCTGCCTTGTATTTCAGATATTGTGGCTTTTCATGCAGTCAGGTGGATGTTGGTGTTGTGTGGCTGCTTGCTAACTGTCCGAAACGGCAGACCGTGAGCCTGAATTTCAAAATGAGGTCCACTGACTGCATCTTTTCTCCTAAATGCAGATTTACTTTCAGAAAATTGGTGTTTTGGAGCAACCTACTGGTGCACTTGTTTCATATACAGCAGCAGCACCTGGGGTATAACCAGCGCTGCTATTGAGAAATGATGGGAATATTTTCACAGCCGGGTGATGGCTCTGGCCCTCGCCTGCCCACGTGAAGCACCGAGATCGATACCTCCCACAGACTGATGTCAGAGTTTTGTGGGGTGTGGGATAAGGTCTGCTGCTTTTTAAGATATCCTACTGTTTGCAGAAATCCACAAATCTTCATTAAGGTCTGTGGTCTCCAGCTGTGTGCCTGTGTCTGCCTTTGTTTTTTAGGTAATTTGTGCTGTACACTTTCACCAAATGATTGCTTTTATTGTATGCGGTTCCTTCTGCTGGGCACTTCTCTGTTGACTATGATTACTGCCACGTCAACTGTAAATGCTCCTTTACTGTATAATTAACTTTATCTGCTTTGCTACAATGCCTCTCCCTGGTAATTACACACACTTCAGCTCTTTCACTGCATTTCTACAACTTTACGAAGTGCTGTGATTACTCTTGCCCGGTCTCTGTCCAAACTGCAGGGTTTTCACGTCTACAATTACATCTTTTTCCTTGCAGCAGCCCTGCTGTAATCTGGATATTGATTACGGTACGTACACGATCTTTAAATAAACCATCTGTCTGGAGTTCATTGGGGTTTGCATGTGCTGGTAGCAAAAAGCTCATTCAAGTCCTCAGGTTGTTGAATGGTTGGCGTTGTAGGTAGACCTGGGGAAATTTGAAATGGAGAGCAAGAATTTAAAAATCTTTCAGTCTTTCTGCTCTCTTGGGAGTTACTCTGTTTTCTTCCTTAGCTCAGTCTTGTGAGCCTTTTTTTGTGTGTGGTGCATTAGTGACTTTTGTCCTCCGTAGATTTTTTAAGCTCCTTTTTCTCAAGGTAATGGTCGCGTGCAATCATACTGTCTGCCCGTCAGCCTGCGCTTCTGCTCTCTAATGGATTTTAAACCTGGGTCAACTTGAACCAGGTTTGTCAGCTGCCAGGAGACCTCAGCGATGCACGATTGCTCGGATTTAGGTGCAGGCCAGGTAGGACTGACCCAGGCCAGGAAAGGCACAGGGGTTCGGGTTAACCCGTGCTGCCCTGCCCTGCAACGCCTGCATCTCCGCCCCAGCGCCAATGCCTTCTGTGCAGCCCAGGCTAATTTTGTGCAGCCGTGGCAGGGAAGGGAAATGTGGGCAGCCATGAGGCACGTAGAAAGGAGAGCTGGGAGCGTTGCAGTGGTGGGGATGGGGACAAACTGGGCAGAGGGGTGTCCGGCCTGCGAGAAACCAGCCTTCATTGGTGAGTGCGCACAGAGCGGCAGCTGACACCGTAATTACAAATATTGACGTGCTTTGCCAGGTCTTTTGCACAGCTTCTTTTCAAGCGGGCAGCCTCGTTTTCTTTTTCACTCTTGATAATGACAGGTCATTTTCACGTCACGCAAAGAAAAGCGCTCGGCTGAGGAGTGTCATGTAACTTCTATTTAGATCTCGTAGCAAGTCAGTCAAACGCCCATTAATCAAGGGAAGCAGCCTTTGATGCGAACACGACTGCAGCGTTGTATCATAGTGCTGTCTTTTAAAATAAACACCGCGGTGGAGTGGATGCAGCCTGAGCATCCTGCTGGATTCACAGGGCGAGATACCTCTCTGAACCGCGTGGGAATTGGGCGCTGACCATCGCTGAGGACTGCTGCTGTACCTGGCGGCGCCTGCCGGATGCCCGCTGCTGTGAATGTCAGATTAGCCGAGGAAGCCGCTCTCGCTCCCTGCCCCGAGTGCTCTGAGTGCCAGGGTGGGATTGGGAGTGAGCTACACCCGCACAGCAGTGCTGCGAGAGAAAAGTCGGGTTTAGTGAAAAATAGATGGATTATTGCTGCGGTGCTGCAGCGACGTAGGTACCTTTTGGTTTCGGGTTTAATCTTCTTCAGCAGCAAGTTGACATTTTAGTCCCTTTTGCCATCTCTCTGTATTGTAACCACCCCAAAGTGAGGAAACCTCTGCCGTGGTGGTACGTCAGGAACAAGCTCTAAGTGCCCTGCAAGCCCCTGGCTGGCTGGGTTCAGCCCGTCCCCCTGCTTAACTCACGCTTTGCAGCTGAACTACGGCACTGCCTGCTAGGTGGTGTTATTTTTCTCTCCGTTGCCATTTTCCTTTCATCCCCGACTTCCCCCTCCCCATCTCTTGCTCTCTGTACCTTTCCTTTTCCCACGTGCTTTTTGCGCTTGGGGGTGGCAATTCACCTCGCCTGGTAAAGGAGATGGCTCTCCTGCTGTCGCCTCCTTTCAGCGTGCGGTTCGGGTTTATCACCTAGCGTATCAGATGCTATATTTTACACGGTGTGATTTACAACTTCTAAATCCTCCCGGTAACTCACACGAGCAGGGCGCGATGCCCAAGCCCTTCCCAGATACTCACCCTCTGAATCAGCCTCTTTTCGCCTTACCCTCTGAGACGTGCGGTGTGGCAGCTACCAGTGCACGGACACCCATCTCTGCCTCAGCATTATCCCCCTTTATTCGCTGTTTATTGCGATTCGGCACAAAAAATGGAACGGGATAGTCCTGGCCCGCAGCCAGCAGCGTGCGCCGAGGGGTGGCGCAGCACAGCCTGCTGCTTCTAACATTTTCCAGGTTAACGTTTTTCCCTGGTATAATTTAATCCCTTCCTCTCTAAAAGCATAAATCGCCTTTAGTGTTTTCCTAGCGTGACCTGCACGACAGCACCTCCCCATCTTGCCCGTTTTCCTCCGTATTCACGCCGAACCCTGCACTGCCACCGGTTCCGGTGCCGTCCCCGTCACGCTGGGGCTCCCTCCGGGGCTGTACCTGCTGCTCTGCTTTTGGGGCTGGCACCCAGAGCTGCCCCCTTATTACGTTCCCATGCCTGCTGGCAGCTGCGGCAATCAGGGCACGAAGAGCAAGCTTGGACGCTGCGGCAGGAGGGCTTCTGCCCCGGAGTCCGTCTGGCACCGGGAGGTGTTCCTGCCAGCAAAAGGCAAGGCACGTGGGGAAACGCAGCTTGCTGTTCGCTCGAGCAGAGACGAAGGTGTCCCAATTTGTGGCCATCAAGCGCTTGCTGCTAATTGCAAAATACCTCCTCATCAGCTGGAGGTCCTAGCCCCGCTTACAGCACACCGGGGACACGCCGAGCTCCCCGATTCACGCCTTCCCCTGCTTATTTCAGAGCTCTGGCACCAAGCCGCTCTGAATTTGGTGGCTTGGATGCGATCTGTGCGTCCTTCTGGTGACGGCCGTCGTGCTTCTGGTGACGGCCATCCCTGGTCAGATGCCATTTAGCCAGGGGCCTGACTGTCAAACAGCCTGTCCACTTGTCCTGGGCTTGGGCTGCAGTCAGGCTGCGCTCCGAGAAACCCTGCCTGCCTCAGCCTGGGGCACCGAGCGGTTGCTCTCTGCTGGCGTCCTTCTAACCACTTGTGCAGTAGCACTTATATACACAGCCACACACACCATAAATAACTATACCTACAACTATATACACTGTGCTGTATATATGTAAACACACACGTATGAATATATCTATCTGTGTGTATGTATATATATATACATATCTGCGTATGTAATAAGCATTGCAGGAGTCTTACTCGCATTTTTCTTTTCCCTTTCAGAGCATTTCCCTCCTGGAATTTTCTTTACGGCTGACCCATAATTTTCTGTTTTGCTTCCCTTTTTCCCTCTAGACTCTATTTTTGAGAACATCTAAAATTACTATTTATTCAATAGACTTTTAATGTCTAGAACCTTTGCAAGGAGACTTTCCTGTCTTTTTTATTTTTTTTTTTCCAGCTATTTTCACCTATCTTTTTCCCACCTACCTTCTCCGGTGTTTTGTGCCACTTTACTTGTGGTTTCCATGACAATTCTCCTTGGAGTTGGAGGCAGCCTTGTCCTTGGTTGCTGTTTTGCAAAGCAGCCCTTGCTCGTGCCCATCTAGAGACCTGTCTGCAGAGGTGCCTGCCCAGCCGAGTTCCTTACTTTCACATCTCCTGTGTGTCCCAGCAGCGCTGTATGGGTGCAGCAGGCTGATATAATATATATTGCATTCAGCACATTGCCTTGGAAGTGATTTGGAAGGCAGAGTCATCTCTTGCTTGAAGGAATCAGCGTGTTCTGCCGGTTGGAGAAGGACACTTGACCTGAGGAAGGGCTGTTAGGACGGATTCTCTTCTCCTGGCGGAAGGAAACCCGCTGCCCCTACTCGAATTCCCAGCAGCACAACATTGCAGGTGTGCTCAGCCTGGTACAAACACCTCCTGCCTTTCTGCACGGCCTACTCAGCTTGCCCATATGCGAACCCCCCTGGCCATTTCTGCTCTTGAGGTTGTTTTTTCTTCAGCTGACCGTTTCCTTCCATTTTTCTCTGCACTGCCTCCCTTCGTGCTTACCTCCTCTGGCCCCCAGCTTCTTCCCGTGACTCCACTTCAGCGTAACCTAAAACACACCACGTGGAAGTGGGAGCCCAGAGAAATATTTGCTCTGGCTCTCGGTGATGCCAGCGAGCTCGGAAACGGGTTCGCAGCCTGGCAGTAAACCGAGCCTTTCCCGTAAGTTGAAAACTCGAGTCTTTCGCGCACACTGCAGTCAAAATGATTGTCAGCTCAAACAGCACCTTTTAACTGGATTCAAAGGAATGCATTCAGCGCAGATTTGGAGTTTGCACCACGATCAAACTAATTACAATTACCAGCTCATTACTGAAACAGAAAACACCCAGACTGCCACAATATTTGAAGCAGTGTTTTAAGGCACAAACACACCACTTCAGAAAAAAAAAATGTTTTAAAAGCCAAAACGATCATTTTTTAAACAGTCGTAATTGCCTGTAAGATAAATGGAAATGACGTGCTGGGGGAAGGGGAGAGCAGTTAGATAATCCATGTGGCTACGACGAAGCAGGAGGAAAGGGAGGTCTCAGCAATAGATGGGTGAGCCACCCTGGGCACATGTCCCCAGCTAGTTAGAGAAGTCCACGCCTCCTCCTGCAAAGCCATGTCCTCCTCCAGCTTCTTTTTGGGAAATTAGTTTTCAATACTGGGTTGATTGGGGCCTTGGCTTGCTCCTCCATCCCCAGCAGGTGACCTCTGCCGGCGCTGGGCAGAAGCAGCAGTGGGCTCAGGGGAAGCTGCCCAGACTGAGCCGTGTCCCTTGTGTCCCTCATGGCCCCCTTGGGGCTCATTTTTGTATTCATTTCTAGTAGACAGAATGCCCTTTCTGCCCCCGAGCTCACGGCTGGATGCACCCTGCGTTCAGGGACGTGCGGTGCGTTTTCCCGGAGAGCTGCTGCTTGCTGCATGCCCCCTGCCCTCGTGCTCTTGCTGCCTGGGGCTGGATCCCCAAAAAAACAGAGCAGCAGGGAGCAAGGCATGGGATGAGCCTGGGAATCGTGGCCGGAGCTCCCAACCTGCGGCTTTCCTCTGTGTTTGGGCTCTGCCCCCGTGCCCCAGGGACACGGATCCAGGCGGCGTGGTCACGGCTCGCTTCTCCTGCCGAGCTGCGGTGTTTACGGCTGGCCGTGGCTTTGGCACACGGGGCTTGTCTTGGCTTCGCCCCAGACGTGAGGTTTGGGGATGACGATTCCCTGCAGCACGGGGCTTTGTCCGAAGGTCCGGGAGCTGAGAGGGCTTCGCCAGCGGCAGGCTTACCCCCAGGTGGTGGGGTCGAGGTGTGGCTGCTCTGCGGTCCCCTCCTGGCATCGCAAGGTAGCTGGCATTTTGTTCCAGGCTAGGCTAACGATGGGAATGTGCTGCAAAGAGATGTCTTGGGTACACAGAGCCACTCACAAGCCTGAGAAGAGAAGAGGGAATTTTTCATTTGGCAGAGCGATAGGCATGGTGAGCGCTCTTGTTTTTAATAAGCTTACAAAGCTCTCTTTAAAGCCAGGGCTTTTTTTTTTTTTCCATCCTGAACACGAGGTATTTTCATTCCACAATGAACGCGTGTTATGTCCAACTTCCAGAAAGCCTTTCACATGAAAAAAAAAAATAAAAGGCTTTTTTAGAAGCCGAAGCGAACGGGGTGGAAGTAATCATGAAACAAAATGCTGGAGTATTTGCTCTGTGCTCGGAGATTGTGTGGCATCTTGCATTGTCTGAACCAGAGCACCGGGTAATAATCATACGTGCACATCTCTCAGGCTGGGGCAACAGGGAGAGAAGCCAATCTCTGCGTCTCCACAGAGCTGGAAGAAATCTCAGATATTTCTGTTTGTCTGCAGAACAGCTGGGGACTTCTCAGACATGAATCTAATTAAGCATATTCCTCCCCACAAACACTTCAAGTCCTATTTCTGAGATCCGGGTGTCTGTCCAAAATGAATTCTTAGGAATATTGCTTTCATGCAGTGTGTGTCTGTTGTTTTTTCCTTTGGTCTGGGCAAAATTAAATTATTTTTATAAGCTCGGCACAAAATTTACTGAAGTCAATAATATTGATTGATATCTGGCCATCAGCAGAACGCCCTGCATTAATAACAGCTGAGTTTAATACAGAGGGCTGCGGAGGCTGCTCTTGGAGTGGTGGCAGTGATGAGAAGGCTGAAGCCAGCCAGGCAGGGATGACATATATCCATACATTTTACACACCCAAAATGCTCAATCCTCTCCCCACAGGCATGCCGACTGCCCCTGCTTGCAGGCAGTCAGGGGAGGACCAAACCAAAGGCATCATTTTCTCTGCTCACCACAAAAATATCTTTAAAATACAGCATTTACTTCCTGAGATGCGGGCACTGCCGGGGTCTCCCTTACATTTCTGCCTCCCTGGTCCCTCGCAGTTCTCCCATGAGCCGAAGAGGAGGCAATTAGTGTAATTAGGGCTCGTTCGAAGTTTCGCCTTGCCTGCATTTTGCTCATGGCTCATTTTCTGGGGAAGCGTTTTGCAGCTGGAAAAAAAGAGACAGAGCCCTGCATGGGGTGAGGCTCTAAAATGGGGATCTCTCCCTTAATAATAATAATAAAAAAACACCCACTTTTAGAGATAATTAATTCCTTTTCCTCCTCCTCTTCCTTATCGCACCTCTGAACTGGCCAGGAGCAGCAGCAGCCAGGCCTGGGGTGGCCGCGGGCTGTGAAGCTGCTGCCTGGGTTTGCCCAAATCCTCCCTCAGAGGAGGTGAGGCTCGGGCAGGGCAGGGAGCCCAGGACATCCTCCTCACCTGCGATTTCACCACTCTCACCCTCAGGTGGGTTTTCCAGGGCTGGTTCTTTCCCAGGCCATTTCCCTCTGGAATTTTGAGGATTTGGAGGAATCGTTTCCTCCTAACATTCCAGGGAATAAATTTGCCTGAGGAAAAATTCCGGTATTGATTCATTGAGGTTTTTATCCATCCGCCTATTTCCTGCTACCTCTAATTTCATTCTTAATCCATCCGTCACCAGGCACAAGGCTTGCAGGACTCCAGCCCTGGGCTCCAGGTCCTGCTTCATGATGCAGCTGAACTGCAGCTGTGGCGAGGCTGGTTGGTACAGCCACGTATCCTAAGACCGTCAACCGGAAACAAAACAATAAGCTTCCATCTCATAAGCTCCTCCTTGGGTCTCTTACATCCGAAGTTATTTGTCTGTGCTCCTCAGTTTGGTTTATGTTCATTTGCATGCACGATGTATGGCTGGAGACGGTGAATTCTCCTGGTACGCTTCCACTCTCGTAAGAAATGTGATGGGAAGTGGAAGATGTGATCATCTCTCTCCCTAGTGGCACCAGTAAATATCACACATATCAGATTAAACCCCTGACATTTTTCCAACAGTGTGAAATTTGCTTGAAGACGTTGGAAAATGAGTTATAGATGTGAAAGCAAGGCTCGGGATATGAATGCAAACACGTTAACCCCAAAACCCAGGTAAGTTGCTCTCCCCAGTGTTCTGGAGCACGGAGCTGGATGGGGAGAGCTCCCGACACGGGGGCAGAAGCGGGGGGGTACATGGGATGAGCTCTGAGACAGAAATGCCCCTGGCACTTGAGCAGCAGTGGGTGGTGAAGTCCTGCCCTGGGGTGCTCGGGGACGGACGCCAGCAGCGCCAGCACCCCAGCATTCAGTGAGCAGCGTTAGCAGAGCAAAACCCAAGATAAAGGAGAAATACTGAGCATTTCAAGGAAGAGGCTGATCTTACTGCAGAGGAATCGTGGCAGCAATTACAGTACTCAAAGTAGCTTGATGCCGCTCATTAATTTCCTAATCACTACCCTGTTGGCCTTTCGGAGACGACCAAGACAGGACCCGATCCCAACTGCTCCTTGTGAGTGTGCTCACGAAAACTGCGGCTACTTACAGTGCCTGTGAGCATCGCCGGAGTTTCCATGGCGATGCCCAGGCTGGCTGCAAGATGCCTTCCTTAACCACCTCACCGTGCTTCCCTCCCCGGGGACACGGGCTGCGCAGCACCTCGCTGGGGCAGGAGGAAGCAAGGGGCTCGGGGGAGGCAGTGCTGCTGCTCGGGGGCTGACAGCGAAATCAGAGCGTGTACCGGGTGCTGGGTGGGTTGGGAGGGCACCCGAGTGCTGGAGGTTTGGGAGGGAGGGAGCTGAGCCCGGACCTACACCTGCAAATGGAGCTGGGGGAGGAATCTGCCATGCCAAAATTCAGGCCCAAATACCCCTGCGGGGTGCTCGCGTGTTGGCCTTGCTGACCTGGCCCGGAGCTGCTCACGGGTTTTTGTGTCCTCCTCAAAGAGGAGGTGGTTGCTTGGCAGGTGTGGAATTACCATAAATTATCAGAGAGCACACTGATGGGTGGCACCGTAAAGGTCGCCGCGTGGCAGCAGGTGGCTGGCTTCCGCGCAGCAGATATTCCAATTTTCTAAACAAACATCCCCCAGACAAAAACGTGAGGCGGTTACACACGGCTAAGCTACTCGTAGATCTGGCACTTGGGGAAACGGGTCCGCTGCTGCTGTCTGACGGGAAGCGTGTGCCATCTCACGGGCGGGGAGGTTTCACTGGTCATAAATCCTGCCCCTCACCTGAACGCAGGATGACTGCGTGTCCGCCTGCACGCCCGGCCCCTTCGGCTTTGTGTGCTCAGCCACTGCCTGCATTTGGCATGTTTAGGTTTGCCAAAGAGATCCAACAAAGATAACACTTGTCTGGACGGGCTGAGGCACTGCACAACGTCGCTGCATCGCTTCTCCCACGGGGCATGTCTGCTCTGCCAGGCCCTGCTCCAAGACCGCAGCCATCCATCCCCCTGACACACAAAGTTAGTGCAGTTCCTACCAATTCCAGTCCTCGGAGTGAAGGTCAAGAGTACCTTCTTTTTTTCTTTTGAGAGCAGTAATGGAAAAAAATCTTACCAGATATGGAAACGGGGTCAGAAAGCCATGGATAAGTGGAGCAGAGCATCAAAAGAAATGACAGGAGACCTAATTATGGGATTGAAGGTATGGCATGAAGGAGGTAAAAATCTCACAGGAACTTGTGTCTCCTTGTATTTTTTCGAGAACATGAAAAGCTCTTTCCTCTTCTTGCCTCAGCCTTTGAGAAATCAGTACATTTTTAGCTGAAAGTTGAAGACGGGGACCAAATGGCCTTGGAATTAAACAGCAGATTTCAGTTGTCTAGGAACAGCTGGAGAAGTGTTAGCATTTTCTTCTTCATACACAGGATGGGATGACTGACCTTGAAAATGTAGATGAAGTCAAGGGAAACAGTTGGGCTTTTTTTCCCACTTTTCCAAACTGGAGTTTGCAGGCACCACCACCACATGTCCAATAGTGCTTTCTCCCAGCTACCCACTCCGTGTGCTTAATTTAGAAGGACAAAGTTACGTAGCACCGAGCTATTATATCTTTAATGCCTCAGTAAGTTCATCCTCACTGCTTGCCCTGCTGGGCTGGCACGGGCCACGTTTGCAGAGCTGTATTTGCAGAATCACAAGCAGGCACTCACGTTCCTGCCTAAGAGCTTGCCCGTCCCTAGGTTCAAACTTGCTCGTGCAAATGGGGCAGCACAGCGGGGGCAGCCAGCCGTAAACCCCCCGCCAGAAAGTCAGCCTTCTGAAAGCCTCAAATCCAGGGACCCAACATCTGAGGGAGCAAATGAAGAATGAGGTTGTGTTGAGAAAACGTCCTCCAGACCGGGCTCTGGGGGAAAGCATAAGGAGCGTGAGCAGCATGGGTGGTGCAGAAGGGTCCAGGCGCCTTTCCCTGATGCAGGGAATTTCGGTTGTGGATGCTGCGGTGCTTCCTTGAGCTGCATTTCTGGTGTGGCTGCGAGCTGGCATCAGGCCCTTGCTGCAGAAGTAACCGTGGAGCACCAGCGAGAGGAAGGCATTAGGCTGCGGTATGCGGTCCGCTCCCACTGTTCGTGAGGCTCTTCCTTCCCCGAGGCACCGTGAATAAATAGTGCGGGATGAAAATGAAGCCAATGTGGTTATCGGGGCTATTAGATGAAAGCACGTCAGGAGCTGATGTGGCTTTAGATATCCCGGCTGCAGTTCGATGCAGTGGGTAATGGGGAAATCACTACTCTGGAAGAGCACGCGTGCCGGTGGGAAGAGGGTGCCCCGCAGTCCCCAGGCCTGCCTTATCTTTGGGAACGAGTGCTGTGGAATCTGGCTCCGTGTTGGTGAAACTTGATTACTGCCTTATCAGCCAGACCTCGAGGGATACAGGCATGCTGTTATTAAAATACGTTATTTCCTCGCAGCTCCTCATGTAAATGATAGAGGCTGCGATGCAGAACTGCCTGTGTGTCTGAGAGCGCATTGAGCTCACCCCTGCAAATGAAAACCCGTCTGTTTCAGAGCTGGAGGTAGGTGCTCACTGCAGGGCACTGCCTGCTTTCTTTGTCTTTTGCAGCGAGCCACGGTCAGTGACGGGGTAAAAGGCACATGCACTAGAAATAGGAAACTTGCAGTAACTCTCAGGACAGGTAAGTGGCTCCTCTGGCACCAGAAGACAACAAAAAGGCTTCCTGCTTTCTTCCAGCGCCCCCCGGGATCCCAAAAGCTGCCCGGTTTAAGCAGCTCAGGGTCCCCTGGAGATCTCCTATGTTCTGCAGCACGGCGTGTTGCTGCTTCCATGCAGAGGGCGCTGAGCTGGGACCAAGCAGCCCGGTGCTGGGGTGCCCCCGCGCCCCGCCAGCCTCATCCCAGCAGCCTGTGAGCCTCAGGCTGGTCCCCGAAACCATCCTGCAAACCTCAACACACCCAGGGGCTGGCCACCAGCCTCAGGTTGGTCCCCAAAACCATCCTGCAAACCCCAGCACCTCTAACGCCAACAGGCAGGAACCTGCTGGTGGTGCTGGGGAGGCCCCAGGCACTGCCTGAATATCCCCAGACAGTAATTTCCTCAAAGAGGAAAATGGTTTAAAACATTTTCATTTTGCTCGTCGTGTCTCTAAACTGCCTGCAGATTCCATCAAGGATTTGGGGTTGTTTTGACCTGGAAGAATCAAAGCATCTCCGTTCTGACAAGCTGGCGTACTTTGACTGATGCCAGCTAAAATCAGCTCTTTCAGACTAAGAAATTTTGCAGCATCATTTGCATACAAACAGGGATCCAGACAAGCACTTGAAAATTTCTTGCACATCCTGACACTTGAGACGAATAAAAGGAATTTTACACCGAGAGCCCAGCGGATGCTCAGCAGCATTGACGTCCTCATCAACATCAGTTTGAAACTCTGGATTATGAAAGTGGTACCGGGATAATTCCACCTTTCCTTCCTCCCCCCTAGCCAGGCTCTCCCGACACCGTGGCTGTTATCAAGCAAGCAGCACTAAAGCTGGAGGCCTCGGGGGCTGCCATAAAGCCTCCACAGGGAGCAGTGCTTGTTTGCTCCAGTTCTCCGTGCATCCCAAATCAACTTCCTCGCTTTGCATCTTTCACCGCCAGCGATCACCTTCATAAATATGCAAAGAGCTGCTTCCTCTGAGCACGGCCCTCAGCCAGCACCACCGGGCCAGGTGGTAGAGGCAGGCGGGGAAGCCAGGCGTGCTCACTCCCACCGTTACAGAGTCTGAAGCAAACTGTTGGAAACGTCCCTTCCCTTCCCTTCCCTTCATTTGGCCCCCCAAAAATGGGGATTTTACACCAGCACTCACTTGGCTCCCATGTCCTGCCCCTGTAGCCGCACAGCTGGTGCGAAACACGACGTGCAAATATTTCGCTCAACATTTTAAAACCATTTTTACAAGGTTCTATGAATTTAGCAAAACTCCTTAAATATTCATAAACCACTCACCAGCCACACCATCTGATGAAGGATGGAACAGGCTCAAGGGGCGGGAGGGAGGATTTACTATTTTGAAGAGTCATTCCATAAATTATTCAAGAGCTCTAATGTGACCAGCTGTATTTACTATCAGGGGCCAAGAGCTCCCAAGGCTGCTGCCTCCCTGCTCTGACCAGAAACCTCCCTGCTTCGCCCCTTGGCTTGGCGTCAAGGGGCGATCGAACCCATCCGGCCGGGGCAGGAGGAGGCTGGGGGGCTTCTTCTGATTCCTCCCAGCCTGGTGGTGAAGCCTTTTGCTCAGCACCTCCTCCCACGTGCCCTTCAGATGCCAAAAACAAATACACAAGAAAGAAGAAAGAAAAAAAAAAATAAATAAAATCACTTTTCCATTAGAAATGATGTCATTATATTTAATTATTTTTTTTTCCAAATGATGAGGATCATGAATGAGCAAGACAGGGGCACTTCCAGCCCCATGGGGTACCGTGGATGGGGTCCTCCCCCAGCCCCCACCCCAGCAGACCCCCTCCATTTGGCTCAGCAGCCACACGGCCCCTGTCCGTCGCCGTGCCCTGTGGAGCCCCTGTGCCTTGCGAGCAATCAGTAACAATTGCAGCACCTCCAGATGTTTTGCGTATGCTTCAGCTTTCATTTATTTGTTTTCTGGGCCGAGTTACTTGGGATACTGGAAATGTAAATAATGAATATGTGATGAGCAGCAAGAATGGATGTTGCCCCTGCCTCGCTGTTCCAAAAATCCTAATTAAACCAAGTACCAAAATAAAAGCTGCTTCAGCCTGCTCCAGCATCAGCCATAAGAGTACTCGTGAGCAAATAACTGACAATTAGAGACCAACTTACAGGAAAGAATCGAGGATTTAAATAATCTAGGATTTTTAAGCTCCTTGTGGGTAAAGACATAATTGTGCTGAAGCTTTGGAGTTGGGGAAACTGAGGCACCGAGCCCTGGCAGAGCCAGCAGCTGGGCAGGGGTGGCTGGGGCCAGCTGGCTGCAGGGCTGGAGCTGTTATCAGTCCCTGCGCGTGCTAATATATATATATATAAATATATTTATACATAGCCTAATGTACACACAGCCCAGCCGAGGGCCAGCATTCCCATGGGGGTGAAGCTGACGTGGGATCGCGTCCCGGGGGACGGCGCGCTGGGCTGCATGAGTGATGCGTGTGTATATCTGGGTGCATACAGGCACGTACGTGTGTGTATATGCTGCGATGTGATGGGCGCTCTTCAGAGCTTAATGCTTTATTTAGGCTGAATTAGCTCGCTTCACAGGGCTTTGTTTATCCATTTTAATAAATCAGTTCTTTCAGCTAAATCTCACTTTAAGAACTGATCGTATCCAGAGCCTCCAAGAGCGCAGCAGATATAAATATTTGCTTTTACAACGGGAAAACTCTCCTGAGAGTGCTTTAGCAAACGACTGCGGTTTTTGCCTAAAACAGGGATGTCGGTAATTCGCTGTGTTATTAATAAGGAGGGGAGCAGCAGCAGGGTGGGGCAGCAGGCAGGAGCTCTCGGGTCACTGCTCCCCCCAGGTGGAGCAGCACGGGGGGACGCACCCAGCCCAGCAGGCCCATGCCGAGGAGCAGAGACTTGAATGATTGAAACTTCTTCCTTTCTTCTTTTTTTCTTTCTTTTTTTTTTTTTTTTTTCCTGCTTGGAGATGCAGACGGGCATTCTTGGCACCAGCTGTGGCTCCAACAGTGTCTCGATGATTAGCAAGTGAGTGTCAGCATCCAGCAGTACCTGACTGGGAATAAAAGGCTTTTTTTTTTTTTAATGTTAATTTTTATTTTTAGTATTGTAGAATAGAAATACCTGTGGAAAATAGCTGGTATTTCAGCGTGGTGGCTCGCAGATGCTTTTGGAAACAGGTGCCAGCTCTCTCGTGGCTTGTTCGTGGCCCTCAGCATCCCTGGCCACCAATTCCCCTTTTCCCCTTGTACTCAAACAGGACCTGAATTCCTAAATAGATTTAAGGACCTAGGCTGAAAGTAGGTTGCACAAAGTCTCCTCTTTATCATCATGTCAGGTGGTGTGAGCAAATGGGATCCCCCACCCCCTACAAAAAAAGAAAAAGGGCATTTAGTCTTTAAAATAGCGCCCTGGAATTGCTCTTAGCTAATGAGCTTCCCCCGGCCGCGGAGGGTGGTAACCAAATAGGTGACAGCAATCTGCAGGAGAATGAGGACAGCCCAGATTCAGCAGCAGCACACAGCTCCCCAGGCTTCCCGTCCTGAAGCCAGCCCACCCGGGGGGTTAGCCCCAAGGCAGGGCAGCGGCTGGCACGAAGGCCTGGGTAGAAAGGGGGAAATGGGGAAGGAAACTGCTGGCTTCAAGTGGCTGCTTCCGAAAGTCGAGAACATTAAAAAAAAAAAAAAGAAAGAGAAGCCATTAAAATTAAAGTTGAGTGCTCCTTTGGATACTGCATCTATATGGGGGGGGGGGGGGGGGGAGATCTTTTATGGCAGAGAACTGTGGCAGCAATAGGCCTAAACAGATTTTTTATTTATTATTTTCTTGTAGCAGGGTTGACGCTGTGCCAGCCCGACTCTGGTAGCACAGCTGGCAAGGGCTTCCTTGGCAAAACCCCTACATCAGCAGCATCCCCGGCTCCCCCACCACCTGGCGCTCATCTGCATCAGCTGGGGCCACGTTAACCAAATTCTGGGAGATGGGGAAGACAGAAATAACTGTGAAGGTGCCCCAAGGTGCCCCCTGCTCCCCAGGCCGCCGGCGACCCGCAGCCAGTGGGTGCACGAGGGTAACCCAGCGGGACCAGATGGCGAGGGAGCGGAATTTCACGGGCTTGTAGCTCCAGCCCTCAGGCTCAGTGGGTTTGTCAGAAATGGTTAATCAAACCATGAACAAGGGGAAAAAAAAAGAAAAAGGAAGAAAGAAATTTTCTTTTTCCCCACGTGCAGAATCGTATGGGACTTCTGGAGCCCATATGAAGAGTAAAAATGATTTTGAAGTTGGGTTTAGCTGGTTTACGCTTTTATTGCTGAAATTCAAACCGACTTGGGGCTTTCTTCCTTCCAAAATGCGGCGTGAGATCTTTATGTTGGGCTGGCAGAGGGGAGCATCGCCAGAGCTGCGCTTATAGCAATAGCACGGGAAAAGGTGCAGCCCTGCTGACGGTCAGTAACGCTTTAACCCTGGTTGGGCACCAGGCAGAAGTACTGCTCTAGTTGAATCTTTGGAGAGGCAACAAGCGGTTAAACAAGCAAGCGAGGGATTAGTTCTCTGTCATTTGCAGAGCAATTCAGGGTTTGCTGTACAAACAGTCGTTAGTCCTCAGGCAGCTCAGCTGCACGAGGTACTTAGGGCTGATAGACAAGATTCATTGTGCTTTTAATCAGTGACAAAGAATTAAATGGTACATATTAAAAGCCAATTATATAATAACCTGTAGTTAGTGTCATACTTGTCACTGAAAGCTATACCCCTACCCTCCTTACCAGGCCTGTTTGGGAAAACATGCAAAGATCTGTGATCTTTCTGAGGAGAAGGCTGTTATTTATAAATTACAGGTTGAAGTCTTGCTCAGCACAAACCAGAGCTGTGCTGAGGATTTCAGCTGAGCTGCGCTGGCTTGCCCCAGCTGAAGATCTGGGATTCTTAAACACCAAGCCAGCAGTGGGGGCAGCAGCCCTGGGGGGCACGAGCCTCCTGCCTTGGGTTTCCCTGCCCGCCAGAGGACTCAGGGATGGGATGGAGTTGATCCTCATGCTTTAATTGTAGCACTGGCCTGGTGGAAATACAGTCTCGTACTCCCCAATTAACCATCACACCTTCAGAGTAAAATCATACACGTGAGACTCTTCCCTTTGGCTGAATACTTCCATTTATTCCAACTGGAAAAAAAAAAAAAAAACATTATTTTTTTAAATATACTTAAGTGTCATTTCTTTTTTTTTTTTTTGTTTTCTTTTTAAAGGAATAATAATTATCACATTGTCCTTTACAAACGACAAAAAAATTCCTAGCAATAGTTTGTGGTGTGGAGACATCCATCTTCACGATTTTCCTGCAGCTGCTGCTGTGGGCAGGCAACGTCGGGTCCCCACGCTCTGCAGGGATGCTCCTGCAGTGGGGAGGAGACGGGGCCCCTCGGTCCTCCTGAATTTCCACTGGGAAGTGGTGAGGATGCCGGGGACCGCTGCCACAAGCAGCATCGCCTGCGACCCTGCTGCTACCCCGATGGTTGAAAGCACGCAGAGAAAAACTCGTGTCCACCAGAACCCAGCTGAGCCCCACTGACGTGACTCTCGACCAGGGCGATGCTGTCGGTGGTCGGCCAGGGCAGGAGCAGTTTGCAGTCGGTCTCTGATGTGTTAGGCAGTAGGCAATACTGAGACTTCCACTTAGTAATGAACAGCAGTTAACATAACCCGGAAAACTAGAGCACCATAAGACAAGTCTATATTCAAAACAACGTCATGCTGACATCACACAATTGCACCATTTACACTTTTATTTACTCCAAATAATAGTTCAACATTTAGTAACTTCAGCATTCTCTACAGAGATGTAAAATTCCTTCTCCAGCTTTGGTCATTTACAACTTTGCAGACATTTGGTAGTTCTGTTCCTTCCTATTTAACAAAAAAGTCACTTTTGCAGCTGTCGGGATTCCTGTATTTGACTGAGAGTGTACCTAAAAACCACAGGTGTGAGCAGACTTCAAAGTGCCACCTAGGCCTCTTCAAGATTTAATGAATCAGCAAATGTTCTCTTTATTTACCAGGAACAAAACAAACAGAGAGAAAAAAAAAGGAGTTTTAAAAATAAAACAACTACTCAAACTCTCACTGATATGCTTAAGAGATTTGATGATGAAATGAAAAGTTGAGGGGGGCTAAAGTACTGTTTGTTCAGCTCTGGTGGGATACAGCTATGGATGTGCATGCATCTTCCCAGTGACTCCTAAGATATAGAAATTCCTCTGATATTACAAAATACAAAAATATTTTCTCCAAACTCTCATTTACATTGCATTTACAACAACCATGGAAATAACTTAGGCTCCCACACTGTCTGAGAGAGACAAAGACGTAACAAATTGGGTAATGGGAAATGATGGCATGGTGGAAAGCAAGAGCTACCAGCAAACGGATGGTGAAAGCCAACAGTGGTAACAAAAACGTACGGGCAAAGAGAACTCAACGGGTGGCGGTACTCGGGAGAGAGAAGAGAAACTACTAGGTAAATATTACAGGCTAAAGTGAACTTTTTTTTGTTTTCAAAGTAAGATGTGCAAAATATATTCACTGTGCCCACGATTATGACTATTTATAGAAGCCAGTCTACAACCTTCTTACAAACCCCTACTCCTCAGGCCTTTTTGTTACAATAAAAGCGCTTACATGGTCTAGAACAGTGCAAGTTTGTGAGTTAATCTACATTCTCCGAAGGTGCCCGGCAAGGATGCCATTAGGATATGATACAGTTTTTGCTCTTCTGTCTTTTCCGGCTGTGCAACTGTCCTCTGCCGCCCAAGGTGGAAGACTTGGGCATGCTGTAGGAGCCGTACTTGTGCAGGAGCTCCTCGCTGGTCACGTACCGGAGGCGGGCGGGCTGGGGAATCGGCTCCCCGAGGAAATAGCCCTCGTTGTCGGACTCCGAAGAGGAGGAGCACGTCGAGCACCAGTCGTACTCGGCGAAGTAGGGCCCCCAGCGCTCGCCCAAGTGGTTCTGCAGGGCGAGGTCCGACACCGTCCTGGGACAGTGGCCGTAGGCGTCCCTGCGGGGACCCTGCTCCAGGCTCTCTCTGCAGCTCCGCTGGTGCACGAACTGGTCGTAGTCATCCCTGGCTCGCAGCGAGGGCCTCTCCTTCAGCCGGCAGCACTGCTCGCTGGCCAGGTGCAGGGCGTTATCCGAGCGGGAGCGCCGGGAGCGTCGCGAGCGGTGCGGGCGGTAGTGCCGGTCATCGTCCCGCAGGGTAGTTCGCCGGCGCGTGCGCTCGCTCATGGGGGCATGCCTCGCGCCGTCCTGCGCCCCCAGCTTGCCCCCGGGCACCCCGCTGCCGTAGTCGAAGCTCTGGTGCAGGCGGCCGTGCGCCGGCCGCTCGCGGTAGCTGATGGGGCTGGCCAGGTCGTGGAGGTTGGGCTCCAGGTCTTGGTACTGCTGCACGGAGAGCAGGCTGCGGACGGATTCGGCGCTGCGGAACTGCACGGAGGAGTTGAGGGTCCCCATGTTGCTCAGCTTCTCCGAGACGTTCATGCCCGAGTCTTTGCTCAGGTCGGGCATGGAGAACCTGGAGAGATGCTCCTGGCGCTTGGCTCCGCCGTCTGCTGAGAGGCCTTGGTGGGAAAGGGGAAAGAGAGGGAAAAAGAGAGATCAGGAGGAGAATTTCCTGTCATCGGAGATGCAGGGAGAATGCTGGTTTTGGCCTGAACCTGTGGGTTTTTGCTTTAAAATAAGCTCTGTTTTACATGGTGTCCTGAAGAGCCCTTCAGGAGGATGCTTTCTGTTTTGTTTTATTTTTTAAGAGGAGACAGATCCTCCTTTGGGGAAATCACGCCAATTTAAGGTGTTTTGAGTAGGACTCCAAGGACTGTTAGATGCTTTTCGCGACTCCCTTCCCCATATGTCTACGCTGTCTGCGACTTGATAGGAATAACCAGTGATGCCAGCAATGAATTCATGCGTCAGAGGCAACCCGAGGCCTCCGGCACGCTGAGATAACTAGGGTGCCATGATCCGGCACCCACACCTTGCTCAACGGTGACATGTTTTGAAGGACTGGGCAATGTCAGGAGCAGCCAGAAACGGGGCCGCCGACCAATTCAGGCCTGTCACCGAGCTGTGCTGCGATGTCCCCAGGCGGGGTGGCAGGCGCAGCCTTGGCCATGCTCAAGGTGCTTGCCTCCAGCCCCGAAGGCTGCCGCAGAGAAGTGGGCTGTCTGCTCTGTACCATCTCACGGACAAGAAACTCGGCGTGCTCCCTGGTTCCCTAGGCCCTGGCCTGTTTTCTGGGTGTTTTCTGACTATTTTCTGACTGCCTCCACGTTGGCTTGACAACTGGCAGCAGTAAGCTCTTGCGTTACAAGCTAAGGACAACATATTTCGCAAGCTGTTTCAAAGGAAATACATTTCATCCCAAATCAAATGCAGAGTGTTTGCTTTGGCACTTCTCTCCCCGTCACTCTCCGACAATCTCCCCGTGCAGACCGAACTGGGAGCGCTGTGCACCATCAGCAGGATTTTCAACATGACGCACGCCCCTTATGCAATCGCCAAGAATTTACGACTTGGTAAATTAATTAAAAAAAACAACAACCCAGGCCACAATTCAAGAGTAAATTCTTTCTCCCTTCACAAAAGCTGCTTGCATTTCGTCAAGAGCTCGGCCCCTTCGGCACTACCCGCTGCCTGCCAAAAATGAGCAAGAAGAAGGGCTGCTGTCACTAACCCCGCTCACAATCCGCTTCGTCTTCTTTGGGACTTGGCCTTAAAAAGACCTACAGATCCTGCAAAGTTGGGCAAGGCTTTCCTGAAGTGCCCAGCCCAGCTGAATCCTATCCTTGGGGGCACTGGCAAGAGCTTCAGCACTCGAGCACAACCGGCTGCCAGTGTTTCAGCCCGGGTCTGGCACTGCCTGGCTTTGCTCCCCGAGTCCCAGCCGCCGGCACCATTTACGAAGCGAGACTCTCTCCTTGTTTGCTTTCCTGCTTTTAATTGGGAAGCTTCCAGTTTTTATCCCAGCAGAGCAAAGCTAAGCAAAGGCAATGCCTGAACGCCACGGGAAAAGGGAGAGGCTGGGCTAAGAAAAGCAAAGCTGCATTTATTTTTGAGGACGCACTTTGCACACCAGCTTCGTGCCTTTATTTTTTGCTGATCTCAGGTGAGTTAAACCAACCCTGCCGGCTCCTGCAGCTGCCCCCCGCCTCCTCTGTTTGGAAGCAGCCCTGCACGAGGCTTCCCAGCCCTGCTGCTGCCTTTGCAGCACCGTCTGTCTCGTGCCACCGGAGCATCTGCCTTCTGCGCTCTGCTCCTGGTTATGCCGTTTGTCGCATTATTCGCTTCGCCCCGGTCCCCTCTGTGCCACCGCAGAGGAGCCGGCGAGCCCCCCGTGAGGGATGAGCACCCTCACAGCGTGAGCAAAAGCCTCTCGAAAGGCTGGAGGAGCAGCGGGGTGGCCGGCTGAGCCGACCCAAGCGTGAATCACAGCTGCCGACAGCCGAGTTTGGCCTTAATCAGCTGTGTCAGACAATAGCTGATGCCAAAGGAAACGAGCCCTCGGTGACATTCATGCAGCCCTTCATTAAGAGAAGCAGCGCAGCCCCGTAATGAGGAAGAACGACACGGGTGCTTTGCAGAAATACAGCTCTGAGCATCGCAGGATGCTCCGCCAGTGGCAGCAGATCCATTTTGGCAGCAGCGTTCGCAAGGGGCCGGTCTCACCCTGCTCTGCTGGGACAGAGATTTGTCCCGGTGCACAGCCAGCCCCTGCCACAGCACCTGCACTCTCGGCTCCTCTGGGTCTGCATCCAGCGAGAATAACCTGAGCGTGCATGGAGAGGCTCCCGAGGCATGAGAGAGCTGAGCAGGATTTCCAAAACTAAGCACCACGGCACCGGCAGGAGCCCTGCACGCAGGAAAAACAACCAGCAGTGCTCAGGTTGAGTTTCTGGAGGACCCCAGCCCCTTTTTGGAGGTCTCCAGCCCCTTGCAGGCACCTCAGTGGGAACAGAGCCCCTTCCTTCCCCTCTTCGAAGCGCTGGTCAGCACTCAGGGAAAATTTTGGACAAGGGGCTTGCGCTACATGCACAGCTGAAGCTCCCAGCATAAGGTTCAATCAGCAATTATTAGGCCCAGGGGATGGTTTTGGCTGTTCATCCGGATGGCCTGAATATAATTAAGCGCACACATTATGAGGTCTTTAATCACTGGGAAAGCATTGATTGTACCAAGGCTGAACGCCGAGCCGGCTCTGGGAGGGAGCGTGGCCCCACCATGCAGACAGGGGAAACACCCAAGAGTTTCAATTCTGAGATTACCAAGCCTAAGCTAAATTTGCTTAAAAAGCACCATAAATATATTTCCCCACTCGGCTGGAGGCAAAGCACAACGGGTGCCTGCCCGTGGTCTGTCCATGCTCTGAAACAATCCTGCCCTCCTCCAGGGAGCCGCGAAGCCTCAGCGAGCCGGGAGCACTCCAGCCTGATTGCAGGGAGTCCAGGGGACAGCAATAACAAACGGTCTAAATGTTTGATCTGGAAAACGTGACCTAGGAATAAAGTTTGAAAGACCAGGGGTTGTTTAGTCTAGAGAAGAGGAGGCTGAAGGGGAATATAATAACAGCCTCCAAGCGCTGACAAAATGCTTGCGAAGAGGAGGGGAACGCGTTGCTCTCCAGGTCGGCCGAACTCCTGCAA
This sequence comes from Cygnus olor, assembly GCF_009769625.2. Taxonomy (NCBI): domain Eukaryota; kingdom Metazoa; phylum Chordata; class Aves; order Anseriformes; family Anatidae; genus Cygnus; species Cygnus olor. The sequence goes on from NC_049178.1 coordinate 15,190,734, forward strand.
GGAAAATTTCAGCAGTAAAAGTGGCCAGAAACCTGCAAAATGGGCTGCTGGAGGGCTGCTGAGCACAGGCAGCTGCTGCCGGTCCTCGCACCCCACGCTGACGGCTGCGGGTCCCTGGGGATGCTGCTGTGGTCCTGCGCTGCCCCTCCCTACCCCTCCTGCGGTTGTTTAGCTGCAGTACTGCAGCGAGGCCCGAGCTTCTTGAGTTACCAGCACTTATTTACAGCCACTGCAGCTCCCCCTTAATGAAGTGTTTCATCTGGGAACGCAGCTAATAATCCGATCGAGCCCTAACCTGGAAAAAAAGGGAATGCGAGAGGGGGACCCTGCCACGCGGCGGGTATTTTTCCAATAAGGAAACCCGAGAATCTGTTTCACGGGGCTGCGCGGGAGCCTCGCTCTAGCCTGCGGTGTGAGCCGGCTGCTTCTGTACAAACCTCTGGCCCCCTTCCAAGGGTGCAAGCCCGGGGGTGACACAGTAACCCAGAGACGGCTCCCGCGAGGCTTTCCTTCTGCGAAGGCACGAGTCCCCAGCAGTACGTGCAGCAAATGCACAGCGCGGGGCTGGGGGTGATGCAGAAATCCCAAATGTCATCAGGGGCTTCTCCCCACCATCCGTCACACCCCGAGGCTGCTGCTCCTGCTTTGCTGATGCCGACCGTGGCCAGCCTGAGGGCTCTGGCTCAGGCAGGAGGCGATGTGCCCGGCTGTGAGCGCGGTGCCGCTGGCGTGCCCGTCCCTGCAGGCCGTGCCCGTGGGCACAGCAAGCTGTCCTGCTGCTGCCCGCCGCTGCGTGGGGCTGCCAGGCTCAATATTTCACGCCGAAGCCATGGAAACGCACGCGTTTGGGATGAACACAAGCGAAAGCTGCAGCTCGTCTGCGGGCACGCGATTTAAAGCTCGGGCTGGCTACGGCTCTGGGAACACAGAGCGGGTTTCTGTTTAACATTAGGGTTTGCTAGGAACACGCTGTACGATCCCCACCCTGACTGCAAAGGCTGCGTCTATCCTATCGGATGCTTCCAAGGAAAATATAACGATGGGAGAAGCAAACCAACAGCACGAAGTCCAAAGAGCTGATGTTCCTTGTACGCATCACCTCTAAAGCCTCGCCACAACGAAGCTCCGCAACGCGCTCACGTCTCCCCGGCTGCGCTGTGCGCTCTGCTAAACCAGGGCTGCATTAATTATGGATTATTAAAACACCGAGCAAATGACAGCGGAGGGGCTACGGCGAGCACGTACGCTTGGTGTGAGGCTGGGAACGAGGCACCCACGAGGGGAGGCAGCTCCCGGCCCCCGTTACGCTGAGCTCCCCGAGAAGCTTGGCTCACGCAGGGCGGCACGGCCGCGGCCAGCAGCCCGTGCAGAGATCGCATCGTCTGTCTCTGCACGGGGAGGATGCAAAGTTTGTGATATTGCGAACAAACAGGGCTCTCCTTGCCTTTACATTTACCAGGGTGCAGGCATTTACCCGCACATCGCAGTCCTCAGCACCCCAGCCTCACAGAGGTGCCTGCACCAAAACCCCGGGCCCGGACAGGAGAGCTGCTGTGTGACAGGGACACAGCCACGCAGGAGGGGACGGCGTGGCATCCCTCGTTCCCCCCCGTCACAGCCTTGTCTCTCCCCTAGCACCAGGCAGGCACGTCCTCCCTGCCCCTGAAACAGGATTTATTTTAAGTTCAACCCCCAGAACTAAAAAGGGACTTAAGGAGAAACAGCCTTCCTGGGGATTTGTTTATAACTCAGCCTCGCTTCGCTTCTGACCGGCCTTGGGGTGGTGCAGAAATAAAGCAGAGCCCTTGTATAACTGGAAGTCACAGAACGTAAACAGGGCTGCGAGGGAAAGGCCAGGAGCCCTGCAACTCGGGGGGAACCACAGCGCTTGCCAAGCACATCATGGACCCGATGAAATCTTCCCATGTTGGGCACATCCCTCCCCAGCTGAGCGGGGGGAGAAGCGCCCAAGGGATGCAGCGGGGGGCTCTGACATCCCCCTGGCACTGAGGGCACAGGGATGGGGACCAGCCCCCAGCCCCTGCTCGCCACAAGGACCATGCCCACCATCCCCAACAGTGTGGGGGACGAGGTGTTTGGCGCCGGGAGCAGCACGGTCAGGAGCTGCTCCCAAGCTCTCAGTGCAGGAGATGCTGAGCCACTGAACTTTTTTTTTGGGAAAACATCCCCCAGCCCTGGGAAACAGCTTTTTTTTCCCCCATTTCCCGCTGCTTTCAGCCTGTCTGCACAGGGGTTGGACGCAGGCCGTGCCAGCAGCGCAGCCCTGCAGGGGCCAGGGCTGGCGCACACGCACGCAGGCATTTTCTCTCCCCACTTTCTGGCTATATCACAGTTGTTGTTTAGTCCTGGGAAAAAAGAAAAAACAAAACCAAACAAAAACAAAAACGAGCTGTTTGGGGCCTTGGAGCATCTCATAACCGAGGAGGTAACAGAAACGTGTGCCATACACGTGCAGTCACACTGCACCCTGTAACGGCACCAGTTTTTTCTTTTTTTCCTGGATTTATGCCCATGACAGATGAGAGGAGGAAATGAAGCTCGGCTGTTACCCTCACCCAAACATGTTTTCCCAAGAAATACTTCAAATCCCTTTCTCCTTTTGCACAGAGCAGCGTCACCGTTCAGCGCAGCTCCCCTCCGCAGCACTCGTGCTCCCTGCACGCAGCTCGGCTGTCAGCGCAGAAAAACATTCAGCCCGCAGGCCCTTGCTGAAGTGGGCTATGTGACCAGCTGGCATTGCGTGGAAACGACTGCTGGGGATCAGCAGAGATCAGCTCCTGATTTCTGATTCAGCTGCTAGGCGCACACGGCACTTGCAAAACCTTTTCAGAGGGCGATGCAAGCACCCCACGACTAGCAGCACGCTGGGCACACCGTGAACACCGGGGTTAGGGCCGTAGCGGACCGAGCGCCTTTTGGGAAGGGACAAAGCTCTGGTGGGACCAGATTCCTCTTCACGAGAACAGCTTCCCAGCCAACTGCGCCTTCGCATAGCCCCGGTTGCTTATGAAAGGAGCTATGGGGTAATCACTGCCGCAGCAGCCGCTGGTTTGCACAGTTGCTAATGACATGAATAAAAAAAAAAAAAAAAAAAAAAGCAACCACAGGAAAACAGATATAAAGGGTAATATAAAATACAGCAAAAATGAACTTGGAGAATATGCTTTCAGATCTTGGCTGAACATCCCGGAGCAGGCACTGGCCCCAAATCTCACTGGAAAACCCCCGTGACCCTCGCTGCTTCTCCCCACCTCTGCCTCTGCTGGCACCTGGGCCGGGGCAGGACCTGGCTGCCCAGAAGGGGCCGTTCAGTTCAGGTCTGTCGCAGCCTTCGGCTGAGAGCAGAGAGGGATTTCCACACTACAACGTGGGAGGAAGGACGAGATGAGCCCCAGCAGCAGGAAACTCTCCCCTTTGCCAGTGCTCAAATCCCGTCAGCATTCACGGGGATTACACAAGCACAAGCAGAGGCCAGCAGAGAGGCTGCCATCTAACTCCAACCCAGAAACAAAGCCCAGGGAAGGCTGTGCTACCTCCGACACTCGGGCACCTAACGGGAGCCTGCTGAGGCACCACGGCGTGGCCACAGGGCACAACGGAGCCATTTCAGGGTGAGTGCTCGGGAGCACGGGATGACCGTGGTGCCGCACATCCCAGCTAAGCCATTCGGGATCTGCTTTAGGGCAACTAAGCAGTGTCTGGTTCATAAGAGGATCCCCAGGACTTCAGTTCGCTTCTGTCCAGAGGACAGGAACCACCATCAGACACCAGGTTTGTTACCCACCCCTACTGACATCTCCGGCTAATTACTGGTTAAGTCATAATAGAAACGTCACGGCGAGAGCTGCTGCCAGGGAGGAACCAGTCAGCTTTTAATACGCACTCTGCAGGTCAGGGACTGTTTGCCCTTCAGCTCCCCATAAAAAAAGAACGTTTCCAACCATGCCATAAAATATCAGATGGATTCAGTGCTAATTATTTCATTTTACAAGGTGGAGCAATGTGCAGAGTTAGTAACTCAAAGGGAGCTCGCAGCTGGGCAGGAGAGAAGCTGCCTGCAGAGGCTGGGGCGTGCTTCACAAGGGTCTGCAAACCCGAGGAGTTACCGGTGGCCCCTGCCTGACTTCCAAACATAATTTACAAGATGTGCATAGGGAAAAGCATACTCTGGCACAAGCGGCACCGCAGCCTGGTTTGCAGTTGTATGGTGTTTGCCATGGAGCTCGCTTTGAGGGGACCAAGGAAAGGCAGTGGCTGTGCCCTCTTGCAGAATTTAGGCTTTGCACCTGGGTTCAAAATCCCACTCTCCCACAGACCTTGGCCAGGTCACCAAGGCTGTCCTCAAAACGCTGCCGACGAAGTGGGATAATTCTGTCTCTGTCCCCGATGCTCCCCGCCAGTGAGCGCAGCCCTGCGGAGCTGCGGTTATTAGCACAGTGCCCCTGAGCCCGAGCTGAGCCAGGTCCCAGAGCAATGAAAATTACTAGATCTTACACATTAATAAAAACGTTATCACCTCCCTCTTCAGAGGTACCGCTCACATTCGTTACAAGCCTCATCATGCTGAGCAACTTCTCCGAAAAGCAGGAAAGTAGCGAGCAGTTTGCACTGCCTGCAAAGAAACACACTACAACCACACGACGAGGATGCCTCTGGAAGATCTCTCTCCCAGGATTCCCAAACGAAATACAAAACGAGTTTTCACTTTAATATGAAAGATTTTCTACGTTTCTCACCTCTTGACGTGTATCTCAGAAAATTTGTTACACTTCAGCTCCAAAGCAGGAAGCAGTCGCTTCAGTATTCAGATATTGCTCACTGGAACTCGGTGTTACTCAAGACTGTTCGCACTGGCAGGGTTTACACAATATGGGTTTTCAGGAACAGGAGCAACTTTTGAAATACGGGGCTTTGTTTTGGAGGGCAATTCCCAGCTGCCTCTCCATTTCACATCTTATTTTCCTTTTTTTCTGAGGCTGTTTGAGCCCTCTCCATCTCATCAGCCTCTCCTCTCCCCCCATGCTCTTAACGTTTGCTGTTCAGAGGGATCCTGGCTCATTTCACATCTTGCCACGGGGCTGGCAACTTCCCTAAACGAACACACCAAAACCCATGAATAGGGCAAGGGTGTACCAAAGCAAACCTGCCCGTCCGGGCTGGGTGAACACAGACCCCAGGTTCACCAGCACGGGCTCCCCAGGGCCAGCGATGCTCCCTGGGGGGAACCCCTCAGGACCAGGCTCCTCCGGGCTGCTCATGGATGGGGGACAGTGAGGGAAGGACTCGATTTTGCAAGGGCAGGAGCAGGATGAGCCTGGCTCCAAACAATGCTTGGCTGGAACAGAAACATGCCGGGGGAGTGGTGAAGAAGGAGCAAGCCAGCATCTCTGGCAAGCAAACCAGGCTTGGTATTTTCTTTTCTGAGAAGTTTGCTGCTCAGGGAGTCCGAAGCAAACGCCAGCCGTGTCTGGTTTGGGATTGGGATGTACTGGGGAGAAAAGGGCTCGACACTCATGCGAGATGGGAAAAGCATTTTGCCTGGCTTTTTCCTGCAGTCGCAACAGTATTGGAAGAGGAGAAAGAGAGCTCCATAGAAATGAGAAGGAATTTGTCTTAACTAGCCGCGAGCTTGATGGCTGCCTAACAAGCAAAAGGGGTTGCAAAACTGGGCCTGTTTCAAAGCATTTAAAAATATTTTTAGCCCACAACGGCAGCTGACAGCAGTCCTCAAAGTGCTGAATGCTAGGATCTGTCTCTGCTTTAGCAGTTGGCCTTGATTTTTCCTCCCTCTGCACAAAAGGGAGGATTAAAGAGCTTGAAAACATTTGTTTTGAGCTATGCAGAAAAGCCAACCAGCTCTAAAGAGCTGCATTTGCTAAACAAGCAGACCAAGTGAGACGGGGCTGCCATGCACACCGGGGGCCGGGCAGGAGGCCGGTGGCCCCCCGTGATGCCCCCAGGCTGCCACCCACACCAGTGCCAGCACGTCTGGTGGCTGAGAGCAATGGGATTGGGACGGGAACACTTGCACCCCACATTAATTACAGTAACAGGCTGTAACGAGCCCAGCTGCTGGGCCGTGCCCACCCCCATGTGTCTCAGCCCAGGGTGACCAAGCACTTTGCGGGTCCCCGGGTCTGCTTCAGGGGGAGGAGATATGGAGGACACCCGCCGTGGTGACCCAGCACACAGGTCCCATCACACGGAGGGGGACAGGAGCCCGGGGTGACGTACCTGTGGCATTTGAAAGCGCCAGGGACTCCATGGAGCCGCGGGGAGTCTGCTCGGTGGGCGTCAGGTCCTCCGTGAACTTCAGGGCGTTGATGGGATGCCGGGTGCGGCACTGTGGCGTCGGCATCCCACCTTCCTCCTCCTCTTCGTACTTGGGGACTTTGAGGCTTCCTCTGGTCTCGGGGAAGCTCTGGTTGGACATGTCGCTGTAGCTCTCCTGCGAGCGAAGCCGCCCCGAATAGTAGTCCTCTCTGCAGTCCTGGATGAAGCTGCCGCCGTGCCCCTTCATCGCCAGCGAGGAGCTCCTCTTCGGGTTGCTGAAGTGCTTCGCCCATAGATCTGGCTGAGAGCCTGGGACCTGGCCGGGGTTGTAGGAAGTCCTGATATTGCATTGGCTGAGAAGCTGCAGAGGGCTTTGGGACTGCCCCTGCTCCATTTTACTCCCGTAGTGGTAGAGCTCGTCCCTGCTCCGCCACACGTGCTCCCTGTTGAGGCTCGGCGTCTGGCTGGCCAGGCTCAGCAAGTCCATCTGCAGCGAGAGCGGGTCCACGTCGGCGGAGAGGCGGCTGGAGGTGACCTGCAGCTGGCTCAGCGCGCCCTCCTCCGCCTTCCCCTTGTTCTTGCCGATCTTGGCGCTGCGGCGGGACTCCTTGGCCCGCGCGCTCTGGAAGGCCGAGTCGGAGGAGTCGGAGCCGTTGGGGTCGTCGCCGACGCTGCAGGCCCTGGAGCAGAAGATCTGCCCCTGCTTGGGCAGGAAGGGCCGGCCCAGGAGGGACTTCTTGCACTGCGCGCAGCAGAAGCAGGTCTCGGTGGCGTGCCAGTGCTGGCCGTCGTACGTCATCTGGCCCTGGTCGATACCTTGGGGGGAACCACACAAAAAGTCAGCCCTGAGCCCTTCCCAAGGCCTGGTGTGCTCACCGCGGAGCGTGGCACTCAGGCAGGCCGAGCGGCCGTCCCGCGCCAGCAGCACCTATACCCGCGCTCGCTCTCACAAACCCTTCGGAGGAGTTTCTCCAGCGTGTGAAGTTACACCCGTTCCTAATTCTTTGCAGGTTGCAGGCCTCTGCTAGGGAGTTGCTCAGTGCTGGGAAAGGCAGCGGAGTCGAGCCTCAAGCTATTTCACATTAAACGGGGATATTTCCGATCATAAAGCATAGGAATGCGAGTTCTCCATAAAGGCCTTGAAGCCAAAGCAATAATACGCTGCCTATTTAAAAAAACAAAAAGCCTCCAACCGAACCATAAAGAGGGATCTGTGCTGCCTCGGTAAGTACGTAACAGAACAGATCACATCCCTGCCCCTCGCTGCTCTGCTCCCGAGCGCCTTCCCAGCCTGACTTTATTCTGGCTGCTGGGGCCCCTTCCCCAGATCGGAAAGCAAAGAGCCTGCCCAGGGGATCTGAGCGCGTCCCCTTGCCTCTCCCCCAGCCAAATTTCCTGGCTTGCCCCTGCCAAGCCCCTTGGGATAAGGACTGAATGCACTGGGGACTGACAGAGAGCCTGTCCCCAGCCAGCGACACCCCGGGGCTGGCTGCAGGCACCGGCCAGAGCCGCTGCGGCACGTTTACTGGTATAGATGCAGCGCTCAGGCAAAGCCATGAGCAGAGCTCCCGAGGCTTCAATTATAGCATTTATTCGCCTGTTTAAGCTGCCGTTCTGGGTAAAAGCCCCCGTTACCTGAGAAACTGCTGCACAGGGCGCAGGCCGGCCAGGGCAGCAGTGAGCCACGCTGCATGTGTGCACAGCTCATGTTTGCATGCACGTTGCAGCCCCTGCTTGCACACACTGCACAGCTCGTGCCTGCACACATGCTGCAGCCCCTGCTTGCACACATACTGCAGTCCCTGCTTGCACACACACTGCAGCCTTGCTGTTGGAAGGGCCCAGTGCCCTCAGAAGATTTCCAGATTAACAGCATGTTCACAGTCCATTTTACTCCAAGCTAAATTTGCTTTAGCCTAGCTGTTTTTTTTCCCCTCCCCTTATAATGAACAAAATGCCTTTATAGAAAGCGCCCTTGTAGACAGAAGAGAGAAAAGACAGCGGGTGGGATTTTATCAGCTCCTTTCTCAATGCTCCAAAGCCACCTCTCAGAGACAGGGGCACAGCTTCCGTGCTCAGTTGCTCTACCAAACAACCCAGTCCTTCCAATTCTCAAGCACATGCCTAACTCTAATATATGTGGCTGCTAAGCCCAACAGCGAGCAACTACTCAGAGCGAGTCGCAGCAAAATGGCTGCAGTCCCTTGTTGCTAGAAACATGCAGATATGCTGCAAAATGGGAACCGGAGGGTAAACCTGGCAGCAAGCGGGCTCAGCGCCGATCCACCGCGCTAGCCCTAAAGAAGGTGAGCCCTCAGCCCATGCCAGGTATTCAGCTGTCACATTTACCTGTTACAGGCACTTTTCTTCTATCAAGGCCTGGCAGAATGAAAGCACGTCTGCCACAGGGAAGGGGATGCGAACGGCCAGCTAGCCAGGCTCGGTCCATGCAGGGCACTGCGGTGGAGCCAGCGAAGGGGATGGAGGGGAAAACAGGCAGCAGATGGGGGAAGCACGAGGGAAGGGAGCGTGAGAGGCGTAACAGCTGCTTCTTCACTGCTCCGCAGCTGAGCTTTCGGGAAGGATGTGCTATAGGTCGCAGCAAACACGTCCTCCAAGTGTTTTGTTGAAGCCCCGTGTCTTCCCCCGTGCCATCTGGCCACCGCACAAGAGCAAAATGTTTTTTTCTCTCCCTGCAGCCCGTGGATGATTCGAGCGCTGCACAGACACGTGAGCTCACCTCCACGGACAGATAAAGGGCCACCCCGTGCCGTGCTTCCAACTGCAAGCAAATGTTCAGCCAAGTGGCAAAGTGAGCACGGAGAGCAAGGCTGTGACAGCCCGGCTTGCTGCCCTGCGGCCATGTACTGGGGTGACAGCTAGCCCCAGCGTAAAATGCACCCTAAATCACCTCATCTCCCTGTGCTAGGAAGGCAGGTCAGCTCTGATCCATCACTTCTTTCTGTCTGAGAACATCTATCTGTGGGTTAATTAAAAACGGCAAACACAAACAATAATGACGCCTAATGAGCAACCATCTTTCCCATCAGTAGCTCATTAACTCGTGCGAGCCTTCAGCAAGCTCGGCTGGGCAGAAGCTGCAATTCAAAGAGCCAGGCTGCTGACAGGAAAATGAGTTTTAGAAGAAAAATGCACACGTTAAATTCAGCCAGAGGAAGCTCTCACTCGTTCCAACAGCTCCTGGGGCTGCTCTCCAACAGCCCTCCCGCCACAAAGAGGGATGCAAACCCGTCCCGGGGAGGAGCACGTACCGATGTGCTGGGCGCAGGTGTCGCAGTACTCGGCGTAGAGGGACTCGAAGCAGCTGCAGCAGTAGGGCCGGCCGTCCTTCATGATGTACCTCTGCCCCCCCCAGCACAGTCTCGCACTCGAAGCAGCAGAAGTGCTTCATGTGCCAGTGCCGCCCTTCGGCCTCGGTGCACTCATCGGCAAAAATGATCTGGGAAACAAAGGTGGAGAAGAGTTAAGTCAGAGAAGGGATCTGGGATGTGGGCACCAGTCTTTCCGTCTCCTGCCTGTGTGATTTGGCTGTGCCCCTTTGCTCACACAACCTCTGAATTTTACAGCTAAACACTCTGGCCCCTGCAGGGCTCCCTGGGTCTGGCTGCAGGCAGGTGCACCCATCGGATCCAGCACCCAGGGGAGCCTCCTGTTACAATGCAAATACACCAGGAGGGTGTCAGTGCACGGACCAGAAAGCGTTAACACCCAGCTTGCAGCAACGCGTCCTGGCGGTGCTCATAAGCACATCCATCAGCAGAAGGGGTCGATCGGGGTAATAAACACACTTATATACAACCTATCGATCCGGGGGACTTTTGAAGAACAGAACAGCCACTTATTAAAACACATCTACCCGTCTCTCAGACAGGGGCCTGAATACAAAGGATGATCAAAAGGACAATGAAAAGTGGCAAGTCTCTGGAGGGAAGGGAAGAAGTCGCGACCTGGCTCCTCACCATTGTCCTTCCCACAGCTGCCACCTGCTTGTGCCGAAAGCTTTCCCCTTTCTGAGTTTCTTTCTCACATGCTTCAGCGGAAGAAGCGTGTGTGAAAGAAGAAGCTGAATGAAGGACTTGTATGAGAATTTGCAAGGATAAGAAGTACATGAAAAAAAATTACCCAGCCTAAACCACGAGGAAACGGGGCCAGTTGCATGGTTAGGAGTTGTTTTTTCACTAGTAACATTACAAATTTAATTGGATACATACGTCAATGTTCTTTATATTTGAAGCGCATATAGCCTTGGATTTTTACTATTACACGCTTGCATAGATGGGACTTGCTATTTTATAGTACACATGGTTTTCCACACTACGGTTTTCATAACTTTAAAAGCCAGAACAATTTCCTTCACCAGCCTTTTAAACAGAGATTGACACTTGAGAAACGTTCAGAGTCAACTCTGCATGGTTTTCTATATTCGTTTTGTATTCCATTTGTTCAGCTTCCTATATCCCTTTAATCTCCTCTCTGAAAGCCAGTTTCAGGTCGGCGTGCACTCAAACACCACTACTTGTAAGAAACACAACACTCATCCTACCAGAGGCTTCTTTTGGGGGGGAGAGAGGAGAAGAACGGCGCACGCACAACCAGGCTAAAATTACGCAGCACGGGTGGGTGTGTTGTTACTGGAAACGCTCACGGAAAGCCCTCCCCGGATGCCTGTGCGTAAGTGAGGACCTATCTCAGAACAGCCCCAGGCAGATTTCAGCTGAAAATCTCACAGTAACCCCAGGATGCCAACTGGAAACCCCTGGAAAAGCTTGTATGAACCCTTGGCAAAGCCATAGCATCGCGTTTCGTACGTGCTCCCCATATGCACAGGGGGAAAATAAGTGTTTGTGCCATCCCCCTGGGCAGTGTCCATACCGGGGTGCATCTTTCAGTGGACAGAAGTGGGATATTCCCCTTTGGTCCACTTCTCAGCTCCCAGGTTCAAACCACTGCCCATCCCAGGACTTCGCTTTATTCTCAAGAATCACTCAAGAAAAAAGCTTCACACCTTAGAAAAACACGGTACAGGGGTGGGCAGCTGGGATTTTAACAGGGCTTGCGGGCTCTTACCTCGTCGCACGCTGCGCACCGGGGCTTGAGGCACTCGGCGTGGTGCCTGCCGCAGTAAATCTTGCCGTCCTGGTAGAAGTAGATCAGGTCGACCAGCAGCTCGTTACAGACGCTGCAGATGAAGCAAGGAGGGTGCCAGCAAACGCCGTGCCCAGCTCGCGAGGCAAAGACGGCCATGTCCCCGCCGTTGATCTGCCCGCCGCACTGTTGGGAAAGCCAGGGTATGACATGGGTCCGACGAGCCCGCTGCCGCCCATCCCTAATGAGTTGTTTTTCCACAAGTGGGAGAAAGTGCTAATTCACTGCTCAAGGGAATATCCCTCTTTTTGGTGTCTCTCCATCCCTTTTCACCCCCAGGATCGCAGCAGCTCCCCTCACAGGAGGCCAGGGGCTTTGGGATTAGCCAAAGAGACTGCTCTGGTCCCCCAAAACTATGGGGTGCTCATGGCACATACCTGGCTGACCCCAGCTGTGGTTATTGGGAACCCGCCCTGCTCACACTGCTCCGTCGGCCGCTACCCACCTGCTCACAGATGGCTCCCGTCATGGTTACAGGGAACGGCCGGACGTTGCCTCTCCCTAAGTTTTCCCTCTTCCTCTGATTGCTGAAGAGTTTGAGCTCTCTCTTCTCCTCCTCATCCAGCGAATTGCAGTAGCGGACCTAGAAAACAGGAGCGACGCTCGCTGTTCCGAGCCGCGGTCCCATAGGCTCTGCAAGCCTCACTAAGGAACCCAAGAAAACACAGAGCTACCTCCAGAGGTGGGATTTCAGCAGGAATCCAAACCCTTCCCGCAACTGCTTCAATGACGTATAAAAGAAAAACAACCAAAAATGCACAACCAGGCCCAGGATGCCTCTGGTGAGCAATAACTGCTGTGACTGTGCCGGGCTGGCGTGCCGCACAGCAGGTCACACAAAGGGACTTGGTCCTTGCCATGCAGGAGGTTGCTCTCCAGCTGCCAGGTTTCTAGGAAGGCTTGGAAGTCTTAAAAGTCGTGTCCAGACCCGGCAATCGGACCGATGGTTTCCTGCTTCCTCCACCAGCCACCTTATGGCAGAGGTTTTACAGCGGCTTCAAAATATTTTGTCGGTGTTTCTCGAGCACAGCCCATGTTCCCTACGTAAATGATGGCGTGCCAGCTGTTCAGGCCCTACGACTATTATTCCGATATAGGGTAAAGTTTGCGCGTTTGCAAAACCTCCTTGGAAAGCAATAAGTAAAATAAAAGGATATAAACAATGAATGTTGCAATTTCCCCGAAGCTTATAAAGCTGTGAGTTTTCTCTGGATATTTTCACCCCGCAGGCCTAGTTCTTGGCTGATCAGATCTCAGCTGAGAACACGAGCAGGGTCCCTCACGTGAGCACACCGCGACTCTTCAGAGGAGCAAAACCGAGCACGAGGGGGTACTGGCTGCAAAACCTGCCAAGGTGCAGCGAAGCAGCGCAGGCTCCGTGTTTATTCCGACGTCTTCCAGCTGCGGGAGGCCGTGGGTGTCCGCGGCTGCCAGGGAAGGCAGGCGGGCAGGTTGGGGCCCGAGGGTGCAGGCGAAGCCCCTGCCCGCTGCCTGCAGCTCCCCTCCGCGCCGGCAGCGCCGCCGTGCTCCCGTGGCACCCGGCCACGCATGGGCAAACTCGTTAACGTCTGACCTAGATGCAACAAGCTCCCTGCCTGCATTTCCCAGAGCGGATTCTTCAAAAGGAGCACGAAAAACTTTTTTGTTGTTGTTTATGCAGGGAAATTTCGCGGGCTACCCGAAGCCAGTGATGTCACTGATGGAGGAGCACGTCAGAGACCAGACCCTTCTCGCGTGCCTCTTGCGAGAGGCACCGAGGTGTGTTTGCTCTGCTGGTGTTGACTCAAACCCTGACTTCCCAGGCTCACAGGCTCCCTGCTCACACTCGAGAGCCAAACACCTCCTCGCTGCATGCGCTCGTGAGCTGGAAGCAGCGTTTGGGAAGGGCTTCTGTAACTTTGGACCTGGCCCTGACTGATCCAAACAGCACCCGGAGCCGCTTTCAGCGTGGCTTTGGCCTCCACGGGCTGAGAAAGCTCTTTTGTGTCAGAGACGTGAAGAAAGCCCGTTTCAACAAAGAAAGCTGAAACTTTAAAAACAAACAACTCCCAGCCTCCAATGGAATCCCACCAGGTAGCAAACGTGTCTGTTTAAACAGCAATGTCACGGAAATCCAAATAAATCCCCCCAAAAATCAGAAAGAGCTGCAGAGAAGTCCAGCCATGCCTCCGACCAGAGGGACCCCAGGAGGAGCACCCCGTCCCCTCCTGCCACCCCGCCACCGCCACGCTGTCCCCGCGAGGACACTCACCCCCCTGGGCCACTCACCTCATTGTCGTGCGGCGGCAGCTGGTGCAAAAGCTGCTTGATGCGAGATTTTTTCTCCCGGGCTGTTGACGTAGGGGACCTTGTCTTCTGGGAGGCAGCTGTAGTACTGGTGCACCTAGGGAGCAACAGAGGGGACTGTGGTGACGCTCCCGGCCGAGCCGTGCCCCCGCGCACGGAGCAGCCGCCCCCGAGCGCAATGGTTATTTCTCATCAGCTCAAGCGGGGCAGCCGCGTGCTGCTTCGTTTTTCCTGCCTTTTTTTTCCTCAAAAGAGGGCTCGGGAAGGGCAGCAGCCCCAGCCGCGGCCCCGGTGGCTCGTTACCGTTTGCTCCGTCAGCCTCCATAGCGTTAGCATGCTTCGCCGGCTGCGGGGATGTGTCGGCACCTGCCTCGGCAGGGGAGGTTAAAAAGGCTGCGCCCCGGCAGCCTCCGTGTTGCTGGCTATCTCAGCCTCCACCTCCATCAAAACCCTCCAGGCCTTTTCTGCTGCAATTTGTGGAAATAAACAGCAGATAAAATCTGTTGGAAGGCTCGCTTTTATTTATTTATTTTTAATTTTTTTTTCCCCTTCTCTTTCGTCTCGGAGCGTATAATTAAGATCAGTTACTGAAAATGCAGCACAGTGGGGCACGGCATGCCCCGGTGCAGGAAGAGCCCGGTGGCAGCCCAGAGAGGAAGCACACCCTGAACTCCAGTGACTCTGCTCCAGCTGCCACACCTGGGATGTGCGCTCTAGGGCTGGGATGAGGCTCCTGGGCTCAGGATCAGCTCCAAAGCAGCCACGGTGGCGTTCAGGCACTTGGAGGAACCAGGAGAATGTCAAGGTAAGGGAAAGCTCTCACTGCTCGGCTGCGCTCGGGTCTGTGCAGCCTCGGTCACCTCGGGACGCTTGGGCAGGAGCAGGGGGATGGATGCCTTCCTTAAATCTGCTCTCGGCTAGAGAGACACAAACTGCTTTCCCAGCGCTTGCAGCTTTCTGCCTTTGCCACGCTGGATGAATCCCCCGCTACGTTTCCCCTGCTTTTGAGCACTGCAGAAATTCATTTCAGAGCATCTGCACTGCTGGCAGATTTCACAGCGCTTTTCCCAAATGACACACGCTTTGCAGTGGCTTCACGTGAGCTGTTGTGCTACCTGCACGGTTTGGGCTTTGACCTGGGCAGCACCACCTGGGCTGGGCTTCCCCAGAGAAGGTTGTTCCTCTGCTGGCACAACCACACAGCATCTGCGGGATGTACAAGCTACAGCCGGTCACCGAGAGGGACAGGGCTGGCAGGAGAGCTCACCCACGGGCTGGCAGGCTTTGTTCATTTTTATTCTACGCTATATGTCCAAACCCAGCATTATTCTGGAATAATTACTCCGCATTCAGCTCTGTTCTCATTCAGAGCTACCTGCAGGCAGAGCTGCAGTGGTGCTTGCAATTGTTCTTCTTCTCAGCAGCTCCATTTTATGGCTCTTCTCTGAACCAACACTTAGATACGACTGTCCCTTCATTGGATTTTATGAAAAAGGAGATTTTTAGCAGATTTCTGCCCATAACTCTGCAGTGCTGACAAAGAAATTGCTCCTGCCATGAAACTGAGGAATGCACTGAGCGTGTGCCACTGCAAACCCCTGAATTTGCTTTGCTAAAGCACGGCAGAAACAGACCCACCAGCTATGGAAACCCTCAAAGCAAGAACGGCTGCTAAGTATTTTGTTATGTTAAAAGGGGAACAAACTACATACGTTAGAACACTTACTTTGCATTTATAGAGCATCCTTCATCCACGGACATCAAAGCACATTAAAAACACTTAAATTCTTACGGCGCGCTACACGAGGGAGCAAATACATCCACTGCAGAGCATTATTTGGGGCATAATGACATGTAACGGGCTGCCCGAGTTCATGCACCTAGTCCACAGTGGAGCTCGCAGCTGAAAATCTGTTGGCGATGTCCCCCCTGCCATGTCTTTTGTCTGGCTGCCAGGCTCCAGCTCTTCCCCGCTGGGCCGTCCTGGGCGCCCCAAACGCCTGCTGCCTTCTCCGGGCCAAACTTCCCACGTGCGGGTGGATGGGCTGCTCAGGTCGCTGGGTTGGTTTGTTTTCCTCGTGACAAAGTTCTTTCCCCCGTTGAGTCCTTGAAGTTGGCGGAGACCAGAAACGACTTCTTTTTGAAGAGCTGCCAAATTACATCAGGCTGCTCTGGTCCCTACAGTAATGAGCTGTACGACGCGCACCCTAGGCGAAAAAAAGCAGGGATGTGTGTGTTTTTTTTGTTTTGTTTTGTTTTTTTTTTTTCCATTGGCAGCCCAAGCAGCCAGGAGCAGCCTTCCTGCAGCCCGACACGGCGCTATGTGTGTGCACGGCTCCTCTCCTGCTTCCGCTGGGAAGTTTTCCATTTAATCCCATCAGGTCTGCGGGAACTGGCTCCCATCGCACCATCAACATAGCTCGGCAGGGATGGGCGATTTGGTTTGAAAAGCAAAACAAAATAAATACTACAGGCTCCAACCTGCGTTTCGTTGCCCAGAATAACCCGAAAAGTTTGCTTTGGATCCGCATCAGCCAGCGGGACCTTCTGCTCACGGAGGGGCTGCAGAGGAGGTGGCTGCCGGTCCTGGGGCCACGGATGGCAAACAAGCCCCACGGCCGCTGGCCGGGACTGCGGGCACGTGGCTGGTGCAGATGCTGGGTGACAATAATCCAGGCTCCTGCCAACAAAACCTCTCATTTATTGCTTCCTGGGATGTCCCTGATCCATGGGACAGGGACATAAGCTGCCAGCGAGCAGCCAGCGGTTGGGCTGGCACAGCCCTGGTGTGATGCTCAAGAATAGGGAAAAGTAAAGGAAAGGGGGGGATTTTCAGATAAATCTGGCTTTTCAGAGAGGAAGGCCTGCAGAAAATGTTAACTCACTGGAAACTAAAACTGCTCCGTCTGCACTTTGCTTTTGTACAAAAGGTCGGTATTTTCCATGAAAGTAACTGCTGCTCCATCGGTGCCGGTTCAGAGCACACACACAGGCCCTCGGAGCCACCACGGCCAGAGGGCCTCATCCAGACCCCCCAGGAATCAGCGGACGGCTCGTCGCTGACCTCGGGGGCTCTGCAACATGAGCTGCACCCAGATAAGGACAACAGCACGGGGCGATGACTCAGGATGGATAACATATCCCTTTTAAGTCGTGCGGTATCCAACTGCTTTATTATTAAATACTTGCGCTGTACAGCACAGCAGCTCAACTTCCTGCTATTTCCCCTTGCAACAGGCCTATTTTGTCCAGGATTATCCTCACAAGCAGCATTAAAACACACACACCACGTGAGGGGCCCAGCTAGATTTCCTCCTAGGCTTCCTCGCTTGCCCCTCTGCTCACATCTGGATGGGAGAAACCCTGGAGGAATCTGGAAAACATCAGAGCAAGTCAAAATAAGACTTCAGAGTGGGTCGGGGGCCTCAGATGCCATCGGGATGTGGTGGTAGGGTGCAGGGTGAGCCCCCTCCTGCCACGGGGAGGTCTTGGTTGTCCCATGAGTGCTCGGACACGCTCCATGCCGTGAGTGTCTGGGCACATAAGTCGCTCACCTTCCCACCCATCCTCCCCATCCCGGGGTGTTATCCTCATCTTCAAAAAGAAAAAGAAGTTATCCAAGTGCCCTGTGTTTTAACGAAGGCATGAAGGCATGGCTAACAACTGCTGATACACAATTTGGAAGTTAACAGCTCCTTCAAGCTAAAAGAAGGTGGGGGGCAAGATAGAAACCAGGAGAAAGGAAAGAACATAACGTAAAACGAGGGTAGGGAAAAGTCTTTAAAGTGGAGCCAACATTATTCAAAGGCACTGAGGAAAGTAATTACATTAGTTTACAAATGCCTTTGTATTCTGCAGCCTTCCTAGGTTTGGGGTGTGTTTCCAGTTTAACTTTTACAGTTTAGAAACCTACCCTGTCCCTGCTAAACACGGGCATGGCTGCGGCTCCTGCTGGCGGTCCCACAGGCTCCTTGCCAAAGACAGAGCACGCCCAAGCACCTTCGTGGGCAAACCCCACTGCACCTTCTTCAGGAAGGAAAAATTTGCAAGTAACCTGTGAACGTAAGCCATTGACGAAGGATCCCTTTGATAATGAATTAAAGGGGGGTGGGGAGCAGGGATCACATTTGTTATTCCGTGAATTGTTGGGAAGCAGCGCTGGGCATAGCCCCTTGGCAAACACCACAGTCACCAACAAGAACACACCTCTCTTACAACACCCCTACCCCGAGCACCCACCCAGCAGGGCTGTTCGGTGTGACTGTACCGCTGGATGGACCACAAAGGAGCACGAGGTGTCCTGGCACGCTCCATATAGGTAGGTGCTGAGTCGCTGAGCCACAACAGCTCCGGCACAGCCAGCAGGGCCGTCCCGCCTGGCTCTGACAAAACCAGCCCTGCGAGGGCAGGAGGCAGCAGCCTGAGTGCAACGGAGCACCAGGACGTGTCCCCAAAGGGTGACCCTGGTGGGGTCAACAGGGCCATGGGAGATTTGGGGAGATGTGATGAACTCTGGTGAAGTGGGGAGAAGGCAGCAGGCGGCTCCAACAAGCCCGTGCTGGCCTGAGCGAGCGGGGCTGTGCCGCCTGCCCGCCCGCTCCTGCCCAGTGTGGGTTTTTAACAGCACCGAGACATTAAATCATCTTTTACACCGAGCACCTAAAGCTACAAAGGAACGAAGCTGATGTCTTCGATATTTCTACCAACCCCGCTGGTCTGCCATGGAAAAACAAGGTGAAAAAAAAAAAAACAAACAAACCATACAAAAATAACTCTCTGAAAGCATCTGCAAAATTTTGCAAGTGCTTGCACACAGCCCTCACAAAAGAGCTCTACAGATCGCAGACGTGTACAGCTAGAAAACAGGTTCCGCTTGGCCCAAACCTGGCACGTCCTCCTTTTCTGTGGCCGTCAGGATACAAAGCACTTATTTCTGGGAGCAAAACAATCCTCGCAGTGAGGCCAGGCGCTCCGAAACAAAGCAGAGAGCGGGCACTGCACGGCTGGGGCTGGCTTGGGGATGCAGCTGGGCACGTCCCGGGACAGCCGGGCACCCCATGGGATGACCGGGGCAGAAAGGCTGCTCTCCATCTTCCTCCTGTGCCCACAAGCAAACTACTCTGCAAACAGGGAGCTGCTGTTGGGACACAAACCATTAAAAGGAATCTTTTTATGCTTGTTATTATTTAAAACTATCTGTTCCCTCTTATAACTGAGGAACCCCCAGGGAGAGTGTACAGGCCTGTGTCTCCAGGACTGGAAATTGTGCTGGCAGCTGATAAGCACCACAAATGAAGAGAGGTGTTGGGAAAAGCACACAAAAGCCTCAGGTGGGAGAAGATCTTTATCGCTCCCCAAATCCGTGATCGTGCCTGCGTGCTGACAGCAAAGACCATCCGCAGCGCCAGGCGGCCCAGCATCCCGCCGTGCTGTCCCCGCGCCTGCCGCTACGGGTTTGCTCTTGCAAACCCACTCCAGAGTCATAGGGACAAAGGCAGAGAACAAAGAGAAACAATTCCCATAAATTCTGTTTGTTCTGGCACACTTTGCAGCTCTCCGTGTGCTTCTCTCCCACAGCTAATGGCAGTGGATCCATTTGAGTGTTGCTGTTCCTTGGTTTCTTGTTGAGAATGACATCAATTTCTGTCAGGCTTTTGGAGCAGTTCTTGCTCTATAAAAGATCCTGCAGAGACATTGCTTCCTGCTGGCATTAAAGAAGAACATTTGAATCAAGGACGTACATCCACAAGTTTTAGACTTGTGAAAGCGCATGCCATGATTTTTCTTTTTCTAAGCAAAAATGGAAATTGGATTAAGCAGTCAGAAGCAGTGCTTTCAAAAGCTTTTGATGGTGGTCTTTTGGCTGCTACGTGCTGACCAGCAGCCCTGCTCCCACACCACTGAGTCCCTTGGAGCACCAGCAGTTATAAGGATCATCTGCTGCATTGATTGTAGCTGATAATTCCTCTGGGTATGCCACTTAAAATGCTCTTTTATTTTTAAGTTGAGGGATAGCATACTAGAATAATTCTGTATCAAGTACAAGCTGTAATTGTACGCTGGAATAAAGCTCCAGGACAAGAAAGGGTGAGAAGGTAAAATGCACTTGATCGTGATACATAGGCACAAGTGAGGCACACGTCCCCCAGAGATAAACGGCCCAGATAACTGTCTTTCTTTTACCACTGAGGTGGTAGAAGTTGTTATTTTTAGGTAAGGTGTAAAAGGGTGCCCACTGCAGGTTTGTCTCCACTGCCCTTTGCTCACTAACAACCTGAACAGCAACTCATAGAGCTTGGAGGTTTTGTAACTCAGGTACGTGCTATAGGCCTTGCAAGAGCTCCAGAACAGGAATCAACACGTACATTAGCCCCCGAATAAATTCCCCTGACACCTACGGTCTCACACCACACTGCAAAGCTCTTGAGCTCTTATCTGCCGGTGGCTGCCTTAGAAGAAAATGGCGCCCTGAATCATAATGCTACTAATATTAGAACAGATGAGATTTTCTTAACTTTTAAGGAATTTGATTTGACAAACCGTGCTGTCAGCAAGAGGGAATTACGTTCTTATGGCACATACGAGGGTCTTGAATGTTGGCGTGTTGAAGCCATACGGGAAGCCATACCACAGCTAAGGCAAGGCACATCTTTTGTTCAATTTGAAATCTGTGCCTGTAGCCAGCTGCTCCTATTATGGAGACACAATAAAGACAGAAATCCTCAAAAATCCCTTGTATCCAGAAATTCAAGTTGGCACGTTATAACCTCTTTGGATTTCTCCAAACCACAGGCCCGAGGAATTCAAGGCTGCGCATTCACATGTATTTGCACATGCCTTGCCTAAAAAAAATGTGAAAAACACATTAGAGAAGTGCTTATTTTCAAGCATTTGCCCCAGACTGGGTGTCAGCGTGAGGAAGGCCCAGCTCGTGGGCCACCAGCCCCAGCAGACACGCCGGCTCCTGCAGCCGCCCTCGCAGGCCTCACAGCCAGGCCCATCTTGGGGTCACTGGGATGGGTTTCCATTGCTGTCTGCCAATTTCAAGACTTTCACACTTTATCTGACCAGGGAACTGCAGGCAGGCAAAAAGAAGAATTTCTTCAAACCCTGAGCTTCTGTTTCTTCCTTCGTACAGCCGTATTTCTCCCATTTGCATCAGCGTCTTCCAGAAGAGAGCTTCCTCCTCTACCACAAGACGATTTTTCATCAGGGTCCTGATGCAGGTGGGATGAGAGCTCACAACAACCTCCCGGCCACCCTGGGTAGCCAACTGCTATTGCAAGAAACCACATTTTCTGAACACATTGTAATTTATGGAGCTCACTCTTGGGTTTTTACTCTCCGCCTTCCCTGTTGGCAGGTTGCCGCTGAGCCTAACACCTCTGATGGTTTGAAACCTCTTCCAATTTCCTGCCTGAATGCATTCAGAGCCAGTTTATATCTATGTTCATGTGCCAAAGTTTTAGCTTGAATAACTGCTCTTCCTCCTGTAATACATAGGGAGTGATAACAGCCTTTCGACTGGGGAGGCTGAGCAAACCGAGCTCTTCTGGGCTCCACAACACAATAACATTTTCAATCTCCTTCAAGTTTAAATTTCTTTCCTGAGCATAGGTTTCATAAATTTTAGCCCATTTTCCAGATGATTTTTTACCATACCTTATGCAGTTGTATTTTAACATTTTACATCACTATCCTTGTTACAAACATGCTTAGAAATATATAATATTTATAACTGTTGTGTAAAGCACTTTGTAGTCCTGCAGGCTAATCAGCTGTAATAAAAGGGATAACTTGCAGCTCTGCTCTTCAGTGCAACAGCTGGTTCATGATCCAACGGCTGGATCTGACTTGACCAATGCTTTTTTTCTGTTCAGTAATGGGCATTAAGTAATCAACAGGATTTTTCACACAGCTGGCATGTACCATGGACCAGCTGATCACTCCTGAATTAGCATCCAGGAATCCAGAAAGACCTTGCATGCTTAGGTTGATTCCCCTTCAGATTATATTTAATAAATATTTTAAGCTACAGATAGAAGGGACTCTCCAAATTCTGAAATGACCTACTGAAACTGCCAAAAACCGATGTCATGTTTGTTGGCCAACTTCCCCCACTGAAACCCTGTAAATTGCTGCGCTGAGTGAGACGTGAAAACCGTCTCCCAAGAACTGCGAGGTAGGAAGGCTGTTGTCCAAGTATAATAAGAAAACTGCATTAGTCTTTCAGGGGACTACTTACCTCCCCAGCTCATATGCTGCGCGGCGATTTTAATAAAGTAGAATATTGCAGAAAAAGTTGTTTCATTTCATCTGTTTCATGTCAGAGAAATACGACAGCAAGTCAATGGAAGGCAGAGAAAAATTCATTGCCTGCGAATATGCATTTTCACCCCAGCCTGACAGCAGTGTCCCCATCCTGCAGCCGGGCCCACCACCAGCTGCTTGACTGCAGCTGCAGGCTTCAGGCACCAGCCTTCGAGAGGCTTTGCATCACGTACGCACGCTTGACTCATCGAGCAGAAAGCCACATGTCTGTCTGCAGCCCTGTACAGCTCCAGCAAGTCACTGCAGAGGTTCCTGCTCACCGCACCGCGCTGGGCTGTGCAGGAGGCCAACCTCCCCGGCGCCCCAGGGCACCTCCAGCACCACTGTTATCTACAGGAGAAGCTCAGGGTGCTGCTCTCCACCCCAGCACCACCACCACTACCTACAGGAGAAGCTCAGGGTGCTGTTCTCTATGCAGGGACAATGCCTGACCCTTTGTGGCTCTTCTGAAACCAAACCTTGCTTTTGTCTCCCTAGAGGCGAGATCCCCAACGGGCTGATGGATGAGCTATGCTGGAAAGATTTCAGTGCCTGTCTTAGGCTCTGCTTATGGCTGCTCTTCATCTATCTCCATGGTGATTAGAGACAGGCCTGAAGTGGTAAATCTGCTGAAAGACCCAGCAACACAGACAGAGAAGTGTAGTTAGAAAGCTCGTGTTTGTATCGAGGAGCACAGTGACCTCTGAAAGAAACAGGTGCTGGAAGAATCTAAAAATACATTAACTTGGGTAACGCATCAGACGTCAGTACCTACTGCTAGGACCAATGGCCTTATTTTCTCCTGAGCATCCCAGACTCACTGAAGGGAAATAATTTCTTAAATATCACCTCAGGGATTAAAGAAGCATCTACATCTACTGGGATATATCACCACTGTGCTGGAGATGGGTCTCAGTTGCTGTCCATGGCATGCTGCAATCATCAGATAACATGTCTACGTGGTCAGGCGTTGCCCGTTGCTAAATAGCTGTATTTCTACCCAAAGCTACAGTGACATGGGCCAGTGTGGGCTCCAGAAGCCACTGGGCACAGGGCAATGCTGAGAGCAGGAGCCTCCAGCTTGGGTACGGTCCTGCAAGGAGACTTCTGAAACCCGCCTGGTTCGTGTCCCCTCAGCATGAGGGACAGGCAGAGCTACTCCAGGACCATCCGAACCTGGCCATGCACCCAACCTCGCACCTCCTGGGAGGCTCAAAGGGAGCCTCCACCACCGGGAAGGGGACAGAAGACAAGGCTGCTGCCTGACTGCCACGGCTGGTTGGCACCAAATGGTGCTGCAGAGCTGAAAGCAAGCACTAAGCCAGGCTTGTAAAGACAAGAGGGGAAAAAAAAAAAGAAAAAAAAAGAAACCTAAACAACTGGATTTTCTCTAATCAGACAGATAATATTTACAGCCTATGGGTGGTGCCAAAATATTTCAGGAAATGCCTAAGCCCTTTGAATAAATCTCAGGAAAACACAGGATTTAAAGACAGTAACTGTAACAATAAGAATGAAAGCCTTCCACCCTCTCCCAGCCTCCTTACATGGTTTAAAATGATTGCCATAGCAATTATCAAGGCTAAGCTCATTTTGTAGTCCCCACTGCAAATTAAGTTCTGAGCTGAACATGTAAAAGATCAGCATAAAAACTAAACGAATCGTGTAAGCTGCAAGGAGCAGAAATCAGTGCACTTTCCACGCAGACAGCATGCTGAGGTCTAATCCGTCCTGTCAAAGTCCTACACAGAGATACTTGAACTTCATTGGAGAGATTCTCTCCAGTAAGTGAAACTTCTTGCCCGTTTTTAGAGTGACCTGTTGGCTTTGTCCGTTTGTCCTGGGCTTACTGCAGGGGCACGGTGGCCCAGGAGAGCAGAAATGTGTGCCAGCTGCCCCAGGCACACTGGTGTCCCACCACTTCTTCCCCATGAAACAGTAATATGCATGTCTGTACCTGTTCCTTTCCACAACCACAACAAAATCCATCCCGAAAGTATTTTGTTTCCCCCCCCCTCAGTTGCCAGTTACGCCTACAGACGCAGAAAAAGCCAGGTCCCACGAGGACCGCATCCCGACGTCATTACATTTGTGCATTCAGACCAGACCTGCATCAGAAAGTTTCTACAGCACACGCAGAAACAGAATTGTACGCAGCAAGTGCTCACTCCCCTGAAAAATCAGGGCAATTATTTCCAAAGAGCAGATTCCCACAACGTATTTTGGCATCTCGGCGTTACGGTTACCTGCTCGGGTTTCAGGCCGGGGGGCACCCACGCGTACTCCTCCAGGGCACAGCCCGAGTCGTCGTCGGAGGTGGAATTCCTCTGGAAGTCGAACATGAGCTTGGTGACGGTCTTCTCCATCTCCAAAGGCATAACTGTCACGATGTGCTCTTCCTGGGAGCACTTACAGTGAAGGCAAATCTTCCTGCAAGGGGAGGAGAGAGCAAAAAGAAGAGGTCCCCTGGTGAGCTGCACTGCAAACGGGAAACAGCCGAGATCCCTGCCAGCCGCTGGCCTGCAGCTACTGAGCTCAGCCACTTTTTTTTTTTATGCTCAGGCATTTTCTAACAAAGCATTTGTCTCTCTTGCACGCAGGAAATAAAAAGTCCGTGTTTGCTGTAACAACACTTGGCAATTCAGCTGAGTCAGACTGTCAGACATTTGGGGCTATGTAATTGCTCGTCCCTTTGCTGCTCTGCAGAGAGCATTTCCAGGGGCCACGCGCCCGCCTGGCACGGACCGGCCGGTAATTGCGGAGCACTTACCAAAATTAGGACAGCCAAGCACTTGGCTAATGCATAAAATGGTGGATTGACCGGGAAGCTGTGAATGACGAGTCCTTTTAGCATGCTGATAGCATAAATTTGCTTATTAAAGTAGCATAAAAATTGATTATAGTCTGAACATATACAGCTAAATTAAATTAAGGGAGGCGACACAAGCTACAGGCGCACGCCAGCGGGATGCTAACGGCCCAGCTCGATGGCACACGCCTCAGCTCAGCGGCACGTCAGCTTGCACACTGCCCAAGACACGTGCAATATTATAATATAATATATTATAATAAGAAGTACAGAGAGAGCAACCAAAAGGTTGCCATTTGACACACGTTAGCATAACTCAGTGCAACTACTACCACTTAACGTTTCTTTTAAGTGTTTCTTCCTGCAGCTGGTGGTCCAGGGGAGATTTTTTTCATGGGCATGGACCCAAGTATCCAGCTGCTCTGCTCCTAGAACACCCCAGCCATTCACCAGGGGTGATAGCGAAGGACAAACCAGGCTGAAAACACTCCCCATGCTCCCAAACTGGGGTTAGAGGGCTGATAAATTGCTTTCTATTTCTGAAAACACAATGCTCTTCCACAATGTGGGTCAATGTTATCTATTTTAAAGTAATCGCGCAGGGTTCTGAATTAATTTGAGCTAATCAAACACTACTGACTTCCGAGGAATTGGGTGTCACTTCACGTGGGCAGCAGAAGGGGGAATCAGGCCCACATTTCAGAAATAGTAAGGTAACAGACAAAAAGCAGGAGAAAAGTTACTGCGACCATTGCAGCTCTTTCTGCTATAATTTCCCTACCCTCCAAAGAAAACTGGAGAGCAGGAACAGTTAAAGATCAGGGGCTTTAATTTTTCAAACACCTTTCCTTCTTTTTAAGCGCCGCGCAAAGGCCAGCAAAGCATACCAGTGCTCAGATCCAGCTTTGAGTCTAAGTTTCCACTTGGCCATTACAGCACAAAAAATGCACTCTAGCAAAAGTCAAGAGGCTCCGTTCAGCCAAGCCAGGGAGATTTGCCAGATTTTCCCATTTCCTGCCTTTCATCAGATCTAACGTACACACAGACCCAAACGCACCCCCAGCGTCTGGTTTGCGTCCAGCCAGAGAGTCTCGGCATCGCCTCTGGCCGTTACCTTAAAAAATAATCAAGGCACAATTTCACGCGAATCCTTTAATTAATCAGCTACTGTGGAAAGGCGCTCCGCCACAGCAAAGCTGCTGGTTTCTTAGCCGTTTCCATCTCATTTCACAACACGATTAGAAGCAGCTCGATATGCAACAAGATGTTAAAAATAATTAATAGCTCCAGAGCCTCGGATTCGGGGTTTGCGACTTGGGCAGTTATCCTAACGGAGTTTAGGGCTCCTTTGCCAAATTTAATTTTCGGGACATCCATCACGGGCTTCAAAGGGAGACAGCCCAGCAGCGTGTGTGCTCGGAGAGCTAATGAGAGAAATTGTGGTATCAGGTGGCAGGGTGGAGAAAACGGCACGGGGAGGGAGGCCGAGCGCAGGCAGCCTCTGGCCCGCTGCCGCCGGGATGCGCTACGTGCCAGCGGCCACGGGAGGATCAGGAGAGCAAAGGATGAGAAGGACACACGGAGCCCCTTGGTGATGTCCCCAGGCCGGGACAACGGGCTCTGTAAAAACTTTGCACCGTTAAAAATTGAGCATCTCCAGGCATGGGGTTCCTGCGGCCTCCCTGGGCAAACTGTACAAACTTCAAGATCTTGCCCTGGAGATGTTCAGTACTCCTCCTTTCCCCTCGTTAGAAACGGAAGATTAACAGTTTTAATTACAAGTATTTTCTTTATGTTAGGATATGCTGTTTCATGGGAACAATACTCAGCGTCCTAAGAGTATCTTTCTGCTCCTATGATATGGTTTCCATGACTTCTTCACATAGGTCTCACTTATTCAACTTCACTCGATCGTCTCCCAGCTCCCTATAATTAAAAATAATTCCCCAGAGTAAAAACTTAATATAAAAGTGTACATTTCAAACGTGAGATGAAACTGCAAAAGCAATATCCCCAACCACAACTCAAAGCAGGAGGGCGTTAAGTGAGTTAACGCCGGTGCTCGATCGTGTGAATAGTGACCAGAGCAATAAGATGCTGGCGCTGCTGATGCCCTGGTGCTGAGCTGATGGGTTTTGGGGACACGTGGGGCCACCAGCCCGCCCGGCAGCTCCCTCTACCACGTTAGGCATTAGTGCGGCCACAGGATGAGCGTCCGAGCCCGGAGCAGCTCAGCGCCGCCCCGGCGTGCTGCGTGCCTTTCCTTATACAGGGTGCTGAGCTGCACGTCCTGCACAGGGACAAACCCTCGACTTGGCCAGCCACCAGCCTCAGCTGAACGCCACCACCTTGTCTGGAATGGCTGCTGCTCCCCAGCTCGGCTCGCAGCTTCAGCCAAAGAACACGATGCTGCTGGGGCTGAGAGCGGGCGGTTGTTTTCTGTTGGTTGGGTGGTGTTTTTTTTTTTTGTTTTGTTTTGTTTTGTTTTGTTTTGTTTTGAAAGCAAGCAGGAAATAAGGCCAATCGCTCTCTGGAAATGCCATCTTCATTCCTGAGCCCTTCTGTCCTGCTCTCAGCCACGCTGGGGTGGCTCGTGCTAGTCCTTGAGAATGCAGAAAGGATCTGCAAGCCCCTCTTGGGGAAGTCCTGCCCCAGAGAGTAACGGAGATGCCCAGCAAGGGAGAGGCTGGAGATTTCGGTGCTGTTCCTGGAAGCTGGGAGCATCCCAGAACCTCACCCGACTCCAGAGCTGAGAACCAGCAAAGAGAAGGCCAGCGATGCTGTGTTTCCTAAGAAAGCAGGGAGAGCTGACAGCACTGCCAGCCTCAGGCGTGGAGAGCAAATCCAGGAGCTGCCAGCCGAGAGCAAAGAAGAGAGGGAAGGTGCTGAGGGAGGCACGGGCTGTGGAGCATCCTGGCACGTCCGCTCCGCGGGGAGCTGCATGTGGGACAGCCTGCAGCTGGGCCGGGAGGGAGGGAGGGGAGAAAAAACTGGGAGAAAATGACGTTTCCTGGTTTCAGATGGAGCTGGAGAGAGGCCCGCCTCGAACTGACTGCACATGGCACGAAGCAGCGTTGGCTTGAAAACAGATCGAAAAATTTGTTGTACTCAGGGTCAGCAATTCGTCGGGCGAAGTTACAAGACGGACGCGTTTGATTTTGCGACGGCTGCGTGATGTGGTGCTCCTGGCACCGGGGAGGCTCCAGCCCGTCCCGTTACCTCCCCACCCACTGCTGGCACACGCTGCATCCACCAGCCCTCACCTGAGCCCTCTTCTTTCTGCAGCCAAAACCAGACACAAAAGGGGAACGTAAAGGAAACAGGGCCAAACAGATCAAGTGGAGAACCTGGCCGCAAAGTCCCTCTTGCTTGGGATGCAGAAGCACGCTTCCAACCTAGGTGCACATCTGTGAGGTTCAACATGAGTCAAACTGACCAACAAGGTCTCTGGGACAAGGATCTCTCTTGTTACACATGGCAGTCAGCAAATAACGCAGCAAACGGCACCAAAGCGACCCGTGCCCAGTTTAGGACACTTTAAAGCTGTGGCAGAAACGTTAAAATTCCTCTTGGACAAAGAAGGAGCTCGACAAACTGCTCTTATCATCTACCCGCGCTGCTTATCTCTGTTCCTCACTCGTTTCTTCCGCGATGGAAATAAATGGGTTGTACCAGGGAGCGATGTGAGGAACAGAG
The DNA here is from genome assembly GCF_009769625.2 of Cygnus olor. Classification (NCBI taxonomy): domain Eukaryota; kingdom Metazoa; phylum Chordata; class Aves; order Anseriformes; family Anatidae; genus Cygnus; species Cygnus olor. The sequence goes on from NC_049178.1 coordinate 15,219,295, forward strand.
CCTTGTCCGCAGCCGGGCCACGAGACGCCTGTGCTCCGCTGCCATGAAGGACTTGCGTGCATTTGTGAGCACGTTAGCATGCAAGGTTGGGAATCCCTCAAAAAGCAATCCTCTGCTCAGCTCGGATGTGATGTCTGAAAAATAATGGGACGATTCCCTTGCATCGTGGCGTAGAGCGATCTTTTTTTTTTATTTTTTTTTTCCAGGATTGAGCCATCATTCTGATTGCAATCAGACTTTTCGGTCAGTTGTATGTCACTAAACCACAAGGCTTCATAGGAAAAGGGAGAGGCTGCGGATTTGGGGCAGCTCATGTGACCCCTGAGCCTCTTAACAAGGGCTTCTTAATGTCTCTGCCTGTTATCTCCTCCCTTCGTTTGAGAGCTAATGAGGCATCCTCCCACCCCGAGCGAGCTCCAGCTACACAGACCCATCTCTCCAGATCCCACAGGCAAGGCAAACGTTTGTCCTGACTGAAAAACAACCGCAGCCCTTCACTCCTGCACCCAGCGCCCTGCAGCTCTCCTCCAGGGCGGGCGCTGCTCTCCCATTTTACAGATGGGGAAGCTGAGGCACGGCAGCAGAGCTCTGCCTACAAATTCACCATGGCAGGCTGAAAGAAGAGTCGCTGACTGGCACCCCACGTTGGAGCTGAAGCTCTGCATCCTCCTGCAACTTCTCTAACACCATGTTTACCTTACACATTACCCCAGGCAGCTGCTGCCCAGAGGTGCCCGGTGCCCACAGAGCTCAGCTACGAAGTGGCATCTCTCTGGACAAAACGGTTCTGCCACTTTACACTCTTCTAGACTCACTTCAGCCAGGAAAAACAAACACAACTATCAGCAGGAATGAGCCGCAAAGACTTTGCGAGACTCGGGTTGAAAAGAAAGCTTAAAAAAAGCTTTTATCTGCAAAACCGGGGTGCGAAAGGCTAACAGGGGTGAACTAGCCATGGGCATTTACAGTAGCAACAATCCAATGTCTGAGGACAAGGTGCCCTTGGTGGCCTCTAAGTACAGCTCAGTTGACCCAGGATGCTTGGATCAAGCAGTTGGCTTAAGAGATCACCATAAGGCAGCAGCAAGAGAGCAGGTAGCACAGTAATGCCACGAAACTAAGGAAGGGAGAAATAATCCAGCAACCAAACTGCTCCTACAGCTGCAGCTCCTCCTGGTCTCAGTGCTGACAGCCAAGCATGCACAGGCTGCGCACCTCCAGAAAGGCTTGCAGCACATTATTTTATTTCCCTCCGACCTTCACGGTGCCAACAGCAGCAATTGCTAAGGCACTCAGGTTGGTGTTGAAACTTTTATGACAAACCCCATTTCCACTCCTGGAAAAAATTCTCCCCTCCTGGCTGATGCTGTCCATGCTCGGATTCAGACTGGAGACTAATTTTACTTTTAAGACTTGGTAAAAATCCTTTACCACTGCAAGATTTGTTCGTGCTTAATTAAGCAGAAAAAAGAACTATCCCCACTATTGCCAATTTCAGCGAAATATGAGCAAACCAGCCTAGGATGGTTTTCCACTTGGTCTGCCTTCATGGTGAGTTGAAGCAGCAGGTGGAGCATCTGCCTGTAGGTCCCCACTGCTGTCCCCGAATCCTGCTCCCCTGGGGCATGGCCCCAGGCAGCCTCCAGTTTTGCTGTCTGTCGTCTTCAGCCCCACGGGGTAGACAAGAACCATCAACACACAAAGCTGGGCACCTGAACGATGAGACCAAGGAGTTGGGGCAAAAGAGTGCACGGTTTCCCGGGGGAAAAAAATAAAACCACCACCACCAAATCCCCAGTCTGGGTTCTCTTTGTGCATTCCTAGACAGGCAAGAAAGCAGGACTGCATCCAAAACCATGGCCAGAGCTCTCAGCGGCACCACAGGACGGATTAAAACACACCAACCTTCCCGTGCTCAGGTGCCACCCTGTGGCTAAACCCAACCGGAGGAGCTGGGGTGCTTTGTGGGTGGGCTCGTGGAGCCCAGGGGCGCCCCGGCTCTCTCCGGTAACACCAGTCCCCTCCCGAGCTGGGCGAGAGCCCCGTGGTGCTGAGCACGCTCCTGATCCAGATCCAGACTGCTCCCCCGAGCTGCAGCCCCCAACGCTGACCACGACAGATCCAACGCGTAAAGATAAGATGCTTACATTAAGGAGTACTAATAACGTGGCAGACCTCAGACGAAGTCTATTTGGAGTTCTCAAGATATTTTGCAGAGGATGCAGCACTTTTATTTCCCATAACATAGGACAGACAGGGGCGGGCTCCCTGCTAGCCGGTGCGAGCTGCAGACCAAGCCCGGGAGAGAAGAGCACGATGCAGCGAGCCCCATCCCTGGCCAGGCAGGCCAGCAGGAGGGAAGGTGTCCAACAGGCTGCTCTGACACATCCTAAACGACGGAGGCAGCCTGCCAGCTCAGGCTCACATCTCAACATATCTGTGTTTTTTTTTTTTTTCCCCTTAAAGGTCCAGCTCTTAGAATACAGAAAGGAAAACAACCGCCTATTTTTCCCCAGTCACAGAGATGAAATGCAAGCGTTAGTTTCCAAGTCAGAGAGCACAATAGGCTCAGTGACAACCCCAAAGCTGGTAGGGAACCAATCCTTACGACAATCTCATGATTTTGGGAAGGGAGCCCCGGGAAGGGGGCTGGGGACACCTGGAGGGGTTTGGTGTCCCCTGGGGCAGGACAAGCCCAGCCCCAGAGCTCAGCTCTGCCTGGCAGGGACCGAGCCCTCGCTCCGGGCTTTGCTCAGCATCGCTCCCTGCCCAGCTGCCCAGCACTGCCCTACGCCATGGGTTATCTTGTCGGATTTTTAATTACATCGTTCAGCGGCTTTGCAGCCCAACGAGACACAGAGCTGTATCTCAACGGGTTTCTTTTTTCTTCTGCTTAACTGTAGGAAGAGAACTGCCTCCAACCTCAGGCTCTAGCAAGATGTAGGCTCTACCTCTAGATCCAGAACCAGCTCTCCACGAGCCAGGGAGCAGCCCGGCTCTGCTCAGCATGCAGATCCTCACAGTCCTGTCTGCCTAACACCGGCCTCTCCATGAGCAGGATTTATCCCCCCGTCTCTCTCCCTTCACCCACCAGTTCCAGCTCCTGCAGTGTCCCCCCCCTGCAGTGGTCCTTGGCCAGCAGCAAGGCTGGAGCAGGAGCGGCGACGTGCCCCGGGGCTGTCTGTGCTGGCTAAAGGGACTTCACCCGCTCCCATTCGCAGCACGACAAGCAGAAACCAGGGGAAGCAGCGAACCCCTTTCAATTTCAGCACGTCCTAGGCCGCGTGTCCTAAAGGAAAAAAACCTGACTGACAGGCAAAATGCTCAGACGCGGGATAAGCTACGCTCGAGACTGTAATTATTTCAATAGTTGAGGCTCAGACAGCGTCCCCTGAGAGCGGCAGTGCTGACCCAGTTGTGCAAGCGATCGCTGCCGGACTGCTCTGTGTGTGTGTGTGCCGGCTCACCCCGAGCCGGGCTGCCACCAGCGAGTGCACGAGGCTGGGTCGTTTTGTTCAGCTCCATCCGCCTGGTATGAAACAAGCAGCGGGAGAAGATTAAAACGCGAAGCAAAACGTAATCTGGTTAGCTGCAGACAGTTTTACTTGACAAATCTTTATCACGGGCTCAAGCCGGCACCCTTATAAACACAAGGAATTAATGCGAGACGTTCGAGTGCTCCCACAGCAGGTGAAAAAATAGCGGAATAAAAATAAGTCAGATAAGTTACGAGATAAGGGAGCTAAAACTGAAAGGATGACACTGCATCTGGTGCGAATAATTATTTTGGCATTATTCTGCCCAGCGCTAATCCTCAACAGCTCGAACAGATTCAATCACTGTTTAACCAAGGAATCACGACTACAAAACAAAGAGTAACTGGATTAAAACCTTTCCATGGTCACAGGTCACGTCTGTGTCACATCTGCTTAAAATGTTCCTCCAAGGAATAGAAAAAAAAAAAAAGATTTGACTTTAAAAGATTGCATTGAAATACACAGCCTCCAGGTTTCAGTTCTAGCTTGGTTTGTACTTAGACATTCTGGCATTGCAAAGAAGGACGCATTATTACTTTAAAACTGTTCTCAGGAATCCAAACCCAGCACAATAAACATCCGAACAGTAATGTCATCATCCACAATACCAGCCTGCACACAGCCTGCTCAGAAAATGTCCAGAGAACCCAGGCTTCCTGAGGCTGCGCTTGCCAAAGCAATAAAATTAGCACTGAGAGATGAGGGTTTGTTAATACTTATTTAAAGCCAGCTGAGCCTTTCTGATTATTTTTAAAATGAAAAATCTGTTCGAGTGGCATCACCGCTGCTGACTTCCTGCAGCTGCAGCGACGCAATTTAACCATTAACCTTTTACATCCACAAACAACGAGAACAGCAAGGGCTGAAAAAAAAAACCCACGGCCCCTCTAAAGGTCGCCACTAACTAACGGTGCGTGGAGCAAAGTTATCAGGCAGCTACGTGCACGCACAGAACACCGCTCATCCCTCCTCCCTTCTGCTTTCCATTCCTCCCAAAAATGCACGACGACTCCGAAGCTGTTGCAAAAAGGCGGCCTCTTACCTGTCCCCGCCGCTGACGGTGGCTGCGCTAGTTGTGACAGCTCGCTTTGGGCTGGCGAGCTGCTCCCCGGCACGCCGCGAGCACCGCAGTGCAATAAAGCATCCTGGATGCTCGCAGAACAGCGCAACAGCCCGGCCGGGGCGATGGTGAGGAAGGCAGCGGGGCTCTGGCCGCTCAGAGCAGGCTCGTGCTCGACGTGGTGTAGCAGCGGGGAGAATCACCCCTGGAAAACCGCGCCGCCCCTGCCCCGCGCATCAAGCTTTTGCTTCCATCGCCTCGCTCGAATCGCAGCTCCGGGGGGGTGCCCCCCTCTCTGCTCCCAGCCAGCTGAATCCAGCAGCCCCCCGAGCTGCCTTCCCCTCAGTGACCCTTGGCGGTGGCAGTGGGGTGTCCGACTTGCTCTGCGAGCGCCGGGCACTAAGGAGCAGAGATGCAGCCCACGGAGAAGAATTGCGGGAGCGGCGCGGGGCTCTGCTGTTGCATTGCTCTCCTCTGCTGCATGCTAATGAGCAATGATGTCAGCCAGCCAAAGGCACCGCATCCGGACCGCGCGCCGCCACGGCCCGGCCACCCTCGCATTGATTTACATGGAAATCAGCCCGCTCCTATAAATCAATAAGCCCTGCGGGCTGCTTTGGGAAAGGGAGAGCAAATCCTTCCCTCTGGCTCGCATGTGCGCCTTTCAAAGAGTTGGCTCCGCACCAGCCGCCCAAATTGAATGGTGTGAAGACACTCATTATCCTTCCCCAACCACCGTCTCATTTGATGCCAACCCAATCGCAACTTGCTGTCAAACTTAAGGCACGGCTTCGTAGGTAAGCGGGCTATTAAAGCAACGATCTGCTGGCTCTGAGCAACGGATCATTTTTCTCCTGGCTTTCAGTGCCCTCTTAATTATTTTCTGCAGTCACTCGCTACGATTCCCCACTGGTTTTTCAGACGCAGCCTGTTTGCGCACCGGCAGGGCTAAATATTCTGGGAAACGCGAGTTATTAGCATGGCATTTCGGTTGCCGCATATTTTAATGCATTTTCTCTGCTACGGCCCCCAGAGGTGCCCCGTTCACACCTTTTCTGAGCGCCTCGGGCAGGCGCTGCAGCCCCCGGGGAGCAGCTGCCCCAGTGGGGATGCTGAAGCCTCCTGCCCCGCTCCTCCGCCCCGCGGGGGAAAAGCAAGGGCACGGAGGGATGGAGCTCCGCTGCTGGGAGCTCTCAGCTCGTTGCTTGGGAATAAGGTCGCAAACGAAGCTGTGGTGTTCGCAGAGTGAAATTTCAAAACCTCATTTCCGTGTTTTGGGATGATAAAAGAGGCAGATAAAACGTTCCCAACGTGCACTGTTTCCACGGCGTGCTCCTGGCTTCCAGGGCCTAGCTCCAGCTTTGCGAGCCCTTGCTTTTGGCAGTGCTAACCGTGTTTACAGAACACAGACGGGTGCAGAAACTACAGCTGCGAGTCTTCCTCCAGCCTAAAAATGCCTTAAATTATCATTATTAAGGCTCGTAAATTAGGTTTCACTACAGAGCATTATGCTCAAAGTACGCAGGGCGAGCCCTTCGGCTGGGACGCCCCAGCCCAGCGCCGCCCAACGCACCCGGCCCAGCACAAGGCGCAGGACAGACAGACAGACAGACAGGGGACGTGCAGAGCCCTCACCCGGCTCAGGCATCACGTTAGATGAAAGGCAATAGTCATGGCTATTAATGAAATACTTGAACACTTTCTTACTCCCCTCTCTTTTTGAATTAGAAGCAGCAAGTGCAGGAGTTGATCCCTGAATCTGTTCCTGTGCCCAGCCGGGTCAAAGCTTCCCCTGGTGGCAGCAGCACCACCACCACCTCTGCTGAGCGATGCCGAGGAAGATCCCCTCCAACCACACTTGCAGGAAAAAAAGCCCCCCCCTGCCCTCCAGCCTCCTAAGCTGCCACATTTTGTCCCCTCCAGCTTTCGCCGGCATTGCAGGCAGGCTGTCAGCTCGCCTCTGTCTGGTGAGCATGCCAAGGCCCCAGGATGACGTATTTTCCTCTTAACTTCAGAACATGTTAATTAAAATACAAAGGAAGTGAGACAAAACTGAACGGGGCAAAAGCAAATAAAGAAGCCTGCTTGTAAAATGATAATGTAGAGCAGAAACTCTGCAGAGCAGAAATTACCCGTGTTTACTGTAACCTTCCCTGGAAGTATGTTGTTAAAAGCACACAGCAGTAACAGGGGCTGCGGCTAGCACAAAGAACACGCACCACTCAATATGACAGGTCCTGTAGGTGCTAATTTTCACTGAATACATGAGTAAAACGCCTGCCTTTATCTGCATTAACTTCCAAGGAGCGAAGGCCCCGAGCTATAAACACTCGGGAGCAAGGCGTCAATTAGTGCGCGAGCACTAATAAAAAAATAAAAAATAAAAATAAAAATAGTGCTCGAGCAGGAGCCCCGCCGGCAGGGTGCGAGCTCCCGAGCCCACCTCTCCTACACGTGCTCGGCGTCACTCGCCCTGCAGCAGCTTGGAACCCCCAGAATCAGCCTGGCACAGCCCCGAGGGCAGGGAGATGGACGTGCGAGCCCCGGGCACCCAACCGGGCATCCTACAGCAGAGCTGAGTCCTGCAGCACGTTTCGCTTGGCTGTCTTGGCCAACTGGGTCATCCCAAAGGAAGGGATCGCACCAGAAACTGCAAACTTTTAAGCGTAAGCTGATGCACGAAGACGAAACGTGGGTGAGAATCATGAGCTGATGTAAAGGATCAGCCAAGCCACTGCTTAGAGCATCTCAGCTGCACGGCTACGAGCGAGAGCGGGTGGTGTCTCCAAACAGCAAGTCTAATCAGTTCCTGGCAGACTTCCTGCTCTGATGCTCACAGGCCTAAATATCCCCCAAATCCAATGGACGGGCTATTCTGAGACAAGAAATCAGATTACAAGATGCCACTTGTGGACACACAACTGTCTTCGGAAAGTGGAAATGAGCCTTCCTGCTCTGAGAGCTGCCAGCGCGTTGGCAATTGCTCCGTATTACTGCTACCTACTCAGCGCCTGTGAAAAGGTCATGCGTTGGAATAACTCCAGGAGGCACGCGGTATTTCTTGATGGATCCTGCACATTACGCAGGTGAAATGGGCGTTTCGTTAAGCAGCAAGGTGAGGACTGAGCCGGCAGAGCATATTTCTGAAGGTCACATGAAGGACTTGCATCATTACAGGGATGGATGCTGACAACTACCCGCAGGGAAGCGAATACTCCGAACGACCCGAGGTAAAACCTGAGCTACTGAAATAGAAAAGCAATTGCATCAGAGCAGGAAGCCATGCTCAGGTTCACAAGTGTGTGATGGCCAGCTCTGCTCGTAACCACAGCCACTTCGTTCTGCCCTTTGCTCCAGGTTTTAAAGGCAAAGACCCAAGCTTTAAACTTCCTGACATTTGCACAAACTCATCCCTACAGCTGGTATGAAAAGTCGCTGTAAAAGAGCCCACATCTTTCAAGTGCTGTCTTCTTTATCACCTTGGCGTATCGATCAGCCGCCAGGCTCCACGTGATGCTGTCTGTGATCACAGCGAGCTACAAGGCACGGCCACGTGCAGCCACAGCAGCCTGGCACCCTCAAGGTCACCGGCTGCTAAACCTGACAGATGTCAGGTCAAGTTGCCTTTCTGAATTATTTAGTGAACATCCTCTGCTTGTCAGGGACGTGCTACCTCGGGATGCTGTGCAGGCTCCAGCTTCTGCCATCCCAGAAAGCTGCCCGTGGTGCAAAGGCTGTCCCCTGCTCTCCTGGGCTGCTCAGGGACGGTGACACAGCAGGTCAGCAGCTCCCCTTCGCCAAGCCTGGCTTTGTGCACAGCAACAGCTTACTTTCCCACCTCTCTTTCTACCCACAGAAATGCAGAACTGGATATGTGCAGTGTTTTGTTGTTTTTCTTTTTCCCCCCTCCGTTCCCATACTCGCCCTGTAATTTGCACAGCAATCTCCGCTCTCCCAGCCAGCGCCGGCTCCGACGCCAGGACGGGCTGTGCTCCGCGCAGTCCCAGCGCGCTGCCTGGGGCTGGGGACATCTGGGGCACGAGCAGGGACACCAGCAGGACCTCCTGCCCGAGGCCACGGGGCAGCAGTGAACAGCAGAGCAAGCAGCTCTGCAAACACCGGGGGGGAACTCCAAGGTGCAAAGCAGCAAAGCCTCCTGCGGCACTGCTCCCAGGGGAGCCAGTCCTGTTCCACCCAGCCAGACGCTGGCTCTTGAGGAGATGCAGAGCATGCGGGGCTGTGCCCAAGGTGCATGGAAAGCTTTTTGGAGAACCCAAGCCATGAAATGCAGGTCAGACCTTTAAATTAGATTCAGCTTTTTCCTTTTCCTTTTTCCTTTTTTTTTTTTTTTTAAGTGAGGCAGCAGGCCCCCCCATACCTCTCAGCGCCAGAACTGGGGATGCCTTATCTCCAAAGAATTCTGAGCTAAAACGGGGTAGAGGGAGAGGCAAAGGAACTAGCATCCGATGCAGACTGTTAATCCCCAAACCCCAGCCTGCTCGGCTCTTCCCCAGGACTGCCGTTCGTACCTTCACGTGGCTGCTGCCATGCGCGAGACAGACACGTTCCTCCTGCTGTTCCTGCTGCTGCGCTTCACTTATTTTTGGCAGACGCACGGGTGAGGATCCGTGCTGTCAGTCTGCAAGGAGGAATTTAGTTTTTAAAACCGTATCGAGCCCAGCAGCAGACGACACAGAAGGAGAGGTACAGCCTGTAAATACCGCAGACGATTTCAGACAGCTATCGGTGCTCCCTGCTAATTCAGCCAGCGAGACAGACCCGATCCTCACTGCCGCTACCCTTCACATGCAGCCCACGTGCCCTGGCGCCCCTGGAGCACACAAACCTGCGATTTCAGGTGGCTGGTGACGAGGTGGGAGGACCTGGCACCATGCACACGCAGCCCAGCGAGCACACGGCCTGGGTGCACGCACACCGACAGCGCGCCCCGGTGCCAGAGCTGCAGGCTGGATTTCCATCCATCGCCGTATTCCACCGCCCCCCCCCTCCCCTTTTTTTTTTAATCACCTTAATGCAAGAAGCTTTACACAGCTTAGCAACAATAAGGCTTTTCATAGCCTCCGGCTTGAACTCTGTACTACTACGTTTTTTACTTTTGTACGTTAAAATCAGATTTGTAACAGAATGTGAACAACAATCTGCATGCTCATGTTTTGTTTCTTCCCCCTTTGCTAGCCTGACAGCATTCTCATCTGAAGGCTTTTTAATAGTGTCCCTTAATAATGTCTACAAAAGCCTCATTAGAGCACTGCGTCGAAACTTAGGCTAAAAAATAGAGCTTTGAGTTTATTTAATTAAATATTTTTCTTGGGGCCTTTCCACGAACAATAAAGCACTCAGTGAAAATATGCTACGAAGGAAATCCATAAATCTTCAGCTTATCTTGCGGTGCATTTTCTAAAGATCTAAACCTTTGATCAGTTACACGAATTAATTTTCCATTTACAAAAAATAGAAGCTGCACGTACAGGATAACCGCGCGCTACCACGTACGTCAGCAGCAGCTCGGGGCTCCCTCGCTGCAGCCCTTCTCACCACTACCTGACACTGTCAGGGTCGCTGTCACTGCAGATGATTTTTTATTTATTTATTTTTGCTTCAGACCTGTCTGATGGGGTGTTTTGGGTCACTGGTTGTGCCCTGAGGGTTTCATGTCTTTGCTCACAGCGCTCCCCTCAGCGCCATGCACGAGAAGGCTCTGCCTCCGCCCACTCCCCCCAAAACCCCAGGAAAGCAGTGTTTTCCTTTCCCAGCACGTTCAGCTGTCTCCACGCTCAGCAGCAAGTCTCGAGCCAGCCCAGGGCTCTGCCCAAGCAACACGAGCAGGGTTTGTACCCACCGAACCCCAACCGCGCCAGCCTTCCCTGGCTGGCGGCTGGATTTCGGCACTGCCCCTTGCCCGGGCTGGTCACGGCCCCGGGCAGCACGTGTTGGCCAAGCTGCCCAGAAACACCCAGTGGTTTAAGATCGCTGTGTTTCTGCTCTGACATGGCCAGCTAGGAGTGCTTGCTCTCGGCCAGCTAGGAGGAAAGACCTGCTTGGTCCCCAGCTGCATTAAATGCAGCGAGGTAACGCCAGCACGTTTTAGATTCATCTCCTGCTCCTGTAACATATCACACACCTAGGAGGAGAACGTGTGTATGTCACCAACATAAATGGGCTTTCATGATGCTGCGAGTCTTTTACATTTCCAAGTGCATCTGCAAACGCAGGGAGATCGGCTGTGGTCAGGAATGCGGTGGGGTCCCCACGTCGGGTAACGCACAGCCTCCTTAATGCTCAATGGGAAGAGAGGTGCCAAAATGGGCTTTGATTTCCTACCCTGACATCAAATTAAAAAATAAAATAAAATAAAATAGTGGCGACTCAACTCAATTTCACTGTCCCCAGCCCATTCAGGACCATAACCCCCATGCACCCTGCCTGAAGTGCACAGGGCAGGTCAATACCTTTTGGGATACTGCAAGGCTTACAGCCTGCCTGTCCTGGTACGAAGGCTGGATGTCCCTGAGACAGGCTGGCACTGGATACAAATGACAATAGTTGTTTGCTATCCTTCCCTTTGTTTTAATTAGGAACAACAATTTGTTATCGTGGCTTGACATTTGCTCACACTCAGGAATAAATTGTTTCCTCGAATGATATGCTGAGATTACAATGGGTTTTGCGTGTTTGTATTGGTTTTAGTAGCTCATAACAAACCATGAAATTCATTAGTCTTGCCACAAGCACCCATGAGATATGCCAACCAGGGTGTGATTTATACAGAGCTTGACTCTGAAATTAACAGGTTTTAGTGTTGCTTGCAAGAACTCAAGGATTCAAAGTTTTATACAGCTGAGTTACAAAAAAGTCTCGGGCTCAAGCTATTCCATTGTTTTATCTGCCTAAGGAGCCTGAGCATTAAAGTCAGGGTAAAAACAATTCACTAAATATTAATTAGTTTAAGTGGATAATTTGAACAGTCTTTTTAGCTATAAGCCTTCTGGCCTGCAAGTTACTTCATTATCCTCTTTAACTGCTTAGATGCTACATACAGGAAGATACTTAACAGCAAAACTTCTCTGCTCCAAGATAATTCGGCAACAACACCGAAAGAAATCGCTGGAAAACAGCCCGTGCCTCAGCATCCTTAGCAGAAAAGGCCTGTCAGTCATCTTCCAGCCCCGTTTCTCAGCGCCACGTCAAGCCTCGTACATCAAGCACAATATACAAATCGCCAGCCCCATCAAGACCATTAGAGCTGCTCAGCCCGTCACGGAAAGGTCAGGCTGGCGCTGCCGGCGCGGGATCAATCACAGCCCTCATCAAAGGCGGCCACGGCCGAGCCCGCGAGAGCGCGCAGCTGGAAACCCCAATCCCTCCCCTTTATAAGCTGTCATCTTCTAAACCGTTCTCCCTTATCGTAAAACATGGCCAAGCGTTTATCTTATCGCAATCTACAGGGAAACGCAGCTAAACCAGCTGCCGAACAAGCGGGGGAGAGCAGGACTCCAAGGGAGGGATTAAGACCGTATCAGGCCTGGGTCGAGCAGGGACGTGGCCCTAACCCCAGCGCAGCTCCCGGGGAGGCTGTGGGGTCCCAGCTCTCCTTGCTGCCCCTTGAGATGGGCACAAGCAGCGCACAGCCCTCGCTCCAACCACCCTTGTGCTGCTAAGCCTGGTCTTCCAGGTGGTGCGTCCCATGCAGGAGGTGCCCTTGGAGCATCCCTCCACGCCTTGTCCCCACTCGCCCTATATACCAGGCTAGAAAAAGGTCAAAGCCACCTTGCGAGGAGGTGCCGGGTGAGGCCACGATGGCAACAACGAGGCACAGGGTGCAGTTGTCCCCAGCCGGGGGACTGCACGAGTGCCCCACACCCGTGGAGGAGCACGGGGAAGACACAAACATCACCGCGCCGGGGTCCCCAGATGGGAGCCTTGGGTGCAGAGCTTGAGGGCACCACCAGCACCGGCTCACCAGGACAGTAAAACTCCATCTCTCACATTTAACGTGGAGACAACAGCAATACTGACTGCTATTGCTCCCACCAGCCAGCACAGACTGAAAACCACAGGCCATTTCTTCCCTTCCTTTTTTTTTTTTTTTCCCCTACCAAACCCTGCTGCACGCAGCATTATCTTCAAAGGGTAACGCAAACATGTTTGCTAAACATTAGCAGACTAAATACATCAGCCCTTTAGAACCAATTATTGCTGTTAGAGATTTAGTGAGTCTCATTGTTTCGTGGCTCAGAAAGCATTTTCCAGGCTGCTTTGGAGCAGGCCGATCTTCAAAGCGAATAACCCCCCGACTCGTCCCCCAAATAGAAACCAGGTGGGCATCCAGAGGAGCCGTGATTTCTTTTTTGTTGAGATTTAACTTGCATCGTCTCCTCGCAACAAAAGAACAGCTGCAATTTGGGGGGTCAGGGCGCTCGAGTCCGAAACCGGGGATCAAAACCCTTTGCTCCACTGTCACACAGGAGGCAGAGCCAGCCACGCTGCCATGGCACAGGACCTGTGCCACATCTCACCCTTCTGTGCCCTTATTTCAGGGCAGATCAGCAAATCCCCAACGTTCCTCCTACGTGCCGAACAGGATTATTCCCCCGCAGCAGCACGGGGAAGCAGAGGGGGAGGGCAGCCGGGCTCCCCGCGGAACAAAACACTTCAACTGTACCTCCAAAAGACAGTCCCCCTCTCAAAGATGAGCAACCACGGATGGCCAAGCAGACAGATGGGGGAAGGAGAAGGGAAGCTCACGATACCGGTGAGACTGTTGTAATTAGCGTAATAAGCAGCAATCACAGCTCAACAGCTGCCTTCCCCTTGCTGAGCGTCTGCTCCACGCACCAGCACAAACCCACGGCCAAGGAGGATTTTGACACTCCCTGTACTCCGAACATCGCCGCTTTGAGGAAGTTTTGACTTGACTGGAGTTTTCTTTCCAGGTGAAACGCCGAGGGAAGCAGCCTTCCTGCTCTCCCAGCCCCTGCCCACCTGAGCAAGCGGCACCCCGTGTTACAGAAGGGTCATGAAACCAGGCTCGGTTTTGGTGTTGACTGACTTCGCATGGGGCTTACAACAAGACCTCATCGCCCCTAAGCTGAGACCAACCTTCTGAAGTCCAAAGAGCCCCAGAGAGGAACCATGATACAGAAAACGGCAAAACATGGCAAATCATTTACTGTAGTTATGCCACCAGCCTTGCCTCCAACCAGTTTTAGGGGCTTGCTGGATCGCAATCGCAGCGAGCACTGGCACGGCAAAGATGCTTGTGTGACAGCTACGGGTCCCAAAGGGCAAAATATGTCGTGGCTTAGACGCAGGCTTCCTCTGAGTCCCTGGGCACATTGTGAACACATTCCCAGGGAGAACTGCTCCTTCTTGCTGCCTTCTGCCAGCCCTTTGTCTACAGGGATGGTCAACGGGAGCTGTCAGATGCTCGGGCCCTAACGGATGTTTTGGCAGGAGTTAAGCACGGAGCTCTCACTGATTTTTAGTGGGTGTTAGGCACTGGTTAAGTGTCTAATGTGAAGGTGTTCGGAGGTGTGAGCTCTAAACTCTTTATGCGAGGGTCTGTCTCCCACACTGTGGGTCCTACAGTGCTTCAGAAAATGAGCGCGCTGAGAAAACAAATAATGACAAGCTCGGAAAGCAGAAAATGTTTACACCAAGGAAATTTAACCCCTCCTTTAAACAAGCTCCAGACCAGGCTGGGCAGGAGAGCCGAGGACTAATTGCAAACAGGCGGCGAACTGCTGGAACCAGCATGTCAACAAACAGCGCCGAAGGGTTAAAAAACATGCAACGCGAAGCCAGAACAAAGATTTCTTTAATTTCCCCGTGCAAAGAAACAGGTTTGTATTTTCCCTGACAAGCGGCACGTCAAAGCAACAAAAGAAGAGCAAAAGAGCCATTTGTTGTGACTTTGATCAGCCCCAGCTCCCCAAAAGCTTAACGAAGGCTAACACGAGCAGCAAGGTGAGCCCAGAGATAATCAACGCCGGCTTACGCAGCGTGCGCCAACGCCTCGGCTTATGCAGGGTGACAAAACACGACACGGCAGCAGCGGTGAGCGACGCCGTGTCATTTTCCTGGCGGCTGCGGGGAGCGGCACGGCGTGGTCCTCGTGCGCGGGGCGGGACGAGCCGTGCTGTCGGGAGGCAAAGAGCCCCGGCACGCTCGAGCCTTTCGGTTGCAGCTCTGCTGCAAGGCACCAGTGGAAATTAACGGGGCTTTCAAGTGCATAAATGGATGGCGGAGTCATCCACAGTGGGTCTGTTAGGTAATTAGTTGAGATTGGCATTTATTTTATGCAAGGGGCATTCAGGTAAAGCAGACATTTTTCTTATATTCGTACATGTGCCATTTACGCTTGGCAAATAGTCCACCAAACCCATCTCCTGATGCTCTGAGGCTCACACCAAGACACACTCTTTCCTCCCATGCAGACAGCTACAGCTTCGCCCACGGGTGCAGCCTGGGCTGGGCACATCTCCTCCTGGGGCAGGTGGCCCACAAAGCAGGGAGGAACCCCCCATCTGGCAGACCTTTGCAACCTGTACAATCCAGAACAAGGTATCCCAAGACCTGACACAAGAGCTTATTTCAGAGGAACGTTTAACCTGCCAGGCTGCTGGCGCTTCAGCCCTTGCATCGCTGTGGGAAGTCAACGTCCTGTGCCCTGATCCCCTACCCGAGGACGCAACAGCCAGCAAACAAATGCAGCTCGCACACTCAAGTGGCTTCACTTGCAAAACCTAAGTGACGCTTCGGATTTATAGCGCCGGAGTAATTTGATGCCTCCTAGCCTGTTAATGAAGCAAGCCTTAATACCATTTTATCATCAGATTTAATCTTCCTGGCACCATTTCACGCCCACGGATAGCGCACTCCCTGTCTTGGTACCTTGGCGGCTGTCGGACACAGCCCCCGAGCAGCAGCTGACTCCCAGCCCCACTGAGAACTCAATCTCGGCTAATCCCGTCCCTTTAAAGCAACTCAGAGTTGAGCAATCTAAAAAGGAGACAAATGAAGTCACTTAGGCTTATCTCTCTAATTGCCTGCCTGTGAATTGGGAGGGCTGGCGTCAGCCACCTGCATTCACACGCAGCGTGGAGATGAATTAATGCCGGGCAGAGAAATCAGGCCTAAAATATTTACCGTGAGCATTTTCAAACCTGTGATTGGAAGTACTGAAACGGTAGCGCTGCTGCAACGCCAGATCCAGCCCTGGCCGCGAGGAATGCGGCCTTGCCTTCCCTCTGCTCTTGCACTGTGACAGGGCCTCGGCCACTCTCGACAGCTTTCCTACACTGCTCAGCACCAGAGAGATGAACATGTTAATGAATACGCCCCGTGAATATTTAATGCACATTTTCCTGCAGGTCCTGCTGTGATAAATGGCCACCTCACTACGAATGCCCACCTTCCCTTCATTTGTATCTTGGCGCAGAACGCCTACAGTTGGAACTACGTACGGGCAGCTGAACCGCTGGAAACATCAGCGGATAAACCAACACCAAGAGGGCAGAGCCCAAAGACAAACTTCAGGGGAACGTGAAGAGAAATCCAACCTGTTCAGAGCAAGCATTTCATCTCTGCCACCTCCCAAGATGCACAGAGAGAGGCCAAGGGAACAAGCCAGCACCACGCTTTCTTTTTAGCGCAGTTATTTGTCCAGTTTTATCATCCCTTGGCTTTTTCAATTGCACGTGAGGTCCCAGCCCCAACGGGGGCGTGCTGCCCATGCCGCACGGACACAGCCATACGTGGGTACCGTGCCCACGGCTGGCTCTGCTCCGACACCTCCACCCAAAACCAGAGCTGGGCTGCTCTTCCCACATCTGAAACCTGGGAGCGTGTCCACGACCGGTCCCAGGTTACACAAGCAAACCAGGAGGGACGTGGGGAGGGACTGGGGATTGCCCCACGCTCTCCTGGAGGCATCACCATCACTTTGAGGCATCACAACACTTGCCACGCTCAGCTGGGGCACCCAAGATACAGCCGACCACGAGGACACACCACCACGCTTGCACTTGCGGTCGCAGCCATAACCATTTAGGAGTCCTGATGTAAAAATACCCCAGGGCCACGCCAAAGGTTTGTTAGGGGAGGGGAGTCACCTGGCCCGAATTCACACCACGAGGCTACAAATACAGAAGACCCAAGGGAATAAAGCTGGGGTATGTTTGAACTGTCGGTAATTCTTCCCAAATATATAGTTTTGTTGGCACGGATGCTAAAAATTACCCAGAGGGCAAGCATTTAGCTCTGTTTTAGCTGGAGAGTCCCAGCTGATGTCTCTCCAACGTACACATGGAAGCAGTCTCGTTACTCAATCCACGTTTGGGCGAGTTCTGCATCAGGGGAGGCGTGAAGATAAGGCTAACGAGGGGAGCGTCGTTAACACACAGCACAAAGGCAAGAACAAATAGGCTCGTCTGAAGCAGGGGCTGCTGCTGCATGGGTCACGAGGAGCCTCCGAAGTGCCAGAGCTGAATCTCTCTACCCTGAGAGGGCAGCAAGTGGCGGTGGGGGGGCAACACCGGTGAAGAACTGGCACCAGCTGGTGGGGCTGCACTCGCAGTGCTGCGCAGGGATGCTGGGTGGTCAGGGCAGCGCTGGGAACATAAAGGAGATAAAAGATGCTTTCTGGCCTCCCGACCCAGCAGGGAGGCAGAAGTGGAGGCTTCAGCCTCCCGTCTCCTGAGCGTCCTGCTTTAGGCTCACCAGGATGCTCGCCCTTGTGTCGCGGGGTGCGAGCTTTCCCAGAGGAACACTCATCCCTCCCGCTCGCAGAGCACACCCCAAATCTCCACCGTCCTGCAAAGTGAGGAGCCTGTGACAACCCCACTGTTTCGAGTACTTGAAATATCTGAGCAGGTTCTGAGCATGAGCCCATGCGTTCAAGAAGACCACTTCTACACATTGCTTTGTCTACATCACCCCGTCATCAGGAACAAATGCGTATCTACACCCGGGTTTTAAATTCCCTGCTGCTGGGGGAGCAATTCCCCGAGAAGCACCGATGCCCACCTCCCAGTGTCACACCACCGAAGGCTGGCATCACTTCCACAGCCAGCCTGAAACAGCCGTGTGGGTTTCTAGGTCGCCAGCCCCCATCTGTGCCTTCGCTCTATTGGGAACCCCATCGGAGGACCCCAGCACAAGGGGTTTCGCAGGGGGGAGCCCAGCAAACTGCCCCCCAACCTAGGAGAGCCTTGCTTGGGCTCGCTTGTGCACCCAAGTGAGCTGGCAGCTGCCTTTTGGAGAGGAAAAAGACCTTTTGAAAGGGGAAAAAGAGAGAAGTGTTGTGGTTTTTTTCCCCTTCTTCTTTCTCTGGGTGCACAAACAGACTCATTTAAGGTGTAAGTAGATCAAGTAGCTAATTAAGAAAATAACCGATAACTTAATCAAGATCATTAGAGGAATCAGCATGTTGCTGCCACTATTTAAATGGTGCCAGAGCAAAAATATGCCGGCACAACCAGAGCTTTAAAAAAAAAAAAAATCAAACCCTGGGGAGGCCGGCTCTGCCAAGAGCTGAGCACGGGGAGACTTCCACGTAACACTGCTCGCTTGTGTTACACCGAAAGCTGCGCACCATCTGAGCCTGCTTCAGGAAAAAGCTCAAATCTCCTGGTAATTTCCTGCAGACAGGACATTTAATCATCCCCCGGCCTCCACCGCAAAAATGGCGAGTCAATGATTCACACTTGCAGAGGAATTCACCCCAAGAACAAGCGCAGTCTTCTGCTGCGGGACGCAGCCCCGGCCTCTCCCCGGTGGGGGGGGAAGTGACTTTTTAACAGAAATACAGCTCGACACGTCGGGCCCTGGGCATTCCTCTCCTTCGGCATCTTGTGCTGACTCTACTGCTCGGCGGGCTCCTGGCAGGACGGACTCCGCACCTCCACGGGGACGTGGCGATGCACCGACTCCCCGGACATGCTGCACCCATCCTTTTTGCATTCATTCCCACCGAGAATTTCTTTCCACGATGACACACAAAACTAGAAACATCCATTTTTCGACACCCAAACTCGCCCAATTCCTTCTCCCGACCAGCGCCACGCTCCTGTGTTCTGCCGCCCAATTATTTTAAGGCTCACTCCCCCCACGGTGGGTGTTTGCTCTGCGCTTGCTCAGCACCCTGCCTCTCCCTCTAATTACTCCACCAGTTGCACGGATAAAAACATTCGCTTCGAGAGAGAAGCACACAAATAATTTGCATGGCCTAAACAAACAGAGGATGTTGGTAAACAGCCCCGCAGGGGCAAGCAGCCCGGGTCCAAATTCCTGCTCCTCCTTTGCATGAATCCTTTTTTTTTTTCCCCAACCCAACACGTTGTTTGTCACTAACTGGCGGGGCTGTAAAACACAGCTTCCTCTCCGCTTAATTCCCGTAGTATTTGAAAGCAATTGAATCCAGCAAGTTTGATTAAGGGCTTAGAAGTCTTTGTTTCACTTAAAAGAAACCTTTGTTTTGCCTCAAAGAAATTGGACGTTTTCTCTGGAATTTACAATAACACAGGGGAAAAAAAAGAAACATCCAAGAGGTAAAAACAACCCTTTCCCCTCTATTAAACACAGCTGCCAAAGATTCAGGATTTGCGTTTTGTCATGCCACACAAACCCCTGCAGCAGCTGAGAAGACACACACCACATTTGGAGACCGAGGGCTAAAGATAAGCCTCAGACTCCCACAGGGTTTCGCACTTTGGATTTTTTAAACGGGGTTAAAAAAAATAATAATAAAAATAAAAGCAGGAGCAGCTCAGAAGGAGCGCTGCAAAGCCCCGACTGTGTCACCTAAAAGCTTTACGGTGTCCGTGGGTTCAAATGTGAGTACTGGGGTATTCCTGGTCCCTGCTCTGCCCCGGCACATCGAGGCCGTGCCCGGCAGTGAGCATTAAAAGCCGTGGGTAACGCAGCGCCGCTACCCCGGCAGCAGCGCTCGCGAAGGCAGGCAGAAACCCGAGCTGCAAAGAAAAAATCATTTCCCAACGCAAACATTTGTAGAGCATTAAAAGGGCTTATCCTTTCATACGCTATAAATCGAGCGTGATTACTTACCCGGGCTAAACGGGCACGCACTTCACACGCCGAAACGCCCCCGGGTGACGGGCAGTGGAAGGGGGGAAGCTGGGCAGAGGCGAGGCGAGCGCCTTCGCGCCGGGACCGGGGCGCATCCTGCCGCGGTGCCCTGCCGGAGGCTGCCTGCGAGCCACCAACTGGCTGAGGTCATCTGGGGAGTTAAAGCTCCCCGGCTGCCTCCCCAGCTCGCAGAGTGTGACGCCCACCGGAGTTTTAGCTTATTGGTGAAAATTGTAAGCCCTAATCCAATCCTGTCCCTTTACCCAAATTTAGCTCTCCACGGAGCCAACATCCCTTACGGTTTTGACTAGCGGTCTGAAAGCGAAGTTACCTCGCCCGGAAAATAAATCACGTCAAGAGAAGCAATAAAAAGCCCACGCTCAATTTGCTTCACCTCTTTCTCCCCAAAGAGCTTCTCGTCTACCTACTTCGGGGGGACCACAACCTCGCACGTGCCTCTGCAGGGCGCCAGCAACCCAGCCTCTCCGCACGCATCACCTGAGCGCAAGTCAACGAGCCGAACACCGCCGTGCCAGGAAAAACGAGATTTATCACAACGCCTAACCAGATGCTGACACATCTGGGTCACGACCGCATCACGCACGGGGAAGGTTTACAGAAAGTGCACAGTTCCCGAAGTCGTACCGAATTTCACAAAGGGAACTGCTGAAACATAAAGGGTTCGTGGCGAGTAACAGCCCGGCGGGCGCACACATATGGTTTTCCTTTCTGCCGCCTGGCGCAGACGCACGGCACGGCGCACAAACCCAGACCTCGGCTGCGGCGACAGCCCGGGGAAGCGGGGCCGAACCGGGGACTGCTGGAGGAGGCTCGGGAGCCACAGAGCTGCCCCCATGCACGGGGGCTTCCTCCTGCGGGCGGTGACCGGGGACCTTCGGCTCTCTTGCAAAAAATGGGTGGCGGCAGATGAAAGGCGCGCGTGCAATCGCGGATTTCTGCGCTCCGTTACAGATGTGCAGAGCCGGAGTAACTCCAGGACATGAGCCAGCATTTGGGTAAGCTTCGAATGCACTTGCACAGCTACCTCCTAACGAGAGGAGCTGCCTGAGCTCCAGGCTGCAGGAGCCAGATGCAGGCAAAGCTGCCCTGGCCATCGCAAGGGTTAGGGCCTGAACGAGCTCTGTTCATGGAGAGCAGAGCTTCTAGTAACTCGGATGCAGCGCTTCCAAAGGGTATTCTCATTGTAAGTCTAATAAGCCCCTTTGCATTTTAAAAGAATCCCCTTTGCAAGCTTCAAACGCGGAAATAATCAAAGCATGCATAAAAAAAAAAAAAAAAAGTTATTTTGCACTTGGCAGCGCTGAGCTTGGACCCATCCCCGTCAGGAGCGGGACCAGAGGAGCCTGGCAGCCGCAGAAAGGGCTGAGGCTGGTTCTCCAGGAACAAAAGCAGCTCACACAGCCCAGGTTCGCCACGTGAGAGCCTAATTAGAGACTGAAGCCCACACAGCAAACAGACAGACTACAGAGGAAATTGGAGTCTAATTTACATGGAGAACTATTACTTACTGCAGCCAATTAGTGTCAAGCTGACTGACAGACTACCCAAAACAGGCTTTCCCCGCCCTGCCTTGTACTGCAAGCCTGAGCTTTCCTTGCCACTTTATTTTCAGGAGGTGAGGGGCAGCACCTTGCCATCAGACACGAGCATCCCCCCAGCAAACAGCGTTGGAGCTGCCTGGGAGCCACCCAGCACAAGCCTCAGCTGAGCCAGCAGCAGAGAACAGAGCAGCATGCTCTCTTTCCTGGTCTTAAATCCTTAAATCACATCCCAAGGGTCCCGACAAGAAATTCGTCATTTTGGGGCAGTGTTTCCCTTTTCGTATCCTGCCTGCCTGCATCTGGAGCTTTCAGTCCCTGCTGTGCAATCACGCAGGGGACCCGGAGGTAAGGTTTGTGTCCATGCAGCAACAGAGCTTGCAAAGTGCCCAGGCTGCATGTTCTGGGTCCTGACCCATGCTGCTGGCCTCTTCTGCTGAGAGCAATGCTATCACAGCAGCAAAAAGGCCTGACGCTTTGTCATTCTCTACAAAGGAGGTAAAAAGACACCCTGTCTCCAGCAACGGGACTTCTTCCAGCTGCTTGCACGGGAGCAGGCGCATATCCTCAGCTGATACGCTGCCCTGGAAGAGGAGGACTTCATGTTTACCAATGTACAAACTGCTTGCTCGTACTACAGAAAAGCTGCCCTTCCTCTGCACTGAACTAGTCCAAAAACTGGTAAACAGACTTAAAAAAATAAACTGAAGTATACACATAGAATTGAACAAACGCTGTTTGCCTTCCATTCATTGTTAAAGAAAGAATGCCTCATTCTGTCATTACCATTTTCCCCTTCCCAGAACATGTTCCTTATGAACAGGACTAACTGCTGTCCTTTGCTCTGTACCACATCTGCATTCTGCATTTTGAACGCGGATTACAACTTGCTGCGTTATCCTAAACAAACTTCTCCTAAGGACAGGCTCTATGAGCAGCCTCTTCGCTCTTCAGAGAACCTTTGTGTGTGCATATTCAGGCATACGGGGGCTGCATTTTTCATATTTAAGACAAGCTAATCAACCCTTCCTTTTAGAAGCACCAATATAAAGCATATTTAAGGACTCTATGGGTCCTCTGTACGGGTAAGACACATGACTCTTTTCATCTCTGCAGGCTACATGGATATTTGGCGTCTTAAAGGAAACTTCTGTAAAAAGCTGACTGGGAGGAATCACCTTGTGAAGTACCTGTTAGCTGTTTGGCAGTACCTGGGGACAGCCAGAACCTCAGGTGGTTCAGCACCAGCAGGGATGCTCTGATTTCAGTTCACCTCAAGTCGATGGTGATAAACCAATTTCCACCACAGGAGCACCATCAGAAGAGGTGATGCCCGGCCACCTCACCTCCGTCTCCTGGGGACAGCCACCACGAAGGCTGCGAGTTGTGGTGGCCCTGCTCCCCCCCATTAAATCAAATCTACGCTAATTATCAAGTAGATGCAATGAAAATGCGCATGGCTCACACTCCCCAGAATTAGGCTCTTAATCTTCTGTTTATAATCAAATTCACCTCCTTCACATCCCGTTTTTCCCCAGGAACTGACTCGCTGCCACTTTATCTGCAGCTCTGAGAACACCACGCTGCTTCATTTTTGCATTCCCCTCCGGTGCTACTCCCTGGATCACCTCTTCAGGGACAGGGCTCCGCTGGCTGTAATCCCCATTAATTCCCGCTATGATTAACAGGTCAGCTCGCAGTCCTCTGATGACGGCGGGGTCCAGAAGTGCAACTCTATCAAAAATTATCTCCGCATAAAAGACGATAATTAGAGGAGCGAATTCCTCGCTGAGACTTCATCGGCTGCGCGCTTGCTGCTCGCTTTTGTGCTGCTGCTGACGGGTTTGGAGAGGGGCAGGCTGCAGCCTCCTCCCTCTGCAGCAGGGGCTGCAGGCACACAGCTGTCTGTGGCGGTGGGCGAGATGTTGATTACCAAAGGGTGGAGAAAATCACTCCAGGAGGTGGTAGGGGCAGGCAAGGAGAAATTAGAGAAATTTTCTGAGTGCATCCGCGCCGCTCCCATTAGTGCTCGTGGAAATTATGCCTGCTGATCAAGTAGGTGGCCTTCGGGAGCCTGCTCTGAAATTACAGGGCAGGGAGGGGAGGAAAGGCGAGAAAAGGGAGGAAAAAGGTGCAAAACAAATTAACCCCCAATGAAGGCTGCAGAAGTCGGCCTGGTTCCCTGGGAGTGGGACACAGAGGAGCAGCTGCTCCCTGCAGGCATCCCTGTGCTGGTGGTCACTGGGGAGATAAAAGGCGGCGAGACCAGTTGTAAAATACTTGTAAAAATGCTTATGGGCTCAGGCCCTTTGAAGCCATCTTGAGCACTGCTAAATCGCTTGTTTTATTTGTGCTCTGCCCGGGATTTGCTTGGGTTTGCACTAACCGTGTTTACGCTGAAGCATGGCACGTCCGAAGGTGGCGCGGACCCGAGCCCAGCTCCGGCCTCACCCCGCGCTCCGAGGGGGTGCTGAAGCAGCTAAAGTGCCAGGTGTGGGCAGCACCACATCCTTCTCCCTCCCAGAGAACCACAATTAATCTTTCCAGAGCAGCCTTTCACTGCAAACCTCTGTAGACCACCCTTCCCTCTTCCTTCTGGCTTCTCCACTTAGGTGCAGGGGAAGGAAAGCCAAAAGCACCTTCACAACATCTTCCTAAGCCTCTGAAAATGCAGCAGCAGGAGCCATTGCTGTAATAAAAAACAGAAGGAAAGCCGAGAACTTTAGTTGCAATCCTGACCCTGAAACTCCTGACAAGGTGACAGGTTATTAAGAAATATCCATATTAATCCCAACCGCGAAGCGCTCCGTTCGGCCAATTAAACTGCCTGAATGGCTGAGCACTCCCGCAGACCTTTGTGCTCCCTTTTTTTTTTTTTTTTTTAAATGCCCTCTTAGGGAAAGGAATGGCTTCTACAGAGATGAGCCGCCGGGCTCCTTCCCGCCTCGCCATGTGTGTATAAAATGTTCTTGGCTGCTTTCAAACCCTGCACATTAATCTACGCAACAGAGCCTGTCTCTTCCAGCGTCTGAATGATTTCTCTTTGGGGCGGGTAGGACGGAGCTGTTCCACTTGGCATCACATCCCCTCCCTGCCCCCTCCTCGCCTCGCTTTTTATTTTTTGGTACTGCCAGAAGAGCTCACAAGAAATCTCTCCGAGCGTGTGCGAAGCTGGAGAACATCTTGCTGTAGCAACACACAGATATATATATATATATATATATATATATATATATATATACACACACACACGAGGCAGCTACAATGCCCAGAAACGAACCAGGAGATCAGGCTTTTAATGCACCAAGTTATGAAGAATACAGCCCCTCCCTTCCTGCACCTTAGGACACACCGCTTTTTTCTCCCTTGGTCATTTCTTTGCCTGTGGCTGAACCCAGAGAGACAGGAACCGTTTCCTGAATTAAGGCTGCTGGAAATGAAATAGAGGAGGGGTTTATTCGTGGCGATCACCAGAATTCCTCCCGCACAACGCAAGCCCCACAATCCCATCTCAACTGGCCTCATACAGCGATAAATCCAAACATCCCCACCACACAAAGGGCTGTCTGGTACAAAGCCAGGCCTTTTTTTTATTAACACCACGCTCGGGGCTGGGATTTTCATACCTGCCTGCCCCAAATTTCTGCTTGCGAGGATCCTGGCTGCTCCTGTAGCTGCCAGGGAGCCCCTCACTGGCGGCTTCACGGGGCCTGGTGTCTGCTCTGGGCCTACACACAGAACTGATGAACACTTCTGACCCTTCAAAGAGGGCCTGGATGGGGCCTTCAGGAGCAAGGACGGGAAAGATAAAAGTTGTCTAAAGACATTCAAGCTTTTCTGAGCAAGCACCGTACACCCTGTCACTCCTGGAAACCCAACCCAGCTCCCATGGCACATCTTGAACCTTGGAAACTGCCACAGGAACAGCGAGCACTTTCCTGTACTTCCAAATATCCCCAAATCCCCGGCCTCTGGCGCTCTCACAATAATTCAGCACACAGTTCTCAGCACTGCAACCCCATAAAACAAAATCCATATGGGGACTGCCCCTGCCAGCCAGCCGATACCTGCCAGGAGCAGTAATCTTGGTGACACTGGATCTGTACAATAAAGAAGCCCATTTCACCAGGGCAGGGTTTTCCTATAACTAAAATGGAAACAAAAATTGGCTCACGAAGACGAACGATGCCTGTGACAGTTTTTTTTTGCTGCCCTTGATTAAATACAGCACACAACAAAACCATTTCTCCTTGAACGATAAACTCCATAGTCTAAAATTAAGCCCAGCAGGGTAAGATCCTGTACAGATTTCGAGATATTGCAAATTTCTTGGAAACCCTGACTGCACTGTGTACACACACTGCAAAATCGCTCGAGAACCTCTGGCACCAAATATAAACACAGCAAAAGCTGAAAATCATGTAGTGTTTTTATCTCGATACAGCCTGTACCACTGAGTACAGCTGTGGTTTGCCATTTCACGATAAACCACGCTTTGCTTTTGATCCTTTTGGTGTGTAACTGTGGATGCGAACCTAAGATATTATCATAAAAAGACAATGGGAAGAAAAAGCACAAACAAAGAAGTGTACCAACCCGAAACATGCTTTCCAAGGGGTATTTGTAGATATCAGAGCTGCACCATTTCTCTTCAAGACAACTGTTCCTTTTCATGAAAATATAATAAGCCCTAGAGAAATTCTGGATGATCGTTATTAAATGGACAGGCCTCATGCATTTTTCCAGTAAAACGACTGAAGCTTGGCTTTAGCATAATCCTGCAGATTATTTACATCTTCTGCAGTTTTTTCCATGGCTGCTGAATAATCAAAGCTCCTTAGAAAACCACTGTCAGAGAAACATAAATCCCTTTTCCCCCTCCTTTCCTTTCTCTTTTACCTGTTTTTATGCACCCCTTCTCACATAGGAGCAGAAAGGAGGCCAAAAGTCCCCTGCAAGTCAGCCCAACAGATACCCCTTGGACCAGCTGTGAGCAGTCAGCACTCCCCACGCCATGGCACTGCCCAGTTTTTGGGGCAATTCTCTTATTTCTCCTCAATACCCAGCTTTCAGAGCCACCCGATTAAATGGGAGCTTGGGCTGCCTTTTAAATGCATTTTCTTCAAGAAAACAGCTTAAAAGATGGCAAAACTGTGCCTCTTCTGCCGGCAATGAGAGGAGCTCCATCTCCTCTTCAAAGGAAGGACCTTAAAAACCACTGGAAATTACTTGAATATTGGGTGCTTTTCGGGGGAATCTTGCAGGGATGCTTCAAAACAAGCACTTTGCTTTCTTCTTCAGGCTCTGTGTCGTTTCCAGTCACACAAACCCCTTCCTTCCTTGCTTTTGCCAGTTACAACCATCCACCACAAATGGCTGCACACAGAAAACGAAGACAATTAAATACTCTTAAACAGTATGGGCTGCAATTGGCATGTT
This sequence comes from Cygnus olor, assembly GCF_009769625.2. Lineage (NCBI taxonomy): Eukaryota > Metazoa > Chordata > Aves > Anseriformes > Anatidae > Cygnus > Cygnus olor. The sequence continues at coordinate 15,245,997 of NC_049178.1, forward strand.
AATGAGATCTTTACGCTCCCTAATGTGCTTTCTAAAAATAAAATTACACCCAGGTATACAGCTCTCAGGGCTTTGGCATGCCCAGGGAAATGTCTGAGTGGAAATTCTCTCATAATTTCACTGTGCTGTCTTGAAGCCAGCCGGGCCCTGCCAACGCCCCGCAGATGCTCCACGCACCCTCAGAACAACAAGGGCTTGGCTGCCGGGCAGGGTCCCAAATTTTGCCTCATCTCAGGTCAATTTGAAGCCAGGAGATGTAGCGCTTGGCCTGCTCAGAGCCTTAGAGCCAAGGGTCACCTCTCGGCACAGCCAGGCCCAGGGCCCAGCCCCACAGTGGGGTCAGGACCCAGGTCTGCTCCCGCACGTGGCACGTGCTCGCTGCCACCCCCTGGGGACCTGGGGGGTCCCATCCGGAGCAGCAGTGGTTTGAATTACACAGCAGCCTGCTCTGCAGAAGGCTCATCTGCGGTAATCAGAAGCACGATGTGGGTGCAGGGGAGGACTTCAAAGCACACTGGTAGCAGAAGTCTCAAAAAGAGTGGTCAACGGGCAAAAATTCGTAAGAGCCCTCAAGCATCTCTTAAACCAGAATTATTCAGAATTATTTTTTTGGGGGGGGGGGACCTGGCAGGTCACTGCAGAGCCTGCTCCAAGGAAAGCTCGCGGTCTTCTTTCCTTTTTGTATCTTTTAACTCATGCAATTCGCACACACACACAGGCAGACACATGCTCTGCTTTTCCTCTGCCTGTCTCTAAAACCGAGCACAAACAAGGGCTCGTGTATAATGAAATCTGTAGGAAGCTTAACATTTACTTGGCTTTTGTGTAAACACTTACGTGAATTACACAAGTTTCAGCCAAGAGGCTCGGCACCCCATTGTGCAGAGCCATATAATTCATTACAATTAAAAGCAGAGAGCAAGGCAATCAGGCTTGCCCGACAGTGTGCTGTTATGGATTTGCTATTCCAAATGGCTTCCAATTTGTCTCCGCAGCAGCTCAGCCTCTCCAAGAAAAACCTCCCAGAGCATCCCTCCCGGCCCCATCCTGCACCACCATCCATCCCCTCTGGGAGCTGCTACTGGGGTGGTGGCACCCAGCTGCAGCTGATGGACGTGGAGGGAGGACCATGCCTCGTATTTTTCTGTTTATTGCTCACCCCAATGATGCAAGGAAGATGTGGGTCCTGACCCTATGGAGGTGAAGGTGTCCCAACAAATGCATTTAAATAACAAGAATCAACAAGAATGATGCAGAAAATGTGCATCACCCCAAAGTGCAAGGCAGTGTGTATTCCCCAAGTCTCTGCCTTTCTGATTCAGTATTCATAAGATGCTAAGCTATTACACTACCCTTCGGAAAGCGCTGTGGCTTACGGTGCTGCAGACAAGTGGTGTTATCACTTGGTATTTCTTCTTTTGTTATTACAGGGAATCTTCCTACATCTCTGAAAATAATCCAATTATTGCTTACCACTGGTAAGGTCACTGCTGCTTTGAACAGAGATCTGGGTAATACTCTGATTACTCTTAAGCAAATATTGCTAGGGCTTGGGCAGAAATTTCAGAGAGATTGAAAATCCATTTTTCTGGAAACCACAGATAGAAAAATATTCACGCTCCAGAGGATATAAACAAAAAAAAGGTATCATTTCTCAGCCGTATTAGAAAAACATTGGTTTATCTGAAATCAAGAGAATGGATATATTCAGCTATTAAAACAATATAATTTCTCATACTGTATAACCTTCAGAATAAGGCAATCATCAAGTCTTTATTAAATGTTCCCTTACAGGCTCCAAAATGTATTGAACTACTTAAATGCAACGTATGGAAAACAGCAGAGGGTTTGTATCACTTGTGGGAATAAAACCGCTCACAGAGAAAGGCAGATATCAAAGATCAATCTGTAATACGGAAAAGGCAGTTAACATCCCTCATAGCAGACTCAGAGGTTATTTTTCTGCATTGAGCCAACTAGATAAAAGAAAATTCACCTGAAACGCTTATGATGCCAAAGAAAAGGTGTCTATAATACGTCTTTTGGTGCAATTAATCACAGGTTCTTTACTGTCAGACCATCTTTAGGTAATGACAAAAAAAAAAAGGGGGAAAAAAATAGCCAACCCCTTTTTTCCTTAAGAAGGAATTAATCACTTTGTCACTGAAAGATGGTTTTTCTGCCATCACTTTTCTTGTACTGGCCAACTGATATTAGAAACAAAACCCTGCTAGCGCTCGCTGTCCTGCTGACAGAGGGGAAGGATGCTCAGAATTAACCCACACGTGTCCTCCCCGCTGGGAAGGGGCACATCTCAGCGACGCCACCAGAAGACCCCAAAGCAAAGGGGTGTCTCCGGACCTGGGGCAGGACAAGTACCGCCAAGGGCTGCTGGGGTGCCTGAACCACGTGCAGCTTCTCTTCGCCCCTCCGCAATGACATTGCTTGCTGTACAGTGACGTTACGTGACTCTATCCCATGGCTGGGATCTGTACCACGTCCTGGCTGAGCCCCCTGAAATGCCACCAAGGCCAGGGACGGTGAGCGGGCACAGTGCTGCTCCAGCTCTCCTAGGGAACCTGCTCCTCCTGCCTGACACATGGAAGTCCCCAGGGACAGGAGAGAGTGGGAAGCACGTCAGTGTCTTTGTCTCCTGCCTTCCGTCTGGGACCGAGAGAGGGAAACCCAGCTGGGATGTGCGTGCACGGCAGGGGACCACAACCGGGGCAGTCTCTGCAGGGAAGGATGCACAGGGGACGTGGATGCACAGGAACACGCAGAGGCACAGGGACGCTCTCGCAGACACGCTTCAGCTGTTTTCTATTTTGAACAAATAGCACGAAGAGTACAAACACTATCTAGCAGCAGCTGCAGCGACACGGGGCTAAAGATTTGTGTCTCGTGCGATCGTTCCTACAAACAGATAAGTTGCCAACTAATCCTCCCTTCTCTGAGTAATAAATATATTTGCATTTTTTGTGGCACAAGATCTGTTTTTTGAAGGGAAAGAATCACAGAAGCAGCAGACTTAAATACTGAAAACTGAATATTTAACAAGTAAACTCTGTTTATGCCTTACAAAGAGCACTGGCTATTTTAAGCACGTTAGATTGTTAAGTGAAATATCAGGAAACATGGGAAGAAAAATACACAGTGCTTTGTGCTCCGTTAACAGGACGAAAACCCAGCACACAGGAAAGCACACGGGGATGGATTTGTAAAACCTTCCAGCAGAATGACCTCCAGGTGAGAAGTGCACGAAGATAACTGTATTCAAAATTTCCCTGTCGCCTTGCACTGCTCCCTCCCAAAAAACAGCCTGGGTGAAAGAGGCTGCAGTGATGGAGTCACGAGGTAAAGGAAAAGGCAAAGTGGTCAAGGAGAGGTCATGGCAAAAAAACCCACGCGGTACCCATCGTTGTCCTGGCACGGCACAGCCTTGATGCTGGCAGGGTTTTCAAGGAAAAAATAAAATAAAAATCAACTGGAACATCAAAAGTGAAGTTGCTTTTGGTAATATTGGCTTACAACCAGCACCTGGTAGCACAGGCTGGGCACAAGGACTCACAAACCAACAGATGAACCAGAAGGATCCAGGAAGGCCCGTTACGCTCACGTTTGGGCTGCGGCTTTGAAGCAGAGCTGCTGAAAGGAAAGGGGCCTGGGGAGCCTGGCGCAAGAGAAAGCGGGACGGGCGGATCCACGCAGAAACCCAAGGCGGCTCATTAGCGTGGAGGCGAGCATTGTCAAAGAGCTCACGTCTGCACCAAGGCACGGACCTGGCGTAACTGAGCCCTGCTATTTAACCGGGAATGAATTAGGTTTTAGCGCACGGAGGTGAGACAGAGAACACGGCACAGAGCTGGCTCTGCAGCAGCCGCGGTGACCAGCAGACCTGCAACAGCCCAGCACCAGCAAACACCATGCATGCAAAACAAAAGGATTAAGTTTCCTCTTATTACCGCACGATCGCAGCCCTGCCAGCGCACACCCCTTACACCCACTGCTCCCCCGGTCTCCCGCTGCAGGAGCTCTGAGCTTTCCTGACGCTTTGCTTTCTATTGTTACGGGTTGATTCAGTCGTAACTGCACGCCCCTGCGGGGCTGTGGAGGGAAGTGTGATCACCGTCACCCCTATCCTATTAAATACTCAGGTTCTGGGGACTTTTCAAGTTGGACTAATTGCTACGGGTGACAGAGCTCCGCTGGAGCCAGCAGGACTTGGCTGCACAGAGCAGCCTTTCCAAGGCACAGGTATTTTCTCTCCCTGCCCTTCGTAAATCTAGCCAAATAATCAGTTTATTTGGCATGGAGCAAATGCATGGTGAAGTAACGCCTCTTGCGTTATCGAGGTTCTCTTCAGGGATGAGTATGTCATTAATCACTGCTGAAGCCAACATTAAAATGATATTGATGTTACGAATCCCAGGTGTCCCATTTGGTGCTCGCATAACATATGGTACATGTGAATTTTATAGCTTTTGTATTAATCTGCCCAGAATGCCATCACTTTGCAAGATTTCATAAAATATTAAAATTACGGAGGATAATTTACTTTTACAATTCCAGGCAAAGGCCCTGGGAACCATGAGAACCTCCCCATTAAATTCACACAGGTCTGCGACTCACAGTCCTAATATCTTGCATCTGTTTGCTGAGTGAGAGAAAGACGCGATGTCTTGCAACTCCATTACGTGATGGATCAGTCTGAATTTGCTTATTAAGGTTCCTACGATCCATTATCACTGCAGGGGAGAGAGAGAGGGAGAGGGAGAGAGACACGACAGACTAAGGATGTTTATCAAACCACATGAAGTCCAGACAGACACTCCAAACAAATACTCCATAGTCACTGCAGAGAAGTGCCGGGCATCTTTATTGACAGCCCAACCATGAATCACACGGCTGGCTTTTAAACACCCAGCAGAAGGCTATGATGTGTAAGGACACCAGAGGAAAAGAATGGATTTTCATGTCTTTTGGTTAATGTATCACCGCTACAAGCATTTCAAAAGGACTCCACGCACCTGCGTGCCAAACACTATTTGTAGCATCGAAAGGTGGCCGAGATGCTCGTGCACCAAGGCACGGAACCGACCACGGGGTTAGGAGGCAGCTCCCCGGTGCCTGTCCGGTTACTCGTGGCTGGGAGCTGTGTGGGAACCAGGCTCACGGGGGCTCTGGTATGGGCTGGTGGGCACAAAGTCAGAGGTGACATGATGCAAGGGTGGCTTCGAGCCACCCGATGGCAATCCCCACCGCACGTGCAGCAGGGGTTCCACGCTACGCCTTACGGAGCGGGCAGGACGGAGCTGGCCGGTGCCAAGATACTCCCTGCTATAATGATTACTGGAGGGAGTGATTTCTGCAATAGCTATCAGGAAGATTCAAAGCCAGCAGCTGCTGTGAACTTTGAACAACCACAGAATTCAATAGCAAATCTCTGATGAATGTTTAACACCTTGCAAATCTCTTTTCAAGATCAGGAACTGGTATAAAACTAGCAGCCTGCTGCAAAACTACGTGCACACGAGGCACAAAGTCAATATTTTGAACAACTAATCCCCCCCCCCAAAAGAAGGCTGGAAGGGATCGTGCAAGGTCCTTTGGTCCAGCCCCATGCCCCAAGGCTTCGGTGCACTGACTGCGTAGGCAATCGCCCACGCTGCAGGAAGAGGCAGGGGAAGGACTCAACTGCAACACCCCATTGTCAAGCAAAAGTGCGGAACTGCCCAGGTCGCACCTGAAAAAACAGTTAGTAATTCTCATACCTTAAAAGCAGCGCACGCAAACTTCTGCAAAATTTATGATTCCCCCGTTTATCGTTGCAAATGTGGCTTATTGAAATCCTCCAAGTCTTGCGACCAAACAAATCATCCTATTGAACACAAACTGAAGGAAATGGATGTGGCTGCATCTGCTTAAATGAGCACACAATTGGTAGTTACTAAGCATGCAATTATGAAAATTTGAGTCTGTATTTACAGAGATGTTTCCCATTAAAAACATCTTGGTAATACCAAGTATTCTTGGACCGCTTCTCCGCAACGTAAAAAAATAATGTGCAAAAGTACATTTTACTTCCAAGACACCATAAACATGAACGTCAGAAAACCAATATTCTGAAAAGGGAAGTTCAAAGTTTTCATTCTTGCCCCAAATGGCAGCAGTACAAACAAATGTGCAAACAGCAACAAAACAGCACGTGTGCGTCCAGCAGAAAGATCGGTGTCCCACAGCCAAGATCGCAAATGATAAGGACATCGATGACGATAAATGAAGTTGGACCAACAACGTCTGTGCTCTGAATTACACTTGGATTCTGCGACTTCCAGCTCCCATGGCACACATGCTAAATACATGGAGAATTTATCATGGGGACATGTGGATCTGTGCATCGGTTTCAGAGGTACGTATGTGGATTCACATGAGCAGAGCGAGAGCGTGTGCCCCAGCCAAGACACTCGTGGCTCTCTCATGTGCACTGACGGGTGGGAACAGGCTCTTCACTGCCGCTTGCTTGGTTGGTTCATCCGTAATTAACATCTGGGTGCCAAAAGAGAACAAAAGCTGACATAAGGCCCCGGTCTTCCAAAACTATGGAGCTCTCTGAACCCTTGAAAACTAAACAGTGAATTAAGTAATTCATCCCTCAACCTGAAAAGGAGCTTTCATTTCCAGTTTAAACACACGCTAAGTTTTATAGATGTGTTTGCACAGGGTTTTGACCCAGCATCCCAGCTGGTGAGAGATGACCCAGCAGATTGAGGGATCCACAGCACTGCCCTGCACCACAGAAACAAGATTTTGATTTAATGGTTCTTTTCTGGAAGAAGAACAAGTGGAAACATTCCCATTAAATTAATCAGGGTTGGAGAATAACAAAACAAAAAAAAACCTTGCATGCACCACCAAAATGCTACAGAGATGCAGATGGCCATTGCAGCTCAGCCTCCCTTTTTCCAGTGTGAGATGCTCATTGGAGAAACATCCCCCAAGGAATAAATCAAGTCCCTGTTCACAGTAACCCAACCTGGGGCCCTGCTCCCTCCCTGGGGTGATCACAGCGCACTGGCTGGAATGCAAAACTGTAACAGGAACCAAAGAATCACGAGTTGGCTTCACAATTTCATTTCTGGGAACTTCCCAGCAGCTCTGTCCTTCCCTTTTAGACAGCCCCATGCTGCTCATGTGTAGTTTCATTGATTCTCCTTGTTTTTACAGGTCCATCAGATATGACTAAAAGCAGGAAATGGACAAACGCACCTGGGAAAAAGTCATTACCATCCTTGTAACACTCCCTCAGACACTCCGTGCCGTGCTGTATTGGAGGACACCACATGCTCTCTGCATGCTGAGCGTTAAGCACTCTGGCAAAGGAAATAATCCTGGTGCTCTAAGCCACAGCAAATCAATCTGGATTATCCCATTATACCTGTCCTGAGAAATAAGGAGGCATTTCTCCAGGGCATTACCTATTCCCTGATTCCCTGACACCTCGCCGCGTTCAGCAGGGCTGGCTGCCCCCAGGCACAAGCAAGACCCCACTGCCCAGCCCTCTGGGGGGCTCTCGTCAAGCCCCCAGCAGCAGATAGGGCTCCTGCTCCATGACATTGCTTGTTCACTGCACCTCCACCAGCAACGTATCATGCCACCACAACTACTTCCATAACGCTCCAAAATTTTACATTTTTTTCAGAATTCCTGGCTGGGGATTACTGACCTCAGGCCACAGCCTCAGCCATCATCCCTGCAGGGTGATGGCTCTTCAACACATGCAACGCACGAGCGAGGTGTCCCTATCTGGTGGTATAACCCCACGCAAGCAGACACGACCCCTGCCAACACCTGGGGGAGATGCAGAGCTGAAGCTGGCACGGTTTGCTTTCGAGTAGCCGCTGGGGATGGAAGTGAAAACACGACGAAGTGATGGCACGTGCTGTCAGCAGCGCTGCGCTAACGTCACAGTGAGCAGGAGCACGCACACCTCCCCTGCGAGTTCACTGCCACGCTTTTACACCAAGCTATTTGGGATGGTCTCCAGCCACCATAAACACACCCTTTGTTTGCAAGCTTAATTAATGCCTCAGCAGCGATTAGCAGAATCTGCTTTCACCGATGCTTCTTAAAACCAAGGCTGGAAGAGCAATTCAGCTTATCCCAAAGTAGATTTGCTTCTCCCGTGCTAGGCACAACACCAATACAGGCCTTTGAGATACATTTTCAATCCTCCTCAAGAAAATATTAACCATTTTGGTGACTTACATTTCAGTTAGGAAGAGTCCCACTCCACATTTAAACCCAATTATCGCATACCAAAACCCAAAGTCGCTTACATGGCCTTGAGAGCTTCATCAAATGAGGAAAACAAATCTCACTGCCATTAGTGGAAGGATGCTCTGTCTTCAGCTTTTCAGATGCTCTGAACGTTTGATGTCGGGAACGCAAGTCAGTAAGTAATAACCACAGGGCAATGCTCCGGGTCCCCCTAGAACTACAGACCATTCACCGACAGCAAAGCTTACGCGCAGATTTTCCACGCAGTTCCTGTGTTGGATCTGCCTAACGTAACTGTCTCAGGGGATTTAAATAGGAACTGAAAACCTTCCCAAAAGATCGAAGCAGCACCGTCCAATTTGTAAATACCCTGGGCTCCGTGGAAGGTTGTTAATGTTAATACAGGGAATCTGTTTGATGCAAATGAAAAAAAAAATTCTCATTACAGAGTTTCTTGTAATGACAGTGCTCAAATATAACCACAACAGTCTGCTTTTGATTAGAGCAAGCCGTTTAGTGCCGCCGTTATTATTTGTTGTTTCTATGGTTCCTTGGGTGTGCATAACTCTTCCCAGACAGACACAGGGAAAGGCTCAAATGCTTCTTCACTGAAGTAACAAATTCTGCTGCGTTTCAGCAAGGTCAAGCTTCCTCACCGTGCTCCCCACTCATTTGTGGTCCAGGGCAGGGTTTGGTGGGTCCAGTTCAGACTGGTCAATTCTCCTTTTCTCTGCGTTTCTATATCCTGTTTTCTTTTTTTTGTTTGTTTTTCTTTTGTCTTTCCACCTTCCATCCCCCCCTTTCTTTTAGGAGCAGGAGCGGGGTTCCCTTACTCATTCATCCCTACTGGGAACTTACTGTGCTGCCCTATCGACTTCCAGAGGAAAAGGTTCCCGTTTTTATTAGGGCTGAAAGAAGTCATTCCCACCTTAAGGAGAATTGTTTCATGTTTGTTTAAACCAGCTCGGTGCTATGGATGTAAAAAAGCTGCTGGCCCAGACGAGCGCATCCAATTAAGCACGCGGTCCCCATCCAGCTACATTGGGTGGCACAACCAACACTGCAGGCTGGCAAAGCCACTCTCAGCCATCACATAGCGACATTTTCCTTCAGTCTCCTCAACGTGAGGCTTATTTTGATTTTAAAAATAAATAACGATAATAAAAAAAAAAAACTCCTCCAGCAATCTGTCAGGTCAGAGCGCTGCAAAATGGAGTTCGCGTTTAATTGCCCGGCGGTGGCTAACAGCCCCACAAGCATCTTGTGTGCCCAGATCTGCGACCTCGGCTACTTGGCACGCACTTTGTTTGGTTACAAGAGACGACACCAACCACACAAAAGCGACTGCACAGATCCGAGGTCAGTTTGTGCAGTATTAATGAAGCAATATAGATGATAAGAAATACATCCAACGCCTGGATATACTGTATGCTCAGGGGAACCGGGCTCATATTAAACAGCAAAATAGTGATCTATTGTGCAGGATGCATGTCTGGAGGAATGGCTTCCAGATGGGACCACACCACTCATAAACAGAGATTGCAAAAAAGCCCTCTTTTTAAATGAAATAAAATAAAAATATACATATACACTACATATACACATCGCTCACATTTTTCCAAAGGAGACTTTATAACGCCTCCCCTTTAATTTGTAAGTCTTTTGTATGTAGATTTTTTTTTTGAGCTTAAGGTGTTTTATTGTCACAGTATAGCTGTGATTTTTTATTTATTTATTTATTTACCTTAGAAGAGGCTAATTTAAATGAGAATTGCCACACCTTTCTTCTGCCCTGCCAAATTCTTCTCCCAGCTCTCCGGACGGCTGGGATGGATTGCAAGGCTGGAGCTCAGACAGCAAGGAAAACAAATGTAAGTTGTTTTAATTTTTATAGTGCTTCCATGTGCAGTGCATAACCCCCTATTCAGAGTAAACAAAACCATTGCGGAGCTGGAGGGGGTGATGATCAGAGTACACAGATCTCAATAAATACGTCAAACTATCAAACTGCCAAGCTTGGCTCTTTCCTTAGCTATTTGAAAGCAACCAAGCAAATTCTCGGAATTAATCAAAAATCCTTTACAAAGGCCATATAACAACGAGGCCGGTAATAAATCACATTAGCCAAGTATCACAGAACGAATTGGCACTTGTCTTTTGGAGAGACTGATACTGGGAGAAAAACGCTGTTCTCCACCCTCTGTAAACATTATTAAAAAGTTGTTTAGTTGCCATTGACATATTGTTCACAAAGCTGTTGAAAGATGGCCTGCTTGCCAGCGATGCAGGGAAGTGTTCAGCACGGGCTGAAGCCGTACCACGAGTCTGGGTCCCTGCTGGCAGGCACCAGCGCTCCTCTGGGTGCCAGGGCCGAGGACACCCAACAGCCACAAGCCGATTTTACCTCTTGCAACTCCAATATTTGACTCCTGCTCCGTTTCTTGCATCTGTTTGCCAAGCCCAGCGATGTGCTTATCGGTTTCATTTAAACATTATTTACCTCTCGAACATAAACAGTTTATCGCTCGAGAGCTACTCTACGCCAAACGCGGGCTGCGAGCAATATTCCATCCTCTCACTTATGTAAATACCATTTATTCACAGGAGGCACAAAGTGAAATGCCTGCGCCGAGGCCCACGAAGCTCTGCACCCACAATTTGACAGAAAATCTGAAAAATGGGGAAAGGCTCGATGCAAAACCATCAACAGGTATAAATCAGGAGGGGCCCCCCACACCACCAGGGCACGTCGCAATCTGATGCTCGCTGTGCGCCACAAGCCACCCACCCAAAGGTGGTGAGCGATTTTCGGCAATCCCAAGCAGTTCTGAAAAGACAATTTTCTGGGGGGAAAATGTCAGATTATGGCAAAGTTGGTATGGCTTTTTGCTTTGTGGCACTGTTTTGTCACACTCAGGAGGAGCCTGGAAAAATGATGGCCAAAACACTGTGACAGCCAGGTTGTGCTGCTTAGGTGGTGGAAATTGGTATTCCCAAGTAAAATGGTATTCCTGAATGACTGATGATACAACTGATACAAGTTCAGTGCCAACAACAACAAAAAATCCACAGGAAAAATTAATTCACATTCTAATCTCCGTTTACTTTGCTAATGGCTCCAAACCCTTCCCCTATTCACCGGCGTTACTACCTGTTTACTAAATACTGCAATGAAGAGCTTTTTTCCCCCCTTGTTTATTTATATTTCCTATTAAGAGGAAGGCAGCGCCTTTCGGAAGGGCCATATACCTGGTGGCTGCTGTCAGCAAAACAACAGCCACCACAGCCGCCTGCAGCCTGAGCAAGCTCCCGGGCAAAGCGCCGCGCGGCGGGGTGGAAATCAAGCAAAGTCGCGCCCGCTCGCCACATCCAACAACATCCTCCGTGCAACCAGCTTGGCAGCTGGTGGAAATAAAGCAACCTCTCACGGACCTGCCCGTGGCAAAGCCCCGAGCGGGGTGGATAAACGCCCCGTGAGTCACTTCGTTACCAAGGCTAAGCGCGAGCTAATTAATTGACTGTATCTGTTCCTCTGCTCTGTATTTATGAAATGCAATCTCCCCCCAGAAAGGCTGGCTGCCTTGCAGTTACAACATTCAGATGTTATAAATTCGTGAGCCAGAATCAGTAAACATGATGCAATTAGAAAAATAAGCTGATGTGGAAAATCAGCTTAAAGGGTCCTCGAGAGAAAAAGCACTTCTAGATAAAACAACTCATAAAAATGCACGCGATAGCGGCCTGGCTGCAGCACAGCAAACAGCCAGGGAGTACATTTTACTTCATCCTGAGCAGATCACACCCTGAGACAGGTCGTTCTGCCTTCCCATCACAAACGTGAAGCATGGTCCTGCTTCTTGAGCCATTTTACCCAGACTGGACCAAGGATTTGCGGCTGTATTTAGTCTGTAGGAAGACGGACAGAAGGGTTCTTCTCCGGCTGTGCTTCTTGCTGTTTGCCAACATTTCTTTGTGATTTTACTGTCACGTTAATTCTCTTTAAATCCCATTATAATCACCCTTAATCCAGCTGCCTGGATCCCAGCATTCGTTACCTTGCCATTTACCCTACGTGAGGTGTGAAGCTGCTTCATCCCACCCGAGTCAGATGAGTTTCTAATTGCAGAACCCTTCCCAGGTTCTTTGTTTCTACTTGCAAAACAATTTCCAGTCAGGAGGCAAGTAAACCCTTGCACAAAGCCTGCGCTTTCACACGGTCAGCACATTTCTTGGCTCCCTCGGCAGCTCCCCAAACCACTGACCAGCGGCCTGCCTCCTGCAGGACCCGACACGAGAGGACCGGTCCGTCCCTCGGTGGCTTCTCCCTTTTCAGAGGTCTCGAGACACCTGGGTGGGCAAACCTCTCATCTCCTCAGAGGGCTCCCATGAATCACAGCCTCTCATGCAAAGTCTGAGGTCACTCGGAGAGAGACCGAGAAGCATTTTTGGTTGCAAGATCATCATTTTGGGACACTCTGCCCTACATCTCCACCAGCGGGTGTGGAGGCCGAGGGGCGGGAGTCACTGCACTAGGAAAAAGCCCAGCTGCAAACCAGGCACCAAACCAACATAAGACCAGGGTGATACCCCTACCCTTAAGACCTTGTAACCTCCTTGAGGAGAGAACGGGTTTATCCTATTGCTTTTTTGGGTTATGTCGTGCAACCAAAAGCGGCCAGGAGCACTCCTCTCTCTTCTCCTAAAATAAACCCATAAAGACCACGGCGCGCATCACCGGGCTGGGGCCACAGTTACTGCCCTCTGCTCCACCCCCAACCCATACCCACAAACCCGCACCCCTCGAGGAGCCGTAAGCCACTTGCACATCAGGACTGGGGATTTGGGGGATTTTTTCCTTTCTTCTGGCTCCGAGCGATGCAAGGAGCTGGCTGAGCATTTGGGCAGATTGTTAACCCAACGTGTGTCAGACACCATGGCAACTGGTGCGCTAAGCTAATTATGGCTGTACACAATGCCTAATAATGAAGCATTATATCGCCTCATTAGAGAACCTTTGCCTGGCTTCGGCCCCGCTCCCCGTGCTGGCTGCAAGGTGAGGCAGGCACCCGTCCGCCAAAGCTCTGCGATGCTGGGGGGGGGGCACCCGGGCACGGGCCGCTCCATCCATCCCAGCAAAAAGGGCTTTGTGGGTGACAGGCACCCCGTCGAGGTGACAGAGCCAGCAAACTCTGCAGCTCTTCTAAGAAACAGCCGTGCCACAAGAAAAACTGACAGGGGCGAGCTCCGGGCGCAGGTCCCGCTGCCCACCTCCCTCCCCAGCACCATCACTGCTCTCCATGTGTGGTCCCCGTATAAGCACCATCTGTCTCGAGTTTAGCACAACACCACCGCAGTGCCACCAATTAAAACAGCCTGCCAGAGTTAAATCCTAAATAAATGCAAAGTTGAGTAAACGATCGGCAGCGAAGATAAATAGGAAGGGGAAGCCCAAGCACCAACAGGGTTGGGATAGGAGCTGGGGCAGGCACTGTGCTGATGCACGGGAATGGGACCCATCCTCAAATCCCACACCCACTGTGCCTGCAAACCCTGGGTTTGGCACCCCAAGGCCATCCCAACCCCCAGGATCCGGGGGTACAACTGGGACACCCAGAGACTCAGCCCCTCATCCATCCACTGCAGCCCGTTTGCTGCCTTCATCATCCAGAGTGAAAATCAGGTGCTGTTTTGAAAAGGGAGCGAGGAATAATGGGCTGGTTGTGCTGCACTCGTCTCTGAAATCCAGGTCAAATCAGCCTCAGGTAGAGTCATTTCCCTTCCTGGCCGTTAGAGTGGTGACAGCCCCGTCAGGAAATCGCTGGCTCTTTAATGCCGACTGAACTGCTCGTGGCTGCCTGTACCTCGCTACAGCAGCAGCAGTCGGGGGGGAAGGCTGCAGATCATCACACGTGGAAATGCAATTTGCTGTGAGTTAGGGGAAAAGCACCGTCAAAATGCAAATCTTGTTTGTTCAGGAGCAGAATGAGTTTAAAGGCTGAAACTCCAGACGCGAGGAGCATCACCTGGATGTTCTCCTCCGCTCACCTCTCGCTGACAACAAAGCGAGCAGCGATGCAAGGCAAGTTAAAAACACAGCCACATGTGGGCAAGACATGAAAGCGCAGCCTGGCCCTCACCACATTAGCAGGAGTGACCGGAGCAATGCGACATGAAATGATGCCCTCGAAATGTAAATAGGGAGCGACCATCTGCATGGGGCCAGGAGATGAACTCGGCAGTGCTCATCACCACGCTCGTGTTACCAACTGATGTGGTTTCCAGAAACCCTGACTGAAGCCCAACGCACAGCTGACCTCGATTTACTTTCTCCTGCTTACAAAAAAAGAAATGCAGAAACAACGGTTTCCTCTGCGGCTCTGTGAAGACTTGAAAAGTAAAAGGCGATGAAAAGGAGCAGAGGTGGATGGGGTTTGGGGAGCCACAGACAAACAGAGCACACTGAGCAGCCGTCACAAAGTGTCAGGCACCGGGCCAACCCGCCAGCTCCCCAAAATCCCTGCCAAATTCACCGTCAGCTAAAACTGCGAGCCACCATGTGCCGAAGAGCCTGCAGAAGACCCTGCCGCCATCCGTGCCCAGGGGGGTCCCACGGCCAGCTGGCTCCCCGGCTGACTTTCCCTGCTCTCAGCTTCCCCATGCGAGTGCCAGCAAAGCTTTGGGGCACGGTGGGGTGCTCGTGCATGCCAGGATGCACACACACACACACGCATGCTGCTGCCAGTGCTGCACAAGCATGCTGAACAGCTGAATTCCTGCATGCTTCAAGACACTGAGCCACTTGGAAACCCGTCTGGAGCAACAGGAACAACATTCATGTGCAGCCCTCAGCCAGAGACGAGCAGTGCTGAGGAATGGGATGGGGCTTGGGGGCTTTGGGGAGTAAGAGGAAAATGGAACAGCCCTCATCTCTCTCGTCCTGTCATTACACCTCTGTCACCAGCACAAGAAGCTCCTCTGGTCCCTGCTGCTCACGCCACAGAGCTGTGTTCACCCAGATGGGAGCACTGCATCCTCTCGGAGCAGCAGTCCCCCACCGTGGGTGGTGCCTGCAGTCACCCCGTGGCCCATTCAACCCCTGCAGGCAGGACAGGACATGTGCCCTTATAGTGGCACCGACCCCACTGCAGGTGTCCCACCGACTCCGACAGGAAAGGGACCGAGCCCTGACCCAGGGGACGCAGGTGGAGGCTGCTCGGTGGGGATGTTTTAGATAAAGATCACATAAAACAGCTCAATCCCGATTCCTGTGCAGCAATGCATTGGCTTGTGTTTACCACCCACATACCATTTTATTAAGACATAATCTCAAATAAGAATTGTTGCCATTGCTGAAGTTTATTTTAACATATGGCTAACCGAGATGAAGAAAAACATGTAAAATACATTTTAACGTGCTATTCTTGCCTAATGGTTTTTATAATTTTTTTTAATGCCCAATATATATTTATACATTCCAAACACTGGGGGGGATGTACGTTAAAAAATTATATCAGTCACATGGTGACTGCTAAATGAAAAAAGTACTGTGGTTCCTTTGTATTAGTCCAAAACCGCTAGCACTGTTCTAATTTTCAATAGGCGAAAGGTAATTTGTGGTTTCATAAATTCTGTGCAAGACATCATAATTCTTACCTGGTTACGGCTGTCAGATGCTGATACACCACGGTGAGGGGTTTTTAAAACCCGAGATGGATGTCTTGTAAAAAGCCCAAGGCATTTAAAAGGCAGAAACATTCTTTCAGTCCAGAAAAAGCCCAGTTCAAGTCTTGGTTGGGGTGAGCTGCTTCTGCTACGGTTCAGCAAGGCACTTAAACACGTGCCTAATACGAAGCCCAGGAGCAGGCTGTGCTGCCTTTGACAAACCACCCACGTGTGCGACTTCAGGCTCGCGACGTGCCATTTAATCACGGCACCAGCACACCAACAACGCGAACCCATTTGCAGAATTGGCCTCTCTGGAGAGGTGCCCCCGAGCGGCAGGCTCTGCAATCCCACCCACGAGCAGGGGTTTCATGGGGTTTCGTTCCAGAAACCAGGACTGACTGCCCTCGGGCCAGCACAGCCAGAAAGGCAGCGACCTCGCAGGGCAGCCCAAGCTTCCCCCGACAAATTGCATGGACTGCCACGACCCTCAGAGGCTCCGCAACTCATCCGTACAATGAATTGCTGACTTAATCAAGGGTGGCAACAAGTCTTGTTCCTACCACGAAGCCATAAAAACAAGGACACGCCAGGTGGAAGACGAGCTCCTAACTCATCAGCTACTACACGCCGGGGCTTTTTCCAGCTCTGGGTACCAGGACTGGATGAAGTTACAGCAGAACACCCTGCACAGTCCCTGCTTTTCAGGCTTGGAGGTACACGGCCCTAAATGCATTTATCCTCTTCTGAAAGCCTACTCTGCAGAATTTAATTGGATATATTCTAAAATGTCAGCTTTGTTTCTTCACCAATAAAGCAGAAAGCCACTCTCTCACATGTTTGTTTGAAATAGGGATTTAGCGGGTATTAAACGCGCCCCTCTCAGCTAAGGTTCCAGGCCAGGGTTTAAGTATCTGTGTTACAAGACGAATTGGAGTTTTAACTCGCAGTAAGCACATTCTAAAAATGGAATAAAATAATCAAGTCCATGTGCAAATCTCTGCCCCCCCGGTAACCCTGCTGACCCCAGCACAACCCACGCTCTGACCCGTGCGGGACGTTCACCTCTGCTTGCTGTATACATGAATTAAAACAAGCCAAGAAAGCAAAGACGGACAATACTCCCCGATTTTGTCGTTTTCAGCTGATTTCCCTCAAAAGAACAGAAGGGCAGAGTAACAGGGGATGAACTCGGACCACTCGAAAAGGCCGCCCTGCACACACGCAGCATTCTGTACGCGTTATTTACATCTCCGCTCGCATCCTGTTTTGATGTAAGTCATAACGTACTTCACCCCGTCTGCAAAACCAGCAAATTCCTGCAGATCTGGCAAAACACTTAAGCCGCTGCTTAGCTTCGAGCCCAGAAGTTGCTCAATGGGGCCATTCATGGGCGGTGCAGGGGCTTCGGTGCTTCCCGCACCCAGGGGTGCTGAGCTCTTTGCCTGGATGCACTCCTGAGCTGCTGGCACTACCCAGCCAAGCAGATATTTTCACCTACATGCCCTTAGGCTTTCTCTCTCCCTTTGTGCTGCACGTGACACAATGGCAAAAAGAAGAAAACCATGAAGGACACCAAGTTCTCGATTTGTTTTGAGCTGGTTGCCTGAAGGCAGCCGTGGCTCAGCACAAATAACAGGCAGCAGAGGATGGCATCGCCCATCCCATATGGAACAATGCTCCTAAAGTAGCATTTTTACTGGAAAACACTTGAGATTAGTCTCATGCCAGTCACGGGGTTATCGTTTTATGATGCGTCTGGTTTCTTTCCTTTTTTTTTTTTTTATAAGAGAAAAAGAACCATAACTTTTTACGTTCGGTGAATTGAACTCCTTATAATTAGGGTTGCTGGTTTCCACGGCAACGAGGATCCAGCTCCGTTTTATGGGAAATACAAAAAGAATAGCTATGCTCCAGCTGTCAGTGTGGTCTGGGCACTGCGAGCCAGCAAGGGGACAGCACTGCAGACACGACAGCGCTCAGGACAGCCCCGCTCTGCTCCTGGCATCACCATGCTGGAGGAGGCGTGAGCACCAAAAAGCCATGTTTTTGGCCAAATTCATGGTAAGAAGTGGAGATTGTGACTTCTCCGTCCTCCCTGCTGGAGCCCGGGGACACCACCAGCACTTCTCATTCTGGAAGAGCGGCATCGCCCCCACCCTTCCCCAAGGGCTCCACGAGCTCCTCTGCGATGACTTCACCTCTAATAACAACTTCCAGGGCCCTGCGGACTTCAGAGGAAAATAAAATCCAGTTTTTTTTTTTTTCCTTTTATAGCACTCTTATTTTAAGAATTTGATGTGGGTGTAGAAGAAAAAGACACACCTATCGGAGCTGGAATAAAGCGCTGGGCACGGTGCGACTCCGGCAAGCAGGAAAGTGAATCACACGAGTATCTGCGCCGATTTTCTCAAGTAGTAATTTGCCTGGGCCAGGCTTCTGTAACAGATGTTGCCTTAAATATGTAATTTTGTGTTGTTTTTTTCAGATACGTGAGGAAAAAAACAACATTATAATCCTTATCAGCAGGCCAGCACCGCTCTGCACATATCTGTAATGCTGATGACAAACAGGCAAAAAATAAAACAGGAGATGCAGGCACTCACCAGCACCCAGCGCCACGAAGCACCGCTGCAGGCCTCAGTTTGGGGTGAAAAAGGAGGATTTTACCAAAAATCGGTGATAACAGACACGGTCTCAGTGTGACACTGTTTGCAGCCTGCCATGAAGTCCACGCAAGCCGCGTGCAGAGGGAGATCGATGCCTGCATTGACTTCCCCATCGGTTTGCGGCAGATAACGCCACCGCCCTCCGCGCCTGATTTGATTTCACAAATCAATAGTGAATGCTTAAGAACGGAGCTGGCTGGAAAAGGCTTTGTTTGCGAATTTCCATGGGGAGAAAGGGAATTTTCTGTTATAATTTCAACGCTGACTTCTCAAACGAGCGAGCCCCCTTTAAACCAAAGCTGGGCACCTGAAAGGCTGAGATAACTGAAGGTCCGCAAGTCCCTTCTGAAAACTTGGAGCTCATTATTTCCTGGGGGGCTTCTCCCTCTCTCCCTGCTTCTGGCAACCCAGCACCAAAGCCTGGCATGGGCAGGACCCCCCAGCTGGACCTCATGCCTCCCGGCCTCCGCCTGTCCCTGGAGCTGGGGAGATCACTTCCAACCAAAGCACAAGGGACTCACGCAGCTCCATCGTGCCCCAGCACCAGATGTCAGGCCAGGGCTGTTTATGCAGCCAAAAAGTCTGCTTACATCCGCGAGCCATCCGTGCTGATAGCATCTCTCAAACACAACAGTTATCTGCACAGCGCTTGTGCCCTTCCGCTGAAGAAGGCCTGCAATTTTTAAATCCTTTCCGGAAAAAAAAAATTCACTTAACTTTCAACCAACCTTTTTTTTTTTTTTTTTTTTCTTTTTCCTATCATTGCGTTGATTAGGAATCTAAATTACAGATATACTGATGAGGGGGTCAATTTGGTAGTAGTAATTAAGCTACCACCACTACAGTATATTGCTATACACCAAACTAAAAGGGCACAGATATGACCTGCCCAAAGTGCCACGGGCCTGGGAGGCTCTCCCCCCTTGTTCCTCAGTTTCCTTGCTTGCAGGTAGAAGATGGTTGGACTTGCTGAAGGAAACCAACCAGGATCAAAACCAACAAAATGAGCTGGTGCCCACCCAGAGGCACCGAGCTGCACCGAGCGATGCTGCGGATGCCAAAAGGAAGTGCAGATTTAAAGGCAGAACGGGCAGCTCACGGGACAGAAAGGCACCTAGGGTTACCAAACACCTAAAATCACGCCTGGCTTTGAAAGCCCGTGAGCTGCATGCAGCTCCTCTGGGTGTGGGAGAGTCACGCAGCCCTTCTGGCTGCTCCCCTCTGCACGGTGCTGCCGCGAACCGCACCGCTTACCTGACTCACCTGCCCTGCTCCCAGCTTACACACAGCTCCCTGTTCCAAGAACAAGAGCACTTCATAAGGCATGAAATTACTGTTTGTTTCTCTGGTCTTTTAAACAAGAGCTTCAGTAGAAAGAACAGGAAGCCTACATTTGAGGAGTCATTCCCAGGGACCCGACAGACCTGTTTCTTCCCCCCAAGCTCTAGCAGGTTGCAAGCACCGAGGAAGTTTTGCCAAGGAAGTTTTTCAACCTAAGCCTAACATCAAATAAAGTCTAAATTCATGAGACACTCTTAAGCGAGCCCAGCAGGGACGTGGCGCGAGGCATTTGCAAAATTCACTTTGGAAACGCGCAGAGGTACTCACAAAGACATCCACCCCGATCAAAGTGATTTATGTTTTTCACAAGTGAGCAGTTCGCTTACTAGGAAAGAGACAATTTTTAATTCGATTTCCGTCAAAACAATATTTTCTTGTTGCTATGACAGCTAAGGGGAAAACCTCTTACCTCCAGGACAAGCAGCTAACGGGATCGCCGCGCGTCCCCCAGAAGCAGGGGCTTGGGGAAGGAACGCGGCCACGTGCATCACCGTTGGCTCTCCGCGTCTGCTTTGATGGGGCCTTTTAAAAGGCTACGCTGAAGCCAAGGACTAGGGAGCCTCTAGGGAGCTGGAGAAATATCTACAGACCATGGGAGCCTCATACAGCCAGGGACCCGACAGAGCCCTGGGGATGCTTCCCAGGGTTTCACACCAGGCTGCGTGCCCCCGATGCCGCTTGGCGCACCTCTGATCCCAGATGCGCAGCGCTGGGGGGAAAAAGGACATCTGCTGACCATCAGCAGATATGGCAGGAGTCCAACAGCAATAACAGAACGGGCTGAAGCCTGTAACAGCTTCTTCTCCTTGCGCTCCTCCTCCAGGGCGACCAGCCTCGCAATGCTCAAGAAGTGCCCCGATGAATAAATATCTTCTTTTCCTTAGCAACAGTTAGCAACGGAGTCAAGTCGTGTGTTTTTTTTGTTTTTTCTTGCTCAGAAGAAACACATCTCGAGCTAACACAGACGATTTAAACGGCAATAAATATAGGACGTGGGTGTAATCAAAATCACCGAAATGCAAATCGCACTTTTTAGCCTGGGTTATTTTAAAGCACGAGTAGAGCTGCCAAAGATCTGTAGAAACAGAGCGGAGAGGGCTAAGGGGGTAAGGAAAAACGCTGCAACATTTCTGGGAGGACAGAAAGATGCCGTCCAAGCAAAACCCAGCCCCGGAACAGCGATGAGATCCCTGATATTTGTCTTCAGCCTTTAGTACAACTTGTGTTGCTGCAACAGATTTCTCTGTCTACAAACTGCAGAGGTCTGAGATAGTCAAAAATCTGTTAAATGCATAACCCCAGCACACAGAAAACGTATTCTTTTCACAGCTCTATTCCTTTAACAGTTCATTTAAGACGTCTGCCTTGCATTTTTCCATTTGGTGTTGGGAAAATGTTTTCTTTCACCTGGCTTAGAGCCCGATTCAACAGAAAAAGAAAGCCCTTCCCGTTTCCACGGGGCCCTGCACTATAAGACACCGGACTCACTTTACCCTGAGCTGGGCACCTTTCGGCTCTGCTCCCAGGTATTTCGTGCCCTGCCCTTCTGCCTGGGCTCTTCCCCACTTGCCATTTAAAGGATCGCTTCATCCTTTGATGGATTGCTTCATCCTTTGATAGATCACATCTCCCAATCCTGATGCTGTCAGCCAGAGAAATCCCAGTGCAGCTCACTCCCGACATCCCAGCGGGATGGGAAACACTTCCCACAGACACAGGATGGTTTGGAGATTTAAATGAAACCTCACTGCTCCTCCGAGACCAAGGGCATTACTTGCAAAACAAAACCGTGGAGTGGTCAATTACAACACAAATTCTGGCCTTAAACATAGCTCTTTGCACAACCTGCCCTCCCCAGCCATGTTCCCATAACCTCGTCCCCTGAAGTACCATTGCATGGTAGTTTTGCGACAAAACCAGCCTACAAACGACCCTTTTAATTCTCTGATGGTTATGAAGACCACCTCACTGCCATCCCGCCTGCAGAGAGCGACAGCAGCCTGCTGTCAGCTGGTTTGGCATGGACCCATGCTGCCCATCACAGATTTGGGTGGTGACCGTGGTCACCAACTTGGATCTTGGGGCAAAAACCTTTGTGTTTAGAACACCACATTTCCTTTTCCTTTAAAAACAAACAAACAAAAAAAACAACACAAACCCTCCCATCACGTGCCAAGCCACAGCACTGATAATACATTGCTGGAGGGAAATGTTTGAGGGAAACAGGAGGGCCTGGCAATTCGATGGGGAGAAAACGCTCTGCAGGACACCTGGCTCCCGGGGCTGTGTGTGGGATGGTGAGGGAGATGGTAATGGAGCCGGGCAGCCCTGGTGTAGTGAGCCTTTATTTCTCTAGAGACCCTGAGAGATAACAGCATTTGGTTCCTGCTCTCTGAGTTTTTCAGGATAAAAGATTGTTTCAATTTTATTTAATTTTTTTTAAATTGAAGCTCAAGATTGCAGAAGGCAGCTCCATAGCTACAGACGCCCAGCTCCCCTGGCTGAAATTGTATAATGACACAACCCCTTCCCTACTCCACTTTATTCCAATAAGGGCAATATATCCAGTGCTTCTGTCTAAATAGCTGCCAGCTTCAGAGAAGGAGAAGTCCTTGACAGACGCTGTGATTAACGGGAGGCCGATCCCCATCGCAGCCACGGTCAGGACACCAGGCTGTAACGCCTGCTGCGGGGCCACACCAGACAGACTTACAGCTGAAATGATTCGGTAGGATGGTGTCAGGCAGCGCTGACCAAGGATCAGGCTGCTTTATGTTTATCTGTAATATGTAGACATTTAAATCCCTAAGCCTGAAGTAAAATAATTTAGAAGCTCCAACTATAAAAGATCAGCTCCCAAATCCTCCTCACTTTTCAATCCTAGTCTCTGACACATTATACTCTTTCTGCATTTAATGTGCCCTTAAGGTGGGGATTAGGTAGGCATTTGATTATGTCTTTTATGTTTATAGCGATTCATTTCCAAACCTTTACTAACTTTAATTAAATGCTACATTTTCACTGCCTCGTCCTGAATTGAGAGAGAGCAGGAGAGAAAAATCTGTCCTCAAACAAAATTTACATTTCTAAAGCACCTTTTTCTGCGCAAGCACCTTGGGGCTACTGCATGAAATCGTTCTGAGCTGCCTTAAGATGTATCGGCGCAGACATCAAAGCAGCTCTAATACCAAGACTCACACAGACCCACAGACATCTGAGATCACTACGTTCAAAAGCAAGAGAAGACCTAAACCAGCTCCTGCCAAAACCAACCATCGATCCCCTCAAAAGGCGGCCACGGGGAGAACAATGACAGTCAAGCTCCAGCAGCAAACGCTGACCTTCACCTTGGAGGAAGGGGCACGGGATCAAAGAGCACAGCGGCCTGCACTGCGCTCAGCCCAGCCCCACATCCTATTTCCGAGCCCTGCTCTCTGTGAGAGGAGGCATCAACATGCCCCCATGGGACGCGACGGGAGCTGGGTGACCCCAGCAAGGAGACTCAGCACAAGGAAACTCATCTGAGCGAGGTCCAGAGCTGAGAACGACCACGCCACCTCAAAGACAACGTTCCTCGAACATAGATGCTCCTAGTGGTTGGAAATTTTCGTTTCATTTGTCTAAAATCTGGATCGCTCTCTTAGGTTTGCTTGCAGTCACAGTCACCCCATCCTTGGATCAACACAAGGCCAAGCAGGGTCGTGCATTATTTCACACAAGGCACAGTCCAAACTCTCTTCCTTCAGCATTTAGGAGCTGGGAGATTGGACTTGAAGCCAAATTTTTAGCTACAGGTTGGAAATCAGGATTTTGTCCCATTTTGAAATCTGGGTGCAGCAGAAGCCAGATCAAAACCCCACAGACCTCATAAGATTAGCTGAGCTCGGCACCTTTGCCCTTTGGGGCCAAGGCATAAGAATGACATCAAACTTTTTTCAGCTAAGAAATTCAAGCCTAACTTGAACACCACCACATCTCTGCAGCCCATCGGAATACATTCACACAGCGCAAGGAGAATACTAAAAAGGTTTGGTGAAAATCTCACAGGTCGGGTAGCTCCAAGGTTGAAGCTGCAGACGACTCTTCACAGAGATGCACAAAATGCTGAATCCGTTGCAAGATCCACGTTTGTTCTGCTCTTGTGCAACTCCCTGTGTATCCCTTAAATGATATAAAGGGGTTCAGTGTCCGGCGATGCTGCACCCCGCTCACTGTTTCCCCATCCTGTGTGCTTCAGGCAAAAGGAGGCAAGATCTCTGTAGCTGTGGATGGTGCATGAAATCCACCCAAGCTGACACGTCACCCCGAGCCATCACAGCCCGCTTTAAGTCACCCAAACAGCTTTAGGGGGGATTTAAATCATTGATAAGCCTTGTGCTTGCCCTCTGGGTTCGGCTGAAATCTCACTCTTTGGGTTACCATGGTTAGAAACACAGCAAGTGTGCGTACCGTCCCCGGGTTGCAAACTCATCCACTGCTCACATCAAAACAGCTCAGCTTTTCCTGGCTTGCACAAAGGCATTTCCCAGTGAGAACCACCATCAGGATGAATTTTGGCCTTCTAGCTGCAGTTCTTGCCATTTGAGAGCATTAAGAAGATGTAAAGCTGTGTTTTACCTTGCCGAGAGTGCCTGGAAAAGGCCAAATATTTTTTATTCGAAGGCTGTCATCACCGGTCTCACACTAGAGGCCACAAGCCAGGTCCCTGGGAAACTCAGGGCACGTCTCCCAGTGACTTCCCCGGGGCCAGGACTTCACCCAAGCCTGGAAGAGTCCAGGCCAAAAAGAAAGCTTAGACAGTCACTGCGTGCACTCGGAGGGAGTGGCTGGAGGAAAAGCCAGCGTTTAACAGCACTAGCAGCCCTGCAAAATTTTACAATACACAACCCTCACGTTAGAAAATCCATTTCTTTCTTCATAAAATATACGGGGCCTTTCCACAAGCTCCTTTTATTGGTCCATTTGGCTACTTGTTCCTTTTATGAACTGCTTGAGTTCCAGCATCAGCTGGAAAAGTCCAGGAGGCAGCCGGGCTAAAGCAAAATGATGTGCTAGGCGCTGGTAAAAGCGTCCCCGCTACCAGGATTTGGGCACCACGTGTAAAAGCACAGGTGAGAAAAGGCAGCAGACAGGGCAGCTGGGTTTCATCACCTGAAAGGAAGCACACAGCATCTCTTTAACCTGTTTCTTCTTACTGTCTGCAAGGTCCCGGAGCTGCAATGTTGATGTGAATACCCCAAGCCTCTCACCTCAGCGCAAAATCCCCTCGGCAGCAAACAAGTGGTTAAGGCCGGGGATATTTTTACCAGCCTCCCATAGCTCTTCCATGGGGGTCCTTTAACGGCTACAGTTAAACAGCAATCTCGCATGGAGGTCCACACGCTAACATAACAACATATTTTAACTGTGTATTTAAGTAGTTTCATTTCTATTGACATTGGCTAAGGTGAGCCCTACGGCTCGAAGGTCTCTCGCACAATGCCGGGCTGCCCACGAGCACAGCCGTTCTGACTGCGCGCTGCCAAATCTGCTGTAACGACAAAAAGCTCCTGCAAAACATGCCATAACCCTCATTTCTCAGCAAGCTGGCTGCATGCAGCACTCGGGGTGCTCAGCAGGGTGCTTCACAGCATGGTCGGTCCTGAATAACGACACGTAAAACCTGCACGATAGGAAGAGCCAAGCGGCACGGGCAGAAACGTGCAGCAAACCGAGCTCTCGTGTGCCTGGCTCCACGTGTCTGGCCCCCAGCAGGGCACACACGGGGGTCCCGCAGTGCTAGCCATGCTGTGGCATCCTGCTTCTGCTCTTTGTCCCAGTGCTGGGGCTGCAAGAGTTAAGTCCCAGTGCCTCCCAGCCCCATGCAGGAGCATGCAACTGGTGGGACAGGACGCGCCAGGCTGATCGCCCAGCTCCAAACAAATCTCGTGATGTGGGAATTGCCCTAACGGGTCCAACCACCATGTCCCAGAGCCCCACGGTAGCAAGGCCTCCAGCAATGCTGCCTGTGGGCAATTATCTGGGCTCATCAACATCACCGCGCCTCTGCGCTGGTGAGAAAGTGCTCTACAGCACGCAGGGCAGCCCGTACGCTGGAATTTGTCATGCACATCATGCCCTCGCTGCACCAAGGTCTTGCAAAATAAGAGCACGAGGGTGAACGCTGCCTGCAACAACCCCTCTGAGATCCTGCAGCAGTCCTCTAACAGGGTCTGCTGCCCTCCCGGACAGCAGATTCTATTAAAAAATCCTTACTACTGTAATCTTAGGACTTGGATGTTAGGGAGTAATCTAATTGGCGCCTGTTATAAGGCCCCTGCAACATTTCCATGTGTCTCTGATCTTCACATTCCACAGACACCCAGCAGCAAAATCCACCTGGCTCTGTATTTTGCCTAAAGAGGTTATCTTCAGCCACATGCCCTCTCACTCTACTGGCTGGCAGGACCCCAAAGTGCCCACACCTCTGGTGCAGTACAGAGATGCTTTGGGGCTTTTTGGGAAAGCCTCATGCACCAGCAGCTCCCACCCCATCCGCTGGGACATCCAGCTCTGCCACCTCACACAGCCTGGTACTGCTTCCCCCTCCATCCAGCAAACACACTGCTTTAACCTGCCTTAAATAGCTGAAAATAGCTATGGGGAGACGAAAACCATCTCAAGGACTTTCCCACCAGCTCCATGCTGCCAGGAGCGAGACCACAGCATCGCAAGCTCCGCACCAACCCAGCACCAGGCTGAGCACTACTCAGCACAGCGTGCACTTCAACTTCAGCCACGGCCACAAACATTGCAGTTTATATTATGTGCTAGGATTATTTTTTATATATATACCACCCTATGCTTTTTTATATGCACACACACATATATACGGGCAAACACACACAGAGTATTTAATTTCTGCAAAGCATCGTGTGAGCCCCGTGGTTTTCTCCTTCAGGCAGCCAGCCTCCCAGCTCGACGATGCCGAGTGCCCTCTGCTGTACACGAAGACAAATGCCTCTTTGTTTAAAGAGATTATTAGTATTTTAAATAGGTATAACTTTACTTTGGACAAAATATTTATGAAAATTACGCGTGAGCACTTCCAGCGCGACACACGATACTAATGTCACAAGACTTCTGCTGGCAGGCACTGAAAGACTCGTGTCTCCTACAGGTTGCATCGGCAGAAAGTAAATAGTCTACGCTCAACTGCGTGGTCTACAGTTTGAAAATGTTTTATTTATACGTTTGAAAATAGCACAGGAAAATCAGAACAAACAATATAGCTTCATTATTCAGGCATTTATCAGATAGCCTTCACACCTCAGTGAATCCCACACCTATTAGAGGTACAAGCTGGAACTATGAAACGAAAACATGAAATCATTTTTCTTTTGTAAAACACCATTGTTCCTGCTCCTGGAAGGAAAGATAACATTAAAACATATTCAAATATACGTATTTGAAACCTCTACATCTTGTAATAAATTATGCACTCGATATTAAAAATCTGAGCTACACCGCACATACCTGGCTTAGGAATATTAACTTTTATCGTCTTCTCACTTCCCAGCCCTCCTCAAACCTGACATTTAAAGGGTCTGCAAAACCAGCACATGGCCTTATTAAATCTGTTTTCAGATTTAATAAGGCACGGACGCGGCTTCGTGATGAATGTTACCATTTGTTTGGCATGGGAGAAGGGAAAGCCGCTCAGCCTCGCCGCCCTCCACCTGCCTCTTCTTCACACGCCGGGTAGCCTTGAGCAAAAACCGACTCCTGTGGGGTTGTGGGGTTTGTAAAATCGGGAATTAAAGCTGCACAGCACCCAGAAATCCCGGTTACCTGTCCGTGCTGGCGATGCCTTCTGCTGGGAACAGCCCGAGACCGAGGACAGCCCCGCGCACGGCCCTGCTGGGCCACCCGTGGGCGCAGCTCCCACCCTCGGGGCCCACGGGCGCTCCCATGCAGCCGCCCCGTCCCGGCCGGCCCTGCATGACGGGTTCCCGTGACTCACCCCAAATCCTCTCCATTCCCAACCTTCGCGTTTGCTTCCCAGCTCACGTTTCCTAGAAGCAGCAGTGCCCCGAGACCAAGCCTCCTCTTCTACCCTCTTGTAAGCGTGCTCAGATGAAGCCGATCAAGAACTTTTTTTTTTTTCAACGAACTCATTTATCAATTTTTTTCCCCAACCAAAAGTTGGTATTTTTCACAACTTTTCATCTTGCTAGCCTAAGTGATTCTCGTCCTAGTTTCCCTATCTTGGTTGGAGGCCAAGCATCGCGGGCTGAGCCAGAGGGAGTATAAAAGCATCTTTCTAAGACACTATAAAAAGGAAGAATCGGATCCTGGCAGCCCATTCACTATCCTGCCTTGGGTATTTAAGGATCAAACATGCATTTGTAAGCTCACAGAAGGTAAGAGGTGGCTTTGAGACTTCATGGCGTCTAAAGAACCCTCTGAAAACAGCTTTTTACTAGCCAGACAGCACAAGAGAAAACGAGGAGCAGCGGCATGTCCCCGGGGACAGCAGGGCTGCTGGCCACTGCTGCTGGCACACGGGCACGCCGCGCTCACGCCGCTGCTCCGCTTGCAAAGCAAACAGCTGAAGGCAAGGAAATGGGAACCACCCAGGACACTCTGGGGAGGTTTCCTATGGTTACTGCTGCCATGGAAATATTTTTTTTTTTTGTTGTTGGCTCGATCTAAATAATATCTGGCTCCTCGGCTACAGCGCGTTTCTCGCGAGGTCGGCTTGACGCTCGGACGGCGCGTAGGAGGGGAGCGCTTTATGCACACAAGTCCCTCGCGTGCCACGAAGGATGGACACAGTGCAACAAGACCTGCTGTCACCAGCACCCCAACACCAAGGGGTGACTGCAGGGAGCAGGATCTGTCCCCGAGCTGACATGGCCACCCGAAGCTTCACCCCGCTGGCAAGGCACACAGCGCTCAGCCTTGCCGTCGGTCTCACACCCAAGTTGCTCCGGGCTTTCCTGCCCAGTTCCCCGAGGCCAATGGCTTGGTTTCAAGGAGAAGAGGAGGAGGAACCAAAATGGGGAGGGAGGGAGGAAGACATCTTTTACTAATTGCTCCCAGCTGTGGCCAAGCAGCTCCCATTTCGGCTGCCAGGAGCTGCAGCCAGCAGGGAGCAGGCTGGGGCGAGTGCGCCCGCTCTGCCTGCACGGCAAAGGGCTTGGGAGCAGAAGGAACCCCTCGTGGGGACTCTCCTCCATCCGCAGGCTCTGCATAGGGATTTCAGTAATTATATTTATACACTCTCCTTATCAGCGAGAGCAGCCATTATGCCTTTTATCACCGCGGCAGCAGCATCTGCACAAGGGCAACTGATAGGGGATGAAATATTTGCTGCGATGGCTGAGTACAAAGTGCCTCCCTCCACGCTAAGAATAATAATTGCGATACTTAGCGCTTGAAGTGTTAAGCCCTGCCATCAGGGCCCTTTGGAGAGCCACACACAAGGAAAGAAACGGCCTCTCCAGTGGCAGAGAGCACCCTGAATTTTATAGGATCCTCTTGGACCAGCACCGGCCCCAGCCCTATTTTGGTGAAGCTGAGCAAAGCTCTGGCTGTCGGCTGCCTCCGGGCTGTGCACACCCAGAGCCCATGAGATAAAGGCTCTGTACAACACCAGCCTTGCTCACCAGGTTTACCCCAAAATTAGTTTTCCTCACATCGGACAATTCTGCTTAATGTTCCAAATTCCTCCAACATTAGATAGTGACCACAGAGCAGAAAGATGTGGCACGCGTGGGGAAAGAGTCCCCAGCCTGGCTTTCCAGCCTAGGAGATTATTCATCGGAGAAAAAGTAAATATCCAAACGAGCATCGTGAACTGCAAAACCATCTGCCAAAGAGCTGAGCTGATGCTATCTGCTGTCCTTAAGCTCGGTGATATACTTACAAGCCAGACAATGAAAACGCAATTGATTATTTGAAGAGTGACTCACTGGTGTAATAAGGATGGATTACTGAGGGGGAGGTGGGAGGGAGCAAAGAAAGTCTTTGAAAAAAAAATAAAGGCCAGCAGATTGACTTTTTAAAGGCAAACAGAAAGGGAACAAAAAACAAGGGCAACTCTCAAAAGGGCTGAACAGCCCTCGACGGGGGAGAGCAACAAAGAGGAGGGCAGCGCTCTGCGGGTGCCGGACCCAGCCTGGGCTGAGCATCTTGGTCACCAGCCCCCGTGCTCCCCGCCCAGGTCTTTCCCAATCCGTGGCCAGAGGTGTTTTTCTCTCTCGTGACATGCAGCGCTTGTGATAAAGGCCTGTTGCAACCCCTCTATTAAGGGAGTAGGAGGCTTCCCTCCCCGCAGAGCAGCCTGCTGGACACGTGCCGCACGACCCGTGCGGACGATCGCAGCCGCACGTGGGATCCCTCTGGTGCTCCCCACGCTGTGACCCTCAGCATGGGGAGCCAGAGACACATCCTGGGGGGAAAGCAGACTGCGTAGAGGCTGCAGCAGGGCAGAAAAGCACAGGAAGGGGATGGGGACCACTGGACTGAGTGACCATTCATCCCTCACCCGCCTCCTCCTTGCACCAGCCTGGCGGAGGCTACAGTGAGCGATGTAAGGCATTAGCTCAGTATGGGGGGCTGCACAGGGACTGCGGGACCCTCCCCACCCAGCCGTGACAAGCTGTTAAATCAGCTCACCGCCTCCCACTAAATCACACCCGACACAGCACCTGAATTCATAACCGCAGCCTCCAGCACTGACAGCTGTCTGCTTGGAGGAAATCCCTCGTGCAAGCCAATCTACCCTGCCCCTGCATTTTGCAAGGTCCATCTCAGGCAATTTCATCCAGAAGGGTTCCGTGAGGGAAATGTGCTTGCTGGTGAAAATCAGCTCAGCTCCGTGGCTGAGGGTTGGACCCAGGCGCTAAGAAAGCGCTGGCTGCTGTGCTGCTGCCTTCAGGATAGCAAAACACACATTCACACTCGCACCAGGCAGGTAACATTTCACTCTTTGCATGCCAAGGTGCAGCTGTAGTCATTTTTCCAAAAACTCAATAAAAAAACAACCCATACATGTAAAAGAATTGTTTAGTCTAGGAATAAAATACCAGGTAAAATCAGAGCTCAGTGTTTTCCACTCTACCCCCTCACTCATCTGGTCCATTCAACAATCACCAAGAAAACAGAACAAACCCCCAAAACCAAAACCCACATCAGATTATTAGTGTTTTTTCACCCCATTTATAGAACTAGAGTTACACAAGGCTGCTTCAAAACAGAGAAAACATATCTACACGGTACTTTCTCTAGGAGAAACTTTGCTTTTCAGGCTTCTTGGGGCAGCCCGCAGCAACTCCAGTTACACCAGCTGCAGACTGGGTCTCTGTGTTGGGATGAAATTTAATCAAGAAGTGTCTCCAGCTCCTTTGAGCTCCTGCAATACAATCCTGAATGACTTGTAAAGGACTTCAAACAGGCTCCTTGGGCTTGCCCGGAAACAAGTACGTACCTCACCTGCTCTTTTGTATGTCATGTACAAAAAAATTAAAGAATTTATTTTGGGCTTTTTGCCAGCCACAACACTGCCTCCAATACTGTAGCACTCTTAAAATGGATATCATGCCTCGCAGCCAACACAAACAGGATACCTTATCAGTCCCGGCTGTTTTAGGCGCTGTTTCAGCAGCGGGGCATGAAGATGTGAAAGGA
The DNA here is from genome assembly GCF_009769625.2 of Cygnus olor. Lineage (NCBI taxonomy): Eukaryota > Metazoa > Chordata > Aves > Anseriformes > Anatidae > Cygnus > Cygnus olor. The sequence goes on from NC_049178.1 coordinate 15,277,619, forward strand.
ATAGGCCAAAAAATCTCCTGGGAGTCCCTAAACTCAACTGTTTGCTTGACATTTTTGAAGAAAAGGGATGTCCCAGGGTGGGTGGAGGTGGAAAACCCATGGGATCCTCGCTCTCAGATGTGCCCAAACTCACATCCCAATGCCAGGCTGCCCCTGACATGGTCCAGCAGGACCATGTGGGCAGGATGCGGCCACTGCCCAGCATGGGGCAAGGCTCCCAGCCTCTGTTTGGTGACCTCGATGGGACTCAAACACTTTCAGTGAACTTGGCCTCTGTCCTGGGGCTCCCAAGGCTGAAGCAAAGGCAAGGACATCTCTGAGGACACGCGGCAGCACCTCCCACACAATCCATCACCAGTTACATGGCTCTTCCTCTGCTGACACAGGGGTGGAAAGCTCAAAAAAAAAATCACCCCTGATTTTTCAAATGCTTGCACAAGTGCTTAATCTCACAGGTGCAGGCAAATGGGACAGCTGAGGTCATTTATGCCAAGGGAGGTGCAGGCTCCAGAGCCCAGCTTCAGCACAGGCAGGGGATCAGCAGCCACTCCTCCCAAACCAGCCCTGGCCCACGGCTGAAGGACACTGGCTTTGGCAATGAGTCACCTGGCAGGGATCGACTTCCCCGTGCCCAAACTGCTTACAACAAAAACCATCATGAGCAAGCTAACCACGCCATCCCCTTACATGTTGGGCCTGGAAATCAGCAGGCAGAAGTCACTTGAGTCTTGTTTGCACCCCCCTCCATCAGGTCGATGGCCTGCTCAGGGGCCAGGTGACTCCTGCCCACCACAGGGACAGCCACAGGCCCCTGGGGACAGCCGCAGGCCCCATAGGGACTCACCTCCATAGCAGCACACGGCTCCCCACTGGCAGAGCTTTCCTAGCCCAGCAGGTTCCCCGCTGCAAGACGAAAAGCTGAATAAAAACCACAGGAGCCGACAGTGCTCGCTGTGGAAGCGACGCGAGCGTAGAGCCAGTCTGAGATAAGGTATTGCTATCCTCGCATCTCCGAAGCCTTTCAAATAAACATGCAAGGAAGTGAGGAATATCTGAATTCGAAAGGAGGGAGAGGCACAAAGCATGTTATTCATGAAAGGGAAAAGCTGGGGCCGTGTGTGTGAAAGATACATAACCTACTAAAAATGCTGGAAACATATGGAAGCAATAATCTGTACTTTTTTTTTCCTGAAAAAAACTAATAACAAATGCTTCAGGGTTCGGCGTTATTCGTTCCTGTGCTACACTACAAACGTTGCTGTTTGTGCCTCGTCCAGAGAAGTCACCAGGCCGACGACCTGAACCAGCTCGGGTACAGCAGGGACGTCCCGGTGCCGGGTGAGCACAGAGCCAGGCAGCACAGATACACACAACACAGACGCACACAACACACACACTGCTTCCCATCGCGCCCACAGCCGTGTTTGCTGCTCTCCACGCAACAGCGGATCGGGTCCGGAGGAGTGGGAACTGTACAAACACGCAGGGCAGAGGAAAGAAAGAGCCACTGCCACTAGCAACTCCCAAGCTACAGTCAACAAAACAGAGGCATGAGATGCCAAGCGACCCAGCCGCCATCATCCAGAGACTTAAAACATCTTGGGGTTCTGGCTGACCACCTTGTTCACCAGGTTCCCCATCCTACTACATGTATCTCCTCTTTCCTTGCCCATCAGCTCAGCCTTGTGCACAGGTTTTTGTGACCCAGTCATCACTCAGGGCCCTCAGTCCCCATTATCTGGGGTTCCCAGGCAGTGTCTCCTGAGAAGTTCAAAAGTTTGTCCTTGCTAATAATGCTCCCTGACCTGACGAGGCCAGATGTCATCACACTTCTGTGGCACTGGCCGCAGAGGATTACAGTGAGGTGCTGAGTTATGGAAGCCAAGAAAGAGCAGATCTCCTCCTCGCCCAAGTGTGTTTTCAAGGTACGAAGATTACACAACAGACATGAGAGAAAAAAAAGACTCCAAGATAAGACAGAGAACACCATCTCACGTTGAAACTAAGAACTCAGCAAGCCAGTTTTTGTCCTTATGTCATGTTTATTACTGTAATTTAACTGCTTCTGCAAGAGAGAGGAATAACTATGGCAACAAAGACTTCTCCAAATGTTTCAAGACAATTTTTAAAATCATCTTATCTGCCACAGCCTCTGAAAGCCTTCCCTCTGAAACCAGCAGCACCTGGCTCTCCGAAGGCTTTGCAGACCAGGGGGGTTGTGTGCCCCCCTCACATCACGACACAGCTCAGGTATGGTTTTGAGACCGAGCTTTGCTGCATCCATGCTTCAGCTGGCATTTTTGGAGCAGGTAGAGATGGGGGAAGAGCCAGGTTTGTTAAAGTGGCAAGAGGAGCTCTTTGGGAAGGGCTTCCTCAAAGCGACCATACACACAAACAAAACACACCTGTGTGTGCTGAACACATGCCAGTCATCCAACGTGAAGAGCCCAATGCCCTCAGTACGGCACCAAGTCCGTAATTCTACTTCGCCCAGGATAAATCCCAAATTAAGTTCCTCACAGCAATCTCAGCGACAGCTCCAGTCACTCAGCTGAGAGCCATTTGTCACCTTTAAGGCCCCGCATGCTCCCACTAATTGCGCTAGGAACAGGCTGTAAATTCCCTTCCCTCCTCCCAGACCACCTCTCGGCAGGCTTTTCTCTGCACATTATGCAAAAGCCGCTCCTAATGGCCATTCAGCCACCCAACTCCAGTGACAGCTTTATTTAAAGCCAAAGCTTGTTAACAAGCTGAATGCCACACAGCTTAATGCGATGCAGATCTGATTAGAAAACAGCAACCGGACTCCTAAGGAGCTGGAGATTTTGATTGAATTTGATTTCACTTTTTCCACACAAAGCCACCTTTCAAGTATCAACCTGCGTTAATGGAGATCTCGTTATGTGTTCCCAATTTCCATCCTCAGGACCACAGCCCACACAGAACTCCTCAGTCCTTGCATACTTTACTGACAGGCTACCCTAAAATAAAGCGATGCGATCAGAGGAAGGAGTCATTTCGCTGTTCGGGCCATGAGAAATTGCAGGTTATCCTGGTTATGATTTGACAGCCGCATCCTCACATACTTCATGCTCAGGAACGATGGGATTCAATCCTCAGCCTTTTCAAAGAAATCACTTGCCTTCTCCTCTTTGGGGCTAAATGATTTCAAACTGAAAACTGAATTTCTGCCTTACAAGAGGCAGAGGTCTGCAGGACGCAAGTTGGGAAGCTTCAGAGGGGTAAGAAACACAGCGGGCTCCAGTCTAACCGTGCCTGTAAGCACTTGCGGTCTTCAACTGTTTGCTTACGCTGAATTTATGTAAAACTTGCGACACGTTAACAAGAAAATTCATCTGCTACCCCAAGCCATAATTTAAGAGCAAGATAAAGAAGATTCAGAAACATACTCCAAAGCCAGGGATATTTTTGCACTACTTGGGCATCCCCTTCCACCTTTTTCCTCACATCACCTACAGCACCGATTTTATTCTGAAAAGAAAACAGTTCTGCAGAATACAATTTATTTTCAAGTGGTTTCCTTGGCTCAGGAAGCATGCCTCTGCTCCCAGGAATGATAAATTCAACCAACGCTCAAAGCCATCTCTCCATCTGAGAAAAGTGGCTTTTAAGAGAAGGCACGGGCACAGAAATCTTTAGCGTCTAACAAAGCAATTTGCCTGCCTGATGGATTGGCCGCGCAGATCATACCTAAAATCACAGGTGACTAGAAAACTCAGCCCTGCATAATTGCTTATATGACAATGCGTGCATCAGCAGCGGGGATGAGCTCTGGTCTCAGTGCCTAAAAGCTCATACATTCTTTTCTCCCTCCCTAAAGCATGTCACCAGTTCCCATCTTGGAAGCAAAAAGCCCGATTCCCATTTCTCAGCAAAACTCTACTGTTAAAGGGATTATAAAAAGGCTTATGAATCTCTAGAGATTAATTGATCTGGGTTTGTATCCCTAATCTGCAGATCTCCTTGAAACCATTGTTTTCTTCCAATCCCATTCTGCTCAAGTGTTAAAGTATCTGCGAGCATCCCCAGCAGGAGCTGGAGGCATCATCCTGTGTACACGGGCTCCCAAGCAGGTCTGTGACCTACAGAGCTACCTGCTATCAGCAATCTGCCTGCTTACCTGTCCTGGGTGCTAATAGACTGCTCACTAGTGAAAAATGGATCTCCTCCCTCTCTATTGTGTTTGGGCAAATAGGTTGCCTTTTTGTTTTAATTGCACAATTACTCTTACATCGAGGCAATTAAATGTGAATGTGCAGGAAGGCTCTGGCTTGTCTGTCCAGTGTGAAGCACAGTCTGTATCTGTAGGACGCTCAGTGAGATGCAGAGCTGACAGCACCCATCCTTCTGCTGCCCTGGTGAGATAACCCCTTCCTTCCCCAGAAGGATCCATCTGTTTTAACCAAAATCTGTGCAGGGGGCAAGGGGGGAGCTTCAGGAAAGGGCAGCCAGGAGGCGGCTGCACATAGCCCTGCTGGGCTGAAGCCTCCTGCTCCTTTCTCCTGCACAAGGGGTTTTGCAGGATCCGGCACGAGAGGCACAGCGTGATGCTGCAGAGGTCACAGCCTGCACAGAGCTATGCATTTGACACCCCCAAGAAGCTCAGCGGTACCTTTTCTGCTCATTTGGCCTTCGACAAGATGGTATTGTGTGATAAGATGGTATCAAAACCTTGCTTACTTTTTCAAAATTAAGCGTAACATAACAGTCAGCAAGTCACAGCACCTTATAATTCCTCAGGCCAGAGGAGAAATACCTCTGGTGACCATCCCTTTTCTTCTTATCCTACATTTTAAAGTTCTCCTGACACTTTCAAGCATTATGAAGCACCTCTGCGACAACACCTGCTACCCCAAATTTAAGCCGTGAGGAAACCTGTGACGGATCGTGAAAGCATTTTATAAGCCCTTAAAAAAATAGGAAGAAGACACTCAGGGGTGACCTTATAAATCCACTAGCGCACACGTGGCAGACCCCGATTAGCAGGAGGGTGTCAGGAGACCGCAGCTCCCGTGGCTGTGACACCTTCACCTTCTGAAGGTCTGAGGTGGGACTCGGGGCATCGGAGGAGCTGCTGGCACCTGCAGAGGGCCCGGCTGGGGACGGTGGCAAGGGTCATCCATCACCTCGCTGCTGCACCAGCCACGCGTCCCCAGGGCGGACCTCAGCCCAAGGACCCTGTCCTGCACTGCCAGCAGCGTTGATTTGCAAGGCCGAAGCTTTAGATGGGATTCAACGCTAATAAATCAATCCAGCATCCCTCTCCTCGCTCTGGACCTGTGTTTTAATCTGCGGAGACGCAGCTCTGAGAAGTAGGGCACATGCCGGGAGAAGTGCGGCAGATGTTGGATAAAAGGAGATATCCTATAAAATAAGGCTAGAAGATCACCAAGGGCTCCCTGTTAAATCTGCACCAGCTCCTGGAGCCCACGGACCAGAAGATTTAATATCACCAAATCCCAAATCACCCACGAGCAGAAACTCATCTCCAGGCAGCACGATGGGGGGAGATGGGGCTGATCCAGCACGAGGCCAGGGACCCCACCCCTGTGCCTCGCAGGTGCCCGCATTCCCAGCTTTATGAAGACACACAACACAGATGGAAATACCTGTTTGTTCCACACACACACCCACACCCTGCTGCGGCTGGGGGGTCCCATCCATTCCAATACCTCGAGGGGGCAAAAACCCACTGTGGGGGCACGGGGAGAGGCAGGAGGTTCACGCAGCCTTTTGGGGCAACCCTTCAGGATCCCCCCACGATGTCCCCTCCCCATCCCAGCCCCGCTGCCCCCTGCCCGGGGCCCAAAACCACCCAGGAGCAGCAGCAGCAGGAGCCCCTGACCACAGCAGGGACGGGTGGGCTGTGAGGGTGCTAACGGGGGCGCTGGTGACCCCAGCCCAGGGCTCTGCATCCACAACAGACTCCAGCACACCTGTGGGCTCCTCCAGGGGGATGGAAGCACCCTGGACACCACCTGGGACAGAGACCCACCTACCAGGGCGGGGGGGCATTCACACCAAGACAAGAACACCCCAAAAATCCCCCTATTTGCACCCCAGCCAATCCTCCACGGAGCCACAAAACCCCCACGCTAGCTGCAAGCCCTCGGTGGGTCAAACCCCCACTGCCCCCCATGGGTGATGAGGGTCAAAGCTGGGGGGGGGGGGGGGGGGGAAGGGTGGTGTTCCCACTCATCCCTGGGTGCTGGGAGTCAAAGGGGGGGGTTCCCACCCCTCCAAGGGGAGCCGGGCAGTGGGGTGTCGCCGAGCCTTACCTCCACTTGTGCAGGGCGAAGCCGGGACACTGGTCCCCGCAGGTGGTGCAGGGCTGGCCCCGCTCCGGCTCCCCCGACGCCGTCAGCTGCAAGAAACGCAGAGCTCAGCCCCGTCCCCGAGCCGGGGGGGGGGGGGGGGGGGGGGGGGGGGGACGAACAAGACAGGGACAAGGACAGGGACCCCGCGGGGTGGGGGCACGCTTAGGGAAAAGGTGGGGAACCAAAAAAAAAAAAAAAAGAGGGGGCGCTTGGGGTGGCGGGGGCAGGACGCGCACCGGGATGGAGCCACAGGTTGGAAGGGGGGGGGGGGGGGGGGGGGCTGAAGGAGGACACCCCCCGCCCCAAACCACCACCACCGTCACCTCCCCCCCCCCCCGGGCACTCACCGAGCGGCCCGAGAGCCGCTTGCGGGAGCCGCGGCCGAACATGGCAGCGCCGCCCGAGCCGAGCCCCAGCGCCCGGCAGCGGCCGCCCCCGGTCGGTCCCCGGCTCCGTCCCCGTCCCTCCACCGCCGCCGCTCCCGCCCCTTCCTCCCCGCCCCCGGCCCCGCAGGCACCGCCCCGGGCCGGCCCGGCCGCCCCCCGCCCCGCCCGCCCCGCCCGCTGCCATCGTTCCGCTCCGGAGTGAACAAGCAGCACGACCCCCGCTGCTGGCACGTCGTGCGCGGGGGACGGGGGCAAAGAAATAAGCGGAGATCCGCGGGAGATGGGATCCTGCAGAGCCCAGGGGGCAAACGCTGAAGTTACAGCTCTGAGCGTGCTGCGGGGGGGGGGGGGGTTACTGGCTTAAATAAAGCAGGGAGCAAACAGCCTGGGTTACCTGCTGGGCTCCTGTTCCCCACCTCGCTGAGGGCAGATTAAGTCTAAAAAACGCCAGGAGAAATGCAGTCGTGTCAAATGCATTTGCAGCTTGAGATCCCGGGTGGGACACGAGGCACCTGTTGCACCCTCAGAGCTCCCGGGGCTCCTGGGGCTGGGGACCGTGGGGCTGGGGGCTATGGGGCCGGGGGGGGCAGCCCGTGCACCAGCTCTTGTCATCCGTACAACCCCCTCCAAAGGGATCCCCCCGGCCAGCCCCCAGTCCATACCCCTGGGGGCTGCAATCTGGTGCAGGGCAGAGCGAAGCGACGTGGGGAGAAGCGTGAGCAGCAGGCGGGCTTCGTGCAGCAGAGGGGCCTTGGGAATGCTCGGAGGGAGAGGGAAAAAGAAGGCGCTCATCCTCGCCGGGGAAGGACCAGCTTCACTATTAACATCTCACAGCCTCACCCCGGTGGCTACGGTTGTTCGCAGATCCTGTTGTCTCCTTCCCCTCTTCTTTGTTCCTTTGCCTTGCTGCTGCACAGCTGGTTAAAGCCGTAAGGCTTTGATAATTCTTCGTTTAAGCAGTTTTCTTTTTTTTTTCTTTTTTTTTTTTGTCATTTTTTCACTCACATCTTCCTCGCTAGGAGACCGAAATGAGGCTAGGAGCTGCGTGGTTGGCTTTTGAATGTCTCAGGCAAAAAAAAAGTTTCAGGGTGATTTTCACTCTTTCCTCCCATAAATGTTGGGCTTCCTTTAAAAAAGGAAAAAAAAAAAAAAAACAGGGAATTTTATCATGGAAAAAATTTCCTTTTCCATGAGATTTCTTCATGTCAGTGGGAAAAACTGACATTCCCTCCTCGTTCTGTTCTGTGGTTGCTATTTTTACCCCTCCAAAGCCTTCCAGCTTCCCCTCGTTGCTCCCTTCTGCCAAATTTTCTCATCATGTTCCTTCTCAGTTTCCCTCTCAGTTTCCTGCTCATATGGCGGTGCAAGAATACATCCTAAACTCTCAGGGATGGAAGCAAGCTCTTCAAATACACACACGTTTTGTCACACAGTGGGCAAATGCTTGCAGGCTGAGCTTTGAGCTCGTATGAAAACATCCCTACCGTCATGGCTTATAGGATACAGTAATATCAGGGGTGCAGAGTTGCTGTCATCTCCACTGAAGGGCAACAGGATTTTAGGGAATGAGCATCACGCAAGAGAGGACCTGAAATTCGCCAGCACTTGGGGTGTCTTGCATAAGATTCAGAATATTTAAAACTCCAATTAAAACTGCTGAAATAAAAGCATTAATGGATACAGGACTTATAACAAGACTCGACGTGCTGTGGGAAATGCTTTAAAGGTGACCTGCAAATCCTTTTAATTGCTTCGCTGTTGCAAGAGTTGCCGTGTGCCCTCAATAACAGGGCTGGCGAGGACATCTGCTATAAGTTTAAAACAGCAAAAGTAAGTCAAAGTTGGAGGGTGAAGTCCTTGGAGGTGTGGCTGTGCTGAATCACGGCTCCCGTCTTCTGATGAAGAGGCAGGTCCTGAACTTAAAGCAAGCAGAGCTGGCCTCCTGCCCTCCATGGTGTCGAGGTGGCCATGGGGCCACCAAAACTGCCTGACGGCCTGCAGGGCCTCTATCCTCCAGCATCAGTTCAGCAGCTGCTGCAGATGCTGGCGGGCAACTCCTCTATGCCCAGGGAAGGTGCTGAGCATTAAGACTTGCAGTGAGGTGCTCGGAGGGAGAGGGGCGATGAGGGCTCAGCCCTCAAGTGCTTCTGCCCTGATGGTCCTGGAGGGAGACGTGGGGAACTCGCATACACCCAGAGCCATAAAAAGGTTCAAGTGCCGCAGCCCCCAGTGGAGGCTTAGCAGCTTCTAGGCATCTAAATACCTCCTGGGGCCGGCACTTAATCTCTCTGACCCAAGGCATCTGGGACAAAGGAGGGTTAATGGTCCGTCCGAGGTCCGAGGTCCGGAGCTGTCAGCAAGACTTAACTCGCATTTTTGGGATGCTCAAATGCTGCGTGAGAAGAGAGTCGGGCCAGAACAGCATCTCTGGGATGTATTCGGGAAAGGGAGGGGAGACATTATCTCACTGGCCTGAATGCTCCTCTTCTCTTTCCTCCCCCAGAAAAGCTGCCGAGAGCGAACACAGCTCAGGAAATAAACTCCCACTCCCTTGTGCTCAGCATGTTCGGGGGGATGATGCACACAGGCTGGGAGGGCAGGGGACAGGCACACAGCTCCAGGCCTACCTGTGCTCTCACACTCTCGCTGGAGGTACTTTCAAAAGTTTCTTTTTTTCTTTCTTTTTCTTTTTTTTTATTTTTCTAATATATACACCTGGATCTTCCTCTTGAGAGAAGCCTCAGCTCGGAGGTGGGGGGTGTCAGATACTGCTGTCAAATAGACTCAGAAGCAGAGACACGCGGATAATATATGCCAGACAGTTTGTCTGACAAATTATTGTTTCTGCTGCCACTTAAATTGTTCCGCACGTCATCTTTCCCTCCCATTCCTGTTTCAACCAAACCTGCCTAGGGATGACACTTCTCTCGGGACTAAATCAGCCTGAATCCCATTTTCCCCTTTCATGCACAGCAAGAAGGACCATTTTCCTTTTTGAAGTTATGGATGGTGGCAGAAGTTGGAAAGAAGAAACCGGTGACGCTGCGGAGCTGTTCTGCTTGCCTGACCCTGTGGCATGTGCCTGACCCGGCAGCTCTGCACGAGACCTTGGGACAACAGCTTGAGCAACAGCAGGAGTGAAGTCACCTGTGGCCAAGCCCAGGGGACACACACGAAGAGGAGCTGCAGTAGCTGCTACCAGTGGCTGGGAAATATGGGGACAACGTTCCCAATCCTATGGAGCCAAGAAAGTTTGCTAGTCTCTCCAGAAAAGTGCCCCTAGCTCATCTCGTGTCTTGCAAACCATGTCTCCTGTTAGGAAGCCACCTCCGAAATAGCTGCAGAAAACTCTGAGCATCCCTCTGCCAGCTCTGCCACCCCCTACGCCTGCTGCCTGCTGCCCTGGCCGTCAGCACCAGCACCACCAGCACGGCCCCCTGCAATCAGGCAGAAAGCAGGGCTTATTTTGCCCGCTGGACCCGTTTGCTTCTCCCCACCACCTTGACAAGGTGGATTTGGCTGTTAGGGACTGCTCCATCAGTCCCCTTCTGGTTCCTCCTGCCGGCAGCCTGCGCAGGTGAATTACAGCTCAGCGTGGATCCTGTCACCATCCAGTACCCTGAAGGTGATAAATGGCCAGCTGTTATTAGGCAGTTATTGTCTGAAGCCTTTCGACAACAAAAGGGGGGCTTGGAAACTGGCTCTAAATGCCACAGCTGCTGAAGACACATGCTAGGGACCAGGCATTTATTTTCCTGCGCAGTTCTTCCCCCAGACCTCCTTCCTGGGTAAACGTGCCCCCATGAGGGCCTTTTAGGAGGGAAACCATTCAGTGTTTCCGCTCATTCCAGCTTCAAGATTTGCAATTATTGCAGGCAGAAAAGATTGCACATAAACCCCAGTTTGAGGTGGGGATATGGAATTTCAATCTGTGCTGTGCATTAACAGGAACTCGGGCCGGGATGAATCATGCTATGTTACTTCACTTTGATTTTTTTTTAAATTTTTTTTGCACTGCGTAGGCTTTTCTAGGGCATATTCCATCAGGCTCATACTGGTCAAATTTACTTTGAACGTTTATTACACTGTTGATCTGTGGTACACATCTTTCAGATGTCAGAAGCAGTAACAAAGTGGGTTTAGCATCTTAACAAACCCCCTCCATCATTTCCACAGATCGCCACATGTTTTCAGTGTGCTCTTTAATCACAGCCACTCGACCACTGCAAGGATTTTTTGTTGTTGTTGTATTTGTCAGTTCTGAGGTATTTTGATTAAAACCGCACCGAGTAATTTCACCTTTTCTCCTTCATCAATACAGTAATTTGTAAATATCACATGATTTTTTTTTTTGTTCTCCCACCCAGGAATGCAAATGGCCATTATGTGCTCCCTGAGGTATTGCCAAATAACCCTTCTCCTTTTAACCTTAGGATTTTATTGTGTTAGTTGCTAGGTAACTGAGTAAGATTTATAGTCATCTATTGTTAATTTTGAAGGAGTCTTCAATTTCCCTGTAAATAGCATTTAGGAGTTGGACTCCAAACCAATAAAACTTGCAGCCCGGTCCCGCTATGCGGAGGCGAGCACCTGCTAGGAAACACGGAGCCAAGTGGAAACACAAAGCTCCCCCCCCAGCAAAAATGAAAAGAAAAAAAAAAAAAAGAGAAAAAAAAAATACAAAATCTCTAAAATCTGTGCTGTGGGGTTCGGAAGGTTCCACACGGGTGCTGTGCTCTGGGGACGTTAACTCAAGCTTCAATGCCCTCTGGTGCCAGCGCAGCGAAGTGTTCGCTCGGCGTGGAGCGCAGCCCCCTGCCCGCTCGCTGCCCCTGCTCCCACTAACATCAGCCTTGCAATTTCTCCCAGAACTGCATTTTTTTGCCGTCAAGCTCGAGAATCCCTGGGTGCAGCTCTACCTCGAGCCTCTCGCCGCTGAGGGATGGGCGGTAGGTTAAGCTGCTCCGTGCCTTCCCCGAATGCTGCTCAATTTGAGGCTAAGCAAAGCAATGAAGTGGGTCGCTGTCAATTTGCGCAAAATCTCCTCGTGCTATAGCAACAAGTAATTTTCTACTATTCCCCCTTGCTCCCTTGAGCTCTCTTATGATCCAGCAGGATTATTTGCTTTGCGCTGTAAAGCCACACTCCTTCCATGCTACCTTAACTTTTCAGGACCATTCCCGAAGATGAGAAAAACCAAACCTGTTTGGAATAACTTGTGGAGAGGTGAGTAAGAGCAACCAAGGTAGGAGAAGGGCTGTCAGGGGACGAAGCCATCCTGCTGTTTGCTTCCCAGGGCACTAGAAGCACCACACATTGTTCTGTGCTCAAATTAACCAGGCATTTGCCATCCCACAGGTGGAAGTATCATTTTATTATATATTTTTTAAGATGTTTTCCAGCTTATTCTCATTGGAGGAAAAGAAAATAGCCTTTTTTTTTTTTTTTTCCCTTGTGCAAGACTGAAGCTGTTGATAAATGGGGGTATGAGATACCTGAGAAAACCAGACTGTCAGTGGTTTGGAGGATGGCAGCTCAGAGCAGGCAGACGTTAGGTAGCTGCTCCAAGGGAAAACTCAGAGAACCACGTGTGTTTTCCCTGTTTGCCCTCTTCTAGGCATAAATTTTTGCCAGGTTTTTCATTTGTGTGATTTTTCCTTGCTGGAGATGCTGGTTTTTTGGCCAAGGACCTACTCGCTGTCTAAACCTTACAGTACTCCCAAGGTAAATGCTTCTGCGTGTTTAGGCTCCTGAAAGGCCCAGGCACATGACAAAATGGGAAAAAACCATCAGTGAAATCCGAACGCAAGTCATATCTAGAAAGCTTCACCTTCCACTTGCATAACCCAGAGGAAAGATAACGAAGAGGAGGAAATTATCAGATTATCTCAGGCACCTGACAGAGGCAGCCCCTCCCAGCAGAGCGGCACAGCAGCACCAGGCGCACCCGCGGCTTTTCCATGGGGAGCTGCAGACATTGACGAGAGCACTGGAAGGACTTTAAGACACTCCAAAGCACTTAATGCAGTGTAGTCAGCAGAATTTAGGAACACCTGTTAAAAAAAAAAAAAAAATACCACTGTATCTGAAGGGAAGCTTGTGCTGGCATGGCCACCTCTCCATCCAGGCAGGGTGAGCAGCAGAAGCGAGGCACAGCGGCCTGGTCCTGCTCTGGTGGCCTTGCTGAGGTTTTTCTCAGCTCAGCTGTGCCACAGCCCCTGGTGCTCTTGCCCTTGAGGTGCCAGGGCTCAGACGGACCCGGGAAGGGGGCAGACGAGCAGGGGTGAAGTTAAAACACAGTGGTAACTTTCAGCAGCTGAGGCCCAGCACAGGTGGGAAGAAAGAACACTCGGTGCTGCCCCACGGGGCAGGGCTTGGACCTCCTGGGCCAGCAGGCAGCCTGCTGTGGTGGCTACCAAAATAGCAGCTTGTCCCACACCATCTGTGGGTAACTATTTCAGAGCTCATTTGCCAGCTCAGCTAGCACAGGTGTGTTTTACCTGCCGCTGAATCTCCCCAGGCAGGACCAGGCTGCCTCCAGTGGGCACTGGCCTGCTCCAGCTGAGCTGCAGCAAGGTGCAGGCCTCAAGGGCAAGTGTCCAAGTGCATGCTCCCAGCACCACAGCTCTGTCCCCTGGACTCAGCAGGACTGAGGTTTTCCTGGTGAAAAAGGGCTGATATACATGGCCGGGCCTCAACCTCGGCGCCTCGCATCCAGCCACTGCCTTCAGGGACCGACCGCTGTGTCGGCTTCGCAATAAGAAATGTATTTCGACCTCCCCTTGCTTAAACCAGCACCTACAGCAGATCTCCGTGCACTTCCAGCCAACAGATCACATCTCCAAACACTTCGGAAGTAACATTTGTAACCAGAGAGAGACAGAAATAATTTCATGGAAATTTCACAGTTCTGAATTTTTTTTCCCCTTTTATTGAAACAAACAAACCAAACTTCCCCCTAGGAAATAAAGTATAAAGAGCATATGTGTTAGGTCAAAACAGTATTCTGTTCTCGTTCTGATTTTTTAAAAACTGTGCCTTATGTTTGGTAATATAAAATAGCTTAAAAATTAAGCCAACTTTGAAGTGGAAGCGCAAACTCTTCTGTGAAGTCCAAAAATAACTTCTCGGCATTCTTCATCTCACTGCTGCAAAGAGAGGTCAGAAACTTGTCAACTAAATCTGCTTCTGGAAGGCTGCGATCCCCATTGCCTGGATTACTCCAGAACAGGCAAAAAATACTTGGAAAACGCTGGTGTGAGCCTGGCAGGCAGCGCCTGGGCCTTCTGCTCCTGCCTCCTGCACAAAGCGAGCTGCGGAGCTGCAGCCAGGAAGCAGCTTACCGGGATTAGCGACTTCGGGATGAACTCAGAAGTCATTCTTTCAGAGCCATTTCTCTTGATGCCAAGAGTTCAAGTGATGGGAGAGCTGGGCTGGTCAGCTGCTAACGATGGTCATTGGAAATCACTGCTGGTTTTGTCTGAATGCCTGCCCCTGGGAGAAGGGAGCACTGCCTCAACTCTAGGCAGAAATGTTTCCTCTGAGCCAGCACTCAGCTGTCGGAGAACTTGTGTTAGAAAAAACAACAGACCTGCTCTGTAAGTGTCTTGGTGGAAAATGTCCTTTCCAAGCCAGACTGCCCTCCTTGGTCATTTCTGCCTCTCCCCATTTCTCAATACACTTTTCAAAGCACGCCTATGAGGACAAGACAGTTTTCTAGTGAACATCCCAATTTAAATCTAGCTCTCTGAGACAGACATTTCCAAGAGTCTTCAACAAAATGCTTTTAATTTCTACATAGAAGAGAAACGCTCATTATTAGGACAGAAGAGAAGGCTGGAGAGACGAAGTGATCGACTCCATCTCTGAAGCAATTAGTCCTGGTAGGCTGTACAACAAGGCTGAAAAAGAGCACTGTAATTTTCACAGAATTACCGGACCTAAGAGTCAAAAGTGTTTAAATAACCCCCTCATTATATAGGGCTGGAAAGTTAAATGCTATTCAGGAGCCATGCACAGCAGCATGGCTCCACAGCAGCCCACACTAGGAGTCTTTTTAATCATTTATTAAAGATAAATGATAGCAAAGAATGACACCTTTGAGGTATTGGTGAGGTATCGAAAGTAAGAGCCAAGGTTTTGAAATAGTGCATGGTCTGTTCTGCATTTGATGATGGTTGGGAGAGTACAAGAAATGTATCCTCTCTCTTTTTGGAATAAAAACACAGGAGCAGAAAAAGGCTGGAGCTGCCAGTATCGAGAGATCTGCTGCATCTTCTGAGAGAAAAAAAAAAAAAAAAAAGGTGGACATGTACAGGAGGTCAGAAAAATGCAAACTCCTCACTCTGACCTGCAGCCTCTGCAGCAGAGGAAGCCCAAGCACTCTAGCATGTCCATTTTCTCCAAAACCTGCCAAACTTTGGTGCTCAGAGCCAGTGGGGTGGCAATTACATCCTGCAGCTGATTACAATCAGACACAGATCCTCAGCCTGACTCCACAATTCTCCCCAAAGCAGCTTTATTAGGGACTGCCTTTTTTTATTTTTATTTTTTTTCCTGATAATTAGAGCAAATTTCCAACAAACCATTTATAGGTCTTCCGTTTCCAGGTCTATTTCTACTTCCATTTCAGAACCTTGTTTTTTAAACTGTAAATCTGACTTGGGGCTGTGTTGACTTAAAATTGTTTATAGAAAGTTAACTAATTAGTAACACTAATTGGGACTTATGTTGCCTGCCACAAGGCAGAAATAGAGACCTTCAGCTCAGAAACAAATGCTTTTCTGTCAACTGAATTTTTAGCCAGTAACCATGTTTTTTTGCTAGCAACATTGAAATTACCAAGTGAAGAGAGTTGCACCACACTCAAAATTTTCTAAGAATATGTAATCTGAAAATGGGTAATGATATGTTATAAAGAAAAGTATCCTTTAAAATGTATAATTGCTGATTTACCATGATGACAATAAATTAGGTTATCTTTTAGGAAATAGTCCAGTCTATTTATATCCTTACTGCTACGTAATTGCAAAAAGCCTGCTGTAGGAATGTGCTTTTGCATGTAGCTTAACTCCTAAAGCAGAACACACACTGCAAAAGTCTTTGGTTTTCCAATATGCTAAATTTGGCCTTCAAACCTGTTGGTGAATGTGAATGGAAACAACATTGGTTATCAATCAGGGCAAAGCCTGATTGATGGAAAGCTTCAGGCCATTTGGGAGCAACTATTTGAAGACAGTTAATACAATTAAGGAGAGAAGTCTGGGGAAATAGGTATGGGGCTGAGCTGTCTCCCTGGATGCTCCGAGGGATGCTCCTGGTGCTGGCACCATCACATCGCTGAGCTACAGGGACGGATGACACAGCTCCGCGTCCTCTTGGAAAAGGCAGCTGGCTGCAAGCCCAAAGGAGAACTCTGACACAAATGACTTCTGTGGGATTTCAGTACGTGCTTAAAGGCGCTGGTGAGCCACGGCTTCAGGTATGCGCTTCTGCTGCGTTCACGCCGTGGGCCGCGTGCTCCTCCTGTGATGGGGCATGTCAGAGCTGGACATCGCGCGATCAGGGTGGGTGGGAACAAACCTGGAAAACTCTGAAGCACCGGGACCTGTGGGAGGTTGAGGGACTGGCCAGGAATCAGGGGGAGCTGGGAGAAAACCCACGCATTTGTGATTGCTGCCACATCTCTGTTATTGTCTGTTTTGTTAACATCAAAAAGAAAAAAAATAAATCCACACAGGGAATACTGCAGGAGTTGTGGGAGATGACAGCTTGCCTGCTTGGAGGAAAGCAGCCTGGCTGTGTGGAGGCTGAAAGGGCTCCCCAGGAGGCATCCCCCTTTACCATCATCCCAGTTGCAGCCTGTACCACCCTGCCTAAGGGCAAACCAGCAGATGCCAGAATCTGGCTACAATTTGCTGCTTGGTTGCCTTCCTGGGAGCCAGTCCCTGTGTTTGCCTCCTTTTAACCCAACTTTGTTCCACATACGTTTTCTTGTAGACTTGAAATGATTTTTTTTTTTTTCCAAAATTTTCTGTGTTGCTTTATTTTTGCAGCATCTCTAGCAGGTCCGGTATCCCAAGTCATCCTTCAGGCACATTTGTAGAATGAGGGGTACACCTTGTACCTGGGGCTGTTCCCCCCTGGCCAGGAATTGGGAGCATCAGCCCAGGCAGAGCTCAGAACCCTGGACCACAGGGCAGGGCTCTGCACGAGCAGCATTCCCGCCTCCCCCAGCTCCTTTTCATGAGACAAGAGAACAAGGCACCCAAAGCCTGGAAATAAAAACCAGCGCAGAAATAGATGTTTACCATTCACTGTATTATTCCCTTGTGTACAAAGTATTTTGCCTCTATAATAGCACACAGGTATTGAAATACGATGGCAAATGCAGAAAGACCATACAGACATCTCTTACAGGTCTCTTCATTTCCTTTTGAATATAATCAGAAAGAAAAGAAATACTGTACAGGAAAGTGCTCGCAAAACAAAACAAAACAAAGTTTGTAGAAAAATAATGGCATTGATATACAAAACCCAGAGTTGTTTCCTGAACAAGAAATGTTGAAGGCCTCTGGTCCTCAAAGTCTGTTCCTATTTAATGAAGCCCTTTAATGAATCGTAATCTAGTGAATCAGTGATCTATCAATTCTTCCCTTATACTTTATTTAATATTTTTTTTAGGTTTCTCTTGCTCTGTTAATAGCTGTTATGAAACTATATGGTAGACAGGAATGTGTACAGGTCAAAATAATATTTCTTTTTATAAATAGCCATTCACTTCATTACAGAAAATATAATAAGCCTGTACTTTCTAAGCACCACTGTTTCTCTCTAAAGTTCATAGTGCAATTTTCCCTTTTCCCCTACAGAAGTTATACATGAGCAATTATCATTGAAAAATCATTATTCCATTACTATTGCTTTTCCCTTTTTCCTCTCCCTTTCCCATTCCCTTTTTCCCTTTCCCATTCCCTTTTTCCCTTTCCCATTCCCTTTTTCCCTTTCCCATTCCCTTTTTCCCTTTCCATTTTCCCTTTTCTTTTCTTTGACTTTTGAAATGGTATTTTTGGCATTTTTCTCAGAAAGGCATAATTCCTCATTGCTACTCATAGGCATACAACATAGGTGAAATCAGTCGTAAGATATGATCGTATCTACTTATTTTATGTGCTATTAAACAAAACAAAAAACAAAAAAAATCACCCCAAATGATGAGTAAGATAGTCTCATTCTTTCCTCTAAGCCTGAATATTAACGAGAGCAGCAGAGGCACGCGTGGGTAAGTGCCGAGCACCAATTCTTTAGCTGCTGCCTTTTAACAGGACCCTGCTCACACATTAGATGTCTACCGATTTACATGAATATGTCAATACCTGACTGTCAGGCTGACGGGTTTCATTCTGCAGGCTGGATGCATGGGTTATGAATCCAGGGATCTGATGATTCATCGCTATTGATCTGACTATTTTGTAACAGACTGATTGCTCCTCCTCTGGGGAGCTGGGTAATGACAGGTAAAAGACTTGCAGAAGATCCTGAGGTTGGGTTTGCTGAGTATTTGCATCCAAAATTGAAAGATTTAGCCAGATTAGCAGACAAGACTCTTTGGTCTTCCAAACTGCTGGCAATTTTGTGCTAAAAAGCTTCCTTTCCTTGTACTTTGTGCTGCTGGCTGCCCTGACATATGGCAGCGGGGCAGCGTCTTCCTATAGCTAAGTAAAATTGTGGAGAAAGAATTATGAGACATAGTCATAGACTACAAAAATAATCTGGTCACATCACCCCCGTTCAACGTGCTACGAAGCTCTGCGAAAAACGTGGCGTGCCGCAAGCAGCAGGCTATGTACAGGCGGAGCTGCAGTCATCACACAGCCGCGGTGGTGCCTATGGGAGCTTTCCCCTCAATTAAAAATAAAATAAAATAAAAAAACAACACG
Organism: Cygnus olor; assembly: GCF_009769625.2. Classification (NCBI taxonomy): domain Eukaryota; kingdom Metazoa; phylum Chordata; class Aves; order Anseriformes; family Anatidae; genus Cygnus; species Cygnus olor. The sequence goes on from NC_049178.1 coordinate 15,296,282, forward strand.
AAAAAAAATTAAAGGTCTGGTTGTACATTGGATTGCGGACAGCAAAGAGCGCAGATGCCCTACCAGGAAGACATGAAGCAATACAGAAGTAGGCGTAAAGCAGGCTGTTTTCGAAGGGGGGGCAGAGATAGCTGCAAGTACACGCTGATCTCGCTGCTGCCGCCCGCCCGGCCCTGCGTGCTTGCAGATGGGCTGCCAGTGAGTAGGAAGCCAGGAAGCATCGCGGGGCAGCGGGGCAGGACGTGCTGTCCCCAGCCCCTACGTGCCCTGCTCCCTCCGGCCCCCCCAGCCACGCAGGCAGGTGCTCGTGGGTGGCAGGAGCACGGTGGAGATGCTTTGGGCTCCGCGTTTGGATTTTGTGACAACGTCCCTAATAAGCTGCGGTGCTTCTCAGCCCGGGGAAACATATGGGCTCATCAGCCTGCCTGGATGAGTTAATACCCCGCTGCCAGATGGAGCCAGGAAGCACGGTGGCACATGCAATTAGCAGAGAAATGTATGTTGTTTTTTTTTTTCTGAAAAGCGAGTTTGCTTCGGAGCCCTACCAATAAAAGGGACTCAGCTGAAGATCCATCTGCAGGAATTTTCCTAAACCTGGGGTAGATCTCAATCAATTTGAATTGCCTGACAATTTTTCTGCTTTCTTCCTTTTCTCACTGATAAAGGCACTGGATTAACTAAAACTACAGAGCGTTAATAAATACCATGTTAGCACCAAACCAGTGCTTTAGCACTGGCCACAGAGGTCATGTGAAATTCAAAACATACCTAAAAGATAAAGATTGCTAATGCAACTAGCACTGTATTCATTGTCATGTTTTCCTTGAGTGCTGTTGGCCTAATCACTAACATCAAATTTAAGCACATCTTGTCTATTTTCCTTACAGAAAGACAGATTGAAATGCCAAAAATACCCCTATGCAGATTGTGTAGCACCGTAGAGGGCCAAAGCAGCCCGTAACTGAAGGAAAATTACTGATTGAAAGTAAACAACTGAATACAGTGACAATAAAGTATCACTTGTCATAATGCTACATATAATGTAGAGTACGCAAAATGCAGTGGTTTGACTGCAGGATTTAACAATAAAAAATAAAAATAGTAAAAGCAGCCTTAATATAATGATTTTACGTACAAAAATATTAAATCAAAATAAATAATTCCAAACATAAATATTATACTGTACATTAAGAATATGCGATCTATATACACACATAAACAGATAAAAAAAGTGGAAGGCAGAGGTATTGCATCGCTATCCTTCATCCATCTCGTCTCCGCGGGCTGCTCCCAGACAACCTGCAAAGCACAGATGAGGAGCACGTCAGAGTCAGGCCATCAGTTTTGCCTTTGAAACCTGTAAGTGGTGAGACCAGCGCGGGATCTGAGCCGGAGCAGATGCCAGCAAGGTGGAAAGGTGCTTCCCCTTGACAGCATCGCTCCCATGGGCATTACAGGGAGCACTGGAGCTGCTCCTGCTGCACAGGGTACGCTCGCTGGCCCCGTGCGAGAAGCCTCTCACAAAGGAGCGTGCATCCAGCAGTCCCATGGGACTTTTCAGGCATTTTTCAGATTATCACTGGAGCAAGTCTCCAGAAGATGTGCCCCAGACCTGAGTGATGAGCTGCCTTTGGGGAATGGGAGCCGGATGCTTTGCAGCCATGCCCTGCTGTGTGCCTTCAGCAGGACGTTTTGGGGAAGACTCCCCGTTGCTCTCGGCAGGGCACTTACCATTGCTATAACACCTGGACATCGAGGCCTGTTCCAGACGATGGAGTACACTTCCCACAGTAACCACCGCATTTTCCTACTACTTTGGTACCATCCTGCAGGCAAAAACAGAAGCGACATCTCATGTAAGGGCTCAGGAACTTCAGGCAGTGAAAAGGCCAGATCTGGGTTATTCCAGCCAGGGCTTTAATAGAAAATGTCTTGGAAGAAAAACAAATAACGCCCAAATCAATCTACAAAATTACAGTTATATTTAAATGTATGCAAATGTAATTCCCTTTAGTACTGCCAGGTCAGATGGTGAACACAAATAAGAAAGGGTACTTTTGACTTATTACACTGCAAGATGCCCAAGGAGAAGGCCATTTGGAGGGATATCTCAAGGACATCTGCTTTCTCCAATCTGCCCTACAGTGAGTAACTGCTTGTTCCACTGTAATGAGTGGAAAGCTTGGATCACGAGAGAGAAATAACACATCTAGACAAGAACAGCACCTCGGTGGTGAGCGAGCATGTGAAGGGCACAGAGGACATTTGCAGACATTACTGAGAAACGTCTATTTGGAAGGGAAGAGCTGGCGTGGCTCCAGAGCAAGGACACGACAGGGATGTGGTGAGGCTGTGCCATGTGCTACGGTGCTGTTCCCCCTCAGCTCTGCACCTCCAAATCCAGAAGAGACCCAGGAAAACGCAGTCCTGGGCTGGCCTGGTCTCCAGCAAACACGGGGCAACTCCAGCCTCAAGTCAGTGGATTGATGTCAGCATCGGCAACACCTCCATGTGGCCTTCCTCGCCCCACCTCTGCACAGGCTTTCTCCTCTTGGTCACTACCATGGACAGACAGTCCTTGAGGGGAATTCAACCCTCAATTATCAGAAAATTGGGCTTAAGTGCAGGACAGGCTTGCACAAAGCCTTTATTTTTAGACGAGCTCCCTCCTGCCCCTGACACTATCGATCTGTGATTGCAGCAGACTGCTATCATCTCTTCTCGCTATGCCTTCCTTTCTTCTGCTCCTGCTGGCAATTAAACCCCTGGAGCAGCGCTTGACAGATGCCACTGGGTGAGGGAGGTAAGAGCTGTCTCTTAGCCTCCCTTGGCCCTTAAAGTTTGTTTTAATTCTGCCAACCGTGATCGTGTCTGCCCTCTGCAACCCCGAAGGTGGCCGCCCGAGCTTCTCCTCTCTGTAGTGGAGAAGAACAGCAAACTACCAGCCAGAACTAATGTAAGGGGTCTGTGCTAGTCCTCTTATACCTGCACCGGGGCACGGACCAGCAGCATCCAACCCCTCTGCTGAAAAGGCTCCTTTACGAGCCCCAGTACTGACAAGGCTCATGGGCTTGAGGCAGCCCAGGAGAGGACATTTTACAAACTGCTTCTTGTTAAAGGGCTGCAGTGACCTCTTTAGGACAGTTTTAACAGGGGCAAACATTCTGGGAACGATTTCTTCCCAGGGTACATGCTTCATCCCTGCTCAGCATCCCTGCCCCAGTGCCCCCAGCCCTGTCTGCCACGCAATGCATGCTCTGTGCCCATGACCAAAGCCAACTAATTACAGATAGGTCTGCCCCACAGCACTCACAGTGTGCAGATACAAAGCTAAGCAGACTTACTAATTAATTGCAATAACCTGGATCAAGTTAAACCCACTAACATCCTCCCCCCTACAATTATGGACAACACTTTGTTTCTAATGTCAGATGTTAGATTTTTGTTAGCATCTAATTGGAAGATATTGCCACAAAAGATGACATGGCAATTAGAAATATCCCACGAGTGGATATAACCATAATTAAAATTACAACTTACTGGGGATTTCTGAATTTCCGACACTGCGTAATTCCCTTGCGAGAGCCACTTCGCTGTTCCCATTAAGGACAGGCCTGTCCCGTACAGGTCTATGCTGAAGCGACCCTAAAAAGCAAGCAGACCAGCCTGGTTATCCCAAAGCCCCGTGCCTCAGCCACACTTGCCACAGCATCACTTCTCTAACAGGATCGTGTCAGCAGTGTTTCTAACTTTCCCATCGCTCTGACAGCGATTAGCACATAGTGTACAAATCACAGCATGTCTCAGGTCAGGAATTTCATTTTCGTTTGTGGCTGCAAGGAAGGAGGGGCTTTTGCTTGTTTTTTCACTGCTTTTACCCTTTTCCGCTGCCTTTTCGTGGTTTGCCGATTGAGGGCATTCTTGGCTTTTCCATGGCAAGCTGTGGAGCCTGACGTGCTCCAGCGGCTGATGGAGAAGGTACCCCTGGAACGTGCTGCAGCTGCTCTCACTTCTCCCTCCTCAACTGGAGAGGGCACACTTGTCCTTTTTACTATACTTTCCACTGAGCTTTTTTTTTTTTTTTTTCCCCCAGACTTCAGTAAAATCAAAACTCTTTCATTTATTTCTTAGAAATGTCCTTTGCTTCATTCGCCCGTCTCAAAATGCACAAAATGGATGGAAAATTCAGGGCTATGTCTACATCCACCCGAGATCCTCCAGGAGACCCCAGCCTGGCCCATTTTGGGACAGAGAAGGCACCCTGTGGGCACACCCCGAGGGCAACCCATCACGGTACCAGGTGCCTGGGAGCTTTGCTCCCCGTGCTCACTGCCCTGGCAATGAAGATGCTCTGTGAGGAGTGAGCTGTCTGGTCAGGAGGATGGACATTAACATTCATGAGCCTTCCCGAGGTAAGAAGGCAATCCCTAAGCTGCTGAGCTGTGCAGAAAAGTGCCAGAAGGAGATGGAGAGGTTTGCCTTCTGCTGCCCGTTGCTGCAGCTCCTCACCTAATGCCCTTTGCCAACAAGGTCTGCATAGTCCAAGGTATTGGGCAAACACATCACTCATCATCCCCCAGCTCCATAAAAGCGAGGTGTGCCAAGGACAAAGAGTGAGCCACCTGTAGCACGGTGTTAATTAGTCTCCTAATGACTTTCAAGAGCACATATTTCTTCCAAGCAACTGAGCTTGACATCTTGCATTACCTCCCAAAGAAGCTGAGGGTGTGACTCAGGCTGTGCCCAGCTGCACTCCCTACCTTCAAACACACGTGCGCACACCAACCCTTCTCCCAGTCTCATTTCTTCTCCTTTTCCTCCTTTATTGGTGACTTTCTGAGCACCCGCAGGGACTGCAGGCTCTGGGAGATGTCCCTTAGCTAGTCCTGCTGCTTGTCTGATAACAACCTGGCACCCTCCTAAGAAATGGGAAGAGCGGCCAAAGGGAAAAGTTTCCGACTGCTGATTTGAGAATGTGATGCTCACTGGAGTCTGCTTGATGTGACCAGCAGTAATTAATAGAGGACCTGGACATGACAAATGGCACCAATTCCTGTGAAATGCTATTGTCAAATACCTGCGGGCATTTGGCTGCGCTGTAGCAGTCCCCAGCAGTGGCATAAGGAACAGGTCGTCCATCATGTGTCCGTGCAAACTGTAAATCAGTTGCTGTGGAGAAGAGTTGGTGAATAACATGGGAAGAAAGATGCAGGGAGAGACAAAATACATGTAAACATGCTCTTTGCTAATGTTTAAAGTCACTAAAGCTCATTTCATGCATTAATCTTGAGAGTTGAGACCTCATCTGCTGGATTTTTAATATTAAATCCCCAATTCATCCCACACATGACTCCCAGCACGCTAGTACTGAATTTCACAGGACGCTCATACGCTCGGTTTTACAGTTGGGTTCAAGTATCGGTGATTTAGGGCCTAGGTATAAATAACAACAAAACCAGAACCTATTCCTTTCCTTTTATTTCTCTATCGGACAATTTCCCATTTTGATGGGGCAACTTCTAAATCTTCCTTTTGAACAAAGCCAAACAACTGTCCCCAAACTGCCCCTAGCCTGGGTGCTCCAGCTCAGGTGTTCAAAGGGATTTGGGGTATTTTGCAGTGATCTGAAGTAAGTGAGACTCCTTTTGATGGGGATGCAAGATAGCTCCTGCCTGACAGAGGTGGGTGCCCAGCTCCTTTTGAAATGCAAAGGGAGTTGGTATCAAATTCCCTGAGGGAGGCTCCTAGGAGCTTTTACAGACTCTTAGAAGCTTTTTACAGATTAATAGATGGTAAGGACTCATATCTTGAAAATAAAGTGATAAAACCCCCTGTCAGATAGAGAGTCATTTTACAAGGAAGGATTTTAATCTGCTAAAAACCTCTGCTATTTACTGAATGAACCCCCAACGATATGTTGCATTTTTAAAACATTTGCTGGAAACTAAGAGCATCCCCAGAGCCAACGGGACTGAAACTGTACCTGAGCAGTGGGGATGCCTCCCAGCTCCCTCGCATGCTGGGTCACAGGGTACCACTGGTGTGGCACAGCTACAGTTACCTCCCCCTCTGCAAACCCACAGCCCCTTCTCCATCCCTCTCAACACCAGTTATTTTCCCAGGTCTGACTCTGCCAAGAGCCTCCTTCACTTTCCTACTGCCCCAGTGCTGGCACCGTGCATCTCTGATGTGCTTGGGCTGCAGCCTTTAAGTGCAAAGGTGACCAGGTCTAAAAGCAGCTTTTAATAGGAGAGCTCAGGAATAACCTTCACTAGACTACCTCTGCTTGCTTGTATTACAGCTACATTTGTGTAAAACAAACATTGTTTTTTAATGGCAAGGCCCTGTTTTTACTCACTTATTATTTGCATAGTGTTCAGGTCCAGCCTTACTTTGCTGAAGGTGGAAAACCCAGCTGCTGTGTAATCTTTCCTACACTGGCAGTCTTCTCGTCTGCTCCCATTATACGGACACTCAGTCGGGTTATGCAATCTAAATCAAAAGAAAACCCTTTCTACTCATGACAGGAAAATATTGCTATAGCAAACAAAAACATTGGAAAGCTCAGAATTAAAGGGATTTCTTACCTGTATCCATACACTTCTGAAAAATTCTCTGCATCCCCATTTACAAGGGTCACATACTCCTTTGGGCTGTCAGTCTGCATCCCAGAACAATACACCTGAAAGAGAGAAGCCGTAATTTCATCAGGCATCACAAGCAAAAGGAATACCTAGAAAACTGGAGGTAGAAAATGCAAGTGGAAATGAGGAGCACACGCAGGGTCCTCTTACACCTTTGGGAAATGCATAAACCATAAATCTGTTGCTGAAACGCACCTTTAATGTCTTCCCTTTGACTTTAAGGAAATATTCACCATCGTCGGTGACACCTTTGAGATTTTTAACATCTTTGCAACTCCTTGGTAATTCACCTGAAACAAAACAGAAATACTTACAGTCACTGAGCAGTGGTACATCAGGATTTCTTTTATGAGACATCTACAGCCTCAAGACAGGATGTTTATTTTTAAGAGATCTCCCTGAAGTGCCTTAGTGCTTTGTTGGATGGCCCCAATGCTTGGAAATACAGCACATCTCCAGGACTTTGACGAGAACAGAAACTCAAGGAGCAAGAAAAGCAAAGGAAGGTGCTAAGCTGCAGACTCACAGTCATGGACGTTGTGACACATCCTCCTCTCTTCGGGTTTCAAATCCACGTGGCACAAGCTGCTGAGCTGGTCATCATTTGTCAAGCACTGCACTGACCGGTGCATGACTCCAACTCCACAGGTCACAGAGCACTGCAAGGCCAGACAGAGGTTCCTATTTTATCTCAAGGGCTTCTGGGCTCTGGACCAGAAGAATAGAGGCAGCCAGTTTCCCGTGTATAAAGAGACAGCAGTAAAAGTCCCAATCGCACAAAGGCTTAATTTTAATCAGACAAGTAGTCCCTTTGATTACTAATCCTTTCATTATTATCATCATCCTTAATTATTTCAAGAAGACTGTACTTCACTTAGCACTTACATACTTTACTGGATGAGACCTGTGCTCAAGCAAAAACGTTCATGTTTTGCAGTGGGAAGGCTGCACAAGGAAGAAACGTCCACCAGAAGGCCTGAATGCTAGAAGGGCTCCCCTGCCACTGACAGGCCTCTGAGCAACCATGGCAGAGTTTGTTGTCTTCTAACCAAAGTGTACCAAAAATACACAGCCCCCAAGCCCTCTTGCTCCTCATCATCCAGAAAAATGACCAAATTGTGTGAATTCTGGGTTGTCCTTCCATGGTCCAAACCAAGGCTGCAATACCAGAGGCCACTGGAGGTCTTGAGCAGCTTGGCCTGGCCAGCTGCTGCAGCAGGCCGTGGGCTGTGCCCAGATGCTTGCTAACCCTCTGTACCTTGTTCTTTCTGTACCTGAGAACTGAAAATCACCTCAATCTACAGGCACCAGCTTAGGCCACCAAGAAAATGAAGGTGCTCATCTGTTTGGAAACGCTTTGTGTGCTTCAACACACCGCAAAGGAGACTGCTTTCAGCAGCTCGCGCCATTCGCAGCTTGGTGTTTGCTCTTTATCAGTTCCAAATCCATAAAACCTCACGATGGAGCAGAGCAGCACGCTCTATTTGTCCATCAAAGGTGATGGTAATTTACACCGAACCCCTTAGAAAATCAGAGGTGCGAAGGGTCACGGCACTTTGTAGTCCCTGGTATGTTCAGCAGCCCCAAGCAGGGATAGAGATCTTGCTCTCTGAAATGGATACCCTTCTCGACAGAGGTGCATTAACGAGTTGGATATTTTGCACTGAAGTTCTGGGGGGAAATGCCAATTAATCGAGGCTGAGCTCTTTGCTGTAATTCCTCTGCCCTGACTCACAGGGAGGATCTGAGGCTTCCTGTGGGGCGCGAGGAACTAAGGTTTCAAACAGCTCTGCCATTTACTGTGACAGCTTCCACTGCATTTTGCTTGACTTGACCCTCATTGCCTTGTAAAGGTTTGACAAATTCCTACAAATCTCTGAGCTGGGTTAATAAATCAAATTTATGGGAGAAACAGCACATTTCAAAGAATGTCAGAAGCCCAAAGAAGTGAAATGTTATCACCTTAACTAAAATCTGATCTTGTAGTTCAGGCCCCAGAAATGGGTCGACACAAATAACTTTTCCAGAAAGGTTAAGTTCCTTCCCCTGCACTGTCCCAGCATTTGGAAGGAGGAGGAAGAAGGTCGGGGGAAGAAAGAAAAATCCTTTTAAGGCTCAAATTACCAGTCTTTTGGCCTTCTGCTGGCTCCCACATCTTGCTCACACACGGACAGGCAGGAGCCGGCTGCCAGCTATGCATCGCTCCCTCTGTTCTAGCACAAGGGGTTCAGGCCCTTTTCTGGCAATGACCCCACTTTCTGACTAAGCATTCAGTATGGCCACAAATTTTAGCTACAGCTGAATTTTTATGGAGATCATGACTTTCGTGGCTGCTGTAAATCCTCCACATGATGGGGTTCATCATGGAGCAGCAGGCCCTATTCTCACCCTACAATGCACCAAGGCATTCGATGCATTCGTTAACACAACTCTTCAACATCCCCCTGCCAAACCTTAGGAACGTGCCTCCTGTGTAACAAAATAAACATACATATAGATAAGTTTGTTCCAGTTTCTTTTGGTTAAAAAAAAGAAGGTCACTAAACTTACGCTTCCCCAGTTGCCAACACGCCACGAGGCCGAGACGGGGCACTCGCCGAGGTAGCAGGGCTGGATGTTGGGCGGCTGCGTGCCGGGGCAGTTGACCGTGTTCTGGTACCCGTACTCGTAGTGGTCCTTGCCGGTGTAAATCTCGCTGCACGACACCAGGCGCTGCCTGTAGCCCTTGCCGCACGTCACGGAGCACTGGGAGCAGAGGAAGCGCCTGTCAGTGCTTTACGCTCATGGTGAACAAGGCAAGGTGCTGCGAGGGATCACTGATAACTATTTAACCCAGCCACAAGCACTGGCTACACATGGATGGGGCCTGACGCTGCCTTTGATCCCCAGCGCCTCCCTGCACTGCTCCTGCAGCTGCTCCAGGACCCCCTGCCCCGCGTGGGCTCCAGGCCACAAGTTCCCTTTCCACGAGCAAAGAGAGGAGAAGGGGATCCTGAACTCAGAAATGTTTCCATTATTGGGGTTTTCTTTCTTTCTTTTTTTTCTTTTTTGGCCATGGGGTGCATAGAGAAAGAACACAGTCAAGATTGATCCTGAGCTGCAGGTGCTTGGGAACACCTGGAAAAAAAAGGGAAGGCTTTCCTTGTGAGCTCCAGCTCTGCCTGCCCTTGCCCACCACCTCATCTTCGTGGGGCTGAGCGTGCACAGATGGGTCATGGGCAGAGGGGCAGGGCTTGCAGGCACCCTAATATTTCTCCCAAAACACCACCCAGGAGACCGGGCTGCTGGACATATTCCTATCTCCGCGTCTCTCCCTCCTGTGCTATCTCGGGCTACATGCCTCTCCTCCCCCTCACTCCCGGCATGTTTGCTTTTTCCCTGCTCTTGCTCTTTCTTTTTAATCAGTGCTGTGTCAGCAGCTGCCTCGTCACTTCCCGCTGCTGTTCCTCCAAGTGGAAAGTAATCCTTCGCTCGCTGCAGAAGGAAACAGCCTAAGATTAGCCTGGGTCCTCCCGCATGGAGCGCCTGCTGCGAAGAAAACCCATCTATTGTCCTTGCCAAGCCCTCTGCCAGTGTGAGGGCAAACCTGCTGCCTCCACTCAGGCAGGTCCTCACTCCTGCTAAAGACGGCACTGAGGAGGATGTGTCCCCAGGGTCACATCCAGGCGTGCCTTTCCAGACCTGGACCCTGCACCTGGCTGCAGACTTATGGGACCCCAGAGATCCCAGGACGAGGTGGGAATAATAATAATAATAATAATAATAATAATAATAATAATAATAAATGGCACAAAACCAAAGAGGGTGCCTGCTGGATGTGATGTGCTTTGGGAGAAAATTCAATATCCCGGTTGTCTCTTGCAGTCCTTCTCCTCTCTGTCCAGCAGGGAAATTGCACAGAGAAACAAACCAACAAATAATCATTTAACCACGCAGCGCTGCCCTGCCACCTTTGATTTGGGTTGCAATATCTCAGCGAGGCTGGCGGCGAGAGGAGGAGGGAGTGGTGGGGACAGGGATGGGGACAGGGGATGGGGACTCACCTCCGACCACTCCCCGGTAATCCAGACGTACTCGCAGGGCGGCAGCTGGCAGCTCTCAATCTCGGGGGGCCGTTTGCTGGCGTCGCAGTAGGCGCTGCTCTGCTCCTGCTTGCTCTCGTCCATGCAGACCACCTTGCGGTACCGAGACGCCTCACCGCACGTCTTCACGCACTGCTTGCAGGAAACAACAGCTCACCCAATGCACCAGGGACTGCAGCAAATCCACTCGCACCCCAGCCCAAGCACATCCTTCCTCTGCCGGCCTGAGTGAGCCTGTGGCTCTGGGCTTGGTGCGGGCATCTCATTGTATCAATTGAGGCAAATCTAAGGGCAGGGCCAGCCTGTGCCCGGCGTGTGACAAATCATCCCTGCTCTCTGGAGGTGCCTAGGCAAAGTGTAGGGATAGGGAGGAGCAGAGTATGGGATGGGGCAGGTGAAGGATCCAGCTGTGACAGCAAAAAGAGATGCAGAGGGGCCACGTCAGGACAAGGGGGGGAAAAAAGGGGCCAAGCCTCATCATTTAGTCCCCTACTAAATAGAGCCGCTGGGAGAAAGACAAGGCAGCTGCCCCACGCATGACACAGGTCGTCACGCCCCTCATTGTGCCTTGCCAGCACCCTTCTGCTTCCTTTCTTTTCTGAGTGCTGCCCTGACTGACGCTGAGACCGACCCAGGCTGGCCAAGCACAAACGCTCCCCGGGGTCTTCTGGGGACATGAAGGGCTCGACTCTTTCTCTGCGCATCTCGGAAAAACAGCCTGGCTGTGAGGCTGCGCCTGCCACCCGCAAAGTCCTCGCAATGCTCCCGGGAGCAATTTGTCTTGCAAATAAAAACAACAACTAAAGCAAAATAAATCACTGGAAGAGTGACTGTCCCAGTAAAACCATATTTTCTTAAAGTTCTCATCTGTAATAGGCTTCTAACGCTTTCAACTAACTGGATTAACAAAGAGAAAAATGCATGAAAGCAATTATTTTATGGAACGTGCAGGAAACTTCTTGCCCTAAGGAAAGAATAAGACGTCCAACCAGACCATTCCTATCAGCACAGGAACACCGTTTGAAGTCACCTAGGCTTGGAGGACCGTGTCAGCTTAATCTAGTTACAGCCTTGCCATCTGAATGCTGCCTTCAGCCTCCCTGAAGCAGCTCCTGCTCTCCTGGCTCACCTGCAATTAGCAAATCTTGGAGGGTTCACCTAATTGCAAAACGTAGGCACCGTCAGGCCCCGCTTTCCGTAATTAGCTGTCAGGATCAAGATGGCAAATTATTTGAGGGCTTTAAAACCCCAAATCAATACACAGCATAATATTTGTCATAAATACCCAGTAAGCACGCAAGCCAGGGGGCGGGAAGGGGAGCCAGCCCTACAAAGCAGAGCTTATTCCAAAGGAATAACTTGGCAGCTCTTAGGCAAGAGGCAGCATTGCAAAATCTGCAGTTTGCCAGAAGACCCCAAGGGCTTCGTGCGCTTTCAACCTTATTTACTCTCTTGCTCTAAGTCCTCGCAGTGGAAGTTGCTTCTAGGTCTGTGCCGAAACACGGCGGTGCTACGGGAGCTGGAGGAATTTGCTGGAGAGGGATATAGCCGGGGAGCAAAGAAACTCTGCTGTATTTGCCCATTTCTGACATATTATATAAGGAAAATATGGAAGTGGGCTATTGCAAATAACCCACGTGGCTTCCCTGAGCAGGCACTCACTGCAGCGGGGCATGGCTGTGGGATGCTCAAAGCTCCCCCGGTCTCACATTTCCCCTTCCTCATGTAAACTTAAACCTAAATTTGATTAACTTTAGGTGGGTGAACAATCTCTTTGCCATCAAAAGGTCTTCTGACACTGGCCGGGTACAGCTCTCACATCCCAAATGAGCCCATCCTCATTTAAAACCATTGATTGCTGATGGGAGATTGGCACTCTCAAACATATGCCACCCTCCTTTGTTTTTTCTCTGCAAATAATGGTCATATGGATAACTGAAGCTGTGCCAGCTCTGCACATCTTGCTACCATCAGTTAATTGAAGTTTGATTATTTGTATTTTGGGGGATAAATGGCAATTAAAATAATTCCGCTGAGATATTAAATACAGTACAAAGACAGAGAGACCATAATAATACAATTCAAAGAAACATTGCGGAGGTTCCAATCAGCCACAGCAAGGTTATAAAACAACCCCCAGAGAAAATGGACAGCTCAGCTAGCATGGAAAGGTTGTTTTTGTCCTTTGGAATGGGGACAGATTTTGTATGAAATCTTATGTTCATGACCGATCGAAACCTCACATAAAAGAGCAGCAGCAGGAGTCAACAGGGGTGGACAGCAAGAACTTAAAAACAGGCTAGGCATGTGACAATATTTGTCTCTTTTGCCCCATTTCCCAAATTCTGAATTGTTTTCCTGGCAGTTCAAGTTAAGGACTGTTTCAAGCAGCTCTGCAGCTATTTTAGACAAGTAATAATAACAAAAATTTTAAAAATCCCAAAGGCATTGCTTTGTGCAAGCATTCATTGTGTTTCTTTTTTTTTTTCTTTTTTTTTTTTTTTTTTTTTCCCCTAAATCTAACTCTGAAACACAGTTGGGAAGAAACCCCCCACTTCAGACATCCCCTGGGTGACTCTGGAATCCAAATCATGCAAGGATGGCTTAATTTTCCCCTGAAAAGAAAATGTCAAAGATTCAAGAACTACATTGCAGCTTCCAGAGCTGGGCACTGTCCCTCCCCACAAGCCCATGTAAAAAAACTCTCTATCCACCATTTTCCCCTCTTTCTCTGTGACCCTGCCCTCACTTTTACTCTGACATTACCCAGGCCCTTTCTACTGATGTTCTCGTCCCTGGTGTGGGCACAGCTAATTAATGGCGATACTATAACAGATCAGTAAATGGTTCCCAATAAGTTCCCTTTTACTTTTCATCGGCAAAATGAACTTTTTCTAAACAACAACAAAACGGAGCAATAAAAAAAAAAAGAAAACCTCTTGACAGATTCCCTTTAAAGATCAGAAATCAAGAACAAGACAGCGCTGGGATGTTATTTTGCATCCTGCCCTTCATGTCAATTAGGGCTCGTTGCTCAGCGAATGCTAATGCAATCTGTGTCTCCTCGCTACAGATAACTTGCAGCCAGGACTTACGGCTGGGGAGGAGGTGACGTTGCTTTTTTCACCGGGTACATCAGAACAAAATAAGAAGTGCTCAGAAGAACTGTTTGGGATCAGCCGAAGGGGGGAGCTCGCATCGGGTGACACTTGCACGTTTCTATTAACCATCATTTATGGATGAGGAAACTTTCAAGTCACCCTGCTAACAAAGCTCCCCTGGAATAAAAAGCTGGGTAAAACATTAAGGATTTCCTTGGTGCAGCGGGGAGCCCTGCGGCTCCCCTGGCTCCCCCCTAGGGCTTGGGGTGGGGGCAGGCAGGGGAATCTCACCACCGGGTTGAGAAGCTGCAGAACTAAGGGAAAGAGGACCCAGGGACGGGGTGGGAAAAGTGGCATTTTGACTCGGGCACAGCAGAGGGGAGGAAGCTGAACTTGTCTGCGATGTCCCGGTGGGGCTGAGGCACAGCAGCAGGTTTGTTGGATCAGCAGCAGCGAGCTGGGCACGAGCCAGCAGGGGAGGAAAGGCTTCAGGAAAGCACACACTGCGTTCACCGTGATTTATTTATTTTTTTTTCTGGCTGCAGTGCTTGTTGCACAGCCTCTGCAAGCATGAAATACTTTTTCTTTCATCAGTAGATTGCCTTTTCTTATCCTCCCCCTCTTTTTCCTTCTTCTCTTTTTAAATAGGGGCTCTGGAAGCGTCTGAACAGAGAGACTTTGCGCTGGCAGCACCTCCCCATCCTTTGTTACTGGAGCAGGAGGCCCTGTTTTGCATTTCCACCGCCTGGGCAGGGGAAGGCATCTCAAACAACTTCGTGCTGCTTCAGGACGCCCCCCCGTGCAACGCAGGAGCAATATAAAAGCAGTCTGAATGCCAATGAAAGCCAAGCCCCTGTTTGATTAATGTTTGTCCTGCTCCCCAGCGCTGCTCACCGCAGGCATCGGGGTGATGAGGACCAGGCTCTGATCACTCAGCTCCACCACCAGCGGGATCTTTGCTGCTCTCGGGGTGCAGGACCCAGCCCCTGCTGCCGAGCCCCTGGGGCCAGCCCTGGCTTTGCAGGGAGGGTGATAAACCTGGGGGGGCTTCTCACCTATGGGACAAAGGCATCCCCTGCATGGGAGTGGATGTGTCCTGCACCACCAGAGGCAGCTCCCCAAGAGCTGGTCCCATTCCCAAGGCTGGCAGTCCCCTGCACCGCGAGGAGGGGCCTGGGAGAGCGGCCCTTTGTCCTCCAGCCACTCACCTCCTCCTGCCCCAAATGCTTCTGACCCTGCCCTGCCTCTCCTCGATAGCGATTTGGGTAGCCATGGACAGCTAGCCACCTCCCGAGGACCACCAGCCCACCACCAGCCTGTTCCCCAGGACCACCAGCAGGCAGCTGGGCGCACACAGCCTCTGGCCATCCATCACCTGCACTGTGGGGTGCTCTCTGAGCCACCCCGGCTCTATCCCTGCTCCTGGATGGCTTTGCTGGGACCGATTCTGACCACCATCACCCCTGGGAGACCTCATTTCCACACTGCCCTTGCTGAGCAACAAGCTTTGGGAGCATCTGGGGCAGCTCAGTGATGGCAGCAGCTGTCAGACGGAGCTGGGGAGGAAAGGGACAATCACCGATGTCCACCCGTTCTTTCAAGAAGTGTTCCAGCCGAGGAGGGTCGCAGCCCAGCCTCACGGACCAGACCCAAAATCCGCTAAATATTTGCATAGGTCCCAGCCAAACACAGGGCAGCACAAAGCAAGAAACTAACTCTACTGGGGTATTTCTCCACTCCCCCTCCAGCACGACGCGGAAAGGGGCACAGCCAGCGTGCATTAGCATCCCTGCCCTTTTTTTTTTTTTTTTTTGGCAAGCCCTGCTTGCAACCCTAAACCCCCAAATAAAAGGAGGGCACAGGACCCAGACCCCCACCCTCATCCCTCCTACAGCATCGTCTCACGCTCGAGAGCCCGAGGGAGGCGGCGCGGGGGGCCCCACTTACCGCTTGCCATTCACCCGCTGCCCAGCGGTGCGTGGGGCACTCGGGGAGGTGACAGTCCCGCTGCGACGGAGGCCGGCTCGCCGGGTCGCACGCTGCCGCCTCGGCCGCCGCCGGGGAGCCGCCGTGGCAGTGCACGGAGCGCCGCTGGACGCCGCGGCCGCAGGACACCGAGCACTGGAGGAAGGGACAAGAGGTGAGTGGTGGTGGCCGTCGCAGCCGTCCGCGGGGCTCGCTCCCTGCTTTGCCTTCGGCGAGGCGCAAATGCCGGAGCTGAAACTTCCAGGCATTGCACTGCTCGCTTTGCGGGGGAAAATTTTTGCAAGGGCAGGGCAGGGGCTGGAATTCCTGCTTCGCTGAAGCCAGCGGGAATTTTGGCCGCTGGCTTCAGAGGGGTCAGGTTTTCCCAGACGGGATTTATGTTTGCGGAAACCTCTGAGATAGCAGCGGTGTTAAATGACAGCGAACCAGAGGCAGCAAGGCTCTGTGCGTTACTTCTCATGCACTCCGAACAAAAAGGAAGAGTTCAAAGTACATCGACTGCCACGAGCATCGTCGGAGTGGGCTTTAAGGAAAAGCAAACTTGAATGATAGAGAAGAAAGAGTGCGGCAACAGAGAGGTAAAGTTATACAGCTGGAATTCCTTTCAGCACGCATCTGAACATGCACAGAAGTCAGGACGTGCTGTATGATTGTGAAAAGAAATGTCTTTTTTAAATTAGCTACTCTTTTCCCCCCCTCCCATTTCCTTCATTATACTGTGGGCACATTTCTGCCCACTTCTAGGCACAGCGAGAACAGCCTGAATTTCTCTTTCTCAGACATCTTCAAATTATTCTCTGCACTGCAATGCTTTTAACAGCTTGTTGTTTTTTTTTTTCTTTCACACAACATTTCTTATTGTTGTGACTGCATAATGTAACATGTATAGCAATACTTAACTTCTCTCTGCTATGGATTCTTTCTTGCTAGGTCTTAAAGTATATTACAGAGATGTGGAACAGAAGGAATTTGTGTTTATAAAAGAAAGTGTGTAAAAATCAAAGGCGTTCATTTAAAACACAGCTATTACAATTAACTTTTGCTGAATTAACAATTAGTATAAGCATCCTTATTAATATATTATGGGGGAACCTAGCAAATGAGATTGTGGCCTGCTATTTCAACGCCCCTTGAAGCGAGTTTTCTCAAGGCAGGGAATTTAGCGGCGCATAACAGGGAGGCAATCCTCCCCTGTCTAGTTCTGGGGAGCATTCCTCCACAGTGCTTCGCTATGCAAATACCCCATAAAGCCAAAAGGACCTAAGAAAGCTGACTGAAAACTTTTGCCTGGCTTCAGAGATTTGGAAGTTTTGTTTGTTTGTTTGTTTGTGTGTGTGTGTGTGTGTGACTTGGGAAAGTAGCAGCTAGATTTCTGTCACTGCTGATGCAAATGCTTCCCATATGCTGCGCTGCCTCCCTGTGATTAACAGCGCTGTTTGTCCTACGCATTCCAGAGGGGATGCTTAAACTGAATAATGGCAACGAACTTGCTGAATAATACGCACCAGGATGCATACCATGCTCTAAAACGCATTTTGCATTTATCACCCACCTAAAAACCACGTGTCCAGGAACCCCGTGATAAGGGAGGTTGCGCTGGGGTGCTCCAGAGGGGCTGTGCCGTGTGCGATGCCCGGACAGCACAGGTTTGGGGAGCGGGATGTCAGTCCCTGGCAGTGCAAGGCTCCAGGCAAAGCCCTCAACTTGTTCTGCTCCATGCTCAGGGTGAAACTTTCCCCCCACCATGAAGCTGAGGGGGCAAATATTGCCACCTGGCCCCATTAGCAGGCAGCCATGCCATGGGAGCACTGCACGGGCTCAGGGAGCGAGATCCCCGGGACCGCCGTGTCCTGAAATGTCCCTTGGGAGAGATGCGAAAACACCCTCCTGCAAAAAGCTTTTCCTTGGCTGCTTGGCAGCGGGCACAGGGAGGTTCCCCCTAGCCGAGGGCTCAAAGGCTCTCCCAGGGCACGCGGTGGCCCAGGAACCACGGTGCCCTCCAGCCGCACGGGGCACCAGCGCTGCTGTGCCCCGGCTGCATTTACAGCAGGCTTCGAAATCCCAGAGAGGCATTGCAGAGGCATGAAAAGGCAGCATCTTGAACCAGTTTCATCCCAGCTGCTTTAATCCAGAATACCGGTCAGTAACCTGTCCTGGGCAAACACAGCCAGCTGGCTCTGCTGAACACTACAAGCAGAGTGGATCTGAAGCTACCCAGGTTGGGGCTGCCAGCTTGTGCTGTACCCGTATATTCCTTTCCCTATGGGATGCCAGGAGCCAGGCAGCCTGTTTATCCTTCCTGTGGAGTCCATACGTTTCCCCAGGACTGCTCCTTTTTCTACTGAGCAAGTCTACCAGCAAGCTGCAGAGCACCAGCGCGGCTGTGGAGAAGCTCTACCTTATGAAAACACAAGGTGGGATTTCAGCCCGTAGCTGAAATATGTAAATGCCAGACGGCAGAATAAATATTGGTATTTTTACAAAGTGAAAGGTAAATGGCCATAATTGATAGCATTTAGGAGATACAAACACATTAAATCTGACATTTCGGTGCAAACACAAGCAAATTTAAACCTTGGAGAAAAAGACTTTTTCTTCCCTTCTGATTATTAAGAGATATTAAAAATGCTTTGCTGTGGGAAAGCAGATTCATAACAATCCAGAAAAGAATTACCCAGCCACTGAATACAAAACATCCAGAGAGAAAAGCACCTGGGAGCAGAGCGCTTGGCTCAGCCGGCTGCTGACGGGGATTCGTCTTTAATCTTTTTGAAGCATTTCCCAAAAGGAAAGGAAAAAACTAAAGGCACATGCAGCACATGTTCTGTGCATCGACAGGGAGGATGCACTTGTATGGGAAAGCCTTGCCTTAGTTCTCACACAGACTTTTGCTGGCTTACCCGTGAGCCAGCAAAGGTGCCCAGCTCACAGCAGCTTGGCTTTGGGATTATCTTTACGTGCCAATCAGGCCTTCGGAAAGCTTGTTTAATAATACCTAAAGCAAACTGACCGGGCTCCTATGAACAACTTCAGTGTCACCTCTGATGGGGAAGGTGATGCCACATTTCCGTGCCCACTTAGGTCCCGACCTACTGGCTGTCAGGGTGCTGAGCCCCTGCCTGTTTCATAGCCTTACCCAGAAGTCTGGCACCTAAATCCACTTCGGCGTTAAATCTTTTGCAAAACCCCACAAGCCTTGCGCATCCTCTTGCAGGGACAAGCGCGCTCCTCTTAGAACTGGCAGAGGGTGCCCAAACTGCTGCCCTGTTTCCAAAAAATGCTTTGGAGGAGAAACGGAGGGCGGGATAACAACAAGCCCAGGACCGAGCTGGTGGAACCACCGCAGCTGTGCCGCTCCCTCCGGAGCCCCTCTGATTTTCGCACGCAAAGACAAGAGCTGAGTTGCATTCAGCACGCTGCGCTTCCTTCCAAACTACTTCTATTTCCTCTGAGGGAATAAAACATAATTAAACTACCCCGGGCAAGCTGTCTCTGCTGCGTTTGGGGTTTGGCTTTCCTGCTCATAAGCGCTTTGAGGCCGGGGTTGATGTTGCAGTGGGTGCTTCCATGCCGAGCACCTGCAGCACCCTTGGTGCGGTGCTCAGCGCTCAGAGTGTGCTGGGAGCGCGCTGCCTGCTCCTCGCTGCTCATCAGCATACAAATATTCCTTAATTGCCTAGTCACAAGAGATTACCTCAGGCCATAAATCACCTTGTCCTCCAATTAAGTTGTGTTTCTTTCTCCACTTGCATAAAATTAACTCCAATCATGCGGAGGAATGTTGGGAATTTTGAAACACTTACTTTTATCAATTAAAATTAGCGCGTTTTAAAGCAATCGACAGACCATTACATTATTATGTTTACAATTATTAGCCTTAAAAAAAAAATTGCTTTCAGCAGCAGTCACTTTAAATAAGGTGCAAATCGGATATGACAAGTGCATATAATAGCCTTTTATTTTCAATCTAGCTTCCTATATAGAGTTGAGGGTTTAGTCCTGCAGATAATAAAGCAGGGGGTTAATTGTCAATATGGGAGCAGTGCTCCCATACAGAGGGTGCCCCTGGGTGCTCTCAGTCAGACCTGGTATAAAGGACCCAGGTCTCAGTAGCTGAAACTCCACGGTGAATGTACACTTATCCCTTAACAAATGCAGTGGCAAACACTGCTATCGCATGAATTCAAAGGTAAGCATAAAAAATAAAATACAAGTCTGAAAACAATCATAAACATCAATGGGTTTATTGCCTTTCTTAACAGTTGACATTAAACAACAATATGCTGTCCTAGTCCTAATGTTCACCTGTGTGCCTGTCGACACGTTAAGGATTTATCTTTTAGGGAACTTGCATACAGTGAGAATTGGTGTTTTGTACCTGAATGTAGAAGACAGATCGCAAGAGAACACGATGTTTTACAAGGTAACAGTTCATTTAGTCTGGGATTTCAATAATTCTGCTGATTAGCACACTAATGAGGTAGACAGAGAATTGAAGTTCAGAGCTAAAAATGTGATGCAGCAGATTCAAGGTGAAGACAAAGACATTATTTTCAGGAAAACAAGGATTCAAGATATGCTTTCAGCAAACAAGATGCTTAATAACTCCAAGCGCTTTCGCATTTCCAGCAGCCTCTGCTCTATGCATCAGTGCCTGACTTTTTAATGAAGCAAAATTAAGTGATGAGCTTATTAGGAACAAAAGGTAGTGAAAAGCATTTTTAATGAACAGCTCTGACTGTTCTTTAGGCTTTCCCAGGAAGCGGATAATAAAATTAATTTCAGATTTCTCAAAACTAAGGAAGATTTTGCTTGGATGTGACACATTTAAATAATGACAATATTAAAAACATGAATAAATAGTAGATTCTCTTAGTATTACATACTGTTGGCTTCTCTAGCGGGAGCTTAAAATATACAAGGAATTTGCTTTCAGTTAGACACTAAAAACAAGCTGCCACGTTTTCAGCATGAAGCTACACTGTTTTACGCCACCTGAGGAGCTGGCCCAAGACTTTTACCCTTGTAAAATTCAAGAGGACAGAAGTGATGGGAAAACCAGCTTCTAACCAACTTGACGGAGGAGGAATATCAAAGGGTGTAAAAGGGTATACAACGTGTCTCACCTGTCCCCAATCTCCCCGATTTCCACTTCGGACATCTGCCCCCTCTGCATTTCTTTTGCACATTGGGCTTAGCAAGGTGCTTGCAATAATCTTCTTCTATATGCCTCCCTTCCTTTGTCAAACAGTACACAGTGCGGTGCTTTTGGCCCCTTCCACAGGAGACAGAACACTGTAAATATAAAGTAACAACAAATCAGCTCTCACACAGGGCCAGCTACGCGGTTCCACATGGGCCATGACTACACAGGGCATTTTTGTTTCAACCGGACCAAAAAGCACATCCCCAGGCTCCCGGCAGCCCACCACAAAGTTCAGAGGGGATACGGAGGGGCAGTAAGTAACCCGCTGGAAATGTTCCCATTTGTACTTCATATCTCACGATGTTCGTGGTCAAGCCCCACGAATGCCAATATTGAATTGAACAAAGAAGCTGGCACTCAGCAGGGATAACGGGCTTTAGGGCTAGATTCCTGGCATTGCTCCTGTGGTTTCAAAGGAGCAGAGTCATCTTACGGGGATCAAGGCAGGAGCCCTCAGTATCTGCTCACCACTTGAAAGGGACCATTTCCATTTACCTTGGTATAAAAGGAGGTCAAATGTTGGTAAAAACCGAGAGTAAAGTGTGATATACACCTTCAGAGAGGGAAAATAACTGCACAGAGGACAAGGCAGAGGAGCAAAATGCAGTCTTTCCATGTTTGTTTTACTCTGTACCAGTGTAGACTGATTTTATTTTTTTTTTCCTGAAAAAGACTGAAACCAGGACATGCTCATCCTGAAGATTTATGCATTTTGAAAACAACTCAGAAGAAGGCAGAGCCTGAAGAATCAAAGCAGAAAGGAAACCAGCAGGTATGTTAGCTGCAAGCTTTGTAGTGAAGCAACGAATTTCAACCTCCCTCTGCAGGTTCACTGAACTTTTTCAAATGTGACCATTTCTGGCATGCAAACCCCAAGCAACTTCACTTTGATTTCAGATTAGTCTCCTCCAAAAGATTTAGGAATCAAAGGGGTCTAGAATCACGACAAGAATTTAATATGACAGTTTCTTGTAGAACAAGCCTCTTACTCAGCATGATGCACCCAGAGACTCAGTTTCAATTGCTTCATTACACGTTATGCAACTCATTACATACTGTATCACAGGCATCTTGGCTCAATCCTTGAGCACAAACACTCTGCTCCAACCATCTCTCCATATAAAATGCTCTGCTTCCATTACAGAAAGGAGCAAACATGCAGAGATAAAGCTTCCTCCTTCTTTTTGAAGCTACTCCATCAGTATATTTGCTAAGAAATAAATTACAGCCCAAATTCTTCCCTGCCTATGAATACATTTGAAACCTAACAAACTACAGATTATATATGTAGCAGTTCTGGAAAATCCATTAGACCAGAAATTGGCACTTGCATTGACAGCCGTGATTATTTTAAATTACAGCACTACTTCCAATCATTCAGCCCCCGTTGTGTTAAGAGGTATACAAAGAAACAGTGAGAGAGCAGTAACTTGCTCCAAATGGAAAAGTTCAGGCAAACGTGAGAGAAAGGGATGTAACTCATAAGATCAGATGTTGCTGCTTAACAGCTTATATAAAAGCTTTATGTACAAAAGTGATGCCTTGAAAAAGGCTGTTTTCCCTGTTGTAAGACCGCTACCAGACCGACACATCCCCCGAGGTCAATGAGATTTAAGGGCCCTTTAGGAGGTCAGGGTGGATCCGGCTGTGTAAGATGGGTGCCCCAGGGTGACACCGATGGCACAGCCCTGTCCCCGAACCCTCATCCCCACATGCCCTGTGCTGGTGTACGTGGTGGTGGGGCTGAGCTCTCCTCAGCCCAGCTGCTATTTCACAATTGGCCAAGAACCCAAAGACCACAATCAACCATGCACTGGAAAACAGAGGAAACGCTGTCCCTTTGTTCCAAAATAAGACTTTCACAAATCACTGAGTTTCATAAACTTCACTTTTTTTTTTTTTTTTTTTTTTTTTTTTTTTTTTAGTATCAACAGGAAAAAGATCGAGTTAATGTTATTCTACTTTTATAAGCCTTCAAATCTCATCAGAAGTTCATTTTTTCATTCTTTCAACATTTCTCCCTGGGCAATGACCATCAGCAACGAGAAGAAAACATCAAGTCCCAACAAACTAAGTTATGAACTTCTAATACGTCCATCCTTACTGTCTTTGGGCTAAATGCCAACAGTGGTACTTCAGCAAAAATTCAAGTGCTCCTCAGTGCTCTCCGTACAGGTCAACACCACTTTAAGGTGACAGTGAAAACCAAAGCATAAATTCACACACTTGATCAGGGCTTTGTCTTGCCCCACAATCCCGAGCCAGTAAATGCAAAGTGCATGCTTTCTCTAATTTAAAAACACATTGGGCCTGGTATTTATTGTAAAGGAAGAGTAACAACGTCATTTTATAACACGAGTATGTTTGTGGGGACCTGAAGTTGTCTGATAAACATTTGATCTTGCAAATAATATGGTACCAGTATTTCCAAAATTGCTATCCCCCTTCTACAGATTGCTTACCTTTGGTGTGGAGCCAGATTCTGACATTTATCTTGGCATTCAATGCCACAACATGGCAGGGCTACAGGCACATTTTGGTGCACTTTGAGGTTGAGACATAATCAGACTAATTTGTTAATACTTGAGTGTAATTCTCAAGATGCTGCAATTAATCATTTTCTATGTCTGCCTTTATATACATTAAAGTTAGGCAGCTGTACGTTTTTAGATCTAAGACATCCATTTGGTTTCACGCACATGTGAGTTATGATCTCATTTGCTCTGACAGAAAATAGAGGCCGAATGACCTGATGCAACCAAGAATTAGAGAGCGAAAATTTCTCTGCGAAGGGCCTACCTCATAATTGCCTTCTAATTCTTCTCAGCTATTTCCAACTTTTATTTGGCACGTAGGTTTAGGCACATGTGAGCCATATGCACAAAATAATTCGATAGTGCTTAATCTCACTGCCATGTGACTGAGGGGAGCAACACACCTAGCTACTGCGGTCACCTCATCAGTTATTTCTGACCCTGGAAAAGCTTTGCATTTCATTAGCAGGGCTCTTTTCATCGCTGGAAACGCTGCCGCCTGCTTACAATATCTATCAATAACAATGCCACAGTGAGGTAAGCTTTGACCTTGCCTTCTTTAAACATTTAAAAGCACAGACAAAAACACTCCTCTCACCGACTCCTTTCGTTCGTTCTTCTTTCCTTCCCCCCTTCCCTGTAGAAAATACTTCAAAGTGCTGGGGGTGGACGGGTGGCTGGCTGTGGAACAGCGGCCTCATCCAGGGCTCTTTGAAGTCAACAGCGAGGCTCCTACTGCTTTCAGTTGTCTCTGGATCCAGCCCTGAAGGCGCAGCCAAGGTATTGTATTGACTTTGTTCACTGACCAGCTCCCTAGAGTTGGGGATCACGTGCACTCGGACATGCCCATGGCCAACCTGCCTCTGCCAAAGTGCTTGGAAACATCACTCTGAAATGCTGTCTCCAGCCTGAGGCAGAGGCACGGCAACAAATATCAGCACCCCTAATATCTGGACCTGGGAGAGCAGCCATCCTCTCCCCAGTGTGTAGGATGGTGCGAAAACAACACATGGTGGTGGTTCTTAATGCGGCACATAAAATAACAGAGAAGGACTATTTCAAAAATAAGCCACAGCAGTTGTGCTAAGGATGCTAGTAAACCTTCCTCTTGCAATCATCTTTATTATCTCCTTAAAAGGACCGCAGTCACACCTGGTGCTTTACATGGAAAATAAGAATAAAAGGACTTTCCTTACAGCATTAGGATCAAAGCTTTTGAGCTCAGATTTAGGGGAGTTATGCTTATTGGCATGTTCACAAAACTGATCACGCAAGTACTGTGGATGGCATGCTGCTGATTTCTTCAAATAAATACACCACTTAGTTTAAATAAATGCCAACAAAAAAAAAGTTTAAATGAATACAAGAAAAATATTTCCATACCAACTGTTTCCAGAAAGGTCAGAACATGTTGCTAAATCTCTCCTGCAATGCATTTGCTCTGTTCCAGCACACGCTTGTATTTTTGTTTCCACAGAAATTTGTTTTCTGTTTCAGAGTTTGGGAATGACGAAGATTTTTCTACTTTACCAAATACGTGCAAAGTGCTTTATACTAATCCTCACTGCATTTCCTACTCAGCCTTCCTGGAAGATGAGGGTACACCTTGTTGAGTAAGACCTTTCTAGAATAAGGTGGCTGCTACCTGATTCACTGGCTAGGAGCAGGGGAAGGAGCAAACAAAAAAACAGAATACATATCCAAAACCCTCTTAAAAACTTGTACACAGTTTCTGGCTGGCTGGGCCCGGGTTCTGATCCCGTGCCAAAGCTGTGCTGCTGAGAGTATCGCCAGCCCCCCCAGCACCAAGGAGCGGAGAAGCTCTGCTGTCGTTAACTTTGTGCACCAAATGTCCACCTAACCGCGGGGCAGAAATTTAAGTGGCAAAAATCTGGGTAAGTTCTCCACCAAACATGGAAACTTTCAGAAAATGCTGTCAGACTGCTTTTCCAGGCCCTGTGCATCAATGAACGATTTGGGAGGTATTTGAGATAATAAATGCAAGCTGTGGTGATCACCCAAATGAATTCCCCAAGATAGGTATGCTCAGATAGCTCGGGAAGGGCAGCGGAGGGGGCTGGGAAGAATTAGGCTAAAACGTCTTTATCAGATTCTGCCAGGAGCAACTTTTCAGAGGAACTTAAAATAAATCCTTGTAGGTTTAGATTTCCACACATTAAGGATTATATGGAAAGTGAGCGCTCGTAAGTAAGCCCTCATTCATCCTTTCCAACAGTCTGAGCTGAAACATGTGCTAGATGAAATAAAACAGAAAAAACCACGAAGTCCTACAGCACTGTTTCATACTCTTACATCCCCTTTGCATTAGGAGCTGTGCTCCTGAATGTCAGCAACTTCTCCCACTGCCAGCAGAGTCCGACCATGCACCCTCACAGTGACATTGCAGCATCCCGTTAGCGTACATCAGCCTCCTGCTACAACTTGTGCTGCTGCTACCAGGTGCTGGAAACTTTGACACAGCCTTGTGACATCTGTACCCCTAAGTCTCTCGAGCACAAAGGACATCAGAAGACATGCCACCAAGACAAGCCTGGATTGTCCCTAGCCAGCTGGCCCCTTACTGGAAGTCTTAAAATGCCCGAGCCTTTGTGTTATCCAGCAACAGGGGCTCCGTGGCACGCAAATGAACTCAATTAGCTTCAAAGCAGCAAGGCATTTTAGCAGGTAATTCCTTAGGCATTGGTGGGACAAGCACCAGGGTGCAGCTCCACATCAGGTATTCTCCAGTGGCTGCAGCCTTTAGGAGCTGGTTAGGAAATAGTTGCCCCTGGTTTTGCCCTACAGTTTGGGAGAACCTTTAGAAATGCCTATCTAACCTGTGCTGGCTTCCCAGAGAACCGCGAGGACTGAAGAAAAGGCATTAACTCCCGTGATTTCTTTCAGGGGGCATAGCCCACGTGTGCTTATGAGCATTGTCCAGAAATTGCTGTGGAAAACGTCCCGAAGAGCAGCACGTGAGGGCAGGCTGTGTCCCCTCCTCGCGCTGGGCACACCGGCAGGGGACACCCGCGCTGGCTGGCCCTGGCTCTGCGTGCCCCCCGTGGCAGCACCTCCAGCAGCACAGACTGCCCCAGGGGAAAGGATGTATGTGGGTAACTCTTAAAATTGAACATCCTGAGCACTTAAATCACTAAAATAATTCTCCGAGTTACGGTACCTCACGGGATATATTGGAAACAGGTACCTGCAGAAGCTGCATGCACCTCCCTTCTACAGCATCCATCTGCTAGGTAGCACCTTCTCCCCCTCTTTCTCCCACTCACAGCATTGTTACATCCCCTACAAAGACTGCCAGGTGCGGAAATCAGCAAGGCTGTGAGAGCCTGCTTTAAAAGCTGCATCCCTGCCCCCCTCCAAGCTTTTTAACTTAAACAGCAAACAAGCAAAAATCACCAAATAGAGACTGCAGGAGGACTGACTTGAGGAGAGACTTTTCCTCAATTAGGAGGAAATGTGTGAGCTACCTGAAGAAGCCTGCATAATGGGATGTGGAAGGGGCTGATGGATCCTATTTTTCCATGCTGTGGCACTTTTAAAAAAGTAGCAATTGAAGCAGCAAGCAGCCTCGGCTAACTGACACCTCGTTTTTTCAGTGAGCAGATGTATTATAATACCACTTAGAAGTACCATTCAGGGATAGGATTTCTCAGTGTTGGATGGAGAGAAACACAACATAAAGAGTTCCTCAAAGAATGCCAGCCCCATTCACAGGTGTGCATCACAGCGGGTGCTTGTAGGAGCAAGGGGCTGCTTCTTACTCCCCAGTTTTATAAAGAAAAATCTTGCCTTAATGCACCAGTGATCAAACACTTTGTCAGCCTCCATACAGTCTTGGGCATCAGGCAGATTTTCATGCGTGCTGCAGGCTCACTCGCCTTCCTGTGAGCTAGTAAAAATTAAAACATGAATAGAGCGTTAAGTGCCTTTGGAGCAAGATTAACTGCATTGTGTTTTCCCTAATGACTGCACAAATCTGTCACCATGAAAGGTAGAAACACAGTAAATATCTTTATGCTTAATATCCCTCATCACCACCCATTCTCGCTTCTAAATGGTACAATCCCTAGGATCTGAGCAACAGCAATTGTTGCAGTTTGGGGTATGCAGTGGGAACCTGGCACGCGGACAAAACACAAGCAGACTTCCCAGCTCCCAGCCCAGGGACCTGTGGGAAGTTGCTGAACTTCACAGCTCATCCTTGGAAGTGTTTCTGCTCGGATGTGTCTGCTGCAGTCAGACACGGATTGCAATCATTGCACAGAAAGCTAGTGCTTTGGGAGAGAAATGTTCCAGAAATTGCCATTTTATCATTTATTTCTCCTGTGTGTGTGTGTGTGTGTGTACAGCAGGTCTGCCCGCAGCCACGAAGGGGCCATCCATGACCAGGAGACCGAAGCCACTCCTCACTGAACAGCAATCCCCAAACCTTTTGGTTAAGCTCAGGCCAGCTGTGCGTGGCCTGGAAATAAACCGCCTCACTGAGAAAATGTGTAAGAGGGGAAGTGTAAAAGGCAGCCAGGGAGGCACATGAACTGCAGCCTTCCCCTCCATGGGGTCCTGCATCTCCCTGCTCAAGGGGCATCGCGTAACATCCCAAGGGGAGCTGCTGGCAGGGGTGGAGAGACCTGCTCGCTTCGGGAGGAGAAAGGTGAGTGTTTTACGGCAGGTTAGGACAGAGGCATGGATTGGACTATTCATAGGGTAGGAAACATCAGGGATTACTGATGCAGTTACCTGCTCTGACTGGGAAAGACACTGGGAAGAGAGGCAGCACCTGGGGGTGGGGGGAAGAGAAGAGGTTCAAGACACAAGGAAACACCTTTCCTGAGCCAAGCCCCTGGTCCAGCGAGCTTCTGCCAGTGGCAGAGACAGCAGGAGAGGCTTACGAAGAGCAGATGATCTGGCTGTTTCTGCAGCTCGTACCCTGGCTCTACGCTAACATTCACCCCTGGACCTGGGGGCTTTCGAGAGACCACTGCTACCTACTCCTTTTACTTCTCCGTCGGCCCAGAAGAGGTGAGATTCAACCACCAGACCAGATCCCACCAGGCACAAAGACAAAATATGAGGATTGAAACAGCAGAGAGCTGTTGCAGGAAATAACCCTGTGAGGTGCTGATGCAGCAAAGCACCTAAGCACATGCTCAGAGCACCGCAGCAGGGTCCTCGCCTGAGGTGTAGTGGGCGGGCTGCGGTGCTTGCAGTCCTGCTCACACAGCATCGTCACTGGCCAGGGGGGCAGCAGAACCGAGCCTACACGGTTATCATTTAAGGAGAAGAGGCAGCAAAAGACCACTGGTGATAATGGGCAAACAGCAAGAATGGGATGGAAAATCAAGGGCAGGCAAGAGGAAGGCAGCAGGCAGGCACGGCTCTGCCCCTCCGGCGGTGCTGGGGCTGGGTGAGACTGCACGCAGTAATGCAGGGCTGAGGCGGGTCTGGTTTGCTTATTTTTAAACAAAGCAAAGAGGTCTGCACTGTCAAAGGCCTTTTTCTGACGAGAGAGCCAAAGCAGACAACTTTTGTCTTTTATCAGCACACCAAAGAGCAGTCCCTGTAGTCAGAAGGTCTGCCTGACCCCAGAGAAGAGACAGACAGGAACCCAAGGGAGACAGCAGCTTTGGGGGCCTGGCCTGAGCAAACAGCTCTGAGATGGAGACAGATTGCTGAGGATATCCATAGGCTACAAAGTCCTTATTTTGGTTTGTATCAGCTTTATTAAATCTGTACTACATCTATTTCTACATGTTTTTCCAAAGACATGCAAGCCCGCACACAGAGCATCCCTCTGCCTGGGTTACGGGTGCTGGGACCTTCTGTGCAGCCTTCCTCTGCTGCATTTGTCCTTACCCCCAAGGCTCCCAGGGGTAGGATTGTTATTATTTGTTTTCTGACAATCCCTGGCACTACACAGAAATACAGGCTTGCTGCTGCAGCCTCGGAGCCTGAACCAACATCGTATGAATGAAGGAGAGGAAGAGCAATGTGAATCACTGGCTGACTGGAGAGTTCAGCGTGCCCATCACTTCATTTTCAAGGATGGCTTTGTTATTGCAAAAACATGTGTAAAGGATCATGCCGCAGCTCGGTAATGCTGCTGTCACAGCAAATTCATTTTCTGCAGAAGAGAGGAGGAGAACAGCAGAGCTATATACACTTACAACCCAATCTGCCCCTGGTTATCACTTGTGCCTTAGCAAGAGCTGACACACTGCCTGCTAAGAATATTATCAGAACAACGACAGGGAGAATATTGCTGTTGAAAAGCCTATTTTCAGCAAGCTTCACGGGGAGGGCATTTTGTAAACAATGGGTTGGGGCTTTGAGAGAATTAAATACAAATAACCCAAACTTTGCACTGTCACCCGTTTTCAGGTTGAAATTCCTGTGTGCCAGGCAGCCCTCGTGCTCCCACGTCTCCAGAGAGACTTTGCCACTACCTACAGCCCTGCACACAGCCAGGGAACCCTGCAAAGCCACTGGCTTCCAGCATGGGCTAATGGACTACAGCATCCGAACCCAAAACTGCATTCCCATTGACAGTAACAGGATTTGGATTCTAGCCAGTTAACATTCTAATTATTCATTATAAGCTTCCAGTTCTTCACTGTCAGCTCAAAAGGCCTGCCAAAAATCATGATAACCAGCACTTCTGCCTGTTTGATAAGAGCTGGGAAGCACACAGCACAGCTTCCCAGGCACCACGAGCTACCCAACCACTGCATTAGCAGCTCCAACTCTTGATACCAAAGAGCGATAAGTACTCGGCTGAGCAGATTACCTTTAAAATTATTATACTCTTTAGGAAGTAAACCACCCATCCACTGTCCATGGGTCAAATGCAAATGATTACTGTCCCACCACAATGAAGTCCAACAACTGACCCGCCCGACCCAGGGCAGGGTGCTGTGAGATATAACTGTATTTCCTTATCTGTGTCTGTTTCCTAACACGGAAAGACTGAGAAGCCCGTGACAAGGGAATTCGGCATTACTCACAAGTTGTATCAGGATACAGCGGACGTTAGGGTAAACTCTCCAGCACCGAAATTTCACAGAGGCTATTGCAAGGAGCAGATTTGCTCTGAGAG
The DNA here is from genome assembly GCF_009769625.2 of Cygnus olor. Lineage (NCBI taxonomy): Eukaryota > Metazoa > Chordata > Aves > Anseriformes > Anatidae > Cygnus > Cygnus olor. The sequence continues at coordinate 15,326,946 of NC_049178.1, forward strand.
GAATGGGTTGAGGATTGGGGTTTAAGGGAAGCGACAAATAATACTCCATGAGCATCTCCCTCATTCTGGAGAACATGGCGAGATTTCCTCTCGTTATTCAAGAGCATGTATAGACATCTGTGTTCACATCATAAGGCATTCAGAGGAGAAAAAAGACTCTCCGTATCCTGGTGACAGTCTCTGCATATTTTCTAAAGCATTATTTAATAAAAAAGTCAGGTCTATCACACGCTTACAGTTCTGCAGTGTTTAAATACATGTTCTTAAATAGCAAGGAAATAAAAGTATCACCTCCTCTCAGTCCTCTTTGAAAGTACATTATAATAACAAGGCACCTCACCAGTCTCCTATTATAAAATTATCATTTCCATACAGAATCTGTTTATTCATTTAATTGTCTCTTTAAAACCTGGATTTAACCAGCCAGATAAAATCGTTTGTTTACTGTATAAACTGCAGTGGAATTTTGCCTGAAGACTGAGGATTGGACTCTTCAGATTCTCTTGGCTTTCATTTGTATGTATTTTATAGCACTTATTTTATTCCAACTTGTGTGAAGCTAAGCCAATCAGATGCTTGCAAGAAATGAGTTTACCCAAACTTCATGATTCATACACTTTTAACTGTTTTTTTTTTTTTAATTATTAAGAATGACAGTTTCTGTTGGAGAACAAAGCAAGTAAACCATTTCAGAAAATTTAGTAAAAGTTACCAAAAACTAAGTATATGATCTTAATTTAGCAAAAGACTCAAGAAATCATTATACAAATTCATTTATGATTACATTCTACTTGTCTTTAATTTTTTCACTGTTCAACATTAACATTAAACATTGTAAATGTATGCAATATTTATATAAAATTAAATAACAATATTGGAAAAATAAATACACTTTTACATAAATACATAAATCCATACTGCTGAAAAGTTTCAGCTAATACTATACTCTTGTTTCAAAAGTGACCAAAAAAATATGGTAGTGACACTCCATCCAAACAGATGAAGTACGTACGGCTACAGAATGATGTTTGCAACCGATGACAGAGCTAAAGCAAATCAGGTGCTTCCACACTAATGAAAAAATTTGGACACTGCTACCTACAGTAGTAGCACGAGGTAGACATACACGTAGAGCATTTTGTAGGAGGGACACGACGCCCTGTTGACCTCAGAGATAAAATGCAGTCTTCAAACAGCTCTGGGGTCCCCTACGTCAGAGCCAAATGACACTTGGGTAGCAAGACCTGAAAAACCGAGTCACTTCGTGGCAGTGACTGGAGCTGGGCTTGGCGGCCCCTGCACTGGGAAGGGGAGCGAGGGGGTGCTGAGCACCAGGGTCCACATCCCCTAGGGGAGACAGGAGGAGATGCTGCGGGAAGGATGCCCCTGCCCCGACATCCCAGCTCTCTCTTCCCAGGAGACCGAGCGAGGGACAACCCACCAAGGTTAATACAGGCAAGAGATTTAGTAGAGACAAAGGATTTTTTTTCTGGGTAAAAAAAAAAAAAAAAAACAGAACAGCCAAATACAGGACTGCATCCTGCATTAGGAGCGCACCCTGCATTTTAAGCAGAGGAGCAGACACAGCCCTGCAGCCTGCTGCTGAACAGCCGTGAAGAGGCTGAACGCTGAGTGACACCAAAACGCAACGCAACTCTGTCCACGCCTGTGGTTCTTGCAAACGTCCCCACATGGGTAACAAAGGCTCACAGCACTTCTCAGCTGGTAATGCTGTGAGAGAGCCGCCGCACGGGTTGCTAGTTCTGCTTAGCTCTCCTCGCTCATTTGTAGCACCAACTATCAGCGTACAAGTGATACATTAGCACCTCAAATGAAACATTTCATATCACTGTCCCTTGTACTGGTGAAGCACCATATGAATACTAGTCCAGCAGTTTTATGGCTATTGCGTATCACTGAGGTATGAGAAAAATATTGAGAAACGTTACTGAAGGCATCCGTGTTACTGAAGCATCCACAGAAACTAGTGAGGTTATGTTCTAGCAAGACAACTTTTCAATCAAACCATGACGATTAAGGAAGTCCGATACATTATAAGAGAAAAAAGGCCTCTTTGTAAAGTGCTTTTGAGTCAAATTATCTTTTTTCTTCCATTTTTTTTAAATCTTCTTGAAAAGCTGTTATAGCAAAACACCCACTAAAAGTTGACATCTGTTTGAAGGCCACTCCAAAATGGGCCGGTCTGTGGTTTCCAGCACGCCAGAGGTGCTCCACACGGCACTCGCGCTGGCACGGGGGCTGCTGCTCTGGGCAGGGAGAATTTCTAAGCCGCAGGACTCAAAACAACATCTTAGATCCTGGCTCAGGATCTAAAGCCACTGCAAGAGCATCTCTGTAGAGGAATGCCGGCCAGACAAACTCTCCAGCAGCAGCAGAGAGATGCGTGAGGATAGCTTATAGGTGCCTCTGGGCGGTGCATCACACTCATGTTTTATATGGGAGTAGAAATACATGGTACGAATGCACACGTTTCTATGTAAGTGTGCGTGGGGCGGCTAGGGACATGCACATGCATCTATACACACTTGTACCTGCAAGGAAGTTGATGCCATTTAGGACAATTTTTCCCCTGTCAGCTTGTGTTTGGCAGAGAACAGGCAACTTGTAAACCAGTAGGCACACAGTGCAGTGTTGCCACGGAATATCAGCACAATTTAACTTCGATGCAAAGGTACTGCATAAATGCCAGGTTTAAATCCATATGCAAAGGACTCCGTGAGAACCAAGACTCGTACTGCACAGCACTGGCTCGGTGTAGCAAAATGGACAAAGTTGACTACTTAGCAGAAAACGCCTCTTAAATTAAAGGACTTGAGCTCCCCTAATGTAAGCCCTTCCTGAACAGGTGTTATTCTGAATATATCATCAATAATCCTCTTTAAGTGCAGTTTTAAGACACGAAGCATTAGCACCTTGGTTTGAAGCAAATTAAATTGGTTGTTATGGGATATCCACAAAACGGTTCACAAAGAGAAAGAGTTTATGGCCGTACCGAGCTCCAAGGACCAGCGCTCCAGGCAGCATCTCTAGGACAGTCCTGCACATTGCACTGCTCTCTGTCCGGTGGCTTGTCAAGGATTTCGCAGCTCAGATCCGTAAACCTTTCTCCGTTGGGGCGCTGACACACCACGAGCCGTGTTCTTGTCCCTGCCCCACATGGCTTTGTGCACTGGAAGTCAGCAGAGGACAGAGGATCACCACCTGGGCACCTACAACTCTCTTGAGTCCCCAGGGTTGTTTCTGTTCCCACCTCACCCTCTCTAGCCATGTCCCCACAAGCGGATGAGACATCAGCTTCTCTCTCCCCAAAGCCATTCACGCTGCTCCACAACAATATTGCCAGACCCACCAGGATTATCTGAGGTTAGCATCTCCAGTTGCTCATCTTGGATGAGTTTTCAGAATGGAGCAGTGTTTTTATTGCAAAGAAAGGCCTTTGGTTGAACTAGACATATCTCAAAAAAAGAAACCTCAATTTCTGTTTCCAGGCGAAAGCAAATTCTACAGATGTTTTCCATGACAAATGGAATCAAAACCACCACCAAGCAGTTGCTAGGGTTCACTCGTTTATCAGAGGCTGCCTTTCATGCTCCAATATTCCTAATTTGTAACCGTGATGTCTCCCCCTCCTCTCCCTTTTCTCAGCCATCCCCTAGCAAAACCCTTCTCTGCACAGGGAGCACAGGATTAACGGTGTACTCACCTCTCCCCAGTTGCCGTAAGCCCACTGAGGACAGGGACCGGACTCGCACGATCTCTGCTCCATGGGTTTGGTTTTCTCATCGCAGTTATTCGCAGTGTATCCGTTTTCATCCTGGCACACCACGACCCGCCGCTGGAACCCCCCCGCACACGTGCTAGAACACTGCAAGACACAATTGCCCATAGCTTCTCTGAGTCCAGGAATAATTGAGCACTCCCTGCTCCTTCCCAGCGCACTGCACCGTGGGAATGCACGGCTAGAAATGTAATACAGCTAACAGGCATTATTAACTTCAAAACTCTGCTGTTACTAATAGCAGTGCAATGACTTAGGTGCTGACTAGGCAAAGAAAATAAACACGAGCCCGGTTCTGAGCAGGTGAGTAATCTCCCCTGCCTTTAACGCGGTGTTTAACATCACATTCGTGCTTAATTCCCTTTAGAGACTTCCATGATAAAGTGCTTCAAACTGGCTGGGGGGGCGAGGGGCTGGCATTAAGGCTCTACTGTGCTTTGGCAGCAGCTCTGCACAGCTGTAAATGCCCCAGGAGACAGCCAAGAAACAGAGGCTGGCTTTTGCCTCATGGAAGATGATGTTATCTGCATGGAGAGCCTGGACGATGTGTGCTGTGAGGGAATGAGAAGCAATGCCTTCACCCTGCTGCAGCACTGGGGGGAGCGAGCAGGGAGCAGAATGCAAGGAGAGGGGTCCCTCTTTTCCCTGCACGGTGATGTTAATAATAATAGTAATAAATAATAATAATAAGCCTGAATTAGTCCATGAAAAATAAACAGAAATAAGAAAATCCTGGCACTTACAGCACCCCAGGGACCGATTCTCCACTGATTGCCTCCTGGTATATGTGCACGGTTTCGGTTGGGGCTGCCTCCGGGGTGCAGTTTCAGGCGATGATCGGGATAGAGGAAAGGGTGGATGGGCCTGCCGTAGTCATGGCTGTTTGGATGACAAGGAGACATGGAGCAGTCTTGTTCGGTGGCAGGGAGGTCGTCTGGATCGCACTCACTCCTGTCCACCAGCTGATCACTGTAATTGACGCAGATCACTTGTCGCGTTGCCTTACCTTGACCACAAGTCACCGAGCACTGCATTACAGTGGGAAAAGGAGACACAGTCACATTTCAAGCTTTGAACACCAGATCGACCACTATCACTAACAAAGAACAGCTGAAAACCTTAATCTCCCTGCTTATAAAGGGCCGAGAGCGACAGATTAATGAAGTCTATTTCCAGTACCCAGGTCTACAAGGCTCTCCTGTGAGAGGCAGCAATGCTTACAGAGCTCCACTCCAAGGCCTTCCACTGCCCACACGGTGTCACGGTGCACATTTCTGTGGCTGACGGCTTCGGCAGGTGGAAACAAGCGGACTCGTCGGCCACCGAGCCCTGGTCATCCCGACAGCTGACGTATCTCATCCGCGTCCCTTTCCCACACGTTGCGGAGCACTAGGGAAGAGCAACAAGCACTCCACTAGAAAGCTTCCTGTTATATGCTACACAAGGGCTTTGGAACGAAAAGCCAGTCAAATGCACTAAAAAGTATCACTGCGTCTACTGTAAAATAATCCTGAAAGTATTATGACACACGCTTACCGGTGTCCAGGATCCAAATCTCCACTGAGTCCTGTGAATGCCTGATAGGGATCTCTTGGCTTCGGGACTGTTTGGATGGGGAGGACAAGCTGCTATCTCACAGTCCTGTAAGGGAAATACAGGAGGGAAATAAAGCAAGCAATGAAGAATTTGCAGATGTTTCAGTTAAACCACCTTTTCTTCAATGCTTTCTCCTTGTGTGTTCTTGCTGAATCAGCAAAATTTGGAACCAGTGCCCCTAAAGGCTTCATACGCAGCATCTCAGTGGACTTTTAAGTTATTACAAACTCTAAAATCGGGATCCTCATAACTAAGTGCCATCTTCGTGCATTAAAACCAGATGTTTTGAGGCAAGAGATGAAAGTTCATTAAGAGAGCTCTGGTATGAAGCAACAGTTTTGTCTCCCTTCAAAGCTCCCAAACACTTCGTTCAGCGCAAGACCTGCAACCTACTTAACAAAGGTTATGTTGTTGAGCTGACTGCAGCCCTCTGGCTCCCCGTAGCCCGCCAGACTGCCCATAGCCACGTGCTGGTCTTCTCCACACACTAAGTGAGAGAGGGTTTGGGGACAGACACCTCGTGTTCAGCCTCGGTACGCTGCCTCGCAGGGGGCTCCAGTCCTATCTGGCCCTCCTGGGAGGTCTGGCAATAGAAATAACACACAGCCAGGACTTGATTCCACGAGCCTACAAATACTCAGTGCCAAACAGGAAATTAATGCTGATCTCCACTGCAAGAGAGAGATCGCCCGGCCCTTGACAAATGGCCTAAATCATTTCCGCATTGCTCTGATTTGACCTACACTGGAGATGTGCGCGCCAAACGGTCCCATGGTGTTACTGAGGCCAGGTGGGACAGGAACAGCAAGATTTACCTGGGTGTCTGTTGGCCTGGTTGCAGCATTGCACTCATTGTCATCCACCACTGACACGTAGGTGCCCAAGACGCACTTCACCGCTCTCATCTGGTAGCCTTGGCCACAGGTCACTGTGCACTGGGAGAGGGCAGACAGGAGAAGTGCTGGGTCTGAGGAGCTGCTTCAGTTAGAGAGCATTAATCAGCCCAGCCTGTGTTTAAGCATGTAGCATGAGCAGCAAAAATAAAATCCAGCTCCCCTTCTGCTTTCTCTCTACACATTTCAGCTTTAATCTAGGTCAAAGTTTTAATTCACTGCGCCCATCAGAGCCTCACATGCTTCACTTACTGTCCTCAGGAATGAAGGTGCGAGTGTTTACATGATTTGCTCTTCTGCACACAGTAAATCACAGTCTGGTAGAAGCTGCACCATATCCTTCTTTAAAACTGGTCGTTCAGCCCCACAGTAGCACAAACAGCTAATGAATATTTTTGCTGATGGGCAATAAGTCTGGCTGGGACAACTGGCTTTGCTGCTTTTTTTTTTGTTGTTTGTTTGTTTGTTTTTAAGTCAGAAGTTAACAGCTTTGTGGAAAAGAATATGCCAGAACACTCTGGGAGAAATAAGCAACTTGCATTTGAATAGAAAAAAAATAACTCCTCCCAGAAACTGGAAAACATTAAAAGCAACAACCACTACTCAGTGGGAGCAGTTTTTTTTGGTGAAAATTAGGCCACATATTTATGTGCCTAAATATGGATTTAGAAGCGTAACCTTAGCAACCTTTTTCTGAAAATCATGACCACTTTAGTAGGACACAGATCAAATTTAGCACAATGGGCAGGTGCTGTTATTGCTGCCCCCAAGTGAACAGAGGATGTGCACATCTGTGTGTGCAAATCCATTCACACAGTTAACATCACCGGGATGAATCCGTTGTGGAGGTACCTGGCCCCAGGGCCCCACTTGCCACGCCGCACACTCCTGCTGCTGGCACGTCTGCACCGACTCCGGCTTCGTTTCGGGGTCACAAAACCTGTCGTTTAACCGATCTTCTCCAAACTGGCACCAGGTCTGGCGATGTTTGTGCCCTTTCCCACAGGTGACCAGGCACTGTGAGGGGGAAAGCGCAAGCTCAGGTGGTGCCCAGACAGCACCTCCCCAGAGCTTGAAAACAGACCCGAAAACATTACTTGAATACTGCTGGAAAGATTGCTCTGGCCAAACACCACATGCACTGGAAAACACGTGAGTGTACTGCAGTGACACGGGGCTGCTCGGGAGCAAGGAGAGCACAGCCATGTGGGGAACTGCACCAAGGTCAGCGTGAGTCCCTGGAGGCTCTTCATTTTCACTAAACTCAACAAGTGGCTAAATCCTGGTGTAAGACTGGTTTAAAAATGTCTCAAAATCAAGGTCCGCGTACCATACCCTGGCATAATGCAGCCTCATGGCTATTTTCATCATTATTATTTTTTTCCAAACAATAGTTCTTTCTATGTGCCAAAGGACACGGAGAAAAGCACAGCAAACGTGAGTGCCAAGCAGGATGGCCAGGGAGAGACAGAGACAACGATGCTTTTCCCCCTGCCAAGGCAGATATAACCTGGCTCCAGGGATGCTTACATCTTCCAGCAGCTCCCAGCAGCTGTGAGATGTAGGGCAAAGCTGCAGCACTGCCCTCCGGGGTTCCAGTGAACACAACAGTGTGCCAAAGGCTTGCAAAAGCAAAGCATACTTGCTTCTGAGCGTGCATGATAAAGTTGCGTGTGAGTGCCTCTTCCAGCATCTCTTCTACCACCACAGCACTCATCCCAGCAGACACGTAGTTTGTGGAGAACAACAGTCAGTTAATGGTCTCCCTTTCCACTTAATTTCTTTCATTATTTCTTAAAACAATACTTTCATAAAAATCAGAGCTATTTGGCCACAAAGGTGACGAGCAGCCTTTGAAGACTACTTCCTACATCCCCAGTCCTGCTGCAGGGAAAGCCTATTAAGGTACGGCTTTGTTGCATTATGAAGGACACCAGCTGCAGTGAAAGCAGTAACGGTAATAAAAGGCAGGGAGAGGGCTGAGCAAGATATTAGTAGGGTAAAATCCTTCCCTGCAGTGGCAGCCAGAGCTGATAGGGCACGGCACTCAGGCAATGCACACAACACAACAGGGACGAGCAGAAGAAGAGGGGATGTGTCTCTGCTGGCAGCGGTCCACTGATGTGGGCCCACTGTCCCCTACCTCGGACCAGTCGCCAGTTTTCCACTGGGGGCACAAGAAGTCGCTGCAGCGCTGCACCGTCAGCTTCTCCTGCTGACTGCACTTGCTGTCGTCCAGGACGTCGTTGTAGGTGTTGACGCACATGGCCCGCCGCCTCCGCGTGCCCCCGCCGCAGCTCTTGGAGCACTGCAAAGAGGAGGCACTAAGCAAGCATGCTCCGCCGCCCTGTCACGGGCCGGGAGCCCATTCATCTCCTCCTTTCTTGCAGTCAGGACTATAGACTGCAGAAAACCTCCACAAGAACAATTTGTACTCCAAGTAACAGGCTATTACTTTATATATTCCTTTAAAAATCCAATCTCGCTAAGCTTAATAAAATCTTGCAGCAATGGGTTTCACAAATTCATCTCAGGTTATAACCCCATTATTACTTTTACAAGTGTTGCCTTTCAGTTCCCCCCCGATGGCTGATGCTTGTTCTCATTTTACAAGAGATTAATTCCCCCTCCCCAGCCTGCCCTCCCTGGAAAGCCCTGGGCTCATCGTTCTCTCGGTGTCAGGTCTGCACTCTGGGATATCCTTGCCCAGCATCCTGCTGAAAAGGGTAAAGGTGACAAATTTCAAAAGTCCTTGGCTGACGGCAACACAGCCTCCCGGCCCCCCAGCAGCACGGCCGGCTTTGATGGGAGCGCACAGCCTGCGGCGCTTCATGTAACAGACAGACCTCTGGACGTTTAAAAGCATACATTAATTGCAGAGGAAAATAAGAAGCATTGGGCTCATTCGCACTGCAGCGCCCTCCAGAAACAGCAGCGAGAGTAGAATGGCTGTGGCCAACTTTCACAGCTGTCTGCAAAGCAAATAAGCCCCAAGCGAGGAGGCGAGGGAGGCAGGCCTTACCTCGGTCCAGGCGGAGTACCGCCACCCTCCCACATTACAGTCTCCTGTGCACTTCTCCCTCGTGCTCGGCTTGGGCTGGCTGCTGCAGAAGCGGTCGTCGACCTTCTCCGTCTTCCCCTCCAGCCTGTTGTACTTGGAGCAGTAGATCTCCAGGGTGCGGTACCCCAGCCCGCACTGCGCTGTACACTCGCTCCTCCTCGCGATGTGCCACCTGAGCCGGGGAAAGCAACCATCAGCCCCGGCGCCACAAAAACCCACAAGAGGATCAGAAGAGCACTCTTAAATGGGAAGTTTTGACTCCTCCCAATGCTCTGTGGTCTCCAGGCACTCCAGAAATATTAGGCAATGACCCCTGGCATTACTTCTTGGAGGGAAGGAACAGTCCCCATCTCCTCCTTACAGGAAAGGAGCCATGCTGTGACCCTATGGGGTCCATGGCCAAGCACAGAGCTTTGATAGCTTTCTGCCCCACATTCCAGTGCCAGAGAGCCGCCTCAGCCACTAAAAACCAAAAGCTGAAAAACACAGCATCAGAAAGCAACCTGTACAGGCTCAAAGCTGTGAAAAGTCACTGCGCGTGGCATGAGGCCTTCACAAAAGCTCCAGCTCCCTGAAGAGCGAGTGCGAGCTGCCACAAGGCACCCAAGGCCCAGAGGTGCCAGCAGGGATTAGGCGTGCTCCCTCCAACCAGTAGGGACTCCCAGCCTGTTCCTGCTTCCCAAGATGGGCAGTACGGGGAGCTCACAAGGGCCCACGTGGGGACGTTTTTGGGAATTAAAGCCCCTGCTTCCCTGACTGGGTCAGCGGGGCCTGCTGCACACCCAGCGCCTGTCAGGGGCAGCTCCCAGGGAAGATGGCAGTGACATCCCTGTGGGGCCTGGGGACCTCTGGTCAATACAGCCGCCTGTGCAGGCACACAGCCCCGCTCCTAAGCCCAGAGAGCAACCGCAGCAAAGCCAGAAGAATAAGATCAAGGGGATTTGGAGTCAGTAGCAATCACAGGAGCCCTTGCATCCCTGCCCGCTTTTCAAACTTGGGCATTTCCCCTTCTCAAGTTTCCAACCTGTCGCAATGGCAACAGCTGTTACCGCGACAACCCAGCCTGCAGCAGCTCCGCAGCCGCCTGTTTTCACCCCAGATTTAACAAAGCAAGAGAAACCCCTCAGAAAACCCAGCAATGCAAACTGCATCGCCAGCAGCTGCTAAATGCCACCATATTTAAGCTCCCGAAAGGAAAACAGATTGCTGCTTAAAGGAAAATGGGTTGCGATGATTTAGGCCACACTCCATCGATTCCAGCTCGCCAGGAGCTGTCTGGGGACAGCCCCAAAACCACTCCACACTTAAGCTCACTCTTCACCTTAAGCAAATGATGATAAATCCAAGCCTTAGTGACCCTTTTACTTTGAGCACGTTTTTTCTTTGCAGGCTGTTTGTCGAACAGCGCTGAGCATTTCCTCATCTAAACAGATGCAAATTTCAAGCACTATGTTGCACAATAAGATTTTTCAACCGTGATTGTTTAAAAATTTTATAGTTAGCACTAATTTAATTCAACATGAGAGACGTGCAAATGTAGAAAAGTGCCTCCTAAAACACAGCTGGTGGGCATCGACCCCTCTCGGTTGACAGGGAGGCAACTGTTAATCCTTTTTTTTTTTGGTTGTTTTTTAAAACCTGAGACAGGCTGCTGAGAAAAGGGATTAAGGCCAGAGGTGAAAGGAAAGAGGAGTAAACAATAAATATATGATGTAATGTATATACATGAGTGAGTAGAGTGCACCTTAATTCACACTCCGTGCCACAAGGCTCAGTTATCTGGTCAGGCTGGGGAATTCGATCACATCTTTGGTCTGACACCGTGAGCTGGTCTGACTCTCTAGTACACACGGGTTTCCTTTTTCGTTCTCCTACACAGAAAAAAAACACATTGTTTGAGACACAGGATAGCCATCAAATCAGTTGTTTCTTTACCTCCTTTGACAGCAGTATTTAAGAGGTATTTAATTATGCTTTTAAAATCTCTTTCAGGAACAGATGTACAAGAGGAACAGGGGCAGGAGAGCTGCAGTGTGCTGCACTGCATTTAGCAGGATTTGCATAGGTAGCTAGGAACTGCCGGATGATAGACCCAGACCAGACACCCATAACCTTTTGCACCCTTAGGCAATGCGCAACCTTTTCAGTGCTCCAGCTGCCTCATCTGCAAACCAGGCTGCAGGACTTACCTAGCTCAGAGGGGGCTGTGAGGGTTCCCTGCTTTGCAACTGGAAAGCAGCAGCACAGTGCTTCAGCAGCACAGAAAGCAGCTACCCCTTGCAAGCTGGTATGGGGCACCACAGGCAACCTACTGCGCTGCGGCCAGGGAAACGCTCAAACACATAATGTGAAAATCTCCAAGGAGGCAAATGGAGAAGGATTCATCAAGGCTGCCGAGATTCCAGATGTACCCACTGCATCTTCTTTAAAGCCTTCCCAAGCACCTACCTTGGCAGAGCTTACTGCAGGGCTGCCAGGGGCCATAGGCATTCCAGTAAAACTGCTGAGGTTTGTCTTCAATGGGGATATTAAAAGTGTAACGAACGTCAGGATTGTACAAATTGCCCACTGATAAAACCTGAGAGGAAAAAGGGATAAAGCAGAGTAAACTAACAGACTTCACTGCCTACTGTTTTCAGTCCAATAATGCTCGGCAGACTTTTCCACACGCACAACATATACTTCACCTGAAGTGTTATTTCTTGCTCAATCCGATCTGTAGAATTAATCCTTTCAACAGTATTATCCGATCCGCTGTATTCGATCACAGCATTCCCAACTTTGATTTCCCTTTTAAACATACTGACGACAAAGTCTCCATTTAATATAAAGTCTCCTTGACTGTTAGATAAGGCTGCATAGGTGCAAAAAACAAGAACTAAAGACGCAGAATTAACTCAGAGGTACATAACAAAGTGGGTCATGCGCTCTCAGTGCTCCCTTCCACTGGATTTGGAGGAAAAAGTTAACTGGCACCCTTAAACAGAAGGGACGTGACGTAAAGAGAGCAGCAGAGGTCTTACAGACATCATGCCTACTCCTTTTTCCACTGGAAGCCTCATTAAAATGAAGGCTGAGTGCCTGAAGGTGTTCCTAAACAGTTCACCCATAACCTAGGGCGAAGAGACACCGAAAAGGCGCGCCACGCAGGCTGCTGTGGGCAGTCTGGATCCCAAGTGTAACGCAGAAATAGTTCTGCCCAAATCTTTTCATTTGCTGTGCAGATAGGGTGACTTTCATGTTGCTTCCAGGTGTGTTCTTAAGGTAAATTTCTGTGCCCAAATTGCCTAAACTTCATTTTCCAGTGGATAATTACACGGAGTTTGGTCAGCATCTCCCTCCCTCCTCCCCTCTTACTTTTTTATTATTCCAAATCTTAAGGTATGTGAAAGCACCGAAGGCTTAAAGCCTAAATGCTTTATAAAAGGAACAGTTTCCTGAAAACAGCAGTCTGCTGCACAACTTCACACTAATGCGATTATGTAGCTAATTTCCTAAGTTAGTTTCCCCACCATTTCACCCATCACAGCTACATTACTACAAAGCCTCTGTACTGAAAAAATCCAAACTTAACACCAAAACACCGAAGGGAAGGTTTTTACACCAAATGAGGAGAGAGAATGAAGCAAAACACTGCTTGGTCGCAAACAGTTGTAGATGGAGAAAAGCTTAGAAAGCAGACTCTATACTTAACCAAATTCCATACTTTGGAGGCTTTAATGTCATTAGGCAGTAGTAAAACTCATTAAAAGATTCCTTCCCATTACTGTATCTTCCCCCAACAGTAGGTACGCGTCTTAGACTTGATGACAACATCAAATTCCTCCTAAATTGTTAAGCAACTACAGGGTTCACAGTACTGAGGGCCCGAGATTTCACACTCAGTGAGCTGCAAAATAAGTGGACACATGCATGCTTCTCATTTGCTTCTCTTCAGGCCTAATATGAAGAGATGCTTTCCCAGCAATATTAAAGCAACATTAAAGAAGATTTGACTTCATTGCTTCCCAAGAAGATTAAGGGCCCTCCAAGAAGAGCTGAGAAGTTCCTTGGGGCTCCTTCTGGGGTGAGCCACTCTGAATAGGCACCACATGGGGAGGACTGCTTTTCTAGAAAAGAGGAGTGATGAAACCTCTCTCTCCCTCCCCCAGGACGGAAAGCTATCACCCCTCAGTGGGGTTTTCTGATGTGCATCCATGCTGTCCCATTTTGGTGCATTGCTGTGAAAGCAAGGGCTATGGCAGTGCAGGGACAGTCTGGGAATTGGCGGGGCAGTTTCTGCCTACATAAAGGGTTTGGAAACACGGACAGCCTTTCAGAGCGACAGCCAAAACTGCACAATGGTCTCCTCTACCTGCTTCCCAAGTGGCACAAAGAAGGGAGCTTCTTCACTCCCCTGACTGGGCTGGGAACCCCCAGTCCTGTTCCTAATGCACCCAGTTACATTGAACTCTTAGACTAAGCTCCACATTTTGGGAAAAGGTGCAACAACTCATGGATATTGCTGTCCCTTCAGCCTCTCTTCAGTCTGTGGGAGTTGTGTGTCCCTGCTTTTGGTGGATGCAGCTCGTCCCCCCCACACTGGTGCTGCTCTGCCTGGCTCCTCGCTCCCCTCAGAGCAAAGATGTTCCCCTCCGCACAGCCCTTTCCCAAAGCATGCATGGAAATCCCCACAAAGCAGCAGCACCAGCCTCTTGCTGAGCTGTCTTTGCAAAACGAGGCGCAGCGAGCTCAGAGATCTAGTAAATAAGTGACCCCGAGCGGCCGGAGCCAGGCATGGGGTGTGCAGAGGAGGGGACGCAGAGCCAGAGCAGCCAGCCTCCCCCACGGGCTGCCAGTGGACTCTGAGGGACACGGGCAGGACTTGCTGGCAAACCCAGCCCGCTGCCAGCAGGGATAGAGTCAGCCACAACGTGTTGCCTCCTCTACTGAGCCCAAGAAGGTCTTGCTACGGATTACTGCCTGGCATGGTGAAGAAAACAAACAAATAGCCATGCTAAAAGCTACGTGGTCTAACACAGTACTGCAAGCATTCTTCATCTGGCTCTAGAGATGTGCCCACAGGTTAGAGAAATCACTCTCTATGAATAGCCAACAGCCACAGGTCAAGGTATTGTTAGGTCTAAATCAAACCAACTTCCTTGGTGCATTTCCTTACAGCTATACAATATTGGGTGGCAGAGACAAGAAAGGCTCAGACTAAGTGAAATCTGAATTATTATTCTGATACTGCAATAGAAAATGCTTTCTACCCGCATCTTTCTAGGTATGTCACATTTACTGCTCAGCCAAGGCATGGTGACAGCAGAGGAGTATTAATTTGCAATTAGGACTCCATCAGAAGTCCCAAGTCTGGCTGCTCCCCAGCTTTGTGCCTCTGCTCCCACCCCACAGCCTGGGCTCGATCATCCCTCCTAGCCCCAGAGACCCTGCAAGAGGACGCTTCGCATCACCTGAGAGCCTCCCAGACTTTGCTGCAAGGATAGCAAAAACGAAGAGCAGGAGCAGGATGAGGCTGAATGTACTTGGCTGACATACAAGATACATTCTCGATAAGAAAACCTCCTTTAAATTAATTCTTCATCTCCCTTAGCAGAGAGCAGCCAGCAGATATATCAACACGAGCAGAAAACAGAGCCAAACTCGGGACTGAAAGACGCACTGCAACTCACCCAGATAGTTGTCATCCTCTGGTTTCCCTGAGTAACTGTGCTGACGCACATCAATATTTGTTGCACCAGCTGGGATGCGGACCACAACGTTATAGCCTAGAACAGATTTAACACCAAGTCTATTACACAGGCATTTCATTTGTTTTTTATGGGGGAAGGGGAGATGAGCAAAATTACCTCACATTACACAACCCAATACTCTTCATTTAGGGATAGCATAAATAGATATAAACTAGAATTTGCTATAGCTAGAAGGATTTCGCATTTTCCATCGGTGTTTTTGTAGATTAAGTGTGGTAATGGCTTTTATAGACCTGCATTTTTCACGATAAAGTTTTTAGCAACAGATTCTTACCATAATGCACCGTGTTAAATGTGCCCGCAACAGTTTTGCATGAAGAATTATCCCCACCACAAACACCACATTTATCTCTTCTCGCTTTTGAATTCAGCACATGATCACATCCAGCTTGCTTTAAGAGAAAAAAAATTGAAAAACGAGATTGAGCAAACGCAGACTGGAACAGCATTTACAAACCTCCAAATTAAGCCCCACAAAAGCTTTGTGTGGAGAAAGCTGCCGCGGGACAAACTGCTTTGCTTCCCCACGTTTCTGCGTTGATTTATAGTGCAGCCATCCCACACTGGTTACAAACAAAAAGCAAGACTCGGGAGCACTCTTTGCACCCGGCAGTGCCTTAGCTGGAGAAAACTTCTTGCAATTCGTCTTTCCCATCGAGAAAAGTGCCGCCCTGCCCCACAAAATGGAGACCATCATTGCAAAGAGAAGGGAAAATCATTACCCGGCAGAGGCCCTGCACGCAGATATCGTTGGTGTCGGGGCCACAGGGCGTCCCGTCGATGACGCGGTCCCGCAGCTGGTAATATGCTGTGTTTCCCGCCACACGGCAGAACAGCTTGCACCGATCCTTCATCAGGACTGGGGAGGGAGGAAGATCAGGAGAACGTTACCCACTTGCCATTGCTCCGATGGGCCCCCCGGAGGAAGGAGCCCAGTCCCTGTCACTTACTGCCGCTGTATTTGGGCACCCAGCGCACGTTGGTGGGCAGCCCGTTGATGTTGAAGTGCTTCCCGTCGAAGTCAGCGCACTGCTCGTCTCGGAAATCCTTCTTCAGCTTCGAGCAGGGCTCGGTGTTGCAGGACTTAAATTTCATTCGGCGCCCCACGCAGTATTTCCCACCGTTTTTAGGCCTGCAGGAAAAAAGGAAAGAGAAGCTGGCTGCACTGTCCCATCAGGGCTGCATTTACCAGTGCCTCCTGCATCGGTTTCACCTCTCCTCCTGGCCTCCAGACCCTGCCTCGGCCTCCTGCCTCCAACCTCCATCCCCAGCAAGCTTCTGCACGTGGGATGCGGCGCAGCGGGGAGGTTTTGTCTTATTAAAAGACAAAACAAAACATAAGCGATGCTAAAAAGGGATGGAAAAAGGGAGTATTTGCCCTCCACAGCTGTAGTGGGAGAAGAGAGGAAGAGCAGCATTTTCCTCCCCAGCTGGGGATTAAGCTTCAAGCTGAAGGATACCATAACGGGAGGGACCATCCCTCCACACCTCATCGGCCCTCTAGATTTGGAGGGTTTGCCTCTGATCTACTGGCTTGCAAATAACTGAACATCACAGCAGAGAGCTGCTTCCCTGTGGAGGCTGAAAGGCCAGGCAGCACTTAGGGATTTATAGCCCAAAATTGTGGAAATGGTGACACTAGACACTTTTAAATTGCTTCATGTCCACATGTTCCAGAAAGCACCAAAGACAGCCAATAAATACTTTACCCCCATTTCATAATAAGATGACCATGGTATAAACTGGGAAGAGCGATATCTTCCAAACCACATAAAAGCCAGTGGATATGCTGGGAGAAATCATCCTTTAAAATTTTTCCAGTCCCAGATTCGGTGCTGTGGTCATGTAACTACTGCTGAGAGCAAGTGGGCAGCAAACCACTGTGTACATACGAGGGTCTCTACACACAGCAAGCCCACAAGCTCCTCCAGCTCAACACAACCTTTCGGTGCCTCAAAGTACAGGTGCATCGACCACCTAGGAAGCCCAGCAGTGCCTTTCCTCCCACAAATAACAATTCCTCCCTCATATTTGAAAACTATATGTGACAAGAAGCAGAGTTCCTGTGAAATCTCTCAGTCCCATCCCAAATACAGCCGGGTATGATTTGTCCTCAGGCACAGCCTGCAGCAGGAGCGGTAACACCAGCTCCACCTGCTCCGAGGGCAGCTCTCACGTGCCTCCTGGAAACTCAGCACTGCCACTTGCAAAGCTTTCAGGTGCTTGCAATCAAGCAAGTAACAGTGACACAAAGCCCAGCCGACCACGCAGCACTAACGATAGATTTCATTTCACAGACTGCTCTCAAACTGCTTCCTAGCAAAGCGAGTCTAAGCCTGGTTTCTACCTCTACCAACTCAGCCTGTTCTCCACCTTGGTTTGACAAATGACTTGGACAAATAACTAGCTCCTGCCTGGCCCTCTCCAGCCCCAAAGGGAAATCCTGACCATCTCTGGAAGCCTCCTAGCAGCAGCATCACGCTCCAGACCTCGGTGAGCCAGAATCATCCATGGGGGAGTTAATAGGATTCATCGTTTTTGCTTTGAAAGCATTTATACCGCAGTAGGATTGTTGCAATCTGACAAAGCCTTTAAATAATGCAAACCTCTAACAGAGCTTTTCTTAAAAAAAAAAAAAGCTTGCAATGATGACATTTTTATGGTAACCACATGGCTTCCAATTCAAATCAGTTTAATTAATGAGACTTCTAAATACTGTTAATTAAAAAGAACGTGCAGGAGGCTTTTTTCTTTTTTAAAGGGTATGTCTAACACGATCCAAAGATCCCAAGCTATAGTTTCCTTTTCTCTAGACACGACACATGGAATTGAGATAACATTGAACACATGGGCACACCACAAACCAAACGATGCTAAAAGTTGCCATCGTGTTACAAACCATCAGCTTTGTAAGCATGGCAGTAAATCTCCCCACAGCAAGCATTTGGGGCTTAAGCACACTCACATTTCAAAAATAGCCCCAAAACAGTCTGACAATTTTAGGGTGTTTTTAAACCAGTATTGCTTTTCACAGAGTCTGAGTAAACAGAAAGAGCTGACCCTAAAAAATAAATCAGCCTCATATACCATCAATTTTTAGTGCCATGAAGAAATGCTGGATTCTTCAGCGCTGTGTAGTATTTTTATGGATCATCAACACCGTACCGCAGAGATGGGAGGGAAGCAGTGCACGCATAGAAACCTCCTTGTTCGGGCTCAATTTCCCTTATCTCTGACCCATCTATTTTATTAAGTAATGGCCAGTATGGACCTGCATCCATTCTGGCATTGCTCCCCTTAAAAACTCCGCAGCCCTGCTTTGCTGACCCCTCAGCTAGAGGTCTCCTTCAAGGCATCCTAAGAAGCCTTGGGACACGAGCTGCCAGCTCATTCATCCCCACACGTGCCCACATGGCCAGCTCAGACAGCTCCCAGCACAGGTACAGACTTTGGTGATGGACTAAAATGCAGACGTGACCCGACTCGCATCCAGAGATAACGCTCACCCATGCTGAGAGGCACTCCTGAACACGGGGCTCCTGGCATTGACATTTTGAGAAATACGCCTTTCCCCCGTAATTCTGTAGCTATGCCTTGCTTAGAAAGCAGGGCTCGCACCACAAACCCTCTACGTGATGTGCTGCAGCCCGTGGCTCTGTCGGGACCATCCAGCCTCAAATTCCCAAGGGGCTGCCCTGCCCTGGTGGGATGGGTCTGGTCTGGTCAGCGAACACATTCCTTAAACCTGTGTCCAAACACTGCCTGCTTCCCCTTCAGAGGCTCACAGCTTCCTACAGCCCTGCAAAGAGCTAAGCCATGCAGGTGTCAGAGCAACACACAGAGGCAGGAGCTGCAGCATGGTATGGGGAGGTCATTCTGAATGCCAGATTTAGCATAATGTTTTATTGGCATGCAAGATGCCACTCCAGATGCCGGTGCAGAGAAAAAGCTTTAAAAAGGGGAAACAGTCTTTGAATATAAAAGACTTGAAAAGTATTACTCCAGGTTGGTTTTGCTGCTTTCAGCAAAGCAGGAAAAGCAAAGACGAGACCTGCTCTGTACATTTCTGAGGTACTTTGAAAAACAAGAGAGGCAGGCATGTTTTGTTCTCGCCTCATTCACTTGCATCATCTCAGCAGCACCACGCTAACAGGAGGGAGGATAGCGGGAGCCCACACTATGATGACAAATTTTGGGGACAAAACAACAGATTCAGCACAAAGCTGTGTGCATGGTGCTACAGCAGATGGCTCCGTGCAGAGCCCTTCCAAGGGGTTTGAGAAGGGGCCAGCATCAGGTCCATGGCTCAGGACAAGGAGCTGGAAAATAAACAGTGGGAAGTGCAGGGGATTTCACAGGCAGCTTGGTGCCTAGTGGATATAGGTGTTTTTGAAAGTCCCAGGCAAAGCAATGTGCCTCATAAAACACCAAGACACAGAACAGATGCTATAAAAGAAGATGGAATTTAAAATCCTTTGGCTAGCCTTTAGGATAAAGGAGATTTTCTATCAGGAGAGCTATCAGTCCAAACAGACGCTGCTCCAGAAAGCAAGAATACATCTCACTGACAGCATCCGAAGTTTTGGCTGCACAGCTATTTCTGTGCGCAGAAAGGTATTTCATTTCTGTGTATCCATGGCTACTGGAAGACCATATGGCACGTGCTGACTCAGCACAGCGAGACAAGAACTCCTTCACACTTGGGTGTTTCTCGGCATCGTTTTAATTCATGGGCTGGTGTCCGGCTCCCTTAGCCTCACCCCTTCTCTTCCCTTTCAGCACTTGCCCAGCCAAGCTGAGCCAGCCCCTGCTGTCACTGTCACCGCAGGCACAAACTCTCCCATCAGCACTCCTCCAGCATGGGCTTCAAAGGCTCGTAGCAGGTTTTGCAGAGGGATGCAGAAGCCGTTACGCTGCTGATGGCAATCTCCTCGGCAATAAGCAGTTTAACACCAAAGGCGAGGAAACACAGCCCCTTCCTCCAGCCAGCCACTGAGCTGTCTGCCCTCCATCACCTTGCTCTGCCCCAGACGAGAGGCCAGAAAGCATCCTGCCCACCCCTTCTTCTTGCTCTCGGGGGACAAAAGGAAACAGAGAAACCAGCACAGTTCACAATTTGTGCAAACACCCTGCTTTCATACCAGTTGCTCAACCCATTACTAATATTTCACAGGCCACACATTCATCTCCTCGAAGCCCATGGCCAAATTCCCTGCCATTTCAAATAGTTCAGGATTTTGCATTCCAGGCTGATAGCAAACATTTTCACGCACCACTTTTTAATAGGGCACAGATTTCAACTGAGGTTTTGCTAGTCTGCACCAGCTGACACGTACCAGCATAAAGGATCAGCTGCGAAAGCAGCCAAAAGCTGCAAAAACATCCAAAGCAGGAGAAAAATGGTAGAAAACCACGTAAAAGATCTGGCCTGCAGGAATAGGTGCAAAAGCAGGGCTAAAATGGTGAAAAACGGATAAATAATGCAGCACATCTTATCCCCAGACTCCTCCTCTCCATCCAGCATCTTTCTGACCCACAACTTTGAGGAAAGAAAAACACCGCTGAGACTAAGCAGGACCCCAGTTGTACCCACTGGGAAAACAGGAGGCAATAAATAAATGCAAATATAACAGCTCTTCCCCCCCCCCCCCCCCCCAAACTGAATGGATCCCTTTTTAGCACACTCTACCCCCCAAAATAGAGCAGCACGTCCCTGTCTCACCACTTACTCGGGCCGGTTGCATTCCCGTATGGCCGTCTTGATGCCGCCGCCGCAGGTTCTCGAGCACGTCCCGAAAGGGCTCCAGGTCCCCCAGGCTCCATCCACCACCGGCGCCTCTCGCTCCTTGGGCACGCACATCCCAAAACGGCAGTGCTGCATGCAGAGAGATGGGGAAGGGTTGCATCACCTTTCCATTACCAGCTGGGCACCAGAGACCAGCCCTGACGCCAAAACTCACAATGCAAGAACAATTCCACAATGAAAAAGAACGAACTCATTTACTTTTTTCTGTCACCTTCCTTTTTTTTTTTTTTTTTTTTTTGAAAAAAAATCCAAGAGTTATAGCAGAGTGAACACACAGGGATGGCCTCAGGCAGTGATTTACAGAAGGAGGATTGAGGACAACAGCATCCACCAAATACTCCCTGTTTGCTGGTGCCGAACAGCATGGCAGCACTCACGGCACTGGTGTTTGGAAAAGCTGCTTATCTGATTTCCTGGAGAGCAGCGGGAACCGCAGAGCATCAGGAGAGGAGACAGACCACAGGGAAAAGAAGAGAAAAAATGCAAACCTCTCCACAGCTGTGCAGAGCCCAGAACAGAAGAGAGAAAGGAAATTTCTAAATCCAAAGGGCAAATTAAAAGAAGAAAAATGAATTTCTCAGTCCAAACTACTTTTTTCTTTTTTTTTTTTTTCTTTTTAAACTCAGCCATAACACGGGACTTGCCAAAGCCTGGTATGTGCTTGCGTTTTCCAGCTATAACCCTTGTCTTTTGTTTGGAAAACTGGTTTAAATTATCTCGGCAAGCCCCTGTCCCTGATTTTTTATGGTATAAATTGTGTTTCTTTGGGGTGTGTTTGCTAGCACAACTACACAGACTTCTGGGAAGGCAATACCTAGAGGACAGCCACATTCTGTGGCTGCTGATCGAAATGGATGGATAGAAAAATGGCATTTCACTCCCAGCGAGTAGTTCTTGTTAATGCAGATTGACACCCATGGACATGCCTATCTGCTGTCAAACGCCTAAACCTTTGCAATTTTGTGAAGCCCAAACGTTGCTGATTGCTCACAGATTAGAAAAAGTTAGAGACTTAAAGAAGAAAACACGTAGATGTATCACTAAAATATTCCCTTGCAGTATTTCTCCACACCTGAAGACCTTCATGGCAAAGGGGCTGAATTTACTGATGTGCTGCATTTATCCATCCTCTTCACTAACACCAGAACAAGGTTGCATCAAGACACACCAAATGCTCACCCCTCTTTAGACATCCTTATGAAGCCCCTTAGGGAAAGCAAAGGGATGGGGACCCCCGTGCCAGTCCTGCGCATGGACAGAGGTCCTATGGCTATCACCAACGAACAGAAACACACAATAACAATACAGCAGAGCTGTCCTGGCGGCGAACTTCTTGCAGAAATGTTGATGCTCCCAGCTAAATATATAACCGCAGTCATGCCTGGCACCACTGACCCAGAGAAGACGACCGAATAGCTAACTAGTGAATGTACACAGCCTTCGGACCGTGACGTGACTTAGACGTCTCCCATCCCATGGTTGAGAATTAACCAGGAAATCACCTACATCTCTTGATTTTATTCAGCACTGGGGGTTTGAGGGTGATAGGAAATCAAGTGGGAAAAAAAAAAAAAAGAGCAGCTGTTTTAAATAAGCAGCAAGATTATCTTATGGAAACGCAATGGTGTTTCTTGGAACCATGCTGTGAATAGTCTGGCTGTGCAGCCTTCGTGCCTTTTGTATTTTAAAAATAATTTCTATGTTGAATTACAACAGAAAACCAAAAAGTCTGCCAGGGTTCTCTTTCCTATGAGCTTACAGATCAGACAATGAAGAGAATAAAAGAGTTTTTGTCTGGAGCAAGTTCAAAATAACTAAGACGGACACAAAGTTGAACAGGAGAGCAATAGCAGGGACAGGAGACACTATAACAGACTTTCCTTTCCTTTGTCTTGCCACAGGAGTCCTAGATAATTCACCAAATCCAGCTCCCATCCACAGGCTGACTTTGGCTGAATAGATTAGCAGGGGGCAGACAAGTGCTGTGAAGCTTCATGCATGCATAACATATACGCTACCTGCTGCCCAGAAGGCAGGAGACAGAAATGATTACTACCCGTCTACTCTTCTTTTGCCATTCTTTCAACAAACCTGAAAACCGCAAGAGATAGAGGTCCGAGTTTACGACCCTCTTTATTTCCTTTCTTTGTGGCACGTTGATTTACTTCTCGCCCGTAACGCACTGGTGCTGTGAAACACAGTAAACCATTCTGACTGGTATTCACCCAAACGCCAGGCTGAGCTTATTTCTTGGGCCAGCGGTATCAAATTCAGTGTCCTCACATGCAAAATATGCATAAGCTAACGCTCCCATGTTGTTTTAGTATCCCTGATTTAAGAATAAAATTAGGGCCTGATTAAATCGACATCCCAGCAGTTTTAGCCAGACTTTTCTTAGCTATTCAGGCTCCCTCATTTCCAAAGATATCTCCATAAAAAAGGCATGGTATTTTCTCCATCTGCCAACCCATATATCATGGACTTTAAACATGCAGACTTGAAGTAAGGCATTAGTCAGCAAGCAGCAGTTTGATGGGGCTCCTGGCCACAGCAGAGTACCAAAATAGTGATTTATTCCAAGGAAAAGCACTCCAGACTCACACCTCAGCACTTTACAAGCCCAAGAAAACACTCAGGAGGAGAGAGTTGATGACAATCCAAACTTTAAGCTTGAATTAGATCAACACAGAGATATAAGAATTACTCCAGAAAGCCTTTTTTGAGAGTACATTCAAACGCCTAAGCACGATTGGACTGTGTTATCCTTTCTTAAGAGCCCCTCTGCTCTCTGCTGAGAAGTTCAGGTCACATTTGTCTAAATTTGTCTAGCCTTGTCAGACTGGCTAAATTTGTGGAGTGAAATGTTTTCCCTTACATAGGCTTTAAGAGCCATGCAGATGTACACGGCCTCTCAGCTAATGCATGCTAACTCAAAGGAAGTGCTAATGTGCTGAACTGCAGATGCTTGAACATCGCTCTGGTCCCTATCTGAGGGTAACAATGCTTGTCTGAGAAAAAACTGCAGCCCAGATTTTCAGCCTCAAAGTAGTCATTTCTGAGCTTCCAGCAGTGACCAGCACTCACAAATGGAGAAGTTGAAGATACAAGGTCTAAAGTCAAGGAGACTCCAGGGATGCCTAAATATTGGTGTGCCACTGGCTCCAAAGAGTATCACAGGAATAGGATTTCCAACCACAACTCTAAAGCACATTCTCAACGACAAAAACAAATGTGTTGACTGCTCTTTTCCATGAGAAAGGAAGGCAAATTGATACAGTGCCTGTTGTTTTGAATGAAATCAGTCAAGTTTTGTTGAACAAATGATTTTTCAGGCATACATATGCAGCAAAAGATTAATTCCAAAAAAAATGATCCACAACCTTTGTTTGTTCTAGTTAGGATTAGAAAACTAGTTAGGAGTTTTTTTTCAAAAAATTCAGCAACTCAATAAAAGAGAAAAAGAAAAAAAAATCCAGCTACTTTTCTTGAGATCTGGACAACTGAAAACAAAAAACTTATTCTAGAAACCACAATACTAGTTGGAAGCTAACATTGCACACAGAAATTGAAAGTTCCTATGAATTACTGCCAAAACCGTTCCATACAGAAAATGTCAACCAGTTCTATATTTTACTCATAAGTTGTCAAGATGAGAAGCCAGTTGGCAAATTTACGTTATGCAGAATTACTAATTACTCACATCACATAGGAAATTTCTAATAAAAGCATAGGGAAACTTTGCAAAAGTTTAATCAAGAGTTCATTTAAGGGCATTAAATTAAAAACTAACATAAGCACTCCAAAAAGAATACCTGCTTTAAACAAAGTTATACCAAGTAATTTTAATCACATTATCAGGGGTAGAGTTGACCCCTGCGTACCAGGCTTAAGACACACGGAGATGCTCTGGACTTCCACACTTGCAGGCAGAAGCTGTGCCCCATTCAGCCATTGGGATTAGGATGATTGTGACAGACAAGGGAGATGTACTACAAGGGACAAAACACCAGGTACTACAGACCTTTCCAGGCTCACATTCTGTCCCATCAGCCCAGGGTGTGTGCTGGGTACGACATCCTTTGTGCGCGCCGTCAATGTTAATGCACCAAAGTCGCCGGCACTGCATCTGCTTAAGTTATTGAAAACATCAAAATATTAAATAAATTCTTCCCATATGCCCTACTGGATAGAGAATCCTTTATGAAATTATCCCCCTAGGATTCATCTTTAAATCAGAAGCTTGACGATAACCTGATGGCTCATCCCACCTCTGCAGCCAGCGGAGCCAACAGCCAGCTGGTGGGAGCAGCCTTCGCACCAGCCCCCCCCCGCCCTCTTCACCCAACCCTGGGAGCTTTATTTCGCTCTTGCAACACCAGCAAGACCTAGGTGTGGAATTGCACTTACCATGTAGGGACACACTTGGGATCCAGGTCCAAAAATTAACTCGCATTGCTTATTGACATCATAAATCAGCCCGGGAAGCTGCTGAGGCAAGGCGTAAGTTCTTGATGAAGGTTCATCAAGCAAACACTCCCCGTAACCAGTGCTACAACACAGAGCAGAAGAATGGCATTAAACAGGAGGTGATGAGACCAGAACCCACTGCTTTTTATCTGAGTTAGCCTTAGGGCAGATGGACACCGCATTTACCCTATTTAACATGCTACAACAACTGCTGTGGGCTCAAGCACAGGGGTGTAGGAGGCCGTTTACCCATTCACCAGCCCCTCATCATGCTGTGCTAACAACTATCTACCGTAATGTAGCCAGCTACACCGACAAAAGCATGTCTGAGCGTGCACGACCTGCACTTAGCTGCTGAGCAAGCACCGATACACAGTTAGGAAGAAAATCATTGACTAGCAGAAGAAGCACCCAAGGGACCGAACCCCTGGATTTGCCAGGACACCATCAAGGGTCTTGCTCTGTTCCCCACCACAGCTTCTGGAAAGGCATCACGGCAAAATGGGCAATCACCGTGCATCAAACTGACCCGAGGGCTCCTTCAACAGTGTTTCCACAATGGACTACTGCCAGGGCTTTCTCTTGACCTGTGGAGCAGAAAGGCAGATGCAATCTGCCTCCCAAAACACAGCTCCGTATCTGGGCCACAGGGCTTGGAAAACTCACTCTTCAGGTTAGAGGAGAACACGCATTCCTTAAAAGCAACATCCATGGGGGAAGACTTATTCCTCCCCTTAGAGAGGCCAGCAGTCCTTGCCAGCTTATCACGAGGCTGAACTGGCAGGGACTGGATGCCAGGGCTGCATTCCTGCCCTATGTAAAGGATGCGTGCACACACAAATCCCTCTCATTTCCTCCAAGCTCTGCACACCAGGGTTTCAGATTAACTGATGAACCCTGTGGGACACATGCACATGTAAAAACACCCCGACACACAGATGTAAGGCCTTACTCCAGAAACTCAGTGATGTATTTTCTACTGCATTTTGACCACATCCAGGGATTGGTGTAGAAGTTCAGCGTCGGTGCCATAACGTGCTGTTGATTTTTTCCTCCATCTTCTTTGCACTTGTGATTGTCATCGTGTGGCATGTTAAACCTAAGAGAAACACAGCAGTGACAGCTTCAGTTGGATAAATTACAAAGTATTTAGTGTAGAAAGATCAACAGCACAAACTGAATATAAGCAAACTCAAGATTTTTCCACAGATATGCTACCGGTAGGCATTACAGCATAAAAATAGATGATTCTTTTAAGGACTTTAGGGATCCTTTTTGGGGTAAGACACGATTTCAGCTGGGGCTTCCTTTTCGGCTGACGGGCTTGGCCCTGCAGGCAGGCACCTGGCCCCACCTTTGTAATAATACAACCTCTCTGGAATTGATCCAAAGAGACAAGAGATGATCAGGGAATAGGTCTGCAAAGGAGAGGGATGACTTGAGCCCACGGACAACCAGAGCCCGAAGTCCCTCATGTATGTAGGCAGCACCCTGTGCTGGCTGTATAACGGGCTGCACTGGGGACAGACTTGGCTCCTATACTTTATGTGGCAGGTTTACAAAGTGCCATCGAGCATCACTATCAGCACAAACCCATGTGAAGCTTGCAGCACATGACACATTGAGGAATGCAGCAAATACGCAACGGAGACAGAACGGCTTAAACCACTTTGCTGTTTGAAGTGGAAAAGGGGAAATGACCCGGTGTGATCCTGCGTTCGAACGCTGGGGAGTTTACATCCCATTAAGATTACCTCCAGTGAACCACCTTGCCACTCTGCTCCCCGCAAAAGAGCAAAGAGGCATTTCCTGGTCGGCAGCGCCGCTAACCCCTCGAGCAGCTCTGGGGCAGCATTAGCAAGGGAATTAGCCACAGGTTGGGTGTGGGGAAGTCCTTGGGGGACTTTCTGTCGGGAAATCTCATTTAGATAAATACTACTGTGATTTGTCTCAGGCAGCCCTCTGTGCAGAAAAAGGGAGTTTAGGACAATGAGCAATCTGTGCCTGGGTACTCGTCCATCCCACACCCACAGCTCCCGCTGCAAACCAGACAGGAGGTGGTTTCGGACTGAGTCAGCTGCCTAAGAGGGCTGTACCTGGGGACAAGGGACTTTGTGACCTAAAATGACTTTTCTAATTATTCATTCTTGAAATCAAAATGAGTTAAAAGAAATTTCCATTGGAGGAGGTGAATCTTCAATGACAGCATCTCTTCAGGGCATGTCAGTAGCATGAGATTTACCTTCGCAAAATGGCTCAGCAGGTGGGTTGGGCTCATTTATACATCCCAACCAACTGCCACACGCCCTGGGTAACTCCCCCAATTCCCACAGCTGCTGCTTCACCAGCAGCCCCATGTACGGTTGTGGTCGCAGGCTGAGGACCTGCTCTTGAAGGAGACTTCAGTCCCAAAGGCCCGGTGAGTTGTGCCCGTGTCCCTCGCCTTCGTCCTCCCCACTGCACCCAGGGATATTTTGTTAGCTTCCCCCCCAGCTTGGGGTACCGTCACTCATCCTCCCCAAAACGTGGATCTGCTGTTTTTGCTGCTCTTGGATAAGCTCCGCAGCACTCCACTGCCTCCAAGTCACACCACGGCTTAATCCTCCTCAGTGGTATGCCTTCTACCCAAGTATATTTATCTCCTCTCAAATACTTAGGCTCAGCAGGTACTGAGTCCTAGCCTGGCTGGCAAGTCCCAGCTAGTATAAATCTCAATCTATTTAAATGTAATCATATTTACATAAAACATACACATGGCCAAGTTCATGTGCTATTGTGAACGCAGTGCTCAGTCCGTTATCTTCACTAATTGAACAGCTCCTGTAGGGGTCACAGACAGTGCCCAGCTCTGCCAGACCTAGGAGAGAACAAAGGTTCACAATAGAAAAGGAAATATCACCCACAGTTCAGCACAGGCAACTAATATTGTCACTACAACAAAAAAAGTTTTTAAATTACAAAGAAAATGTTTTCCTTACCCAGAGTATCACACTTGTCATGCGCTCTACAAATATCCTGTCTGAAAGCAAAACAGACCTGACACGTTAGTTTTCAATGCGGCAGTGAGATGAAGTACAAGCACAATAATAAAAAACATCCACAAAGCAATTCTTGGTCCTCCAGCAGACCTTCTTTTACTGCTTTGCCACATCGCCCAGTCAGAGCCCAACCAGGGGGTTTCACACACATTGAGACCCTAGGCAGTCCCAAACCCGAGTCATCTACCACCCTGGGGGACATGTTATCCCAGTTCTGCACATAGTTACACTGCTTCCACAACTGCATGTGATTACACCCACATCAAAAACTGAACGTTTCACACAGCTACAGATATTATGTGCTCACAGCCTCTGGTACGCGACTGGCCATGGTCTTCATGAGAACATCCACCATACCTGGTGACAAGGACGGCCGTGTCGTGCTGAAGGTGACTCCCTTCAGGGTGGTTCTGGGATTGCTGCCACTGGCAAAAATTTTTTAATGTTGTCTGGGCGTTGTAAGATATTGCAGGACCATCCTAAAAAGCGATACACATAAAAGCAGGTATTTAATTATTCATCTCAAGGCTTGCTACAAATGTCACTGTCAAACAGATGGAGAAGAAAAACACTTCCTTTACCTGTTCGTTATGTATCACGACCAACTTCACAATAACAATATTAATTAAATTTCCAATGCTTGGGTCTTTGTAGATAGAAGCCACCTGTTTTAAGAAGAAGCACTCAGAATTATTTAAGGAAACAAGACAACACTTGCTTGTTTTCCAACTTGTAACCTTTTTTCTCCTGAGTTGCTCTTCTGCCCTGCTCTGTGCCCTGATGCTACCTGGCTCCACACGTACCCATGACTCGCTGCACACCTTGGAGAGACCTCCTGCCAGCAGCACAACTTTATATGAAACAAACTGGTGGTTTTGCAGAAACCCAATGCTTCCCTTTGCTTTACCACATCACCAAATTACAGGATCATCCTGCTCCAAGACCCAATGACCACTGACCAAGACTGTCAAGAGCAGCTTATTCTCTCAAGTGCCTCATTTTGACATGGACAGTTTTAGACCACGATATCCATGGTGCTTCTGCACTCAAATAGGATGAGAATCCCTGCAGGCACATGACTGGGTCGGATGCTCCCCTCCAGTCACCTTGTGTCTGTAGAGCTGTCCAGGGACTGTAATACTGCATCCTACTGCCAGCAGCTACTAAAATGCTTGTGCTCAGCCTGGAAAGCCAACCCTAGCACTGTTCTGAGGACCAAAGTGATCACAATCTCTTTCTCCTTTAACAGCAAGGGAAGCCAAGCAAGTGCATAACCTACTAGCATCCATCCCTAGGAAGGCTCAGTCCTCAAAGCACATTTTTAATTCAGCTGCTATTTGATGTGGGCCTAAAAAAGAAGTACAATCTGTAGGTTAAAAGGAGAGGTGTGGGAAGGGTCAGGAAATGTGATGGGTCTGGGAAGGAAGAAGACTCCAAGCGATGCTTTCCAGCCAAGCTCTACCGAGCTTTAAACTACACCTAGCTGAGGCAAACTGATGGCATTCACATAAGAACGTGGCAGAAAAGAAGTTCTTTGGCCACCAGGGGTGAACCCACTCCCCGCAGCTGCATACTCACTATTGACATCAATGTTAAGACATAGTGCTGTAGATTAGCTCCATGGTAGGCGACCATCCTGCTGTCAGCCACCACCATCACTTCCACAAACCGAGGGTAGGAGAGAAACCGCTTTGTTCTTCTGTGGCTCTTCTTTTCACTGATGGTCCCGGTCTTGTTGCCGTCCGCAGAAAATGAATTCACTTCCAGGCTGTTCCTTAACGTCTCCATGTCAGATAATATGCTGCTGTCTACCCACTGTTTTCTCCAGTGTTTCCGCTTGTTCTTTTTGTGACTATGTTCATGATCTACAATTAAAAAGCAGACGCAAATATAAAGTACATTCTGGAGTGAGCAGAGTTAATATCCCAAGCCTTTTACGTCAAAATACCTATTGACTTCAACCAAGACATAGTAGGCTTGCTCTAAACAACTAACCAAAAGAGAAGCCTTGTGTGGAAGCCTACCACATAATCCAATGTCTTTAATTCTTAAAGACTGAAGCTAATGACACTTCAGGTAAGGGCTTTCTAGCCACAGGGCCATCCCGTGGCCATGCAGGAGGCCCCGAGCCCGGTGAGGGTAATTAGCCAACGTGGCGGCAGCGTGAGGATTCTGGGCACGTCCAAGGTGGCCAGGAAACCGCAGGAAACAAAGGTCCAAACCCTGTATTTCTAACTCAGTCATGAAGGACAGCAGGATTTGGCCTTCATAGTGAAGCAATTATATATGATTTATTTCTGTCTCTAACAATAACATGGCTGGGCTTCAATTCCCCCCCCCTCCCTTTATTATTCTGTGCTACAGGAATGGTAAAGGTCATCTAATAGCCAGCTGCCACTGGCTAAAGAATAGAATTCAGGAAGTTTCACATATACTGCTTTTGATATTCAATTAGGCCAAACATAAAAGCAGCCTGAAAATATACTTCATGCTGACACAAAGACGGCAAAGCGAAGAGGGAGAACAGGCAAATAAAACATATGGAACGTGTACAATTAAGATTTACCATCTGATTAGTATGTAATTATGGCATTATTTAAATATAAGAGCAAAATCAGTCTTATTTGATGCCACTTAATTTTTAATCATTTCATCATAGGAAGTTGCTAATTGAATGTGATTCATCCACGAGAGTCTGTTCGCTTCTGCATTTAATATAAAGCCAGATCTGAACTACTCATCTAAGACTCCAGGCTACAACCTTCACGGTCTTTGTAGCTTTAGTTTAATTTAGTCATGCTGGTGAAAAATATCACATTTCCTTATCTGACCCAGTGAGTAGGTTAGAGGAAGCATAATATTAGGGAACAAAGGAATATTCAATGCTCAAACAAGATTTAAACGATAAGAAACTTCTTAGCTATTTCTCATGTGTGGTTTCCTCCTAGGATATTTGGTAATAATTTCCAAAAAAAGAAATATGAAATATATTCTCTAACATCAAGGCAGGCAAAGGGGTTGGCCAGCATCTAGCCATCTGAAAAATCCTGTTTTTCCCCCCCATGTACATAGGCGATGGAGTATTTAAGAATTAAATTCCGTTTACTCTTCACTACCTAAGCCCTGTGAATTCCCCTTTCTTGATACAGTCCAGACCACCTTAATACAGCAGAGAGTCCACAGTTATTTGAGTAAGAATTCGAGAAAGCCAATGGCATTTGTGGTTATAATTGGATTGCCCTAGTTCCTCTGCACTAATCAATGCAGTTGTGCTGGCAAGGTTATGCTCTCATGCTGGCATGGCTTCGTGGGCAACCGTGACATTATCCCGACTTGTGCAGTGCCAGTCAGTGCAGGGAGCCAACTGTGCATACAAATAACTTAAAGGTGAGAGGAAGACCAGACGGGGAGAAAGTGCTGACCTCAGCCCTTCACCCAGTCCCCCACACGCTACATGCCTCCTCTCTGCACCCTTGGCTTGTCACTTAAATTTCCCTCTTAAATAACTGACTTCCAGAGGGATCGGCCACTCGAGGAAAAAACACATTAAGGGCTGCGAGATGCTCAACAAGGGGGCTGCAGCGAGGCTGGAGGTAGGGCTGTGGTGTGAAGGACTGCAAAAGAGGGAAGTGTAAAAGATTGTTTGAAGAGACACCTGTTATGTTGGAGGTACTTAAAGAAATGAATTCCTATTTACCAGGCTTGTGCTGCTCAGGAAAAACAGGAAAAAACACCTTTTTTTCCTGTTACACAGGTCTCATGGTGCTTCCTCTCTCCAACACACAATTCATCCCTTCAAAGCCCAACGTATTTTTTCCCACGTATGAAGTCACTCCAACACTTACAGCATGATATCTGGACACCGGTCACGCACAGTATGTTTGCCAACCTAGTTACTGTAAAACCAAGCACAAGCGAGTGGGGATACATTTCATGTCAAGCCCCTCCTGGACTTTGATAGTAGTGAGCTGTTATCTTCACCCATCTTGCGTGTAACTACACTCAGAGATGGTGCACATTCACCTGTAAAAGATTAAACACTAATGGCAGTGTACTGCTCTCAACCCATGCATGAAAACTTCCACCAGCCTCACTGGGAGTCGCACCCAGGGACTGCCAGCACTCTGCTGTTGCTCTCTCCCGTTGTGTTGCGATGGCCACAACACAAACACTTTTACTCAATGGCGTGTCCTACTGCAGCTTAATTAAGCACAAATGAAAAACTCACATCATACAAGAAAACTGTAGTCTTACGATGCCAGCTTCCATTGCAACACCGAACACCAAAAAAGGGTGTGATATTTTTCCACTTGCTTTTGCTTTTTTTTTTCCCCTATCATGTTAATATGTTAACAGAAATCAGGAAGCAAAATGGTCTGCTTGGCAAGCTCTCAATCTCTGCAAATGACCTGAAAAACATCTACCTACACATGGCAGTAATTGGATGGGTTTAAGTACCAAAACATTTTCTTTAATTTGCAGAAAAAACAAAACCCCAACGAGTAGACAAACACTTCAAAAACCAGACAAACTGCAGATCAGTAATTCAAGTACTAGGCTTGTCTATGCACTGATTCAACAGTTAATATTCATTTATGAGATGGCTAAAAGGCTGCTGGAGTAATGCCCATTTTATTGCTTGCTTTACTAAGACAATACATGGTAGTCCTACTGTCTTTAGACACACCTAAAGGTATATGATCTTTCTTTTTTTCTTTGGTTTATTTTTTGCTATGTGAAACTTAAAAAAGAGGTCTGATCCTGTGATATTCACTGTGACAGGGATATTCCTTCCCTGATGGCATCTTCCAACACATGCCGCTCATGCTTGCTTAAGATGCCTCAGCCCTGAGCCCACTGAGCTGATTTATGGACGAATCCTGGTGATTAATGGACTATCCCAAAGGAGAGGGTAGGGGACAATCAGGCCCTCCACGAGCACTTTGCCTGCATGAAAAGGTGACAGGGCAGGGCCAGGGACTGCTTTTGAAATAGTAGCTATTGTTATGCTAAAACCAAAAATTAAAGGAGAGGGTGATCGCTTATCCCAATAGTTCTAATCCTTTCCATTTCTGCATTAACTTGTCCTTGGAATAGAAAGCAATTTGCACAATTAAATAAGACATGTGACAATGAAAGCAATTCCAGTTCAGCTCCAAGTTCATGAGAGCTCTACATAGCAGGGGAAAAATAAAAGGAGAAAAAGCAGAAGAGGAAAAAAAATGTCTATTTCTAGAGCTAATAACATTAATGACCTCTTCCTGCTAGAAAAGGAGCATGGTCCTTTCAAATCAGCTTACTCTTGTGAGTTTTCTGAGCATGTGACCTAGAATTTTTAACACGAAGTTTGCTACTCTGTGACTGGCCCAGAACACTCCTAGAACTGCTCTGATCCAGCCCTCCAGATGATAACACCCTAGTTTGGGAGTTAATTATTTATTGCACACCTTCATCAAGCAGATCAAAATTCAACTGAGCTCCCTGCGGGCAACGCGTGCCCTGCCTCCCTTGGCTCCAGCACAACCACAGCAGCAAACCCTGCCCTGATACTTTGGTACAAGGTCTGGCTACAGTCAGCTTGCCCAAATTTGCTGCTTGTAGAGGCTACAACAGTGGTTGCTGAAGCGGCTGCCACCCCTGGAAAGGAGATGCAAGAGGCAAAATGGATTTTCTACGTGCAGAGGTCAGGATTGGATGACATCCAACTAGGCTCTTCTTGCCAAGAAAGGGGATGGAAACTGCCTCCTCTTGAGGACCCCCACAGGTCCTGAACTGGACCAAGGGATTTTTCTAGCCCTGGTTCTGCAATATAAGCAGGAGCTCCGTTTTCATTCTATATCAATACATTATATATCTCTATCTATAGATTTATCTACAAATGCATCTCAGATGAATTTATAGGTGGCCAAATGCTCATTTCTGTTACTGCGGGCATGTTGCTGGAGGCAGGAACCCCACGCTTAAACCAGCACAACCTAGAGCAGAACACCCTTTGCTGCTGGCAGCTTCTCACTCTGGATTGCCCCTTGGCTTTGCATCCAGAGCTGCTGCCACCACCAGAAAAGGAAAATAGCCTTTATTGGTAGAGGTGAGATCAATGACCCGCACCAGGAGAGAAATGAAGGATCCAGGTCAGCCAGGATCCACTGAGAATGGCATTCTGCACTAAGGGTGAAAAAAGGGTGAAAATGAAAATTTCCTTGATTTTCTAATCCCCAAACCAGAAAGTGCTCAAATGCAAATTAATCTGCACCACATAACCGCCAGAAATCAACCGGAGTTTCAAACTTTATGAGCGAGAGCTGGACAAAACCACATGAATCAAACTTTTATGGTTGGAACTAATGAAAATGCAGTAAAATATCAGACCTTTCATAGGTGCCATTATTAGAGCAATGAAGAAGGGAAGCTTTAATTTTCCACGTTCTTATTTCCCTTTGAATTAGGAAATAACTTTGGCACAGAAGAGCTCCCTCTGAGCCTCTTCCAGAAGAATAAAAATATTGACCTTCAAAACAAATTTTTTCTTTGCTGCTAAGAGAAACGTTTGTTTGCTACCCAAGCATACCTGCTTGCTAATTTCCTTTCCCTCCTTCCTTTTGAATTTCGCACTTACACTACTAAGTGGCTTCCTAGGTGCAAAGCCAAGATCCTCAGAAGGGTCCATGCCCAGGAGCACCTGCTGCTACAGTCAGTGCCTGCTTCCAGCCCACAGCCTGCAATTTGAAAGACCAGCAAGCAATGGAGCAGTCCCATGAGCAGTTTCGATGAAGCATTGGTGATGGCAGAAGAAGCAGCCCCATCTCCGTTCACCCTCCGCAGCTCCGTCCTTGGAGGTGTCAGGGCTCAATGAGGCAGAGCTGAGCCAGGGCTGGCTGTGCAGCGCTGCCAAGTCCTGCTCAAACCAAGCAGGATGCCGACCTAGGTGAACTCCAGGCCTCCTCCAAGCGACATTTCTGCCAGTCTGGGATCCTACTCATCTCCCAGATGTCCTCTTGGTGTCCCCTTAAGCTCGCAGCCATCCCATACTTCTCCGTCGCTGCGGCTCTTAGCTCCAAAGCTGCACCGGTCCTGCTCCTCTCCCCACAAAAATCCATGCCTTTTCTACAAAACCCTCAACTTCAACTGCCCAGCATGTGAAACCTTTTCCAAGCTCCTCACCGTGTGACAGAGCAGTCCCCCCAGCCCTGCTAAGGGACCACACGCTGCAGAGGAGGCCAGGAGACTTCAGCAGAGATGCTGAACCCACCTCCACCTCTCGGCTGGATCCTGCCTTTTGTCCTGCTGCTTGAACCAGACAGCTTGAGAACCACGGGCTTGCGGTTAGCACCAATCAACTTCCCGTTGAAAGAAAAATATTCGCTGTTTTTACACCATCCGAGCACCAAAGACCACACGTACTCTAGACATTTCCTTTCCTGATGATGCATGAGAGGATGCATTCCAGCTTTAAAGAACTTTTCTCTGCCTACGGTAAAAAGCTGTATGTGAAAGCAATCAATTTTGCACAGTAGACAGAAACTAGATTAATGAACAAAACAATAAATTGCCTTTTTAAGGCACATGCGAGTTAAGCATGTGGGGGGAAAATGATTCAAGATCGTCTTGCAGACAAAATAATTAAATAACTGCAGGGCACAAAAGCATCATTGAACTGATACAGAGTTGGTTTACAGGATGGCTGACAAAGTTACAGAGCTGAAAATCACCTGTACCAGTTCCATAACCCACAGGTTCGGGAGGAAAAATAAACTGACCCTGTAGAATGACTAGAAAAAAACATTGAAAAATACCCTTAAAAATCACCCTGACCCTGAGCCCAGTGTTTCATCAGTGAAAACACACGTATCTCAGCCAGGCTGTGGGTCAAACCAATACGTACCACAGCCACAGAGACACAACCAGTGGCGTTTCAGCCTGCCAGGAAACCAGCCAGGGCCACTGATGCCACACCAGAAGAGCTGATTGAGACCACAAGCAGACCATTAGAGCAAGAGACTCTCCTGCATCACTCTGAATAAACACATTTCCTGTTTGGTGACTGCAGCAACAAAACAAAGATTTCACAAAGCTGCCTTTGCCAGGGCTTGAGATGTTGAAACAAAGCCATGGTGACTGACAACTACTCATTTACACCTATTACAATGGTTCTTGCATAAACGACTTGGTTCAAAGATGTTTTCTTGTTTTGCTTTACCAAGTCAGTACAGCTTTGTGATTCATGCAGGCAGCGGAGACCCCGCAGCAGTCATTAATTACACATCGTGGATGTTGCCACTTTGAACACGCACAATACACAGTGTTTTCCAACTCCAGCATCTTCCAAAACCTGCCTGAAGTTCATCTTCACCTGAATGATGCTACTGAATCTGAGAAGACGACAAACACGTGGAAAGCCTAAAGCACATCTACGTATCGGGGCCAAACATCACTTCAGACGGCCAGATCAGTCATTCACAAAGGACACGGCTTCTCCAGCGGATTGACACCCAAGGCAGACCATGTTCTCATGGTCACAAAAACTCCACCACTGAAAAATTTGCTAGCTTTATGACCTGCCCCTAATTTTCATCACGTGAGGAGCAATGCAGCATTGTATGTTTGCCCTGGAGAAGACAGGATCGTTAGGATACCAGCATATTATTCACACTCACGCCTAGCAATACCCCAAATTGAGGAATTCCCTTGCCAACTGGAAACAACACTGAGACCACCACACATCTTTGTGCTGGCACTCTGTAAAAGATGAGGGGAAATATCCCATCAGAAGGACAGAAACTTGGCCTAATGGTTAGCCATAGAGATGCTGGCAGTAACAATACAGGCACGTGGGAAGAAAAGCCACAGACTGCTCAGCCTGCTAACTTTCATTAGGATATGCCATGGGGTCAAGATGGGAAGTACCGCAGTAACAGCTCCCTGCCTTGCCCACCCCACTTCTTCAGCAGACATCCACACAGGCAATGTAAAAGTAGTTGCCAAATCACACATATATCTATACATCTGTTTTGTCTTCAGGAGATTAATTTAATTCTGTTCATTTACCACGTCTAAATGGCAAAACAATAATAAATCAATAATAATTTGTTTAGTCCCGGTGTTGGTCTTTCACTGTTACAGAATTAACTTCTCTTGCCAGGTGGATCTTTGACATATTTTCAGTGCTAAGAGTAACAACAAAATGCCCGCACCTTGCTTCCAACACTTTGAAATTTTCACACAAAACTGCAATCATGGGATCTGCATCAGTGTAGATGATCCAATTTTTTAAACTGAAGTCTGCCTAAAAACTTACTTCACTTGCCAATACCGCAGCGAGATAGCACAAATATTGCAACCAGATCCCTTTCCCAAGTCAGTATGGGAAAAGCTCGTGTCGGACATCCCAGGCCCATCTGACCAGTACTAGTTGGCTGTTACTGTGCTATTACCTCAATGGGAGGCCAGAAATAGAATTAATTACATTAGCATACAGGATCCGTGACGTAACTCTCTCATTTGCTGTTTTCGGGAGGGAAGGAAACCTGAAATAATTACTCGCTGGCTATAAATTACAATCCGCTTCCTTACAATGAAAAACTTTTCTGAGGGAAAGAACGAAGTCAATGCATTACCCTGAAGCCAAAAGCAAAGCTGACAGCTTAAACAGACTTCTGAAAGAGCTCAAGGATCGCTCAACCTGGAAGCAAAGGCTTAGGAAAACCTCCCCGCAGCTCTTCTGCAGCCCCACAGTTACGTGAGACCCAGCAGTACAGAATTTGCCTGAAGACCTGCCTGGAAACCAGACACCTACAACGCGAAATACCACCGGATTAAAGACTTGAAAACCAAAACAAGAGCATGGTTGGAGGCACGACAAACAGTCCAAAAGAAATAGCAAAAAATGTGAAGCAGCTTTATCCAACAGCGTGATGCAAAGCATCCAGGGCTTCACGACTCATAGGAGCGTCAACATTGAGTCCCGTGGAAAAGGCATTCAAAGTTTGTCTCCCAAAACTTCTATAAAATCATTATATAACGCAAATAAATGGTCTGTAGAACAGGTATGAGATTTTCTACCGCTGTTCTCCAGTGGTGCCATTTCTAATCATTGGTGCACACCTCAGAGCAGAGCACGGACAGGAGCAAGTGCTCACGGCAGGAGATGGTGTTACATGGAAAGGGACAAAGCCAGGCATTAGCCATGGCATTCAACTCCTACCACATCCCTCTCGGGTCCCTCTGGCCACAGCACCACTGGCACAGTTACAAACCCACACCCTCGCATCCTCCACCAGGCCACCCCTTCCCATCACGCGGCAGGACCACCTCCTGCTTGCAGCACGGGTCCACGACTGCCTTCCCACACAGCTGGGTGGCATGGGAAAGAGAAAACAACCACCTCAAGGGCTGAGCGGGCAGGTGCTAATTAGCACGCGGGAACAAGATTCCAATCATGGAGCTGGCAGCACCAGGCACCGGATTGCTCAAGACTCAGGGCGGCACCCCTCTGCTCTGGTGACTCCCCAGTGCCGTGCTCAGTGGTGAAAGTTGTTAAAGTTACTACGAAAGGGTAATCTATTACAAATTACTCATTAATGCAACTAGAAAATCAGTGACATATTACTGATTATGCCTGTGTCACGCTAGCTCGGCCACAGGACCTGGTTCCCACTGCCAATTTGTCTTGTGCCTATTACAGCCACTTTCTGAACACTACTCGCACACACAGAGCTTCTTTCCACCTCCTTGACCAAACGAGCACATGGGCCATGACTTTTCAGAGCTGCCATGACTGCTGCAGGAGCCAGAGAGCAAGGTGCTGCCTCCTGAGCTTTAACGGCTTGCAATTAAACGCCCGGCTGCAAATCTGAGCCCCTTCTGCACTCACACAAATAAAACACTGCAAGAGCAAAGAAGGCCGGGAGCAAGACCAAACCTTGGGGGTTTCACATGGAACCCAGTGGGAAGGTCTCACCAGGCTGCTCCCGGCAGGAGGTCAGGCCAGCCTCCTGACAGCATCCACATCACCCCAGGATGCAGCTCCGTGTCTTTTATCATCCCAGTCAGATGGTTCCTCTGCAGGGCTCAGGAAAGCCCTGCTCTCCAGCTACGCAATGAGCAACTTCCTCCGCTTTCTTTTTTAGGATCTGAATATCTTTTCTCTTCCTCCTCCACCTCAAAAGAGCAGATATTAATAATGTGGATCGGAAGAGCTTGCTATCGTGAAGCAATGGGTGGTAGCGGCGCTGCACCTAGTGACATCACGCAGGCTGCCTGGCCAAGTCTTCATCCCATCAGGGCTATTCAGTAAAACACAGCTAATTATTCCGCCAGATCCTCGACCAGATGACAAATTGATTCACGGTAGTAACTAAAAGAAGGGAAGGAGGAGAAATTGCACCATTTCCTATGCCTGAAACTACATTACCCGTTGCCCCAAGGAAAACTTTTGACAAAAGTTTTTATTGCAGCTGTTGAGCTATACACCAGACGGCTGAAGTGCACTGCCAGGAGACCCCAGTGGTGTGCTACACAAGTTTATATGCAGAGTACAGCTTGCATTTGAGATCCATCAGCATCCAGAGGAGAAAGATTTTTTTTTCCAGAACATCTGCAGTGTCTTGTGTATAAGGGTACCTAAACAATTATCAGAAACTGCTAATTAAAAATTAACAAAATCAAAAACCTGTTTCTCTACATTGACCTGAGGATGCTGAAAACTAAAAGCAACGCAAGGGAGGCTGCTGGAAATGAAAGCTTTTACTCTATCAGTCAGCTCACAAGGGACACTTTTACTGAATTCCACCAGAAGTCTATAATTACATCATCACGGCAAGGGCACACAGTATGCTGCTTATTAATCATTTCCAGGAAGAACACTATCAGAAGGCAATTCTTAATAGCACCACTGCCTGGCAAGGCGCTCTCCCTTGCTCACTGCAGGGTGGGTACTTAAGACTTCCCTCGCATGAATTTCCTCTTTGAGCAAATTAAGATCTCTGCCAGGAAAAGCCTGCCATGCAAACGCACCTTTTCACACGTTGCTCTGACAAAAGGCTGGGTTCACACAACGCCCTACAGTGATACCAAACTCTCACAAAACCATTCTTCTCTGATAGAAGTGACAGACACATCTCATCCAAAAGTGTGAGCACTGCTAGAGCTTGTGTTTTCCCCCTGCTCCCAAGGCACATGAGATACTTTCTCTCTACCAGCCATTGTCTACTCTACAGTTGCTCCTTGAATGAAGTGACCAAGACTTGTTCACCAAACATGTAAAACCAAAGCAGCTTTCCCTTTCAGCAGCAGGAACAACAGCACAAGAGGACGAAGGGATGGAGGGGAAGAGGATGGGGGGAAAGCAAGGCGATCATGGCTATCTGGAACCCCTACACCTGCATTTGAGAGGCAAGACCTCCTCCTTCCACTACAGGAAGGAGCTGAAAACAGAAAGAAAACAAAGACAAGCAAGAGGCAAAATTTGCT
This sequence comes from Cygnus olor, assembly GCF_009769625.2. Taxonomy (NCBI): domain Eukaryota; kingdom Metazoa; phylum Chordata; class Aves; order Anseriformes; family Anatidae; genus Cygnus; species Cygnus olor. Next base: position 15,367,827 of record NC_049178.1, read on the forward strand.
GGAAAAGGGGGGAACATGGGTATGTGTACTTAATACCATCTATTGAGTATTATTATTGTGATCTGAAAGAGTAATGAAAACTACGAGACATAAAGGGGGTGAAATACAATGGACTACACAGAGTCAAGTCCACAAACGATTGTCAGAGCCCTCCCAGCTACCTTTGGTTCAATGAGTCCTGTGATCTGCTGCTCCGTTCCTCCAAGGGCTACTGATGAATTGTGCCAGATTCCGGGTTTCTTTCCAACTGTTCTGAGTCTCCTGCATCTGATCTCAAAGAAGGGAGCAGAAACAGCTGGAAGAGAGAAACCAGAATGGCATAGTCCAGCAGCAACCCTTGGAAGAACAGACAACAACAGCCTTGTAAGAGGCACCATGGTCCCCCAGCACGCACGTTTGTATGTGGACATATATCCACACGTCTTCTAGCAGAAGAACCACACGTTCCTAGTGAATCAGCTCTAAACTGTCACAAAGCACCAGAGCCGCTTCTGACTTAGCTGAACCACCGACAGCTCAACAGCATGGCCACGATCCACAGTCACGGGTGCCAAATGAGTCACACGTGCTAAATGCAGGCCAAGTTTGGCACCACACTTCTGCTCCGGTGGTACTCTTACTCCCCGAGCAGCTCCACCTGCTCTGCAGCACGTGGGCGACTCTCAGCCCATGCAAGGGAAGGCAGTCAAGGTCTACTTTGCTTAGGCTCTAAAGCTCCTGTGGATCTAGCTTCAGGCCAAAGGAAGAGGGAGAAACAGCAGGTGAAACAGGAGACCGAAGGAGTGAGCTTCTTCAGAGGGAACTTGGGTATTTGCTGCCAAAGGAGAGGATTAGTTGTGAAAATCAGGAAGTCAACGAGGCAGGGAGCAGCAGGAGGCCACTGCAGATAATAGGGACAGTAGGAGCAAGGCTATTGCTCACCAAGGCACGTGAAGGGGAGATGAAAAGGCTTATGCTCTTTCATATGTGCAAAGACTAGAAAGAGGGAGTGAAGAGGTCAGGAGACGGTGCTGGTGGAGGAAGGGCCACAAGGAAAAAAAGAGCCTTTGAAAATGAACCATGGAAAAGTGATTAATAAGGGCAGAACTGCCAGGGTTGGTGTCAGTACCTTCTCATTTCCACTAGAAAGAAACAAGACGTTGCAGCTTGCACTAAGACCTGGGGAGGGAGGACCAGGGGCACAGCAAGACCAAGACAGAAGGATGTCATTAAAAGGACAGAAACAGAATTTCAGACAGAGAGCAAATCAGATTAGGACGGTTAGGAATTACGTGGAGGTGGGGACAGAAAGCGAGTTTAAAGGCTCGTGGGATATTTACAGCGAGACAGCCCAAATGATCTCCTGCCAGGAGGGATGAAATGGAAACCATAACATTTTTCCTGACCACAACTTCCTTGTAACTGATTACTAGAAAGCACAGGCGCATCACGTCTCTCCAGGACAGCAGTACCACTGTGAGCCTCTTCCTAACACACGCCGTACCACTTCTAAAAGGATCCTCGACTTCACATCCCTTCTGCCCTACGTGAATCAGGTGACTTTTTACTGCAAATTAGCTCCCTTTTGTAAGGGCCAAGTCATTAAGAGCAGAAACAAAACAAGTACCTGGAGTGTCACAAATCTGCCTGTCCCCTGAAGAGTTGGTTGGAGGTGTCCGGTGTCGGTAGACTAGGTGTGGTTTATTGTGCTCTTCCTCATACTCCTGTTCAAGCGATAGCAGCGGCTCGACAAAATAGTCCCCATCATCAGACTTGAAGGTGCCTAGCTGAGAGGGACCAGAGAAGGGTAGGCAGTCAGCTTTGGGCAACGACAAGCCCGGAGCAGGACTACCCAAAGCAAGCACTAAACAAGGAGATGCGTTAGCTGGGTCTGCAGCAACCCCCATGAAGGCAAGGCTGGAGCTCCAGCTCCCATCACATGGGTCACACCCCCATCAGGCTGCACTGCTTCCTGCAGCTGTCCTGCTGAAGCTTATGAAAAGCAAGCTACTAATTTGTAGGAGGGAGCGTGGCAGGGGAATGCCTGCCAGATCCTACACCAGTGACCAAGCCACCCCTGCCCAAGGGCACACGGTGCTGCAAGGCACATCAGCACAGCCCCAGCACATTGTGATGCTTTTCATAAAGCATCTCTCCCTGAAACAGGATTTCAATTCACACGTGAGGATCCAAGGGAGGTATCCAGCCAGTGTATCCCCTGCTTATGAAAAGATACCAGTGCTCCTAGTTGCACCTAAGTATGAATGTGATTTGGTGGGTTAAAAATAAATAAATAAATAAAAAGAAAACGAGAAGTACAGCCAGGACAAAAAGCATCCTGTGGCCATCCTAGGCTGGGAAGCAGGGCTGGAGGCTCGGACATGGTGCTGGGAGGAAGGCCTGCCCAGCCACACACGTGTGCCAGCCTGGCTCAGCCCCCAGCCTGACCTGTGGGGCAGCACTGCTGCACCGGGATGGATCCTAGGGCTGAAGGGCTGTGTGGGCTCATGCACCCAGGGCAGCCCCTGGTCCAGGCAGGGACCTCCCAGGGGAGCACCCGGGACAGGCACATCCCCTCCTGTGCATCACTGGTACCCTGGGGTGCAAGGATGCCAGAGGGGTCTGGGACCAGCACTGCTGGGGTGCTTCTGCTCATCCCTCTGCCAGCATTCCCAGGTGCAGAAGGACACCAGGACAGGCTGCAAGGAAGCCTATATTCCTCTCTCCTCGGGTCATGTCCTTGTCCCGAGCTGCAGGAAGGCTCTGGGGTCAGCACTGCCGGCTCCCCCAGCCACCCCTTCCCAGACCCCACCAGCACCCCGTGCTGCAGGACGGTGCCCTCCCCGCTCTCCCTACACCCGACCGTCTCCTCCCTCCCTCGCGGGGTGCCGCTGGGGGGCAGTTTTGCCCCAAAACCCGCGGAGCTGGATGTCCTTACCCCATCCCCTGACCCCGACGGGCTACAAAAAACCGGGGCCGGGCGAAACCCCAGCGCGGGGTGAGCGAGCCACCCCCATCCCGCAGCCCCAGCCGGGGGCGGGGGCAAGGGGCCGGCCCCATCCTTTCCTAAGCCACCCTCCCTCCCCCTGCTCCTCCTCCTCCTCCTCCTCCTCTTTGCTTCCGCCGCGGCGGGGCCGGGCAGGGGCTCGCTTACCATCCCGGAGCAGAGGCTGATGACGGCGGTGTGCCGGGGCCGGGCGTTGACGTGCCCCCGGTAGAAGCAGTGCTTCACGTCCGTGTCCGCCGCCGCCTCAGCGTACAGGCGCCGCTGCTCGGCGGAGGGCTCGCCCAGGAGGCTGACGGTGAAGAGGGGGGCGATGAAGGCCGAGCTGGCCGTCAGGTTGAAGAGGAACTGCTGCCCGAAGGCGGAGAGCCTGTAGTGAGCCTCGGGGGAGGACGAGGAGGAGGAGGAGGAAGCAGCCGCCGTCCAGGCGTCGGGGGCAGCGCCGGCGCTCCGCCGCCTCCTCCTGAAGTGGACATCGGTGGGGAAGGGCTCGCCGAACTCGTCCACGCGGGTAGGGGTCACGATCTCGTACTCGCTCAGCTTCTCCAGCAGCTTGGCTGCAAGGCAACGGAGGCGCAGACCCCTGAGCGGAGAGGCCGAGCGCCTCGCCCCCCCCATCCCCCGGGGCCGGCAGCCCAGCATCCCCCTCCGTGCCCCCCCAGCCCCAAATCCCCGCTGCCCCGTACCTTGCCTGGGGTGCAGCTTCTGCCTCCTCGCTGCCGTCCTCAAGCCGTCGATGAAGAGCGTGCTGAGTGCCAGCGCCAGCGGCGCAAGATGCATGGTGCTGAGCGCTGTCCTCAGAGGAGCGCAGCCTTCCCCCTGCGGCGGTCGGGCTCTTCTCGTCCTCTTTTTTTTTTTCCCCTCCCTTAGTTTATTTTTTTTTTTTTTGCCCCCCCCCCACCGCCGCCCCCCGGTGCGCTGCCGGAGCCGGGCGGCGTTAGGGGCGGGCGGGCCGGCAGGGCGCGGGGCTTTTGGGGCCGCGCATGGGGCCGGGACCGCCGGGCCGGGCCGGGGGAACCGGCCGCCTGCCTGCCTGCTGCTTCTCCCTCCCTCCCTTCCTTTCCTCCTCTCCCCCCGTCGGGCTGGTGGACGGGGCGCTCCCGGGAGCCAATTTAAGGGGGCGGGCTCCATAGATCAAGCAAGGAGAAAAGAGCCCGCCCTGTAGGATCAAGGACAGCCCTTCCTCCTCCCACCCCCACGCCCCCCGTTCCCCTCTCTAACATGTCACTTTCTTTCATTCCCGAGGAACGCCGGAATCGCAGGTTTTCGCCAAGAAAAGCCCTCACTCACCGCGGCTCCGAGCCTGGACGGGGCGGGCGGGGGGTTCGGGGGGAAGGGAGAACCTCATCGACCCCCCTCGCCTCCGGGAGCTAAGAGGGCTTTTCTTACCCAACTTGGCCTTTTTCTTTCTTTTTTTTAAGACGGCTCGAAGAAACGGACGCGAAGAAGCCCACGTGTGGCACTTTTTATAGCATTTGGTGTCTCCTGCGTTTGGCAGATACGGAGCACTTGAAGCAGCTTCGGGCAGGGTTATTTTTATGCCGGGCAGTTTTCAGCACCCTGGGGGAAAAGAGAGATTATTTCCTTATCTAAGGTGGTTGGTGTTTTGTTTTACAATTTGGAAAATTTCCATAAAAATTTAAGACATCCTTTAAAGCTAAGTGCCACTCAACATTGTTTTCTGCCCTTTGTCAAACCTTTGTATTTTTTTCCCCTTGATGGGGAAGGATGCTATGAAATTTAAAGCCTATAGCAAGGCAAAAGAAAAGAGATGGCTGTGAGCTTGACTTGCTCTTCCACAGAAAATGTCAAAGGTTTTTTTTTTTTTTTTTTTTTTTTACTTCACTCAGTTCTGGGACAAAGAGCAGCAACACCAGTATTTCCTGCAGAAAGGGAATTTACTTTAAGATAGTAAGTTCAGAATTCACTTCTAGACAAAACAGCACCTCCTGGCTCTTCTAAACTAACTGCTGAAGCCCTGCAAACCTCAACCATTAGCAGCAGATTATTCGCTTCATACAATGAATGCAAAAGCCCACGTAAGCAGATCGTCATCCACAAAGTCACAGCTGAGCTAAGTACAGGATCTCCATGTTGGTGGAGACCCACATCAGCACATCCCTAGGTCACCCCATAACAGCACGTAACCTCCCAATGTGCCTCTGCTTATAAACCACGTTTAATTTGAGGGTGCTTACGATAACTCACCCATGTGCCTTCTGGGGCTCGGCATGAGTCGCCTCATGTGTGGCCAGCCCTGATGACGGCACTTAGTCTCGCTGCATCCACCTTTAGGACTGGTGCGGGCACAGCCGTGGCTGCGTGATGGTCCTGGCCTCTGGGGAGCAGAGATGTCTGCCACAGGTACAGAGGAATGGGGACATGCCCCTCCTTGTAGGTGTCACCTGCTCTTCAGAATAACCAAGCACAGGTGGACCTTCATGCACTCACCTGCTTGTGAACAAACCTGCACCAGGCTTGCTTTCGGTGCCACAAAGGGCCTGCACGGTCACATCTTCCTGTCCTAGCAGCCAATTGGTTGCTCACACACACATTAAGAAATCTGCAGAATAGGAAAGACACCAAACTATCCTAAAATAGCTTCCGTCTGCAAAGCCTGCTGGGGCTACCGTGCAAACCCTGGCTACCATGGCCTCTCCTGGCTCGTCATGAAAGCGTGGCATCCCCACCCTTCCCACGCTGAGCAGTGTCCTGATCGCGTCTGAAAAGCCAACGAGGTCCTTGGGCTGCTGGAAGAACAAAAAGGGGAATTTTGAAACATCACCACATAGCAACGAGGCTTTCCTCCAGGCTTGTCCTCTTGGCTTTCTCTGCCTCATCATCAAAGAAATGACTTAACACATTGCAATATCTGGTCCCTGAGCTGTGGTGCTGGACTAGTGGGAGCACAACACATTATCAAGCCCCTGAGAGTCTTCCATCACCTCACCATTTCTACACGTGCCCCAAAACTTTTAGGCTTCACGTGCAGAGGGATGCGGTGTGATTGAGCGTGGGCAATGGCCCCAGTTGTGACAGGGAGGAGGAGGCCGTATCCTGCACTCAGGTGGGCGCGGACACGTACCGGGAGCATTGAGCAACACCAGGCTGCTGCCGGTCAGTGAGGGAGTCAGCGGGAGCAGGACAAGCAGCGGAGTTGCCTGAGGAAAGAGCAAAAAGCCGAGCATAGCACGGGAGCTGAGTCAGAGGGGAGGGGAAGAGGCTTACCTGGAGCTGGTCCTGCGGTGTCCTGGGCGAGGGATGCAGCCCTAACTCATCTCCTCGCCCTCCCATCAGGGGGCGTTGGGAAATGGTCTGCTGTTTTATCGGAGTGCCCCCAGGGTGTGGGGATTTCACAAGCACCCCCCGTCCCCCTGGTCCCAGCCTCGCTGCAACCTCGCACCAGGGCGGGTGTTGGCAAGAGATGGTGCAAGAATATCTATCAAAGCTTTACTTTCTTGCTCGGTTTTCTACCAGATAATCAACAAATTTAGCTCTGGGGTTGGGGTCGAGGAGCTCAGGAGCTGGCATGGGGTGATGTGGCAGCACGTACCTGTGACATGGGGGGGTCGGACACCTCCTTTTGGTGCTGCTAAGCTGGATGGAGCCAGGCTGGTGCGTGAAGAAGCATCCCCATGGGTTCTGTCTGACCTGAAACCTCAGCACCTGCAATCCAGGAGAACAGGACCGAAATGAAACTTTCCTTCTTCAGAAGTGGGGAGCTGCCCCATGGAGCGACCACAGTTAGGTCTTGCTTCTGGGGCAGAGCTGGGGAGTGCACTGAAGTGCCCCCGGGACCAAATTCAGACTTTGCAATGGCACTAAGTGGTCTGTCCTTCCAGGAGCACGGCATTGCCTACATACAACACTGTTTCCATTAACAGACAGAAAAGTTGTATGTTGTGCAGCATTCTGAATCTTTACAGCTGGAGATTAGAAAGCACAGAAGGAAAGCTGTAGCATAAGTAAATAGATGATGTGGAGTTTAGAGGAACTAAGCTACAAACTTAAATAACTTTCCTATTAGGAAGGATCTATTAATACTTACGGTATGGTAATTGTGCAGGCTCCAAAGTCCTCAGCCAGCCAAAAAGTAACCCCTAAGAGCCCATACCTACTTGTGGAAAAATCCCTTTGAAACACTGGGAATTTTGCCTTCGTAAATACTGCAGAAGTCGAGCTGCAAAAGCTACAAACAACAAAATGAGAACTTGATCACAACAGCAAAACTTCAGTAGGAGAATTCAGGCGATACACGCTGCTGCAAGAACATGCTGGAGGAGACCAAATCTCCTGAAGGCTTTGCGCTGCTTTTCGCCCTCCTCACCATTTCCTTTTCCTCACAGGTGAGCACAGTTCCCAGACACCGATCTTTGTTCCTTGCTGCTCTGCCTCTCTGTGTGTCATCTTCCTTTATCTGCTGTATCCATTCGCTTGCCCAACAATTATCCCGGGAGGCAGAGAGTTTCTCTTTGATGGTTTCTCTTCAATGGCAGCAGATAACCCAAGAGAGCAAACATTTTCTCCTGGTGTCTAATCTGCATGGTCAGAAAGTGAAAGATTTCATTCCCTTCAAACAGCTGACCGCTGCCCGGACCTCAGCCTCACTTACTTGCACTGCCAGCAAAGAAACTGCTCTGTGCTGCTTTTCTCTCAGGTTTGGAAGGTGGTCTGCTCAAATAAAGGGTTCTCTTTAAAGGACATTTTCAGAAATTGTGTCAGTGCTGTTTATTTTCAAAGTTGTTTTAATATTTTCCCATTTATTTGGAGGGGCTGAGACTTACAGGTTCACCGTACGGTTAATATTCAAACTTATTTTCAGTGCCAAGCCAACTCTTTTGATCCTGATTAAAAGGATTTAAATATACTGAGTAATTCATCTACAGTAGCTGCTTAAGCTCCTGCTTTCTCTGTTGGGCTCTCTGTTCTCACCTTGAGCCATGCTCTGCGCAGCACGCTGCTGCCGTTGAGGTGTGAGCCACTTGGTGGATTTGGGGTTTGCTCCTCAGACCCTTAAGAGGGCTGGATGGCGGTACCTGCATTTCAGCTGCATTTCAAAATTCAGCTCAGTCCCGTCCTGGTGCCCTGAACACTGAGATGTGCACGTTGAGGAGACTCATCCAAGATCACACATCCAAGGCCCAGATGTCCTCCAGCCTGGGCTGGGGTCACTGTGTGCAAGCCTGGCGCCTTCCCACCCAGTGTGCTGCATGTCTGGGGGAGACGGAGCCACAAGCTGCATGCGGTGGGAATGTCCTTGGGTCCCTGCTCCTTCCCTGGTCCGGGAACCAAGGCTTGAGAACAGAAGGTGAAGGTGGAAGAGAAAACAAGTGCCACAGAGCGCTCCGCTCACACGCGAGGAAGCTGCCTCTCGGTTTGCCTTAGGAACAACTTTGACCCTGAAAACTCATGAGTAGGAACTAGGGACTGGGCGGGGGGAACAGCAAAGCCTACATGGACACTGCTAATCTGTGGGATTTTTGGTTTCAGGTCAGCACGGATGGACGTCATGATCCCTTGAGGCTTTCTGATTGAAACTGCTGGTTCCAGCTCGCCCCTCCCCGGCTCCCAGCACTGCCGCTGACCGCTCGCACGCTGCGCCCTGTGCTTGCACCTCTTATCTGCGGTGGGGGACACGCATGCCCAGAGCAGCCCAGCTCCTGGGTCCCACTGCTAACTTGCACTTACAGCCCCCATCCCTACCCTCGTTACTGCAGGCAGCAATCTGAGGCAGGTCCCAAAGTAGCTGAGAAACACTTAGTGCTGCATCTGCCCAGTTTTGTGCAAATGAAGCCATCGAGTGAAACATTACAGTGGTTTATCCTTTGTGTTTGACACGCCATAAATCAAACAGGACCTGAGTGCACTCCTTTTGACTTTTGATATTACAGACATGTGCACCCGCGCTAAGTTCCAGGTGCCTTTGCCAAAATATTAGCAGTAATGCTGGGAGGACCAAGCAGAGCAGATGTTCTGTAATCCCACACCAAAAGGCAACCTGGGAACGTTGCAAATTCTGCAGGTACAAAAAGTTTTGCCCTTTGAGCCACGTATTTATATTCACATAAACTAATTATCACAACAGCTCTGCAAGGTATCACCGTCACCTTATGAAGAGGAGCCTGAGATGGTCGATTTGGCACAGGACACGGAGCCCTGACACCGTGATTATTTCTACCCTCCCACACCAGCCTGCACAGAACATAAGAGTACAGCTTAATATTTCAGTGCAGGCATCGTTAAACTGTAAAACTCTATTTTAGGAGGGTTGTTTTCATTCTTTCCCTAAATAGTAGATTGTCTCCAGAGATAATAAGATACAAACCTCTAATAGAGTAGGGAAAAATCTAAGCAGTTTTACAGATACCAAGCTCTTTTTCCCTAAGGGTGTCACAAGGTAGCCAGCTACAAGCAAAGACATCTCCCTGGGGGAAGCGTTGGCGATGTTGTATTGGTATAGTGGTAGGAACTCTGTACTGGTTATAAAACCACCAGAAGCCCATCAATAGCTAAAAACCATGAATGTTTTAGGCTTAATCCAGCTCCTGTCAGAACTGACTGATAAAACTTCCACTGACTTGGAGAGGTGCAGAAACAGTGCCATTTCCAGGAGGCATTTTATAGCACGATGTCATGCTCATTAATATCCACCTGGCAAGCAAATATACCATGCAGTATTTTGTTACCAACGTGCAACAACTCCTACATGCACTCCTGTTCTTTTACCTCTGAGAGCAGCACCGATAAGGAACGGACCAGGGATGCTGAGGCAGTGGGCAGTCAGTATAGAAACGTGACAAAAAACAAAAAAGGGATTGGGTCTCTCCCCAGCTATGTTGTGTTTGCCATGGATGAGTGAGAGGTGAGCACGATCTATTTGCAGATGTTCAGTCTGTGACCAAGTGCCTGTTTCTCACAATGGCCATTGCCCAGCCTGAGCAGCCGGACACAGCTAATGCAGGATCCATCACTCCAGGTTTGTGCCTGGGTCTTGCTCTGCTGTCAGGTGCCTGCAGCCTTGGCTTTGTCACCTGACTTTACTGTCAACCTCTACTTGTGGAAACAAAATAGGGCACTTCCCAGTAGGAATTCAGTGTTTCTTAAATGGTGGAGTTTAAGAGATGTTAAGGAACAGGCTCAGAATTAGTGGGGTGCAACCAAAGGAGAGCAATTTCTGGCTGATCTGCAAAGCTAAAACAGTTGTCCTCTCCTGTTTCCACCATCCATTTCTGCTCCACGCCTTCCTGCCTTCTCACTCACTAAATACCTTTCTTGATGGCAAAGGCTGTGTAGGATTGAACCTGGAATCCCCACGTTCCCCTCGCAGGTGCGGGGAGAGCTATGCGAATGATGTGAATTGGCTGCAGCCTTCATAACCACATTCATGTCGTGCCACTCAGCCTGGGCTGCCATAGAGAGAATTAATGGAGTGTAAATCCCTGTTTGGAAGTGCACAGTGTCTCCAGCTTCTCCCTGTAACTCCTTCACTCCCTTTGCAAACCACAGGAGAACGAGAACTCCCTGGGGAACCCCGGCTGGACATCTTGCATCATGATAGAGAGAAGTGGAGTATCCATGCAGCCAAAGCTGCCTGGCTGACAGTTTCAGAGCTAGCTGTGACAATTCCACGAGAATCTGTAGTGCTGAGACTAAAGCCTGCTAGAAACAATCTTCTTTTAAAGTTGCTGTATGGCTTGGCTACAAAGATAAGGCACCAGATGGCTTAGGAAGAATTTTTAGGAGACAGTTGTGCTGGTATGCCTGGAAGGATCTCGAGAGTTTACATTTACAATAGAGTACTTCTTTGGAGGCGAATGTTTGTCAGGATCATCAGTTTTAATTACCCAAAATGCAGGCTGCTTCTAAATGCAGGCAGTCAAGAGGAGGATTTCTTCTTTTCCTGCCTTTTTTTTTTTTTTTTCTGAAGAATCCCTGCCTTTATAGGTAACAGATTGATTAATGGAGGCTAACATTGAGCAGGTTTCATCCCAGAGAGTATCCTGCAGCACTTTCTTTCACTGATGAATTATACATTGCAGAAAAAGGTACTTTGTTTTACCTGTTTTCAACCAATTGAATAAGGTGCTAATTGTGTCAGCTCTAAGCATACAAATAGATCGGTCCACAAATTCCCCAGACCTTTAAACCAAGCCTTACTTGGCCTTTTTTGGTCGGAGGAAGGATGACCTGGTAGGATCACTCTCCGTGAGGATGCCAGGAGAAATAAGCACCATTCTCCTGTTTGGGCCTTGCACGCCTGCAGATACAGCAGCACTACTGAGGAGTTAATTTCCTGTCCTGCCATCCAGGAGCATTGGGATACACATGCCATATTTTTCAGGCCTCTCTGCTTTCTGTATACACTAGAATATAAATAACATTACTGAATGCCGGTGATGGGAATCAGGCTCGGGTTTTAAGCCAGCTGTTTCCACGTTTTCTCCCTGTGTTTTATCAGCTTAATTCTTAGATACCTCTAACGTTTCCATCCAGAATTTTTAAAGGGAGGAAGCATGACTTAGAAATCACTGTAATGTGAATGGCTGTGTTGACTTAACTGACATTGTTTTGACATGCCAGGGCCTACCGAGGGACCAAGACCCCTTTGTGCTAACTGCAGTACAAACACAGGCCTGAAAATGAAGCCGGTATCGGAGTTCCCCTGCCTTATCACACTCAGTTAATGCATTACTCCACGCTAGCTAGCCAGCTGAGAGTGGCATTTGGTACAGGGGGAGGGCTAGCTTGGGCATAGCGGCACCATTGTTTCTCTGTACTGTTTTCATAGCAGGTTCCCTGCCCGCGGCCCTTTGTAACTCAAAGCCCATATTCAGAACAGATAATTGTCCAAATCTGAACCATTTCACCTACCAACAAGTTGGGCTTTTGTGTTCATACAACACCAAGGCAGGGAGATGCTAGTCCCTGGCCGAGAGCCCTGGCCCCATCATAGCTTGTGAGCCACGCTGGCATCTCTCAGCACCCACAGGTGAGGCAAACACCACAAGAGCCAAAAGGGCACCCTTGAGCAAACAGTAGTACTGGGTTCATGAAAACAAACTCATGCTTATCTTGTTTGGTTCTGGGAATTAACTAACTCCTCAGAACAGTAAGAGTATAATTGTGTAGCCCTAGCCAGGTATGTATAAAACCACCTGGTTAGAACAGCAGCACCTAATTGATTGCATGACATTTTACTGAGCACCGCAGTGGGTGGAAAACAGGCCCCAGGGGCAGGAGTCAGCAGTTTTCAAGACCTGACATGCTTCTATTGAGAACATCAGGAAGGACCTGGAGTCACCACCTCTCTGCTGCTTTGGAAGCTTCATGAGAGCACGGACCAAGAACTGTCCCTGTGTCCCTTCTCCCCTACAATCTGCTGCACAGCACAAGGAACAAAGGAGGAGCTTCTGCATTGCTTAAACACACAAGAACTGCTACCCTGTTAGGGGCCAGCTCATGCCATCTCCAGGGCATGCCAATGGTGACCATATGACAGTGACAGCATAAGAAGGTGGTAAGCTTACAGCAGTGCCTCACCTGAGCACCAGTCCATCTTCCAGGGACGTGCCGCTGGGTGATCCACGCCAAAAGTGACATCTTTGCATTCTTCTGCTGAGGTGCTCCAAAAAAAGAGGGATCTGAGTCCTGCCTGGGGAGATGCACACACCATTGTAACTCTCACCAGTTTGCAAATACAAAGTTCGTGTTGAAATGCTCAGCCTTACACTCCCCTACCATCTTATATTGATACCAAACATGACAGCTTAGCTCACACTGAGCACCCAGAGCAGACATGGCCAGGGCAGTCTCAGAGTAACAAAAAATCCCATAGTGTCAATGGCCATCATGTGCAGCCAGACTAGGATTGCCAATGGCTGTGAGCTTTCAGCAGAAAGGGCTGCGAGAATTTTGGTGCACAGAGCTACTATTACAGTTGTCAAGGACAGAAATCCCTTTCACTTTTCTGCCCCATTCCCTGAGTCTCTTTGGATACTCTGCCCTCTCCTTGCATCCTTCCTTCAGGCCACGTACTGTCTGCCCAGGTCACCAGAGAGTCAGGTTCCTGCACACAGAAACCAGCTCACCTTACTGATGGCTTTTTCTTTCTGCATCCACCAAAACCTACACAAGTAGATTGTTCTTACTTGGCAAAACCTTAGATATTTTGCAACCAATTTATATGACCCAGCAAAGAGCTTCCAGGAGAAAAGACATTAGGGTGTGATACAATGACTGTGATCTCAGTTACCAATGTCAGTTACCAATTATTTTTTTCTCCTGAAATGCTTTAGAAGTTTGCAGTTCCCTAACCAAGCCCTTCATCAAAAGGTCACAATTTTTTTTTCTCAATCTGGGGAAAAAATGCACAAAAGCAAACAGCTTCACACTGCTGCTGAAGGTGTCTGGAGTACCCTGCAAGCATGGGTTCAACCTCGTCCTGCCATCGTGCCACAGCAATGAGCTGCCTGGCCCTGGGGGATGTATGAATGGCACAGCAGTTGGAAAAATTCACACAGAAGATTTTGCAAGCTCATTTGCTGGATGAAACTTTGCCCTAGAGACTCGAGCCTCCTGCAACTGTGAGAAAGGAGGTCCCTTTTAGTTTATAGCTGAGGTCAGTGGAGGGCCAGAGCAAGGAAGTTTGTATTGCAGCAATTTGTACCTTATCTTGTTTATAGATGTAAACAGAAGGTTTACGCTTCCGTTACTGAACTCTTCTACACCAGAAATATTCAGTGCACAGAGGAGGGGAAGGATAGGCAGCGTGGACACATTTCTTGAGCATATTTCGAGAAGCACAGTTGAAGTATCTGGTGTTTCTGAAGCGTGTGGGAAGTAGGGTGCCCTTGCAGTGACTGAAAAAAAAAATAAAAATCACAATCAGCCCTGCCTCCCCTTTCTGAATAAAAATCCAAACACCGAAAACCCCCAAATCAACCACAACCAACCACAAAACCCCAGCAATCTCCTTGTGGACTGCAGGGGTCATTCCAGGATCTCCATAGGGTCTGGATGTAACTCAAGTCTCGTATGGACTTGGGTCAACTTCCATTGAAGGCAGGAGTCCTTTCATGAGCTTTAGGTCACTCCCAGTTGCTTCTGAAGTCATTGCCCAGGCTTTTCTCATTTTAGTCACAGTACCAAAGTTTTGTATCGTTTGAAAAGCTCCAAAGCGAGGGACATATGGAGCCTACAAAAGCATAGTTATTGTGCTAGCTAGCTCCAGTCCCATGCCAAGCAAATTATTCATGCATACTCTGTGGATAGAAGGCACAAGCTTTCATGTGGTTACATGGATAAAAAGGGAGGAGAATTTGGGCCACTGACTCAGCCTGTCAGCAATGTTTCCCCCCTAAATACAGCCGTGGAGCTGCAACGCAGATTTCTCACAGCACTGACGGTGGGGTAGTACTCTCTTTGGAAAATGTGACCTCTTATTTACATGCCACTTGGAAATTGGTATCATGTAAGGGTGCCAAATGCTTCCAGAAGTAAGGCCTTTTGATTATAACCTTTCATGAAAGTGACTGATTGAACAAAAGCAGCTTAGAGATAGCATTTCAAACAAGAATCAGACAGCTTGCCTGGAACATAAGCAGTAGCAAACTGCCCAGCTTGTTAGAAGAATGGCCATGCTATACGATGCTGCGCTCCTGCATCCAAAAGGAAACCTGACATTCAACAGGTGTTCTGCTTCTTGGGTAGTCTCATGGATGGAGAGGGAGTCTGAGGAGACACACTACAAAGAGGTCGTTTAAATGTACCTACTTTTCTATTTCAAGCTCCACAACCAATTCCGCCACCCCCCCCCCCCCACTGTCAGCAGATTTTATTCAATTACTATTGCAGTGGCCGCTGCAGAGTATGGGATACATTCCTGCTTCAGTCATCTTTGTGTCCACTTGACAGGAATCCTGAACACCCAGAAAAGCAGACAGTAACTACTGTCCACCATTTTTACATTTCCTGTAGAAATATTTCTTATTTCACCTTGCCACACTGACCAAAAAAACCAAAACAACAAAACCACAAAACAACAACAAAACCAACCCACAAGCAACAACAACAAAAAACCACCCTTACGGTCTTTTCATAAAGTAATTAAATTTACTCTATTATTCTAGTTAGTGGAAATAGAAAAGCCAATCAGGTGACTGCAGTGGTAAAATAAAGCCAAGAGTAGTTCATTTCAATCTTTGTTCTGTAATACTTACATAATTCAGACCTGCAGACAAAAGCACTAAGGTCATGGATTAACTGTGGCTTAAAGTTGAAAATAGCCTGAGGAAGTAAGGATGACAAAGTAATTACTAGTGGGCAAATCATATGTTAATGGGTATGGGAATGATTTAGTGTATAACATTTAATCAATGTAAATGGAAGGAGCATATAAAAGCAAATTCAACTTTTAAGTCTTCCATGGATATGTGTATATATACATGTATGGCTAGTTTCTATAATTGAAATAGATCTACAAAAAATTAAAACAAAGTTTCCATATATTAAAATAACTCATTTTGTCATAATCATAACAGCTGTTGAAATAGAGATAGTGCTCATGAATAACGCTTTAAATATTTGCTTTGCTCCATGATGTAGAAGACTAAAGCCTGTACCATTCAACTGAGGCACCAAACAATAGAAAAACACTATACAGAAAACCATTCCAAAACACCTGTCAGGAACTGCACTTTTCTAGATAAAACATCATAGTTCAGAGGTAAATTCACTTTGATATAGCATTTGAGGTAAATCACATCAAAGCCTTCCTGTGAATACCCAAACAAATTAGTTAAAGTCTATAATAAAAGCTCTGGCAGGGTCCATATGCACCAGTGCTGGAGGTCACAAGACACTGCATTAATAATGCATAATGCTGCATTAGGATCCCCTACTGCAAGTAGTACAGCTGGTACAGAAATAATTACTGTGCCAAACATAATTGTGGAGATTGCAAGAGTGCAAAATGCAGGAAAATTAGAAAAGGAATACTGTGACGAGAATGCCATGCAGTAGTTCCCACTACACACAGGGAGAAAATTAGATTTCTGAATAGAGGCTGAATATTCATTTGCCAGATTAACAGCTCCTGCCTGCACTGAAATCAGCTCTGAGAGCCCATGGGATGTTCAGAGTTAGGAACAGCTGAACACACCCTAGGAGAACAGCAACCATTATTTTTCTAGTGCTTCTGCAGGTAAAGAAATTACACCTGCACACGTTATCGTTGGGTGGAAAAGCACACATCAGTAAAAATGCTCGTGAACTATCTGTAACTGAACAGACCACCTCCAGCTGCCTCTTGCTCAGGACAACTCCTCAAAGGCAAGGGCCTGCTCTTGGTTGGGGCCTACTCTTAGAAATTCATCTTGCCCTGAATTCTTAGCTCAGAGCAGAGAGTTTACAGAGAGCTTTTGGTTCTTTGTAGCAGCGTTAGCAATAGAAGAAATAAAACCACTGTTTTGGGATGATGCACCTTCTTTTATACAAACATTTCATCTCAAACTCCTAAGTAGGCAATAAAGTGATATTCAGTCATATAAGTCTTTTTTGTTTAGGTTCGCAGTGCACCAGCTTACCACATACATTCCCCACATTCAGAACACCTAGAAACCTCTATTTATCAGTGACCCATACCACAGTAAGTGTGCCATTCGATTCAGAGATCATCTATTCTGAAGAAGGCTGCTAGCCAGGCCCTGTGAATAAGGTGCACTTGATTATTAAAAAATAATTAAAAAACCAAATTCAGTCATGAATTTTTGCAGACCATGATTCAAAACCATGCTTTCTTCATTCAGATACAGGGTAGGACCTTATGGAAATATCCATTGAGACATTCCCTGCTGCCCGCCTTTGGATGCCAACACTGGGAAGCAGATGAGACATTGCATAGCGTGCTTGTACACACAGCACAATATCTCAGGCTTTTTCAGGGTGTTTTACCTGTCCTCCAATTGCCCCTTACAGAAGCAAAAGATTGTTAAATATCCGTAACACAATATAAAGACTGCTTAGCAGGCTGCTTCTGATTCCGTGTGTCCTAGGAGCCACATAATCCCATTGAGTGTTTTAGCTGTTCCATAAACAAATCAGTAGCTCTGTACTCTTCCTTCTCCAGTGGCAGCAGATATTAATGCCTTGAGCATGCAGCACTCAGCCAAAGCAAGCATTGAAAGTGTTAACTCAAAGGCAGGATAATGTCCTATTTGGTTAAAGCAAAAAGTAAATAAATACAGGATTTATTGCAATTTAAGGCTTAAGATGAGATCAGATGCCTGTCATCTCCAAACACCTCTCAATCAGCAAAAAATAATCCTTCACAAAATAGATTGTTATTTTTGCTGCAAGTTTTTTTCGTGGAGAAAATGGAGCCATATATTATTCCTCTGTAGGCTGCAAGTAGGCAAAGCATAAACTCAGCTGAAAACTTATCCAGGGCTTCTGGCAAGTGCAGGCCAGAAGTATGTGATTTGTGCTGCTTACCACATCTCTGCAGTTCATGAATCCCAGATGATGTGCAGGGGGAATCTCTTTAAATGGACGTAGGAAGCTAAAACTGTCAGCAGCTAATGAAGAGGGCAGGGAAACGAGAATGGAGCAGAAGGGAGAGTGGGTCCAGCGCTCTGCCCCAGCCATGCACGACGGAGAACTTGCTCACGTTGATGGGAATTACTGCCTTTAAGCCACCTGACTACAGGGTTAATTTTCTTCCCCTCTTCATTTCAGATGAGGGGAGTCAACCTGACCTTTTCTGTCAGATCTAAGAGAAGCCTTGAAAACAAGAACAGCGAAGCAGTCCAAATGCAAACACTGGCTACAGTAGACCTATTTATAAATAGTTTAGAAGAACACCATGAACTGCAGAAGGAGGGGAATTTTCTCCACCCCCCCCAAGCTTGCTGCCTCGGTGAACATAGCGGCATGCTTGAATTTGCTTTCTTACATACCGGGAGGCCTGCAGCAGAAAATGAAGTTAAAGCCACATGCACAGCCC
Organism: Cygnus olor; assembly: GCF_009769625.2. Classification (NCBI taxonomy): domain Eukaryota; kingdom Metazoa; phylum Chordata; class Aves; order Anseriformes; family Anatidae; genus Cygnus; species Cygnus olor. The sequence goes on from NC_049178.1 coordinate 15,385,811, forward strand.
CTGATTCAGCCGCGTGGCACCAGCTCCAGCTTCGCTGCAGTGCATGAAGCTGCACAGCAAGCCCCTTGTCCCGAGTGCCCCCTCCAGCACAGCCCTCCAGCCCTTGCTGGTCATCCTGCCTGGTGGGAACAGCCAGACAGGGCTGCCCAGGGGAAAGTCCTGACCTGGGTCAGCCAGCAGGGAGGAGATCTGCCTCTAAGGAGAGCCTCCCAGGCTGCCTCTAGCCTTTCCTTCCAGCTCTCTCCAACCTAAAGTTTCTCTTTATAGGGTTCGTAAAGAATAAACAAGCGTGCCCCTCATCTTAGCTGTGTGCCCTAGTAAAATGACAAATCTGAAAAGTGGAAAAATAGCCCAAAATAGCCAGCACCCAAGCCCTTACAGATGCTCGTACCAGTTCAGATTTTTCATAGCTTGAAACACAGCTCTTGCTCACACGTACGACTGGCACACTTTTGCAGGGCTGCTACTTTCAGTTTTGAACCTTGGCTCTACTCGGACTCTCTGACCAGATGGCTAACCTTTGCTTTAAAAGATGTCATAAGTAAAAGCAAATGCTGGCCTTGTGAAGCTTTCATCTTTGTACTTTTTTTTTTTTAACCACAAAATTACTTGGAAAAGTAATCCAATAGATTAAATTTCCCTTTCTGAGAAGTGTTACCCAAAGGCAAATCAGTACTGATGTCACCGGACAGATGATACAGTCACTTCGATGCGGCTACTTGGCCAGAGGAGACCGTTCGGATACTTCAAAGAGCATTGCAGAATGAGGAAAAAACAGAACAAAAAACACTTCCAGACCTTTTCATTCTTTCCTTCTGCAGCTCTGACATTTATCTTTCATTTCATCCCTTTTCTGCCCATGCCACACACACAAACACAGAAGTCCAAGGGAGGTTCGTGGTGCCTGACAGGGCTAGAGCAGATCACACAGAGTTGGCTGGTTGTACTTTGTATTATTGCAGAACAATACCTATCTACCTGCAATTATTGATCTTTTTCTCTCCTACCTGCAGGCATCCCAGGCTCTCTCTTACCCTCATTCAAATCACTTCACAGGAGCACATGAGGACTGGTAACAGAAGTCAATTAAAGGCGAGATACAGAGAAGAAAAAAAGCACCTCTCTGGCACATCACTGTAAACAAAGGTTAATCCACCTGCCCCTCTTTTGCAGATCACTTTTAAAGTAGAGGGATTTTACCAACCCAGCCATTTCCATTTACCTTTATCTTCTTTTTCCCATCTCGTTTCTCCTTAAACCTCTTTAACAAAGTTCACGGATGATTTCAGGAGCCAGAGAGGTGTTCTTCATATTGGTATTTCATAGCCATCAGTAGAATTGCTTTCCATTAACTCATTTGGTTACTCCTGAACTCAGGAAGTTCACAAACAGACAGCTTTAGAAAGGAATAAAAATTATATAGTTATTATTATTTTTTTTAAAACCAGTAGTAGTTGCAGACAGACTTTTCTCTCCAACTGGCTGCCTGAAACATCCCATTCCATTTCGCAGGATCTTCAAGCTCAGATGAAAGGGTCGTCGAACAAGTTGTTGGCTACCTCAGTGGCACACTTGCTCTTCTAAGACAGCTGCGGCTAAGTTACATTTGTTTCTCACTCTTGAATTCAAGGAGAATAAGAAAAAAGGTGTAAGAGGAGAACCAGGCCCACCATGTTGACCAGACGTGGCAGCCCTCATTTTGGACGACCTGCTGGTGAGGAGGCAGAGTCCCCAGAATTTCACACATGTCCCAGGGCATCTGCAAATCAGCTCCAACAGGGACCCAGTAACCCAAGGGTGACAAGGGAGGGAGCCCCGAAACTGCTGTGCCTGCACCAAAGTCCCGGACATTACTGGCAAAGCACCCCTTGAATTTATGGTCCTTGGATTAGGCTGATTTGAGAAACAGCTGGAAAGGTGAGTGTCTTTAATTAAGTGGACAATAATTTATGAACTGCATTGGATGCCTCAATGTAAAAAATAAACTGTTTATTAATAATGGTTTTAAGGCTCAGTTCCTGTTTTTTAGCAAAATAAATTCAAGTAAGCAATCCCAGCTGAACTTCTGGAGGGAGGGAGTTTACAGCAAAAATTAAACAAATTAAAAACAAAACAAAACAAAACAAGAACTACTCAGCAGTTACTTGTGTTCGTTTGCCGCCTATAAGCTTTTAGGAAGAACCTCATGCAACGCAGCTCTTACACTTTCGTGAACAACTACCAACAAGCATAATCCTCCTTTGGAGGAGAATCTGGAACCTCAAAAGCTCTCTTATTTTCTTGACATTGCAGGTATATTTTATACACACACACACACACACACTTATTACTGATGCAAGGCTTCTTGGTACTTTTCTCCAACAAAGAATTTGGCCGCTGAAATGTGCCCAGCTCGGACTGGCTAGCTCTCCCAAACACACCACAGCAGATGGAAAGACCAGCAACTACACACTATTTTGTTGCTGAAGAAGGATCAGTTCCCTGTGATACTTCAAATTCCTTCTGTAACCAGGAGTAGATGATTTAGTGCCAGGCATTCAGGGGGATTTAGGTTTGCAAAGATACAGACAGAAAATGTATAGGAATTTCTTTAATGCCTGGTGCCAAGGGAAGCTGGACATCTGGGGAGAATTTTGAGATCTGCTCTGTGTGCTTCTTTCTCTCCTAATTCACCTCAACAGATTTAGTTCTCTCTGCCCCAGCTCTTCCTTTTCAGAAAATGGCAAAAAACAGTCATTTCCTCCCTTATCAGGAAAGATCAGGAGAGCGAGGTGCTCCAACAAATAAGTCGGCCAAAAAAAGGAGACAGAGGAAGGAAAAGTTCAACATATTGCTTCTCCCCTTTACCATCATGAATGATTTATAAAATACTTGCTGGCAGAAACGTATGAAGAGAACATCAAAACAATTCCCTCACATTAGGCCATGATACCTAGAGCCTATATGGCATCATAGCTTCCTGTACATTGTCTTTCCTTTTACATTTAACAACAAATGTTTGTGCAGACTTGGAGCAGAGCTTTAGACCTGAAAGTGGAGTTCAGCTCTAACCCCTTTTCTCAGCAATGATATGTCAAGCAGTTGGTTATGAGGGTCTACTAAACCACCGAGCTGGAAAACAGCTCCTGTGTTCCCTGCCATGAAACATGCCTGCATCTAGCACAAACACATGGTTTTATCAGTCTTCTTTACAGGACCATTATGGTCCAAACATCCATGTTCTGGGATCACGGAGACGTCACACTATCATGAATCTGGCACGTTTGCATTTGGGACTTACACAAACCCCTGCCCCAAACCCGCAATGTTCTCAGGTCACTATCCCATCTAATGCAAGAAACCTTTCTCTGCCCTCAAGTTTCTTTTCCTTCTGTCTTTTAGAGTTATTAGTAAAGAAAATACTGGAAATGCCTCTTCCAGGGCAGTTGCACAATATTTAATAGAAAAACTATCTTTGTATATACAAAAAAAAAAAAAGGAAAGGAGAAAAGAGCAAAAAGCTGGCATGCATTTCTGAAGGTGAAGTTAGGAAAGTATTCAATCATGAGCCAATTCACAAGCAACAGAGGCTGCTAAGCCTTGTTTCCTTTGGCTCCCTGGCTCAGGGTTGGGCCAGCCTCTGGATAGTAAAAATCACACAAAAGTCAAATCCAAGCATGTCCTATAGAGGAAATATTCTCTCCTATGAGTATTCTGTGGTGTTTGAGATTTTCTTGAGATTACAGGCCTTTTTTCTTTTTTCCCTCTTGTGGCAGGGGGACACATGAATTTCATCTCTCCTTTCCTCCATTGCTTATCTTAATATTGCTGACATATCTAACTGTCAAACTTATATGAAACTTGGCAATGTATTCAGATGTAGAACATGACCAACAGTCTGATGGCAGAAATCTTCTCTTTAGGAAACCAGGCTTTAAAAAACAAAACAACGACAACAACACCTTAACTATGTAATAAGTAGTTTGACATGTCTACTTCAACTGCATCAGCTCTACTGGTAATTCATGGGGAGTTACTGAAACAAGTTCACAAAACATGATGCACAACATGGGAACTGATTGCCAGTACTTGGGGGATTGGATAGAATATTAGTCTTCTATTAGGATAGAAGATTAGAGTATTAGTCACTTATCAGGATAGTAAACACACAGAGCTTAGCATTCCTGTAGGAAACACCATCAACTTTTGATACAAGACAAGGGACCATAGAAGATCTTTCCTTGAAGCTACAGTACATGCAAAGCAGCAAACATATTCTCTGCACCTGAATAACAACATGTTTCTGAGTAACATTTCCGAGTGAAGAACCATCAAGAAATCCAGACATTGTCCACTTTCTCCCCAGGATACATCCTGCGGGGGTTTCCTACAGGTCATTATTGTGTTATCTGCTGAGCCATAAGACAATAAGCCGAGCCAGAGAAATGCTGCCTAGTGAAATGTGACGTGAGCAGAGGATGCATCAATTTGCTACTTAAATAAATAATTGTTTAAATATTTAAACAAAACTTTTGGTTTAAAAGGAAAAGCTCTGTGAGAGAGAGATGAAAGCTGACATTTTCTGGACCGACAACAGATATAACTACTGATCCAAAAAAACTTGAATGCGGGAATCACTGCCAGGTTCCTGTTTGGGTGCATAATGAATGGCTAAAGTAGTTAAGTGAAAAGAGATGTTACGCGATGCTAATTTCAAAGCTCCAAAAGAACATAATTTGACTTCTTTGATCAAGTGAAGAAAGAAGAAATCCCCACCTTGGCTCTCCCCGCAGCAGAGTGGTTGTCTTGGCAAAGCTGAGAAGAGATGGCTAGGCTTGCTCCAAACCGGTGCCTGCCCTCTCCTCCAGGCTCTCCATCTGACCTTGCACAGGAAAGCCTCAAGGCAGGAGAGCAGTAGCTTGAGTAGGAGGACTTTGGTGAAGTCTTCCAGGCAACGCTACCCACCCTGAAGGTCAGGTTTTGGAGGTTTATGCTACATTGAGAGCAATGGCACGGGGAGCCCCTGTTTGCTACACGCAGCCAGGAATCTGTGCAATGAAGCCCCAGGTGCCCCTCTGAAGGTGAGTGTGAGACAGGACCATTCTGCTCTCTACATTGTACTAAGAAAGCTTGGTGTGCTGGCAAAAAAAGCTACAGCTGGGATGTAGCTCTAAACATTAGCAACCAAATAACCAAAGCATGCATTATTTCACAATCCTCTCTCCGGGTGATGCCAGAGTTCCAGGAATTCTGTCATCCCTTCCTTCGTATACTCACCAGAACATCTTACCTACCTCAGTTTTGCAGTGTTTTTACCTCCCACATCCCTTTCATTCCAGCTGTTTACCAGACTCCAACCACGCCATAAGACAGAGCTGGAAGAACAGGTGAGTGTGTGAGTATCTTGAGGGACTGTAATTGGTGACTGGAATACTGTCAATAAAAGTTATTCAGCTATTGTTCATTCAGCATCATGCTCAAGAAAAAAAAATATAAAAATCTGACCTTAGGCTATTTCATAACCTTAAAACTACTGTTAATACTAACGGAAACATTTTGCGGCATGTTTCTGAGAGTCATCTGCCGAAGTCTAAGGAAAGATTCTCACTGCTTTAGAGTTTAGGGCTTCAAGGCAACCAAAGCTTTTGGAACAACTTGCCGATGTCCACTCTGTCACCACTAAAAGGTGCACTCCCATTTCATGGAGGTTCATGTACCAAAAATCAGGCATCTTTGGCTCGAGAGGAAGGTACACATGCTCAGTGGAGATAAGAGCTTTCCTTCTCCTTTAGAGAAAGTTCAAGTTTGTTTTCTGGTACTGACTCAGCACCATTACCAGCTACAGCCCTAACCCATATCACTGTGTCTGACTACAGACCAGAGTCTGCAAAAGCATCTGCAACCATGTCCTGTCTTCATAAATCTGAACACCAAAACCTTCAGTTTTGTAAGCTATCTTCAAACTGAGCAGATTTTACAATCTGCAGCTTCAGAATATCTCACTACCAGTACATCCATAGATTAGGCTGGAATATTAACTCAATAACTGTACTACATAAATCCTGACAGCCTTTTTAAAGTCTAGCTACCTTCCAAAACCAAGCACTTCTCAAAAGGTTCTTGTTCCGTTGCAACAATATGTACTTCCTTAAATAATGCAGCATTCAAAATTCCAGTATATTTTTAAAGGATATAAAATGTTTCACATGTCAAATTAGAAGTTACACAGAGAACTTCATATAGACCATCTGGGTTTGACCACTCAGTTAATATTCATTGCTGGAGTCCTGGGTCACAAAATTCTATTCATTTCAAGAGCTGGCTAAAACTTCACTTGGATTTTATCCTGTTGGCATGAGTCTTGTATATCTTGTACAATTTCCTGGCTGTGTAGATGACATGTTGCAGCAGTAAGCACAGAACACTTAGAGGAATAAAACTGAGCAGTCTTTGGATACTGGGACAGTTTTCAAAGGCCATTGCAAATACACTCAATCTATCATTTGCTTTGCATTACTTTAAAACATGCATATTCCCTGGGATATATAGATTTTTATTATTTTTTTATCTATTTATTTTTGTGTGTGTGTTTCTTTATTTTTCGGGGGGGGGGGGGGGGGGAGAGACAGGGTGGTAAGGGGAAATGGAAGAGGACAAGGGAGGGAAAGTAGGAAATTGTAAGTATTCAAAGTGAAAATTAATATTGTATAAATAACTATTTGTGCTAAACAACTATTCCCAGGCTGAACATTAAACATTTTTCTACTAAGTATAAACCAAGCTGCTTAATGTAAGTATAGCTGAAATAAACTCTTTTCTCAGCTAAACAATTTTTTTTCAATTAAAATAATCACCCAAGCTGTGAAATACCCCAGTCGATTTTACAATGATTTAACCAAGGCTCTGCATCACTGTTAGTATCTTTGCACAAGCCTTAAGTGCACACGGAAGCATCAGAGGATAGAGTCTGTCCTACTGCTGAGCGTTGCTCCTAGAAACTCTCTTCAGCCAGACTGTGAAGTCCTGCACATGCTTTCTCCTCCAGCATCCCCATCTTGTATCTCAAAATAGAAGAACCTGAGCCTTTGTGTTGTAAACTCCATTGCTCCTTGCCCAACATAAATGGGATCGAAGAGGGAACATTCAGTTCACCTCTTTGCTCCTCTCTTGGCCTAGAAGAGCTCCAGCAGACATTTTGTTAGCCCTGTCCACAGCTCCCTCCCTCTTTTATTGGGAGCAGCCATGAGGCTGTCCAAGTCGTGCTGCGGAGGGTGTTACAGAAGAACCCTTCCCAACAGACATCTTACCTGCTCTCAGACACCCCTGGAGATGGAGCCTCACACCCTCCAGAAGCAAAATATTCCTGTACCCAAACAGCCTTGAAGTTACAAAGCTCACCCTATGGCCTACTCTGAGTTTTCCCTGCTACATGTTAAGCCCAACAATTCTTGCAGCGTTTTCTGTAATGATTTCTGGTTCTCTGCCCTGCTTCTGGAACTGGAGACAATAAAAAGAATAACATGTTAACTGTGAGATGCTTGGGCAGGGGATAAACTCTCCCTGGTGGGCTTTCAGAGCAGACTGGCTCCCTTTAGAACTCACCATGCCTTGATACCCTACATCTCTATTAGTCCTTCAAGGATGGGAAGAAGAGATGAGCTTCCTCTGTTCCTTGGAGATGATGCTCAGGGCCAGCAGCATATTTCTTAAAACAGTTGCTAGTGGAAATCCCAGGTTTCACTCCTCGGTCCCTCTCTAACACGACACACATTCAGCTGGCCAGTAACACAGAGTGTCATGGGGAGCTAACGAAGCACAGCATCAGAAAGACCAAACAACAACAATCGGTGCAAATCAAGTGCTAGCACGAAAAGCCTTGCTAGAATGAAATGGTTTCCAGACTGGAGAGCTCAGGGAACGTTATCTTCAGCAAATTGGGTTTCTTAGTTGCTTTGATCAAGTGAGTTTCAAAGGTGATTACAGACCCAAAAGTGTTTCCCTAAGCAGTATCCTGTGGGATGGGGAAGGCCAGAATTCAGGCAGAAGCTTTCTCCTGTACAAAAGCCTTGCCACTGACATTGTCAAAGGATCTGTTGCACTCCATTGTGTCCATAATCTTCAAATTAAAGCTCCCTAAATCCACAATAGTCTAATAAACCACAAGCCTGTAACAGCCCCTTCAATTTTCCACGTTAATAATCCATGGATTAGGAGTCTCTCTGCTGCTACAATAGACAGAACTGATCTTCTCTACTGTGTCAATGACCCATGAATTATAGGGCTGTGTCTCAGATGGTTAGATAATACTTCACTCAAGTCCCTAAGGTAGATTTTTCTAACACAGCAAATTCAGGACTCTTTGGAGTAAAGGCACGTTGTAGCATTCTCATTTTTTGGGACCGCTCTTCCTATTCCTCTTGGCAGGATCCCTACACAAAAGTACAAACCCTTTTTTCATCATACCATTCATTTGTTTTTCAGTAAGTGGCCCAGTCGCCTTTCATTTACAACTGAACATTTAATATGGCATATGAAAGCCGAGTGAGACACACAGTTTCATAACTAGCTAATGAACTGATGCAAAAATCCTTCAATTTTCTTGTAATAGGGTCTTATAATAACCTAGAATATTTTATCCTGATTTGTGGATAGCACTTCTTAACACATTTGCATCACTTAATAACCCTTTGTTATATCATTTGTTAGTAAGTACGTACAGCAGCTACCACGGCTCAATCAGAGGGCAAGAGGAAGCAGAGTGGAGTCACTTCAGAACTGCTCAAACCTATCATCCATAAAATGCTCATCGACTTTTCTGATCGGGAGCAAGCAAGCTTCTTCAGCAGCTGCACAATTTCACCTCTGCAAATACCACTGCAGTCGGCAGCCTGGGCTTTGCATATGGATGGCAGCGCCCCGCCAGCCACTGGCACGGAAAGAAATGTGATGGGTAGGAGCAGACAGATTGTCTCCATGGCATTTCCGCTGGGGAGCACAGCCCCGATAGCACGTTGTCTGCCAGAACAGAATGCCAATGCGATTTTTCCCTTCTCTTTTTAAAAGCAGAAACCTGCACATCGAACTGAATGCTGCACATATCATTGCACATTGTAGCAGGGTTGTTAAAGACAAGGAATGCCTGTTAGGTTAGCCAGCCATGTCTCCATCAAAGCCTGGCTGTTCCATACCATTTCTTTTACAGCATTTTGTCCAGACTCCTATTACCTGGGACACTTAAAACTACACTGTTAGCTCAGATGGGCATGGGAAGAGGCTCTGCAAGTAATCGGCTGCTTCAATCTCTGCTCTCTCATCTCAAAGCATACTGAATGAAAAGCTTGGTTTTCTCTTGCCCTTGCTAGGGCATCTGGTTAAAAGTCAGAGCAGATAGTGCTTTTAGGCAGGTAAAACTGTGGCCATGACTTAAGGGCCAGGGTGATTCCCAATAAAGATGGATCCATTACTGGCTGAAGAAATGTTTGCTGATACTCTGTTTTTTTCGGAAAGACAGTGAAGATAAGTTTTGTAAATAACCCATAGTAGCTATGAGAGTCTATTAAATAAAATAGTCCCAAATAAAGACTTGTTAACATCAATTCTGTAGCTTCACTCCACCGTTAAATCTTTCGGTGTCAGAATAAAGGTCAGTGCAGCGTAGGCAATTAAAGTTACAGGCGAAGTAGTAGTGGCAGCCACAGCAAGAGGGCAATAGGAGTATGGAACAGTAACAGATGGTGCATTTTTTTTTCGGTTGTACAGCAATTGTGAAACAAGTGTTGAGCCAAAGTAAGGCAAGTTCTGTGCTGCTGGCTACCACGTATGATGTGTTTCTGCTGCAAAAACCTGCAATGCCACAAATAATTGGGTGCACCTTAGCTGGCTGCCTGGTTCACAGCTATCAGAATCTCACCTCTTATTTCACCCTGGTGGAGATTTTTGTGATTTACTTTATTGTCCTTTAGATGATGATAAAATAAGGCTCTGAGTTGCCTTTATCTATCTATCTAGGGTTGCAGCTCAGATTTGTGAAACCAGACGTACTAACTGGCAAAAAAAAACAACTGACCCATTTGCTTCATGGAGAGGCTCTACAGTTCTGTCCCCCATTCATTTCCCTTTTCAAACAGGTGTAAGAACAATAAGTGTATTGTCATTAGCCAACACATAGAATAAACAAAAGAAACGAGCCCATGCTAGCTGGTCCACATGCGGCAGAAAGCGCTGCTTTATCTCCTGCTATTGCTGGGACCTGTGCGATGAGCCTCCCCTGACTGCGACACAAAGTCCGCATTGTCTCCTGAACACATTTCTGCCTTTAAGTTGACCATGTAGTATTTCTCTTGGTTGTCATGCTGAGCGCAGTGTTTATCTTGTTATGCTGTTTATACAGAGTGGACTACTTTTCCATCAGGGAAATATCAAACGTTGAGCATCTGAAGTTGCAGGGGGCCATGCACTCAGGCTGGGCTCCCTGCCGCAGCCACAGGGTGAACTGGGAACTCCCTGCCCAGGGTGACGGCCCCAGGACCTTCTTGCGATGCAGACATGAGAAACGTCTAATGCATTTACTTATTCAGCCCATGTTAGACGAGTATTGCTATCGTGAGACCTACGGTAGCTTTGCTATTATTCCTGTTTTACGCTAAAACAGTAAGCCCAGAGAAAGGAGGACAGTGTAACGTGTCTGTTGGAGCTGGGGACCGAAGGGATGCCTGAGGACAGCCCCAGATAACCTCAAGCCCCCCGCGCTGAAGGGCGCCGGGCATGGTGTGGGTTACACGAGCCTTCACACCCCTCTGCCCCCCTGCCTGCTCTTGATATCCACACAGCTTGTTAGCAGCCCCGCGGGGGTCCCCAAGCAGTGAATGAAGGCACGGCAGCCGGGACTGTGCGATCATAACAAGCAGCCCCGTTTCTTCTGCCTCTAAACTTCCCTCCTAAGCCCAGGAGGAGTGGCTCCCGAGGAAAGGCCATGAATCTTTTATTTCCCTGACCAGAGGGTGGTTTTGCACGGCCTAAGCTATCCACATTGTTCCGCGTTACTAAGGCAACAGGTACCTTACAAATGCTGATAATAAACAAACTCATACAACTCCGCGGTCTGCTTCCAGGGCAGCTTAATAAACAGCGTGGCCGCTGCCGGCTGCCTGTCCCCCGCTGGGCTGGAGGAGCACTTGAGGAAGCATTATCTGCCTTCCAGCCCCAACGCTGTGGTGCATGCACAAAGACGAGGCACTGAGCTGGGAAGCTGGGCCGCTAGCAAAAGGTAAAAGGTTTCAGAAAGCTGCAGGGAGGAGCGGGAACGGCTGCGGGATGGTCACGGCCAAATGGGAAAGGGGAGCGGTGAGAGGAACCCCCGGTCTGGAAAAGATTCTTACAAGCGTGCTGCAGCACTGCTGCCTTCTTAAAAGCAGCAAACGATCCCTAGTGCTCGCCATTCAGAGGGAACACATTGCTTTTCCACTCCCATACGGAAAATCCCACAATACAGACTCTTCAGCTGCAAGTTGTGCCCCCACCACCAGCATCCAGAGCTGATGGATTAAGGACTGTTTGTTAAACTTCCCCTTGCTCCCCACATATGCTGCCTGATACAAACACCCAGTTATTGGGTGAACACACCATGTCCCCACTGCTCTCGGGGTGAGAGCAGGGTTAAAATGCTTCGCTGGTCTCCTTAATCCCTCTCACATGGTTTAGTCAACACCAGTGGGGGGAGAAGGACGGCAGGTTTTGCCTCCGTGGCTCCCACCCCCTTCACCTTCAGAGGTCAGGAAGAAGAGATGAATTCAGTGTCACACTCGTGCTGGCTAGGGTAGGAGCTGCTGAAAAGTCACAGAACCACAAACATCGAGTGCACCCAGTGGGTGCTGGGGGATACATCTGCAGAGCCCCCGACTCCGAAGTTAATCCTGCCCCTACCTCAATGCCGGCTTTTTTCACTGCTCAGCACCATTTAAATCTTGAAATAGATAAAAAAAGCAAGTGGAATTTTAAAATAGTGATTTCTGCTTCTGCCCAGAGCTGCTGAAGTATTAGTTGAGTGACGGGGAGATGATCACTGTGTAAGAGAAAAAGCCACTAGGTGAGAGGAGCAATTGCACACAACTGCGTGTTGTGTGAGTTCCTTCTCAGTGGACCTGATATACCCCAATATACCAGTGATCTACCTACAGAACATCCTTTTCAAGAGCAATTGCTCTGTCAGAGAAACTGAGCAAGCGGCCTTATATCTGTGGACTGGGGGTAAACAGAGAAGAGCAGGATGGAGCTGTACAACATGCTAATGGGAGCTCAGGAGAAACAGAAACCAAAACAGCTCAAAACTTAATGACTGATCTTCAGTCCCCACCCCACCCCCCTTTCATTTTTTTTTCCCGTCACTTTTCCCTATCCCACTATTTTTTTTTTCCCTGAAAAGAATCTATGGCGCATATATTTCAACTATTTTACGCTTGCTACCGGTCAACCCCTTTGTCCTGATGATCTAACAACAACAGAAATAGCTTAAATGCTGTATGTTTAACTTCCTTCCAAAAGCAAAACACAGGATGGGTAGTGCAGCCCTCTCAAAGAGCTTTACAAGCACAAAACGAGGACAGCTTTACAGACCCCATTCCTGTGCTGGATGACTTGCTGCTGCTGCACGACAAGGGTCTTTTATTGAAATCCCAGCAGAAATGTAAACATTTGAAATAAAGCTAAACAAGAGTTTAGTTGTTGAGGAAAAGACAGTCATCTGTCAACATTCGGCAAACATGCTTCTCTTAAGAGTGGCCTTCCACAAGGCTGGGCTGGGACTCCGGTGCTGGATTTCACTGCTCCACTCTGAATCCCTTCTACCTAATGAGAGGGCTCCCTGCTGTATCAAATTTGCAGCACTGTTGGCTGCTGGAAGCGTTATTCATTTGCCAAGTAGCTCTTAGGAAAACAAACCCGGGTTCCAAGTCTCAGGAGCACCGAAATATGCTACTGAAGGAGTTTGCCTAAGAGAAAACACTGCGGGCTACCACCTCCCTTTGAATGCCATTAGTGAGCGGTGTCTTCCCTCTTGTTGTGCATCCACTGCCTTTCCATTTTGCCTCGCCAGACCTTGTACGCACTATCCTCTACCCAAGCCGACCCTTCAGGGTACATGTGGAGACGTGTGGAACAAATAGGTGGCCTGCCAGGCTCAGAGGGCAGTGCTCAGTGACTTGATGCTTGACTGGTGACTGATGACCAGTGGAGCTCCTCACACCTTTTTTCAAACAAAAAGAGTCACAGGGCTTCTTCTCATTTACCAAGTCATCCCCTCGAGCCTCTGTGCGACTTGCCAACCCAAACACCTGCTTCATATGGGTAAGGTGCAACAAATAGCCGACCCATATTTGCAATTAATCCTGAGGGTGCTTGGAGTTTTCAGAACATAAATACACCTAGTGTTCTCAATAAAAACAAAAAGCCCAAACAATCCAAGCCTTCTTGAAATTGAGCAAAACCTAAAGCAGATGGGTAGACAACAGTTGCAAAACAAATATTCCGTGGTTCAGCTGAACTTCAAATAAGTTCAGCACTAAAAGTCTGAGTAAGCAAAGATAGTGTGTTACCTTTGGCAATCTGCGGGGCTTCGGTTTTGCAGTATCATTTCTGATCAATGAAGCCTGCTAATCAAAAGTGACTATTCAGATTCTAATCAAAACAAACCTCCAAATTACTTCAGATGTAAACCATGGTTGAGACTGAAACATCAACTGCTCAAGTATTTGAAAAAGTTCTTTGTCTGCATACCCTAGCTCAGTCCCCTCACGCCGACAGATTATTCAGTCTTTGGTTACATGAAGTGTGTGAAAACTAGTAAGAGGAAAGTGTCCTGACAGCCCCATTTACAGCTCTGCTTTATCAGAACGACACAATTTGATCTCATAAAGAGCAAGAGACAGTCCAACATGCCCAGGAAATAGTGAGACCAGGACACACTTATAATCATGAGCTGTTTTTTCTTTGTGAGGTATTTGTCATAAACAACATTGATACAGGACTTGAAACAACATGTTCCTTCACTGAAGAGTCTTGAGAGCAGTCCCAACTTTTAATATGCAATGCCTTATGTCCTTTAGCATGAACCTCCCTCCTCCTCAAGATGTACTTTTGAGTCATTTGTTCTAAATTTTAGTTCAGAAACCATTCTTTTATTCTCCTTCACATCTTCAGGTGCTCCCCAGTTTCTCTGGCAGAAGAACAGCAGTGACAGCACATCTTATAAATAAGGCAGAAGTGCTCTGGGAAACCCAATCACTGGGATAGATGGAAGAGAAGGGAAGAAAGAAACCACAAGCACTTCACACCCTAGAGGAAACTAGCATCATTGTATGGACCCTTTGCACCATGATTCCTAGAGGTGTTGAAAGGCACAGACAATTTTGCCTGGAATGGAGAATGAGGGAAGGAATGATTATGGCCCATGTTAGTGCATCTGATCTCCCTCAGACTGAAATGCCTCTTCTGAGGTTCCTACTGGGGTGGTCCCAGTGGAAAACCCTGTTGCCAGATATTTGATGCTTCCTTTTTTTAATGCTTTCTGGTATCTACCAGCAATATAATGGCTCACCTGCACAGATATATGAGAAGACAAGTTTCTCCCCACTGTACACCAGCCCCACTGAAGGCAACTTAAGGCCATCTATAGCATGTCTCAAACATGTATCTTTTTGTTATGAAATTTTATGCTATTTTGGTACCAGCCTCTGGCAGACACAGCTTAAGTTTCAGCATATAAATCAAACTCCTCCACAGCCTGTCAGCACTCACCTTGGCACACAACTACTTCTGTCTCAGGGACTTCTTGAACTCTGCAGCCTGAGTCTACAAAAATCTCCTTTTGTCCCCCAAAACTTAGGGGAAAGATTCACTTCTTGTGAGGTGTGCTGAGAGTACACCCTCCTAGCAGAAGCGGGCACTGAGAGCTCTTCAGTGTTAGTATTACTACACTAGAGAGTACGTTACTGCTAGGACAAAGTCTAAAGCATGCAACATGAATAGCACTGAAAATGCGAGATGTCTTAGCTAGGTCAGATTGTTCTTTTCTGGTTCTTGGCCATGCCTGCAATGAACAATGAAAAGCAGGGAGAGAAGATACAGCCCCCCTTTCTCTAGAAGGATTTCATGGATTCCCATGACAAAATATTTCTGACAGTTTCAGTATCCCTCCTAGGTGTCTCCAGTTGACTCTAAAAATTCAGTTTGGAAGTGGAAAAGTGGTATCCTGGCCATAACATACATTTCCTCACCATACTGTGTCAGAGTGCAAAGGCCAAGAGAAGAAAATGCTGACGCCCCCCATCCATCCATCTCACTGGCCCTTGGTTTTTTCCCCAGTCTTACAGAATCATTTAAGTTGGAAAAGACCTTCAAGACCATCAAGTCCAACCATCAGCCTGACCTATCAAGTCCCATCACTAAACCATGTCTGCCGATCTCAAATGTCTCTGGGGAGGAGGGACTCCACCATTTCCCTGGGCAGCCATTCTAATGCTTGACCACTGCATGAAGAAACTCTTCCTAATATCCGATAACCAAATTCTTCCCAATATCCAGTCTAAACCTCCCCGGCACAACTCGAGAGCATTACTTGCTGCTGCAAGACACTGCTAGAGCACTGCCTGTACTCAGAAACGTTGTATACATCCACATGTATAAGAGCTCCTTTGATCTTCAAAAGAGCTCTGCTCCTTTGATTAGGAGTTTATCAGTAGCACATAATCAGGCTGCAGACACACACACTCGGTTTAGTCTTAAACCATTTTGTTTGCAGGTACATAGCCAGCAAATGTCCTTTAAGCTGTATCCAAGTATTTATTGAGATAAACTGTCTTAGCTTTTCCAGGAGGCAGTCTTTCTTGACAGGTGTAACAGGTTTAGTTTCTCAAGATATCAAGAGCCATCACGGCTAATAAACTACCTGCTCTGTGACTTTTCCCTCAAGATGAACTTTTAGATACTCCATATCCCATGTTGATCCTGATAGCAGTGCATTAAACATACAGCATCTTTGCATGTGGTTTTGCTCTCAGACCACATTTAAGTAAAAGCATGTCAGAAAAACAAAAATAAAACAAATAGCAAAATCCAGAATTGGGGGCAGGAAAGGATGTTTCCTCTTTTGACTCACATCAGGCTAAAAACAAAAATACAGATGCTAACCTGGAAACTTTCCTCATAGACAAGTACAGCCTGTAATTAAAAAGAAACTTAATACCTGCAAAGAGAGAACAGAAAAGTACTGCAGATGTAATTAATTACTTTGTGTCAGTATTTGGTAGCTGATTTGGTTTCTGACTCATATGGAAATGCTGGCAGGGCAGTTCAGAACACCTGCTGCCATTTAGGCAAAAAATAAAGGCATCAAAACAAGGGCAAAAAAGCAATCTGTTATTCCATGTTTGCAAGCCCACAGCTAATGCTCTGAAATCCATTAGATTTTAATAGCATCCAGCCCAGCTTCATTAGGTGGAGATGAAATTCTGCTCAAGGTACACGTGATGAAGTTGCATGTCCCCAACACTTGGGGAAGAGGGACTTTAAGCAAGTTCCTCTGGCTGTGCCCTGAAGTCTGATCTCTTCCTGCTCTCTCCAGTCCATCACTGATTTCCCCAGCTTTTTGCTGCTATGTCAGAGTCACGAGCTCTTGGCATTTCTTTTCTGTAGGCAACATCGAACCAAATACAAGGATCCTGTCTAAATGGGACTTTCTGAAAACTTTCTGAAAAGTATTCAGAATCAAAAGAAGGGTGAGATTTTTTTCGGAAAGAGTAAAAACCCCTTCCATAGCAGCCAAGACAACACTTTTTAAAAAATTTTTTCTAGAAGAGTGCAACATGCTGTTTAACACATCCAAATGCCTCAGAAAACCTGGCCTCCATTACGAGTACCGAACACCTGGAACTAGCCATGCTTGTTTTTGGACGTCTGGTCTCTAAAGCAAAGATAGCTTGTGCTGTTGTGGGTAATTCAGTTTTGGAAGCAGAAGCCTTGTTTTATATGAACTCCATGCTAATGGAGAATTACTTCCAGTCTGTTACGGATTTCAGCACTGAAATTAGGTGGCTTTCTTGCCAAATTCAGGACCAATGTGATTCCAATCGAATGGGTCTGAAGAACTCCAGCTCTATTATAATACTGCATTATAACTTGCAACCAGCTTTTACATGTTTGGGGTTACCCAGAACTACAAATTGTTATTTTATCAGATGCAGCTGACTGAAAAATGAATA
This sequence comes from Cygnus olor, assembly GCF_009769625.2. NCBI lineage: Eukaryota > Metazoa > Chordata > Aves > Anseriformes > Anatidae > Cygnus > Cygnus olor. Next base: position 15,403,042 of record NC_049178.1, read on the forward strand.
AAAAAGTCCACTCCCTCTTTCTCCCACTCCGCAAGCCTTTAAAATACAGTGTTTCCCGGAACCTGGCTGGCTGGAGGGAATTGGCAGAGTGGCTCATGCTGTATAAAATATGGAGGGACAGCTGTTTGGCTGATCGCTTTAACAGATACAATGGTGACACGAGGATGACAGCTCTATTAGATTTCAGGAGGTGATGTGTCACTCGTTCAGTAGGCCACTCCACATCTTCATAAAAAGCACTTTTTATGGGGTGAGACAAGAGAGATCCTGATAAAAAGCGACATAAGAATGCTAGCCAGCCATAACCATGAACTCGATTCTGATTCAAGATTTGCTGGAAATCACATTAAATGGGAGTTCAAGTCTGCAGATCAGCTCTGTGGCATTCCCAGTCGGCAGGAGGGCTTTTCTCTTTGCAGGCTGCTTCTCCTGGGTACATCCTTTCTCCTTGTGCTTGCACACACATGTAGGTGCTACTCTTTTCAGATGTAGGGGACTGCCCGTCGCCCAGAGCATTGCTACATGATGGACATTTAGAGAGGATCCAGGCCTGACCTAGTAATACCACAAGAGCACTGTTATTATTGCTAGTAATAAAACACAGGATGGAAATCCACACAATCCGTGGGGCAGAAACAGCCCCATTCCGAACAATGCCTTCTCCTCCATGCTATTAATTTTAGACACTTGGTCCTTGCTCTTTGCCTGTGACCTTCTTACACTTCAGCTTGTACTTCCTTTGTGAATGGATTTTTCAGCTCTTGAATCCCAGGTGTTTCTTTTTCTTCAGCTGAAACTCAGGCCGTGCATCAGGCAGCCATCATGTCTTGGCAAAGGTTTGATGGGTCAGTGGAGGAAGACCCTCAGATCCAGATTTTTGCTATTATAGTTGTCAGTCATACAAGTCCCTAGAGACTGCAGGAGTATGGAAATTAAATCTACAGATTGAATTATCCTGCCTCTCCTGCCCCCCCCCCCCCCTCTTCCGTAAGTGCACATGCAGCCTTGTCATATTGTCATTTTTATCATTGTTAGTGACAGTCCTCTGCAAAACACAGGACAAGAACATCAAATTTCGTTCTCCTGCTGGGAACTGAATACCAAATATGAGCTCTGCAAATTGCAGCAACTTATTCTGCTTTGTCCATTGCATTGTAAAAAAGAACATTTATGTAGCATTTGCAATAAATGTAGCTAAAAAGATAGGTTTTTTTTCCAGGACAAAACAAGGATGGTTACTTATTTCAGATTCCAGTGATACTTAGCTGAGATTCCTTAAAAATAATAATAAGAAGAAAATTAGGTCAACAACTCAGAGCACAGAAGGAGAATTATGCCACAGGCAATAATGTATAAAATGATGCCCTGATATCGACAAGTGGGGCTACCTGAGAACATCTGCACCCTGCCTGGCAATTGATCAGGCTGGAGGGAAAGGTCCAACTAATATTGTGACTCTGACCTCTATATCGCCGTCCTTGGCCAACCACACTCAGTGATTACTAACAAAGACACTTACAAGAGCCCCTGGAGTTCCTGGGCATGAATATACAGTTGACAGCTATGGAAAAAATGATGCTGTTCATTTTAAAGACAAGTTCATTTCTACCAAACCTTCAGTCCAAAATGTCTAGCCAACAAAGATGAGACAAAGACACAAACCCATGAAAGCCTCTGCTTCACATTCATGAGTATTCAGCAATCTCATTTTTGCTAATATTAGCACAGCACCCTATTAAAATAGACAAAGAAATCTATACAGCCTTTTTTCTTAAGAAAAAAATAGAAAGCAGATAATAACCAGCTGCATGCAAGAGCCGCACAGCACACCACGCTATGAAGACCCAGGCAGTATGCTGGGGATGGCTACAGAAGAATATGGACTGGGCTTTGGTACCTCTGCTGTAGGCATACAGGGCCTGAACAGAGCCAACACATTTTTTGTTTGTTTTTTGTTTTAAAGTGACTAATCAACAGCCCAGAGTTTCAGGTGTAATGAATGAGTTGTTTACATGATTTTTTGATTGCCTATTTTAAGCCTTCTTGAAGGACCTAAGAGGCTGGAGCACCCCACCCTTGCTGGAAAATCTGCTTCAAGCTGGGTAATCTTAAATATCGTAAATAACTCACAGACACCAAGGAAAAGGTTAGTGTACCACAAGTCTGGGTTTCCTATGAAACTCTAATAACAAAGGACAGGATTTGGGAAGTCAGAAAATCAGTGGGCTGAGGGCTATTGCCTTCTTCCCAGGTCACCTGTCTTCTGTTGAAAGTCAGATCATGCTCACTTTGTCAGGTTGAAAATCAACGTGAAGGCGGGTCTTTGTAAATCAGAGCAACAAATCTGAGCACCCCACAAATGGGCATCAGGAGACAAGAAACACTTCATTAAAAATTTAACAGATTTCATCTTCTATTCACTGTCTGGGACTTTCATCAGTCTCAAGAAGGACAAGCATCTTACATTGATAAATGACTTCACCAAGTCAAGCCTGACAGCTAATACTGTTGTGTCTCTGCAGCTAAGCAATCAATCTGGCATCTTATGTCAGCACTAAATATTCATGTAAAATTGAAAAGGAAATACTTGAAGGAGTTGGCTCAGAGAAGCGAGCTAAGCTTGCTTCTAAGGTTTCCTAAGATGTTCTCCATACAACCTCAGAGTAGAAACCAACTGCTCCAATACACATCAGGTTTTAGAGCTCATCTCCATGCTGAAAGTACCCCCTGAATGCCAATTACAAGGAAGAATTATATATGTAGCTCCCTCAGATGTGTCCCTCCAACACTTTGTGTGTTGAATGTGCTCTCAGCTTCTCCCACCATTTCCAGTATTTGCTGAACCCTGGTACACAGAAGTGCAGTTTTCTGGCAGGTGATATACATATAGGTGTGCTCCGTCTATTCTAAAGAAACAACAACCTTAACCCATAAAAAAACTTGGTGCTAGATCCATTGTGGCAATTACAAGACATCCAGCTCCACAGCTTAGTCACATCTACTCAATGTTGAAGGCTCTGGATAATCAGACAAGAGAAGGAAGTGCCTTGGTTAAATTCCTCACCTGATGTGGAATGAGCACAGGCCCACTTTTGACCCTCCATAATGAGGAATTTCTTTCCTAATTTCTGAAGTTTAGACAGGCACACAGTATCAATGTTAATACAGCATTAGGGATTTCTACATAGCGACTATGTTGCTAAATCATTTCTATTCTGCCTCCTGGCATATGTCCGACACCCACATTTATTTCTGTATAAATTGTAATTTTTATGTAAGAATTGTACAACTGTAAAGTTGCATTTACTTGCAGTTTTGTATACGGCCCCACTGGTGCTGGTTTTTTGAAGAACCCCTGAGTATAAGTAAAAGAAACGTTGTGCAAAATGTCAAGGTTGTTTTAGTAGTAGGTTTCTTTTCCAGGCTGCATTGCAGGAGAAAGGTAGTCCCGTGGGGAAAAAAATTGAACATATGTACTCAGTAAATTCTTGACGCTTTATGAAAACCTTGGCCAGGATACAACCATGGCTAATAGCCCAAAGTAAAGCTAGTGGGGAAAAAATTCTCATCCTCAAGCTGAACGTTTTAAAAGTTGAACTTAAAGCCTTCTGAGTAGACATCCAAACCACATCAATTATTTCATACACCAAGTAGCTAGATGAAGAGCTAAGAAGCTAACTTAGACTGAAATCCACCCCCGAGTCTTCTGTATTACAATTATAACTGAAGGTATCTTACTACTCTTACACTGAGATACAGAGTGCTGCCCTTGCTATGGACATTGACAAAAAGCATAACAAAGCCAGGGATATTCAAAATCAAATGTATTTATCTGAAACAAACAACAACAACAAAAAACACCAACATCTGACATTTGAAACCAGGCAGAGGAAAGTTTTGCATTCCTTCCCATATGGGATGTCAGTCCAGCCTGGGAGCCTGGCCCACAGTGAAGGACTGGAGCATGAATCCCTCGTACTCCCATAAAGAGCAGTAGCACCATTTTGAATGAAAGTGTTTAGATTTTTAAATGAAATATTATTGTGCTCATAGGAAATAAATTTGGGCTGTTCCAATAAAAGTTATTTTCTATTAAGGAAGCTATTTAAATTGGGCTGTTTTACCAGCCACAGCAGAGGATTGTTCCTTCCTGTATTCTATTTGTAGCTTAACCCTATCTCCACAAAGAAGAAAACAAATATCCAAAGTCTTCTCCTCACAAGAAAGCTCTCTCTTGGCTTGATATCTTAAGAAAAAAATCTCTAACAAAAGAAGGGAGAACAGCTATGCCCATTTACAGCAAGTGAGATTTGGCCCTCAGACATGCTGAAATCAAAAACACACACAGCAGATGCAATTTTGTCTCACAGCAGAAATGAATATTCAACTTACTACATGAATGTCCCGATGGACAACTTTTCTAGAAATAAATTTCAACCAGAATTCATTTAGTTTTGCAACAGATGCTTTGAATTCGAGTCTGCCTGCTCTCAAAAGGATGAGACAACAGATGATCATAAGCCATATTTTTCTATCACCCTCATTCTCATATCAATTTATAAACTGCTGAATGAAGTTAAGAATAGAATTGATCTCGTATTTAGGGTTTACAAATTACTTGGAAGGGTTCAACCTGCCCTGACTTTATTTTGTTCCTGTCACTAAGATGATCATTAACTACTGTTAAAGAATCACCAAATAATTTCTAGAGATTGTAATACAGCTATTAAAAGCCTTCTGGATCCAAACAGTAGTTATTCAACACCAATCTCTCTCCTGACAGGCACCATATAGGCAGACGTCAAAAAGAGCCGAGAGCCGATGACATTTTTACGGAACAGTTTGCTAGAAGCAGTAAGGTTGTGCACCTCCAGGGTTTGAGCAGGGTCTAGCTTAGGGTGCACAGACTGGAGGTATCTCTGATGTACCACCACAAGATCAATGTTCCATGCTTTTAAACGTTCCCTTTGAAACATGAACAAATCTAAATCTTTTCAATAAACGTTGTTTATAATCTTGGGCAAAAAACAACGTAGGAGTTAACGCGCACATAGGAAGGGAGTCTTAAATATGTATTCTACTCTCCTATTTGTTTGAAAGGGTCCTGTTTGTAGCCCTGTTCTCTCTTCTTTCAGTTATTTGTCAAAGGGAAACATTTCTGTGAATGCCACCAGCTGTTTTATATCCTAATTAGGGGATTGGTTTGTTATTAGTACTTGAAGAAAAATATATTTTACTGATAACTACAGAGTAAATATTTATGCCTGCTAGTTGCTAGAAAGAAATAGTTCGGAAACAGCTTTAATCAGTTGTTACTCTACCTGCTAGCAGCATAACTCCTAAAAGTATCATGAATGCTAAACAGAAAATCAGTGATGAAAGCAAGGGAGTCTCCATACACTCTTCTCAAGAGAGAGATGCTAGCCCAGCTTTTACTGTACTCTGTAGGTTTTTTTCTAATCACAAACACGTTGAAATGAAAATGCTGTCAGTGAAAACCAGATGACTGCTGTCTGTAGTAGCTTGTGTGCATGTATCCTACCTTGCAAATGAGTTTGCTTCAGTTGTGCTGCTGTGAAAGCATAACGTTAGCAAATCTCTTTGCTAGGAATTTTGCAAAACCAACATATTTCAAGCAAATAATGGAGCATACTAATGAAAGACAACACTTACACTGCCAAAATATTCACCTGAAACCGAAGTCCAGATACCACAAACACAAAGTTAACTTTGTGCACATTAGAGATGTACAGAACTCAGGACCGTCATGGTGCATGAATAAATTGACTCACAAGCAACATTTCAGAAAATAGTTCAGCATGAACTTATAGTCATTTATATCTAGAAAAACACTCGTTTACACCACTGCTTTTAAACATGTATTTAGGCCTAGGTAAAGCATGCTTAACTGCACAGGGGTGAAATTTGATTCAGAGACCTGATGAGATAAGAAAACTTTGACAAGAAGCGATTCACTCACAGTTGGAAGGTTGTTTATAACTAAACAGTGATACACAAAGCTTGTTTGCTAAAACTGCTGAGCAAAACCATGGCTTGGTCTTATCCTATTTCTCATAAAAAAAGAGAAAGCAGAATTCAACCACAGCCTGATGACATTCTTGGATTATTGAAAACATGAGTGAAAACACGTACTTAGACCATTTCTGAAAGTAGGAATTGTGTGAGGGAAGAAATCAGAATTTTCAAAGGAACTCTAAAGATCTCCTGTGGGGAATTGCTGTCTTTCTCCCCTCTGCAGATCTTTGTGGGCTGAGGACGGGTTTGTCTCAGAAACTCTGTGCTCCACCAGCTCCACTTTTAGAATGATAAAACACAAAGAAATGAAGAAAATAAGTGGGAATTAATTGCATTCAAGGGAGGTAACCTGCTCATTCTGATCCCTATCAATCACAGTATAGCTCAGCTCAATGGAGTCTGCAAACAAAAAAGATCACAGAAGACAATGCTCCTTAGGAACAGCTCTCGTGCCAATACTTGCTGAATGAGATCACTTCAATACCTAAGTTCTAGTAAAACTCCTGCTACTACATTATTTGTTATATAACAGTATCTATGTAGTGCACATGTTTAAGTATCCTGAAGGATCAATACTGTTGGAAAATGAGCTTATACTCCTCAGCCATGCATTTGTGAACATACAAACTCAATGTAAAGATGAATTATTTTGTGCTGGAGATGACGTTAATGCAAGGTGTTCAAAAACATCTCTTCACAATCCCCTGCAAAGATGCGTGCATCTTGAGTTGCAGGCTTTGCTGTAATGCAGTCACAGAGAGGCAGATTTCCCATTGATGACAGTGATGGCAGTGGAAATTTTATTTCAGTAGGTAACTGTAAAACTGGGTAGAAATCTTGTTCAAAATTCCTATCCAGCTAGAACATTTTCATAGCCAAATAACTTGCAATTGTGCCATGTGCTCAAGCCAGGGATGATGAATCTTGTTGATTTGATTAGATTTGTTTGGCACAGGGAGCTGACAAAACAAAAGTAACTAATGAGAACAGACGTGCTGTCCTCAACTGTAACCACAGGCACATCCGATAGGCCTCATCCTGAGAGCAACAAATAAACCTGCTTGGAAGTCCCATACCTTTAACAATAGATTAATAGTTTTAGCCAAAACAGTTACATTGTCATCTGGAGCCTCCTTGTATAAGAGTCTGATGGCGGTGGTAACCCCAGCTAGGGCATGCCTGGGCACTACCATTATTTTATACCATCCTAACATTATTTATGCCCATCCCAAATTCTACACAGCTGCAAAGAACAGGCCACTGGTGACTGAAGACATGATTGATTTGCATTGTCAAGGAAACGACTAAACAGAAAACAGAAGAAAAAGTGCAGCCCTCCGACTGCTGCTGAAAAATTATCACTACACAAAGCTTTTTTCCAAGAACATTCCCATCCCAAAAAGTCAAGATCATGGCTTTCAAATAACACCTCAAGGCAAGCCTTTGTTGTTCTTGGAAGCTGTCAGTCAGAAACCTAGACCTGGGCCAAAAGGCAGTCCAAACTTCTGGCTTCTGGGTGGAAAAAATTCCCAACCAACACACAGTTCACAGATATCTGTTATCTGTCACCACTTCCCTGTTCCATGGATCACCACTTTTATTCTCTGAGAGAACCTGGTTGTGCCAGGTATCTCCAGCCCCGCGTGTGCATGAGCTCATCTTTCCTTTACTGATAAGGAGAGTGCTCTGTGCGGGGCTATGGCACAATCACGAGATCAATTCCCTCTCCATTCCTCCTTGCTCTCCCCTTCTCTCAGGGCTGTGTTCCCTACCCCTGAGATACGTGGTCACATAACACTGGCATTCTGCACCACCAGAGCCATCTTTCACAAGAAGAGTTATTCACCAATCTACACTACACATAAGAAACGCACAACCAATATTTCCCTTTCTAATTTAAGTCAGGTTTCATTAAGTCCTTCACTTCTGCCACCTGAAGCAGGAAGCTTTGAACAAGGTATTATACATGAAAAATATTTTCCCTTCACACCTTACAGATTAGACTGCTGACTTAAATTAAAGAAAGAAATCAGACAATAGACAATGATGCTATTAAAAAGTTCCCTATCACTGTAATTTGAAGGCATTTTCTAAATGGATCAAGAAAGCATAACAGACAAATAGCTGAATAATACCTCAGACAACTGTCTAAACAAGAAACATTTTTCTTATTTTAATCTGTGTGATGCATACACGAGCATTGATAATGACTGCAAGGAAACAATTTCTGTAAGTACTGTGTGATAGAGTATAATAGAGTAAATTGGCTATTGTTGGCTGGGATTAGGATCGGATGGGTACCTCAGGACAAAACCCCCAAGATGTGGCTGGACAAACACCAGGCACAAACACATGCAGAAATTCCACGAAGCACTTTATTAGCAGGGCCATTCACTGAATGGCAGCTGATAAGGTTTTCAATAACATGGACACTGCTAGTTGTATAATGCTCTGTAATCTAAACATAATTAAAAGTGTTAACAATTTTGTAGCCTTTATCTGCACACATTTTTCCCACATGCTTTGGGTGACCGGGTCATAATCCGAAGACAAGCAACTCTCTTGTTTTACACTATTAGGCTAGCAAGCTGCAATTTTTCTCCTGTGCTTGGAGGTCATTGTACCCCAGGCAACATCTCTTGTCGGTATCTTCCACAAATCCAGGATGCACAAAAACAAACACAGATGGATTACATGGTGTCTATTAGCTCAGCATTTCTCTTCCTTTCCCCAGATGCCAAAAAATAATTAAAGAACATTTGTGTGCAAGTGGTGGTAATGAATTCATATAATTTGACAATTATCTTGTCAGCTACCTTTATTAGATTCTCAGTACTGTAAATTGCTTTAAAGTATGTGCTATATGGCTCAGCTATACTTGCTACACCATCTCCTACAACTGCACGCTCAGAGATAACTTTTAACAGTAAACAGATTTTAGTGCAGTTCAGGATATATTTAAGAGCTTTTTTATTTGTTCTGTTTAAAGGATCTAAATCTTCTTTAGGAGGTTAAGAGGGATTTTTTGCTTTGCTTTTTCAAGGGGAACTCAGTTCCCTTCTAGCCACATACACAAATAAAGCAACTTTGAAAGATGCAGTGTCCCAAAAATCTACCCTTCAGGCATCAATAGATACACCAAATTTTTCAGTGGATTTAGAAATCTGGCCAAAATTATATCACCATGAAACAGGGACGTAGGAAAGGAAGTGAAGACGCCTGACTCTGTGACAGCTCAACTTAAAAGACAAGACTTCAGTCCAAAAGAGAAGGCAAAGGTACAGGGGCACCAAAGCCTGAATCCCCACCTTGGTAGAGTGCTAGAACTGGGAACAGAACAGGAGCAGAAAAGTGAGATTTTGTAGAGAACAACATTACTTCTGGTAAATCTGTTGGATTCATCAGAAACGATGGACTTGGTGTAGTGTAATCACGATCTTAATGTACCCTAAAATATATTTCCCCCTAAACCAGTGAATATGAAAAGCCACAACAGCAACCATGAAGTGTTTGGTTGGCTCCGTTTCCCTCATTTTAACTACATATTTTAAGGAAAAAATTATCTGTCTCCAGTTTCCAATGCTTACTGACATACTGAGATAGACCATGACAACAGCAAAGCCAAACTCCTGCTGTCATGCTGAGAGGCACACAGTGCATCTGAGCCAGTAAAGCCTACTTCAGGGCCACTTGCAGAACTGAAGGATAGTTGGAGGATAATTACTAGCTCACTTTAATTTGCAAAAGCTTCTCAGGAGCCAGGATATTGAATGCACTATAAAACTATCTGAATTGTTTGAACATTATATTCATACTCTAATGGGCACCTAACGAATGCAGATGTGATTTCAGGTATCTATTCCCTACTCTCTTAACTAACACCTACAAACATGCAACATTTTTCTGCTCTGTAGCTTTTTTTTTTCCTTCTTTAGAAGGAAGAGACCAAACATTACTTTCCCCATGGAAAAGTTTCCTTCCTGGATTAAATTCAACCACGTCCTTTGGATGCAAGAAAATTACAGATGTGTGAAGGGCAAGTAGAGGTCCTCGGAACTGCACAAAAAAATAATTTCAAATGTATTGGTCACTGCCCTTTCCATCTCCATATGAAGCACAGAAGTGAACACACCACACTTGATTTCACAATGAAGCACAACTGCCGCAGTCAATTTGCAAGCCTTGATTTCACAATGCTGACAAAAACACATCACAGAAGCTAACATGCTCTTCTCATTTCTATCAGTGTTTTGCTTACATGATGGCACACGCATAAGGACTGCTTCACAGCCAGGCTGAGACACCTTTTCCAGCTGAATACATCCTCAAGCATGGGGTCTTGCATCTCCAGCAACCCTGGATGGGATTTGTGTACCTGGCATCAGGCAGGGACTGCAGGTGACCAGACTGCTGGGATCATACAGGCAACCTGCAGGCACTGGTGGTCACCAAGCATGCAGGAAAATGTTGTGTTACCCCCACATCAGGTAAAATGGTAGGGATGAAAGAAATTACCATAACAGTCATTGGTGCAATGGGAAGCTAGAGCTGGAAGTCCCAAAGATGGACATATCTGACCACGGCTCTTTGAGGATATGACCAGCTACAATGCTAGTAGGGATAAATCCTATGGCAGATCCCTCCAAAGTTCAACTCATGGATTTACATGCAGTCTGTTCTCAAAACATTACAGCCATTAGAGGAGGTTAAGATGTTAAAAGTCATTGCAGAAAGACACTGAAGTTTCATAAACATACAGAAAACATACTTGCAAAGTTTATAACCAATAAGGTTCAAAACAAAAGTTAACAAGAGTTCATTTCAGATATGATGAAACAGAATTGAGTATTTGATGTGTATTCATGGCAATTTTGTAACAATACCACAGACTTTCCCAACTTACAAATGAAGTGATAGAACTTTTTTTAGATAGACTAAATTGTTGTCTTTATATGACTTTTACTAGCGATTTCTATGGATTGTCTGTATCTGAAAGATTTAAATGGGGAAAGAAAAAAAAAAGACCTATTACTAGATTGGCCGAAGTGTTTTGTTTCCTTCTCCTCCCTCTTTCAAATGTTCTTTTTCTCCCCCCTTCCCCTTACTTCACTGGGAGTGGAAACATCCCTGGAGAGACAGTCTCCTGGTTAGAATACAAGCCTGAAATTTATCAACTTCTGCTTTGAATCCCTGCCCTATTCCAAGAGGAGCAACATTAACGTGACCTACAAGTGACTAAGGTGCCTAGGAGTCTAAAGGTTCCTTTCATAAATGGCTTAAAAACAAATCCAAGGAACTTTTTTGTTATTTAAAATGCCAGACACCTGATGTTTCTGGTGTCCTGGATACTTCAGAAAAAAATCTCACTAGGACCATACCAACTTTAGATAGATATTTAGCTATCTAAATAGCTAAACATACAAAAGCACTTGGGTGCATTGACACCACAGCAGGATCCAGTGCCCTGACCCAGACAGGTATCTTGCGTTTAAACAGTACCATATAATTTCTAGGGCCTGGATCCTGGCGTTTCCACTTCCAGGTGAGTGCCCTAACCAATACGTTCCAGACTGATTTCATTCTTTTGCACTTTCTTTCTCCTGGTCTTCTTATTTAATTTCACTTTTTTCCCCCCCTTTTTTTTTTTTTTTAAATCACTTAAAATTTTCACTTATTCAATGAAAAATCAGAATAGTTGTAGCTGAAGAGGCCCCCCACGCTGCCTGCTTCATAACAAAATGGTTTGGGCAGCCCTGGGAGAGGCAGAGACAGGAACATCAGCCTCCTGTGGGCTGAGGAGGGACCTGCTGAGCATGGACCCATCAACCAGAGGGAGGACCTCCCAGTCCTGGAGCTAGTGGGTTTAATGGGACCTGGCTAATGGTTGCCTTCTCTGCTATGCTACACGGGCACACCAACTTCTCAGAAGTTTAACAGTAGATTATTTTCTGTACGATATCTTGACCACCCAAAAATGTAGATATCATTGTTCATGTACTGCATTAAGTGCTGCTAAACCCAAAGGCAGTGCGTCCTCCATTTGTAAAGGGAGGAAATATTGCAAGCTAAACAGTTCAGCTTTTTCCTTGGCATTACTCATTTGTGTAAGCAACCACCGCTTAGCATTGCCCAGTCAACTCCATTTAGTATGACACTGTCAAGACTGCAGATATTTCACAATACGAACTGATCTCTGCCAGTTTGCTCCTGAATTTCTACTAAATTCAAGCTCGAGCCATGTTGTGTCTAATCCCCAAAACGTCATTACTAATTACAAGTCTGTTAATGCAGCACTTAAGCCATTGAGTTTTGGCTGCAGCTTAGCACGTCCCCCCCAGCATTGATGCCACTTGCTGTAGCTAAACAAACTGCCTGCAGAATCGTCCCCCGGGATAAAGGGCACCCAGGTACTGCTGCCCCCGTCCCACCAAGATAGTTGAGGTGGGAGCCCTGTTTTAGCAATACCGTTGCTTGGAAATGGGATTAAGGGGAAAGGAACAGCAATTGCAGAGACTCTGCTAGAAGTCAGCTTGCACATGCTTCCCTGTATGGATCTGGCAGCCTCAGAGAGGCAAATACCTAATCACAGCGGTATGCAATCTGTATGGAAAGTTCAGACCAGATACACTTACACCATCAGGAAGCAAATAATCGGCGCTCATTTGCAAAAAGCCACATTAGGAGGGGACAGTCTGATACCTCCCCAATGATTTATAAGCTACAATTGTAATTACCTCTTTGAAACAGTACAGAGAATGGCCTTTCACCAAATGCACATACAACACCCAGTTATCATTTCTACCCTTCTTGAAGAAGAAAGGGCAAGAAAAAAAACAAAGATGATTATTTCATTCTAACAACAAAGACCTTGCACAGAGGGAAAATGATTCACATTAATTTGCAAGTGGTGAGGGGCAACTGGTGAGTAACAGTCCTGCCTTTGAACCTGGGGGGAAAAAAAAAATAGGATCCTGTCTAGTAAGAAAAAATACCTGCCCCAGTGCCAGAGACATCTCAAGGTGGACATGACTAGCAGCTCCTTGTCCAGATAGCTGAAGCCTTTGAAGATGAAGGCATTAGCTGAGCTCTGATCTGGAGCTCTACCACTTTTTGACTGTTTATTTATGTTGGTACATGAAGAATAGACGAAGAGTAGCCAGGAGAACGAAGTAGAGGAGGAGGGAAAAATCAATTAAAACATACTCAGGAAATTGCTAAAGAGAACAAAACAAGCCAGTGAAGTACAGAAGGGGCAGAGGTGAAGGTCAGGACGCGGTACGCAGCGCAGGACCCGGACAGAGGAAGCAGAGATGACCATACACCACCGAGTAACAGGGCTCCCCAGGGCAGCAGGTGAAGTGAAGCTGTGAACTTCAAGCCGATCTTGCCACATAGGTGGTACTCCCCTAGAACTCCCTTTTCCCTTGAAGGAGAGGAGGAGACTGGAGCCCGGCCAGCTGCACAGAGGCCAGCCCTGCAGCTCCAGGCCATTGTGCTCCAGCAGCCTGGAAGACTGCTTGCCCCAGGACCAGGGACTGCCTTCACTGATCAACTTTCAGTCACCAATTTATCCAAGATATTCCAAAGGAGAAGGGTTTTTATCATGTTCCACAGAGAAACAGTAAAATACCAACAGTTTTCAAGTACTGTGATGCTAGACTTACTGTTGAGAGCACATTGCAGGACACTCGTTTGTATGATGTATTTTCATTGGTTTTGTATTATTTATGCTCACTTAAGACAATAGCAAGGAAGGAAGTTATCCCTAATATCACTTCTATAAAACAAAGATTTATGACCAGTATTTCCATCCCATCCCTTTCTGACATAGGAGCTAACGGGCATTGCCTCCCCAAGCCACCCAGACTGTGTGTTCCAGGATTACAACAAGAGCTTTTCTTTGGGGCAATGGAACAACTTGGAAGCTGAGCATAGAGGAGGGTGGGAGGCAGAAGAGAAAAACTACAAGTTGCTTCACATCCTCATCCTGAGGGCTCATGAGATTTCTGGAGATTTAACGTCAAACCTACCTTCATTAAACCGAGATAAGAAAGGATATCTCCCTTGCCTGAGGGACAGCTTCCCTCTTCCTCCATACCACCTCCCAGACCAGTCACTTAACAGCCAAGGTTTGATGTCCTCTGACATCCTACAAGAGCCAATTGCATCATAAGATCTGCATGAATGTCCCCAGAATGCCTGCAGTCCCAGTGCAAAAAGGAAATGGGTATCAGATCCATTGCACAGAATCAAACTTGAATTCTGGCTGGGCACATCTGAAAAAAAAAAAAAAAAAAAATATGGAACTTTCCTTAAATGGAGGGTTGGAATTCTTAGAGCACCGTGGTGCAACTTTTGCACTCAAATATCTGGCACAGAGCTATTTCTAGATGGATAGAGCCAAAATGCAGGGAACATCACAAAAAAAGGCGGATTTCCACAGCACACTGAAAAGGAGAAAACCCCTCATGAACATTAGAGTAAGACCCTGATCTGGGCCCAAACCAAAAGCCCCAAAACTGAATATTTCTGCCCAGAACTGATTCCCCCAAGCCCAGACCATTTTTCCCAATTCTCCACAGAGGTTTCCCCATCCCGAGCAGCTGCTGCAGCACGGTCATGCCTGGGAACAAGGGGCCAGGCTGAAACAACACAGCAAGAAGAGGACATGTTTTTAGCACGTTTCACCTGAGTGCAACACTCTCTTGCTCAAGCGATGCCATGTGTGTGGACAATGTACCCCCACTTCATTTGCTAGCTGTGAGTCAGAGAGAAATACAGCATCCCTTGGTTTTAATTAAAACGAAAGGTCACGCAAAATCCAAGATGTCAGGCAAGGCTCAGAACAGAAAAACTATTAACAAATGCAACTGAATTAGCAGTTCTTTTCCCAAAGACCACACAATAAGTTTTTTTTTTCCTCTTTTTCATGAAAAAAAAAAAAAAGAAAAACTCTGCTTCCCTGGTGTCATTAAGCTGATTCAGAACCAGCTCCTGCTGCCAGTGACTTCAGCTAGCAGAGGGCGGGGATGTACTTTAACAGAAACTTCTATTCGTAACTTGCCTGAGGTTACATCATTTTCCACAGACACCACAGAGACTGTCCAGGTTACAAGAAGACTGAGACAGCTGCTCAGAAACAGCCTCATACATCCCTAACCCTGACAACTTTCTTTGATCGTGCATTTTAGGGTGCAGAGGGCAGATTCATCCCAGGCTCTGAATGCCTGTACAGAGAAACCCTCTCTGTAGCCAGCACAGAAGGAGATCCTTATATTAGTTGTGCCATCACTGGTCCTTGGAGGTCAGACTTCACCCATGTGCCAAAAAAATACTTAATTTTTCTTCAGCAGGGTGAGAGCGACCAGCAGAAACAGGATGACCGCTCTGGCTCTGAGGACTTGCCTGCCTTTCTGTCCCTAGCAGCCTGGGTGACAAGCCTGAAGTTAAATGTACGAGTTAACAGTCAATTCTCCACAGACACTTTGTCTTGCTTGCATGTGCACAGAAGTCAAGCTTTGGAGGCACACTGCAATGCCCTGTAAATATTACTCAGGGGTGATATTGAATAAAGTCATATAAAAAGGCACAGGGCTTGCAGCTGGACTGTGGCTTGTTTCTCCTAACCCTTGCAAATCAGAAACAAACTGTGCAATTAGAAACTAGGAAAAAAATCAGATTTATTCTGGCACCCAGGTCTGTGGACATAGCTCAAGAA
The DNA here is from genome assembly GCF_009769625.2 of Cygnus olor. NCBI lineage: Eukaryota > Metazoa > Chordata > Aves > Anseriformes > Anatidae > Cygnus > Cygnus olor. The sequence goes on from NC_049178.1 coordinate 15,418,796, forward strand.
TATGAAAAATTATGTGCAAAATTCATATAGGGGCATAAGGGACTCTGAATTAACCATGAAAAATGTCCATGCAGTTCCACAACTGCGATGTGTACAGAGTGAGGAGGATGAAGGGGACATTCTGGGACAGGGAAATGAAAGAGGCCCCCAAGACTGAGGGAAAGGGTGGGTGGGGGCTGGCTTGAGGATGCATCTAAAATTAATAGAGCTGATGAGAGGGGAATCTTCAGCACTTTCCTTTGTCTGCTTATCCATCTTGCCTCTCCTCAGCAGTCCTGGGACACTCATCAAAAGCACTGAGTTCATGGTGGATGAGTTAAGACTGCAGCAAACCTCTGGGCAGATACCTTTATTCAGAACTGAAGCCAGCTTCCTTTAACTACAAGGCAGTGCAGCCTAACACCCTTTTAAATTTACACTGAAATTACCCTAACTGGGTCAACCTGAGTGCCCTCATGCAGACAAGCCATTCTAGAGTACTAGACAGATCCTCCAGACAGCTTTTCACAGTAACTGTCGCTCTCACAGCTCTTTGTGGCACATGGAAAACTTCTTTTCACTTGGAAGTAGGCACAGGCTAAGAAGAAGGGTATCTCGCTGCCAGCACCCAAAGGAGGTGAGCCATCTATTCACTATTCTCTGCCTTGCTGGGAAATCACAGAAAACCCCTGAACTTGTCCCTGCTCGATGACCCACTTGCCAGAAGGCTGCTCTCCCTGCCTGGGAACCACTGAAGCAAATCGTCTGGTCCCGAGGCAGCTGCCAGCCTGGCCTGACCAAGGGATAAATAAGGCAAAATAAGCTCAAAGCAAGAATCCTTGGCCGCGTGACATTTCCAGATTGACTGCCAATGAGTGCGTCTCCAGCAAGGTGCAAACAAGTGAATGGCCCATTCCTTCTGCATGTTAAGTGCTCCTGCCTTTGAAGATGAGCAGGAGCTGGAGACAATGCACCACATTATCTATTGCTTATTTAAGATGGATGTTACAAAAGACTTTGGAATTTGTCTTCTTTTAAAAAAGTAAAAATATGGTTTTAATATAAACAAGGCTTCCAAACCAAGATTTTACCCTGGACAGAGCTAATTCAAGTGCTTTCCGGCCCTGAATTCCCAGCGGGAGAGAGAAAACTGTTGAGTACAAAACTACAAGCACTGTTAAGTTGGGACCTCTTCAGATAGCTAAGAAGTGAGTCATAAGAGACACCACCACTAAGCTGGTCATTCATCAAAACCAATCTGGCCACAGACACCACAAGTCCTGTTATCTCGCTGCCAGACACTACATTTCCCATATCAGTCTGCCTTGCAGCCTGGTCTCCTCACGGTCTCACAGTCTACATCATTTCGCTCTTCGATGGATTTCTTTCCTCCTTTCAAGCACTTTCACTTTATCCACCAGGTAACAGAGGAGAATGCGCAGAGCATGTCTGCATTTTTAAAAATTAACTTACTGGCTCTTTGAAAAGCACAGTAAGTTTTTGCTAGCTATCTTCAGGCATAAAGAGAGAAATGACCTGCATAAAAGCAGTGACCAGGTTCATGTTACTAACTTTCCTCCTCTTCTATTGAAAAAAGTACTCAAAAAAACTAACAAAAACCTACCACAAACCAAGAAACCCACATCTTTAACCAGGTCTCTTTTCTGAAAGAGACAGAGCAGCATACAAATTTGGAAAAACAAAAAAAACCTACCCCTCCCTAAAATTAAAGCAGTAAGCAGATAGTTGCCCCCAGATGAGAAACACACTGGAATTATATTTGCCATGTCACTTAGTGCATGATTAGTGAGCCGGTGGATATTGCAGCAGTGAGACAACTGCAATAACATACACAGAACTGCCAGGAAGGAAGTTTTATTTTATTTTCCTAATACAGACCTAAATTATACAAGTGCCTCTAGAAAGAGCCTTTGCAGAGCATCCTGGAGTTTAAGATGGCCAGTGACATGTGGGCAAGCCATTATTTGCTTGCACAGTATAAAATCAGACATCCTGAATGGCAGCTCTTTGCTTCTTCATTTTCAGCTTTAGGAACCAATTCTGCATTTGCTTCTTGTGTTCAAAAAAAGCCACAAGTTGCTCTGTGCACTCATCCAAGATGTCTCAGCAGCTCAGCACGCACATCTTGGAGGCACCCCACAACACAACGCATGTCCTTGCGAGAGGCTCTGGGTAAGCAGCAGACAATAGTTTGCTTGCTTTCAAACCTCTCACTTGGAATGATTTCCACCCAGAACAGCTTCCAACCACTGCTTTTGCTGACTGCAGGGGAAAGAAAATAACTCCCAAAAATATCTGTACCAGTGTTCCTGCTCAATTTGTCTTGAATGAGAGCAACTGTAACACAAACACGCCATCTTCAGCTGGGGAAAGTGGATATGGCTCCAGCGACCAGCGCTGTGCTGAAATCATCTTACACCCACTGACACACGGATCCAACGCGTTTTCCATTATGTTACAGCAACTGATACAACTTCCATTCCTCTTTATAGTGTCTGTGCATATCTGATTAATTCTTCTTTCTCACAGGAAGTCCAGCAGCCATAGACTACCGTTTTATTAGGTAGAGTATATCCAGATGATTTCAATAAAGCACTTTAAAAAAAGGCTGGTTTCCTGGTATTACAATAAAAAACTACTTGGAAGGAATAATTTCAGATGATAAATCTGCTGCTATTCATCAACTTTTGTATAGCTGATTAGAAACAGTGCATTGTCCCAAACATGTCCCCTCCGACTCCCCGCTGGGAACACTGCAACGCCCAGAAGTACAGACACGAAACACAACCCCCCACAGAGATACTAACATGGGTGATAAATTGGTAACATTCAACAGCTTTTGCACTAGATCTCTTGACTGCTTGCGTGTATCCTTTTATACACATTTATAATATTTAGGTCCAAATATGTCAGTCAATTTCCTATCATCTTAATTTTTTTTTTCTTTTAAATTTAAACTGTCAAGTCTGGAGAAATCAGAACAATCCACTGTCTATGTCAAAACCATCAAAAGCTAACAGTATATTGAGGACAATGACAAGAGTGTCACTGGTACACACAATAGAATCCAACTACATCCATTAAAAATAGCCTATTCTAGCCTGGGTCTAACTGGTGTTTTATTATGCAGCGTACTAGCAGCTTGCTACAGCAGTATACAGGGAAGCACACAGGCAATGGAAATAAGAGCATGAACATGTAAGAGGAGAGGAAAAATAATAAAAAAATAAGATAACCCATGAGCATTATGATTGCATTAAAAATGGGTTTGTGCCAGCCTTATTTTTTCCATTGGTGTTTGCTGCATCAGTGCTTGGAGTGAGAATGTTAAGCTTGTAAACCCAAGAATTGCCCCAGAAATCATTTGGAGGACAGAGCACTGCTGCTAAAGCAGCGTGAGATACTTCTCCCAAAGCTGCCTGGGATTCAGAAGAGGAATTAAGAGTGACATATAGGTGGAAAACACATTTCACAGAACAACCATGCAAACACACACAGTCAACTTGTAGGAAGAGAAAAGCCAAGCTCTGCTGGCCCATGAAGGAATGGTTTTGTTTGTGTGTTTTAGTGAACACAGACATTCACAATCTCTCTTATTTCCCACGCAACACTGCCCCCCAAATTTCTGCAAATAGTTTCCTGCTTTGACCCCTTTACAACACAGCTGATGCTTCTATAACTCTGCACATTGAACTCCCAGACCCAAAACACAAATGTAACTGATGAGAGAGGGTGAATTGAAACCCCATTTTAATGCTAAGCTTAAAATATGTGGAGTCAGGGTTCTGTGATTAAGTTCAAATAGCCTTTAAAAGTGTTATTACAGAAGTTTATTTGTAGGACAAGAGGAAGACATCCTCCCTACCCACAGATACACCAAGAACAGAAAGCAGAATAAATTGTGAAATAGGAGTCTCTGTCTAGCTAATAAAATAGTGGCTAAATTCATGGGCACGCAACTGACATGCGTTAGCTCTTTGGTTATCCAAAAAATACTAAGTCTTTGAAGAACGCCTGATATCACAGCATGCAAGCAGAATGCAGTACATGCATCTTTCTGAGCATATCTATCATACCTTGGAAAGCACTGCTTTAATTTAGACTTGAGTTAGATGACTGTTTATGTAGGTTGCAGCTCTGGGCCATCCCCGTAGCACTGAATGTTTGTGGTCTACTCAGCTTCCTGTCCTTCAGTTGCTTCTCACTTGGTGCTTGCCATGAGATGTGTCAGATACAACATCCGTGCATGTAACATCAAAGATCCACTGTAGTTTACATTCTGGTGAGATGAAGTAAATGCAAGTTGTTTGGGTCTTTTTCAAATTTATTTTTCCTCCTCTTATTTTTGCTCTTAGAAGAGAGCCACTGATAGGTCTCAGTTCAGTGACAGATTAGCATAGCAAAATGTGGTGGTTGTCTGCCAAGCTTGTTGCATGTTCTCCCCATTGGAGGGGGAAAATAATAATAAAAAAAGTCATTGTACATTCAGGCGTAGGGGGTCTTTGCAGGAAAAGATTGTCTATTCAAACTCCAAAATAGAAACTACCCTAGCAGTAGCACTTCTATTTCAAGTTTACCAAGGAAAAAGCAAATTTGTTTACATGAATGTCTACAGTAAGGAAGAGGAATCCTTCTGCTACACTTACAGGATGAGACAGCTACTTATGAACTGTTTTATAGAAGGAAAAAAAAAAAAAGACCAAGCAGGTCAGATGATAGTCTCAGATTTAAAGTGCCGCATTCATCATCCTGTCCTTAATTAGGGACCAGCATATTTTGATAATCTGGATGTGACTCCCACTACTGTCATACTGCTAGAATGAGAACAGTAATATTACGCTACCTTCTGTATTAGAGAAAAACTACATTAAAGTCACAGATTCTTAGATATCACAGTGATGGGAGACAATGGTACCAGCAAGAACTATATGGCACAACATCTGTCCCCTGTTCATGCAAGAAGTCCAGCAAGAAGTTCATACCAAAGTTGCCTATTTTCAGTGTCTCTTCAGAAGTTATTATCGGTAAAAGACTTTTTGGGATACCACTTATCAGTAGAGGGACTAGTGTTAAAATGAACAGAATTGAACCACTTAGGGCTTTAACACACAACCTATTTGCAGTAGTTCAAAGGAGCAAGAAAACCTGCAGCATGCAAGGGAACTGCAGAGCTGCTGCCAGCAGCCTCGTCCATCCTGCAGAACCGCCAGTGTCAATTCTACCAGCAGCAAGTCATGGGTATAGACACTCCTAACACACCATTAACGTATATCCTCAGGAAAGTGTGCCTGGATTAAGAGTTCTGCATTTCTCCCTTTATCCACAGCCACATAGCAACATTTTGGTTATCAGAGTTAGGCTGTTCAAAGGGCAATTTCTGGCTATTTTCACATTACCAGGTACCGTAAATAAGAATTGCAATTCCTTAGCTGCATAAAGCCCATGCTGATGTGTGCAAAACACTCGTGGCTTAAAAAAAAAAAAAAAAGAAACAGTGCCCATAAAATCTAATTCCTCTTTGAAATTTGCATTTTTCAATATAAATTCTGTACTTCTTCCTCATTTATATACACACACAAATGCATTTATTTCTATGTGCAATTATAACTCTCTCTGAAATTCTCTTTTCAAACATAAAGCAGGAAAAAGCCACTGATTCAACACAGAATATTGACATTTTATTCTTACTGGCCTGGATATCTGCCCAAACAAAGAGCTGGTTAAAGGCAAAATACAAAGAACGCTTTTGTGAGGGGCTAAGTTCACCTGGGAGAAGTATTAATGAAGTCCCACAGGGGTGGGGACTCAAGCTTCCCTGCTTTCAACTAGGAAAGAAGCCAGACTGAGAACACCAAGTTCCCTGCCTTCCTCACCCCTTTGTCTTTAAAACTCGAGAAGGAGTGCTAACGTAATTGAGAATTAGGGACCTTTCTGCCATTAATCTATAGGGTCTGTGATGAAAGATATTGGATTTTCAGGTGGCAAGCCAGCTACAACATGGCAGCAGAGACCCTAAAACAAAGTTCATAAGCAGGTCATTACAAGAGGGCTGTTAACTCTGACAGAAAGACCTTTTTAAAGAAATCAATACCATAAGCAATAATTACACGTGGTAGCAATACAAGTGACTGAACTCAGAATATGGATGTTCTAGTGTGTATTAAGGTATTAGATCAATTTTTTTTTGCTACTACAGAAGACAAGAAAAAAGAGCATTGCTCTACCAGGAGACGAATGTCTACTCCCATCAAATATCATCCCTGGCTTTACTGTGCAAAATATAACTCTCCTAATGGTTAGTTATTCATCAATTGTGGCAGGAAACATCTTTCTGACCTCTTATTTTTGTTATTTAGTTTATAGCCTAAAGTTAAAATGTTCAAATATCTTTGCTTTTACTAATTTTTTTTTTAACTTCTTTGACTCTTGATGTACTCTTTGTCTTAGCTGTTGCATCAAAGCATGCTCAACATTATAATTGTGTGTTATGGAATATATATTTAATTTCATTGCCTTTTTCACACATTGAAAAATAAGATAATAGACTGCTCCTTCTTTGTGTAGTATCAAGAGACCCATGCATGTGCATGAACGAGGGGAAGTCTACAGAAAATAAGTTATTTGCAAAAGGTGATAGAGGTTAGCTTACTCCAAGAGTCAACGCTTTATACTGACTCTTTAAAAAGGGCAGGGCAGGTGGCTGCAGGAGCAGCAGAGCATCCCAGGGGAGAGGGAACAAGGACCCTCCTCTCTGTTCTGCTGGTGCCACAGCCCTGGAGAGCCAGGATTTTGGCTGCTTGTCTACCAGTAGGAAGAGCCAAACAGAAAAAAGAGAAGGGAAGGCAACACAGTGCTGCCACCCCAGTCATGGCAGAAGAGGAGAGCCAGGCTGATAACCTTGTCTTTAAGACCAGAGAATTGTACAGTGCCTGAGCTGCTGAAAGCCTTAAATCAGCCTCACCCACCTGTGGGACAACCCTACCACCTGCTGTGGTATGAACACAGCCCTGTTCTCATCAGAAACAAGTCCCATTTCCAAGGTTTTTGTACTATAAGTTCTGCTCCTTCTTTAACAGAAGCATCGAAACCGCTCCCTGCAGCACTTTTCCTGTTCAAAACACAAAGAAATCCACACAAGGTGTGGGGATCCAGCTACTTTAGCAGCAGTCACAGCTTTAACGAGGGGGGCAAGTTTCCAGATCATCTCCTTCATTTTGAAGTCCACCACTTTAAACTGCCCAGCAAGTCTCCTTCTCCATCTCTGGAATTACGTTCATTTCCAGGTACACAGTACATCATCACAGCTTGCTGAGAAGCGCCGTGGAACAGCCCTGAGGTTGTGAATAACAGCTACTACAAAAGTTATAGACACCTACACCTCTACCAAGCACAAGCTGCTGACATAACTGCATGCCTCCCTCTTGTAAAGGCTAAAAATCACAAGTGAATGATATTAAGAGTACATACCTTGAATGGATGAGTGAAAGCTAGGAACAATTAAGACAAGTTACCAAAGCAGAAAGATTTATAGCATTCAGGAAACCAGTATTTTGCAGCAGACATTCTTCAGACTTGCATAAAAAATGAAGTAAAATTGTTTGGATGAACCAATTTCTTTTTCACTTTCATACCTCCCCACCATGCATATGCTACCTGGATTTTCTATTACTTTATTTCCAAGAAACTTAGATATACTGGGAGCACACCAGCACTTGACATTGATGCACTGTCATTTCAAGTAATACTCATCACTCAAGACAAATACTGCAACAATGACCTTGTAATGTGCTTTTAAGAGAGGATCTCGTTGAATGAGCACTGTAAAGGCATTTAGACTGGACTTGAAAAGTGAAAATTTCATAGCTGGTAAAACGCTTTTGCTCTGAGTAGCTTAGTTCTTTTTGATTGCAGAACTAAATCAAGATGAATCTGGTTAGTGTTCCTAGATAAATTATTCTGTCATTTAAAAAACAAGTCTGTGTAGATGTAATTGAAGGTTACTACTTTCTGAAACATGATAGAGGGTATAATGACTCCATTCTAGCTACACTAAACAGGCAGTCTGTTATAGTAAGTCAATATAACATTAAACAGGATATATTATACTGCCATTGTTATGAAAAACCTATAGCAAGAAAAAAAGAAGCATTTTTTTTTTTCAAGAAGCGTAATTCAAGGCTTTCTGTAAAGACTCAGAAGAACTGGATGGGGATAGCTTTCCAGTTCCATCAACACTCTAGGTTAAACGTACGCACACGTTCATTACCTTGGATAAACACACATACACACGTCTTCTGTCTTCATGTAGGAAAGGGCATAAGGTCACCTAGGCGCTAAACTTTCTCCTGCAGGAATCCCTTTTCCACTCCAGTCTCAACTCCCAACCAAAAAGATCCCCCAACAAGAGCCACCTAGTTTCCTCAGCCTCCTCTCTCAGAGGAAAAGAGCTGCATTTGTGTTAATCACTGAGTGAAAACACCTTGACCTGCCATTCAATCTGAAAAGATCCCACTTGCACAGAACAGTGATGGGCTACAGGTGGGCAGCATTGCCTCCTGCCTGATGGCCTTCCCTATAGCCACCTGCTTCAGCACACCTACAAACACGGCCTGACAGGACAGCACTTTTACTTGAGCAAGGGCTGCTGGTTTGGGCTGTAGGCTTACTGAGTCAGGCTAAAAAAAATGTTAAATAAATCCAAGGTTCCTTGACATCTCACATAAATCAAAGAAGTAAGCCAACTGCTGCAGCCTGTGCTCTTCACTCACTCCAAGCAGCAGCCAGACCAGAAATCAGGTGTGGGTTTGGCTCAAAGTACCACATGTGAAGTCTCTAAGTCTCTCACACGAGTTCTCCAGTAGTTCACCAAGAGGTCTCTAAGCAAAAACTTGGGTGCAGTCTGTGGGAGCTTCACACTTCAGGTCTGGATCCAGAGAGCGGCCATAAGCAAATGCTTCGGCCAGCGAATATTCAGCAAAACACAAAAACACTCCAGTCAACAAGCATGAACTGGAGTTGCTTTGGCTGAAATGCTTAGGTGAATCGGTGGATCAGAGAACATGAATCACCCTAGCTGCCATATAAAATGCTAACCTTATAATTCATACAAAACATGCATGTGCACATATGTATTCATATATAAAGTATATAAACTAATCCCCTTTTTGACCAAGTTGGAGACACGCAAGAAAGTCTATACGTATCAAATTTAGTAAGAAACTTGCTTATATTATGTACTAGGATTTGTCCTTTGACCACCTTATTAAAATTTCAGTGCATGGCTGTTTAAATCATAACAGTATCAGCACAAGCTTGGCTTTCTTGGTTTAACCTGAAGACTGATGGGTATTCTCTCAACTCTTGCTGAAAGATTTTAGTTTATTAGGTCATATTACAGACCTATCTTTCTGAAGAATGAAATAAATTCATCTCCTTGGTGATGGCATGCATGACTGGCATGATGCACTCACCAACATCTTGTAGACAGCTGTGAACATTTGCTGTGGTGCCAGTTAATCTACTATAGCATCAACGGTGAGAAACAAAGAAGCCAACACAAAAAGCTCTATTGAATAACATAATAAATGAGTGATGCAGGTGTTCTGTGACTTGGTTTAATTTTTTCAACCTTACTGAAAGGTAACACTTGAGTCAACAGTGGCCAAGGTGTTTCCCAGTCACCACTGCCTCTCAAATGGCAATGCACAGCCTGTGGGTTTTACACTCAAGTACAAAACTTGTGTATACAAACACTACTTTATTCGTGGTATGACTGGACGGACATTGGTTTCTAAAATGGCCTTCAATGCTCTGACTTTGATGATTTTTGCAGGAATTTTTGTGGCATTAAAAAAAAGATATAATTCAAAGTAACCATTAGAAACAACTGTAATGTCCAATGAACAAAATGGCAAAATTCAAAAATCCAAGCCTAAAGCTCACTAAATTTAATGGGACATAAGCACGTGCTAGTTACTTTGCTGAAAGGGGGCCTTGCAGTTGTAGCTTAATGAGTTGCTTTGTAAGCTCTAAGCTAAATGGAGCTTGGAATCTTTAATGACCAATCTGTGTAAACAGCAGCTACTAAATTACATTTTAATGCCCTGATGATCTTTTAATTCAATAGACAAATGATGAGGTAATTTTAGCTGGCATCATAGCATTAATGCAGCAGGGAATGCACACTGGGAAGAACAAACAGAATATGCGAGCACAAAGGATGAACAGTATCTGGTACAACTCCGGTGCTCTGATCTGCTTCCCAGAAATCAGATATCCAATGTTTGTCCCAGTTTAGAATGTACCTATTTTAGCAGAAAAGCAGCAAGGTGGTACTTTAATCATGATGTACACTGGCCCAGGGTTTTAGAGCCATGTTTCCACTAATGCTGAAGGATGCAATGTGATTAAAGCACAGTATTGAAAAACCATCTTGGCACGCTCACAATGAAAACTGAGATGTGAAGGCCCAGTCTGGTAATATCACAGCTGAGTCAGGAAGGGCTGTGCAAATGAGGGGTAATGGAGCAAGCTGGTGGTGATCGGCACACTCAAAGTTACAAGTCCTACTGCCCCAGCCACACAATTGGGTTAGTTGTCAGTCAAGTAGTGAAATAAACTCTTTATGAAAAAGGTGCGGTTGAAGCCACGATGAAAGCAAAGCTATGTACTTACAGAGCACTGCAGTGTCTTTAAAGAAGTGCCGGCCGTTCTCCTGGGGTGCGTGAGCCAAGAGCTCACCTAGGGTCTGCATTTAATCTGCTTATGTGCTTACGGCGACTGCATGTGTAGTATAGCAGACTGCAGGTGCAAGTGCTTTGTCAACCCACACTTCTGAAACCTGGCCACAGCTCTTTTCTCTTTAAAAGACATTACCATCAGATCCTACTGCAGATGCCAGCTACCTATAGGGTCACTCAGTCTGGATCAGGCACGTGAAAACACTTCCAACACATGTTCAACTATCCCCAAGGCTCTCTTATCTGCTGTACACTGAAGTCTCTCAGTTCAGGCTGCTCCTTTCCTTCATCGCAGCCCTGCGTTGTCTCCTTCTCCCCCGACACGAACTCTTCGATCCCTACCAAACTCCTTAGTGCACTTAGTGTTTTGCTGGGTGATGCTGCACTTCAGAGCCTCAGCAGGTCTGGTGCTTTCTCTGTGGGACTCGATCAAATGCTGTTTCCCAGCCTCATGATCTCTGAATAAGCCTTGCCTCAAAATATATTGTCACTTTTCCTGACCTCAAGGAAATCCATGAGCTTGGGAGGTCCAAAGACAGCATTCACTCTCTTACTCAAGTGGAGTTCAGGAGAGATGAAGTCCCTGGTGATTTATATGGGCCCTTTCAGATAGCCAAAACGGTTTGGTTCTGCCCTGTCTTGCCCTGAGATGGGGCCACTTCCTATTTCCTTTCATCATGTTCTTCCTTTCTCAGGGAAGAGAAACCAGCAGTTTCTTCAGTGCCTCTGCACTGAAAATATCAGTGTTTGTACTGGCCAATATCTGAGAAAGCTTATTCCATTGCACACGGGATGAACATTGTTGCTTACCTGTTGGAGAGCAGATACCAAACTTTTATTTCTCTAGTTGCATCTGGAGGCAGCTTGAGAGAAAAAAAAAAAGGGTCTGTTCAGAAGTGCAAATGTCAGCCTTTATGAACCGACTCTTGCGCAGGCAGGAACAGAGGGGCCTGAAGAGATGAGTTACACATTCCTTGGAAGCTGTAGGCTCTTTGTGACTGGCTATTGATGCAATGTGGCCAAGGAGAATCCATGTCAGACTTGTCAGCATCTTCAATGGACCTGCGGGAGAGACCTGGATCCCTGAGGGAGGCCAGGAGACACAGAGGAGGCCAGGACGAGGGCAAGCACATGACTGAATCCGAGCAGCATTAATCTTTGAGTTGTCAGTGCAGCAGGCTGCGTTACACACAGCAGTTCCCTGCTTTGATCCCTTTTGATTTGTTATTGGCTTAGTACCCTAAGATATTTTATGTATCTTTCAGCCTCTTCATTCGGGGCTGATTTATACCATCCATCCCAAGAACTAGAGCAGGAAGCCAAAGGAGGGTTCAGAATCTGTGGAAAATGCATTTTCAGGCTTTTCAGCACAGCTCTTCTTTTGGAAAGCTTGCTCCCCGAGCTGGCTGGCCACATTGCTCCCGTCTGGCTCAGGGTGCCAGCAGCTGCCCTTGATCTCCCAGCTGCAGGATGCTTTCGCTCTGGGTAGACGAGCTGGCCTGTCCCAAAGCACTGATAGTGGTGAGAAACTTCATTTCGATGTTCAGCTAAGTGGTTCCTCCAAGTAGATAAGCTGTTCTTTTACTTTTCCTGGATTTTTTTTCTTTCCTTTGTGTGGCTGCTGATCGCATTTTATGTTGGTTTTTATAGGTGCATTAATGCCCCTTCTTTGAAGGTTTGCCAGTTCATTATTTAATGGCTCCATCAAGACTAAGGGAAACTCTCCCCCTGCAAAATAAGGCCCAGCAAAACTGTGTGCCCCAGACAAGGTACAGAGGAACAGTAATCCCATGTTTAAGCTGAGCATATCGCGGTGTGGTGCTGCAGCCGTGCCCATGCCTTCTCTGCACTGCTGGGGATGGCACCTCTCTGTGCCAGCAGCCCAAGCAGTAACATCGCCTGTCCTGGAGGTTTCTTATCAGCAGCCTGCATTTCCTTACTGCCCTCAGAATGGTTTGATTATATTTCTGCAGCTTAATTTTTTCTGCTTATCAGATGACAGTCCAGCTGGCAGGAAAGAGCTTGTCCATTCAAAAATTCAAGTGTGAACGCGGCCGAAGGGTTGGCAGTCCCTCCTATCTCATTGATTTATTGAGTTTGGATCTGACAAATTCACACTGTAGCATCTTCCTTTGCACTGGTTTCTTCTTTTAGTTCCTGCAGTCACGGAAACTTTGGGACAAAGCAAAGGTGCTCTCCATGTCCCTTGCACCATAGCTCAGAGAGGGACCACTTTTCCATGCCCTCTCCACAGGACATACTGTGTTCCACAAAGCTTATGCTTCCAGATGGCTTCTGTTTGCCTTTTGCATCCTGTTTGACCTGTGTTCTTTGCTTCTTGGGATCTCTGTACTTCTCTCCCAGGGCTGCTGGCTCTCAGGAGGCGTTCTTCCAGGGTTAGAGCTGCTCATCTCACCACTGCCTCCTGCACGATGGGGTCCACACTCCATAAATAACCCTATCTGTAGTTAGCCCGATTTTGTATCTCCAGACTTGTGGTTTTAGCCACTTCTTCGCTGAAGCTGAAAACATCGCTCACCTCCTCTGTAAGACTGACACGCTCATGTGAGCACATCACATGATGGGCCCGCCTGGGCAGCAGGTCCAGGAAGTGGGGCGCTCACCCTGAGAACAGCAGTTGGTTCAACTTGTCCTTATCTCCTCGCCATGAGATAAAGGTGAGACAACAGACAGGGTTTTTCTATCTCCCCCAACCCTGTTGTCAGTTCTGAATGCAGACTCACCTCTTACCACAAGGCACACATGAGACTTTTTGCCTGGTTGTCCTGGGAGGCTGAATCCCTCCAGATTGCCCCTTTCCTTCCCATCCTGCCTTTTCCACTTTCCAGCACTAGGTGCTGTTTCATGTTTTGAAAACTGAACTTCTTTCTTCAGCAGGGGACTGAGGCACATGTGCCAAGCATAGAGGTCCCCAGGACTGCTAACCGAAAACAACCTCCTGGAAGAAAACCACCTACAGACTCACTTCAGCCACTGCTCAGCACACAGCCAGGCCATCCACAGGCTGAATCCCCCAACCAGGGTCTCCTCACCGCCTTTTCCACACATTTGTCACCCCATCAGAGTTCATTAGCACAAAGTAAACGATGGCTGTGGTCACAGAAAGGCTCTGGAGCCCTGAGCTGCAGAACTGCATGGAAGGAGCATAAGTTCACTGATGGCCTCCAGCTCTGGTGGGCAACATCAGCAACTTTCTCTGAATTCTCTCTCTCTCTCCCCCCACGTGTCTAAATGTGTTATTACTTACATCCTGGCCTCTGGAAAGATTTGCTTCCTAAAGCTACTCAGTCTGCCAAAAATCCTCCCCAAATTTAAGTGCTGCTGCTTAAATTGTTTTGTTATTTATCAAAGGCTACTTATGATAGAAGAAGGCATATGATAGAAGAGAATTATGGTCTGCATTCAAAATTATTGTATAACCCCCTCAGTAAAACATCATTTGGATGTTTTTAGAATTGCTGGCAGATTCCACCAGAACAGCTGTCTGTACCAGAAGACCAATGACTTGGGGCTGCCACATCACGTGCCCTTTGTGAATTCTGCTACTGTCAGGAAAGATGACCTCAGACTTGAAATTTTGGATTAAAACAGCACCCAAGCATCAGAAATATTCTAAATTCAAACTAAATTTGGGTGAGAATGTTCAAGGTGCCTCCTCTAGCCTCTAGAGATGAATGAAACATCAGTGGATTTAGATATATACTTACATCTGACCTCCCCAGCCTCTCAGAAACTCACACCACCAGAACACGACTCCTTTCAGGAGTATCTCTGTGTCCGTGACTTTTATCTGCACAGAAACCAGCCCAGCAGGAGGGGAACTGCTCCAGTGCCTGTCCCACTGTGCTGGCTGTGGTCTGCTTGCTTGCAGCCTGTGCACGGCACCATCAGAAACTGAGGCTGTTCTGGAGGACGCTGCTGTGGGAGCACAAGTCTACTTCTACTTATAAATATAAAAGAAAAGCATTCTAAGAGGACGTAACCTCCTATTTCCTGGCCATATGTATACATAACCAGAATGCCCAAGCAGAACCAAAGATTGACAGTCATGACAGGCTGATGATACAATTTAATTTTGTCAGAAGCTGTCTGCTGATTGCAATACAGAGAACTGGGAGCTTTCCAGGACTTAGCATGTAACAGATTTATCAAAAAGCAGACAAGCAGTGTAAGTGAAATTCTCTGGGAGACTTAGCAAACAAAAGGCAAAATTAACAGCCGTCCCTTTCACGGCCATTAGCAGATGAATTGAAGATTTAATTAGGGGATGCTCTAAATATTTTCAGACAAATATAGCAATACTTAATACATCTTCATTTCACTCAAAATATACAAAGGTTATTGAGTATAACAATATTTTTAAGACCCTTTAAATCATCTTCAGTCAAAAAATCTTAAGATATAACAAGAAGTGATGGTAGGGACAGTCAATTTGTTATGAAGGACTAAAGATTTTTCTTGCAAAACCCTGAGCTCTTTCCATTGTTGCTGAAACCTGTAACAGAGAGGGGTGCTGGACCTGGCCTTACACACCTATCATGGGGACACTGGGCATTACAACTCCTACTGCAGCATCTTCAGGGGGTCCAAGTCTCCCCTGGGAACTGATGCAGAAACATCAGTCACCCCTACTACTCACTCTGCCAAGGTGGGTTCATCTGTGCTATAACAGTAGCTAGTTAGAGAAAAAGCACTCTTATTTTCAATGACTGTATGCGTCCAGGGATTTTTGATTTTGGAACTTGGTTCTCATTTTCCAGAAAGCCATATGTTTTTTTCTGCACTCTAAGCACCCGTATTTAATATGAAAAGTAGAGTATCTTTTAAAACAGAAACCAGCTGTGCAGTTTGTGGGTATCATCATGTGTCTCTGCTTTTTGTTTCTTTACTTAACTGGAGTTTGGGGTTTCCAAGTTGCCAAACTGCTAACGCTAGTAAAAGGAGTTTATTAGAGACAGTGTTTGTTGAACAATAACATTTTATATAGTCTGTCACTGTCTAGTACCTTAGATGAGTTACACATTTCTGGCCTCTATTTTTGACTTGATTATTTTGGCGCTTTAGATCCTGTTTTCAGCAGCGTGCTGAAAAGAGAAAAATCAAAGTCCTGATCTTGTGCTTTCTTATGAAACTGCAAAACCCTTCCCAAGCAGAGTCACCCAAATGTCTGAAGAGAATCAGGTCTGCAAGGGTTAAACCCACAGTGTTTTTTGGCTGAGCTTAGCCAGCAGGAAGGGATTGGATGGCAGATGAAATACCTCCCCAGGAGATGGGCCCCTTTGCCCAGTTGTAAAAGATAATGGGTCCATCAAAAGGCTGGAGTGGGTGGGAAGGCTAGGAGAGGTGGGGACCCTCCAGCAATGTTGCTGTCCGCTCCCAGAGCCCTCCTCAGCCTCTCCCTGGAGCTTTGGGGCATCACTGCAACAGGAGCAAAACACGCTTGCGGTCTAGGGCATCTCTGGAAGTTGTTCTCAGAAGGCTGAGCTTGCGTTTTGCTCCAACAAACATCAGAAAATTCAGACCCAGATGAACAGCCAGAAGTGAGCACAGTTTCTGCTTGGGCCTTTAGTGGCTCAAGTGCCTGCGTAAAGCACAGGAATGAATCAAAGCAACTGAAGTGTTAGGGGACAGATGAAGGGAGGGTCATTCATAGCTCCCCATTTCTTCCTTGTGCTCTACAAATATCACGAGTCAGCTCTGGTAGATATCTTTATCTTGTTATCTGCTGCTCTTCTTCCTCTAATCACAAAAGTTGTGCAAGGCCAACTTTAAACAGCAGGATTGCTTTTAATAGCATGTTAGTAACTTCAAATATAATTAGTGCTCCCTTTCACCAGGGTTCCCCTAGGTACTGGAGGAACTAAGCTTTTAAACAAACGCTCTGTGGGTGCAGCGTGCGGCCAGCGAATGGATCAGGGGTTACACTGAGTTCCTCCCGGTTCAGGAATTATGGCTTCAGTGACTACTGCTAACTCAGCTCTGAAGGAGGTGATTTATCTTCATGGTTCATGAAAATACTTCTTGAGAAATTTCCCTTTTCCTGTCCCCCTTTGGAATAGCCAGATTGCAGCATGTCTCATTTAAAAACAAGTATGGCCTGGAAAATAACGTCTTTGGATTTCCCCCACTCATACCTTCTACTAAACACAATGGCTTCACTCCCAGCTTTAAATTAGACAAGTGCTATGTTAGCAGTATACTTCACATACAGACTGAGAGCAAGGCATAAATAATTCCAGCAAACGTGCTCAGTAGACATTTGTTTGCCAAGTATAAGCTGTTGTTAGAAGGTAATTTTGATTCCTGATTTTAAGAGGCCCTTGCCAATAGAAAAGGTCTTACTGATTTCATTTCTTTGAATTATCTTTAAAAATTAGAAAAATTACTTGTACTGAGTTCATCTTTTGAAATTTTTTTAAAGTTTATAAAAATATTCAGTGTATATATTTTAGCCCGTGCACCTTAATCAGGATGCATGACTCCTGTGCAGCAAGCACTCACTCTGCTAAAGCAGCTCTTCAGCTATACCTCTGTGCAGGAGGGCAGAGTGCATCTGTGGGTGCTCTGTTGCCTTTCTACACAGCTATTTAGTCACTCTTCCTTAAATAATTACAGCACACAGGTACAGAATTCACAGGTCAGGAATCCATAACTAGGCACTGTTCAGGCACAGAACAAAAGGATTGTCTCTGTCCAAAAATTAGTCTTTTTTTTTTGAAAGGGGAAGACTAAAATTCTGAACCTTCTAAAAAACGTATATGCCTAACAATGCTGTACATGCTCCAGTGGATTCAATAAAGACAGTAACCCTGCAAGAAATGGAACATATGAATGCACTTTTGCAAGTCTGAGGAATGAGGAAAAGCAAATGTATTCCCCTGGGCTTTAGCAATCAGATAGCATACGTATTAATAATGTGCAATTCCCAACACGGTGCATGGAAATACATAAAATTGTGAACCATTGGAGATGGGTTCCTATAGGCAGAATTCCCTTGCTCTCAGAGGTATATCCATTGATATCTACAGACAAATCAACTGTAACAATAAGAATGTTTGGCACAGGCTTCTAGCAGCTAATGGATAACACAGACCACAAACCCTTCCCTAGCCTTTTGTTAACTCTGGAATGCTGCTCGTCACTGGAGACATCCACAGCAGAAACGTACCCTGGGGCTAAACTGGGAGGGTAGCTAGAGCTAACCCATCTTTGTCTATAGAAACCTTCAAGCCACATAAATGTGTTTTACAGATGTCCAGTGGTAATTTACTCAGCCCAGAAGAATACGCTTAACAGCACGAAGAGGGGTGCTGGGTTTAATGCACAGCCAGCAAGCTGCATGTCACCACCACCTGCAGCTAGAGCAGACACTGGAGAGCTTTTTACAGCCAAGGGGCCTGATCTGCTTTTGTGGACACAAGGTGGTGCCAGCCCCACCTTTCCCATGGTGCCAGGCATTGGCCAGCATGAAGGGCTGATCCTGCCTTACATCCTGGGGTGTGCATGCTGCTGCTGGAGCCACAACCATATTTTGGAGCAAACAGAGCAAACGTGGCAGGGACTATCATGATCTAAGCAAAGAATATGGAAAAAGGATATAACCGTACTGGGAACTAGAGAAACAGAATTATCCTGCCCTGTGTGTCTGCCTCCCAGCTCAGCTCCAGTCAACAGAAAGGTTTGAGCCTTCCAGCACAGGCATTTGTGACCTGCCAGAATCTGGCACTGACCTTGGAAAGGGAAATTACTAGTCCTTTCCTGAAAGTCAATTACTGCTGGTTAAATCCCAGATAAAATGGAAAAGACCTGCCAAGAAGCCTTGAGTACATTCGAGGCCATGTTTCTACAGGTGTCCATGCAGTTAGTCAACTTTGAGTTGCCACTGTACAGAGAGTCCTGGAACAGGGACACCAGCTAGTGGGAGTTAAAAAATCAGTATTAAGGAAGCTATTAATTTCATGTCCATTTCCTAAGAACATTGAGTCTAATTTGTGAAAACACCCCTAATACCACTTGGAGCAAAAGGGGTATTTGAGGTACATGCTGAGAAGTTGGATGAGCACCTTAACTTCCCCCCAGCATCTGGTGAGATTTACATCTTTCTAGTAAAGGATACAGAACAATTTAAAGGGGGAAAAGGGGCGGGGGGGAAGACTTATTAGAAGATTAAATGAATCACTGAGCCTGCCAAAGCTGACAAATGGACTCAAAGCTCAGGTACTCCTATTTGGAATGAGGGATCAGGCTTCTGGTTAGCAGGAGTGTCAGTACCAGTTTGCAGGGGTTTAGGACAATGTCAGCAAGCAGCAGAGACCCCAGGTTCTGCTTAATAAAGGAATCAACTTACAGAAAACCCACCCTTCTCCAGCTGAGCCAAAGTCCATGGGCCTCTGCAGGAAGGAGATACCAACAGCCAACAATTTAGAAAGGAAAAAGGAACAACTTAATGGGAAAAGCTTGCTCTGCCAGGACATGTCCCTGCTCTCGCCCACGGAGAGGTCTGCCATTGTCTCCAGGAGGGCAGGTCCCCTGCTTGTGGTCCCAGGGTGGGACACGCCAAGGCAACCTTAATGGCTCCTAAAATGTCCCAGAATTGGCAATTATTTTCTCTGCCCATGTATTCAATGCATTGCTGAGCAAGGTTTTCCATCCTTAGGCTGTCTTACATCATCCCTCTGCACCAGGTATTGTAATGAGTGCCTCTGCACTGAAGAACATGCTCAAAATCATTAGCTAGTTCTTAGCTTGAAGATTTTCTGCATCTTGGGTCTAATGCTCTGCACTTTCATCTCTGTTTTAATCATTTCATTATCAACCTGTGCAGCTGCAGATGGGAGATTTCCAGTGTCTGGTATTTCTCTTGGTGAAATGTATCTGCTATAATGCTTCCCTTTCCTTTTTTTCCCCCCATGGTAATCCCACTGCATTTCATTTAAAACAATATGGCTTTCTTGGTACAAAAGGTGATACAAGTAATAAAACATTGGTCACTGTTCATCTCCCACAACAGTCATGCATTTAGGACCTATTTGATTTCTTTAAAAAAAATCAAGAGAATGAAGAGAAATAAGGCATTTTTCTATTTAGCTTTTTTTTCTTTTGCATATAGAAACTTGAAGGTCATGTTTAAACTCAAGATGAACTCAACCAAGAAGATTAAATACTTTATATTGAAAAAGAGATGCCGAGGTTTTTAGGGAAGCATGAACACACTAAGAAGCTTGAAGTTATGGGCAGAACAGCAATGAAGCAGCATCTTAACAACAATGTTCTGATAACACTGCAGGAGTCATTAGTTTATAATAGAGTTTATTTCAACCTTATGTGAAAAGGTTCAGCAACAGAGTAGCTATAGCCATCAATTTCTGAAAAAGCTACAGAAGTTTTAGGGAACTTATCTGTAGGTGAGTTTCCCCCATAAGGCTGTTATTAGGCAAAATAAATTCACCTGACGCACTACACACAGTACAGGCATACAAGGCTGAGGTGAATGAGGGTTATTAGAGCAGTCAGAAGGCTTCTGTCCTGATGCATCTCTCAATTAGCTACAAACCTCAAGGCACCACAATCAGTAGCTGCAGGTGATGGAAAGCTTGAGCAGTCTACAAGGAAACTGCTGTATTGCTTTACAGGATGATCCCATGAAAGCACCATTGAAGTTTGAGAGGCTATAAGAATATTTGTTTGAATATCTTTCATCAGAGTTGGTGTTTATACTGCTGCTAAGCCTGTTAGAATATTTTATTTGGAGGCTGGGACTCCTCCCATGAAACATCTACACTACAATGTCAGTTCATCACAAGTCTTTGTGAGACCAGGTTGATGCTGATGGCCCTTTCACCAGGAAAGGTTCCTCAGCTCCTGGCCAGTATTCCTAAGCAAAAGCCAAGAGAGCCTCACTGCATAGCGAGGAATTTCCTATTTTTTGGTCAGATCATCAGGAACATGGGAGAACCAAATTCAAGAGCCTGCACTGTAACTCAGAGCCAGCTGCACCTCCCAGATCCCACGCTACTGGCCCTGCCCTCAGGCTCTGCGTTATTCCTGAATAGGCCTCTTTTAATCTTTTTTATGCTGAATCATTCGGGAGGCCTTGAGTTTGTGTTGGTGCAGAAGAGAAAAATGTCTAAAATCTAGAAAATCTTTGTATGTGGATAGTCTGTTTCTCTCCCACCTCTTCGCATTGGTTTCTTTTTCTTTAAGCCATTGATTCGACAAGAATTGGAGATTTTGAGGAAAACTGCATCATTGCTCCTCTTCACAACCACATTGAGAGCTGTAGTATGCCAACTAGACCAAGGCTCTGGAGCTATTGCTCTGTTCTCAGCTGTGTTAACCCACCATCGATATCACATTATTTTCCTTTTACTCTAAGTCTGCCTAAAGGAATGGCTCCAAACCCCTCAGGGAATCTGCTTGTTGCCTTCAGTCCTCTCCTTAACATGGGACCCATCACCCCTAGCTGGGTCAGTCACATTTCCAGCCCCTGACTTGAGGCTCCTCCAGCAGCTAGTAGCTTGGCACACAGCCCCCAAAAGCCTCCTCCCATACCTTGGCAACGATGCCCGAACACTTCAGACATGCCTGGCTTCTCCTCTGGGGAGCAGGGCATGACCAGGCATTGCAGCCATAGAAAGAGGCGTGGGGGAGGCAGGAGAGGGCTTGTTGCATGTCAATGAAGGGAAAAACTTTGTAATTCATTAAAAATCTCTTTGGAAGGCTCTGTTCAGATTCAGATGATTCCCCCGGCACGCAACCAGCATCAGACCCTGTTGTTTCTCACCAGTTGAAAAGATCATGGAAGGATAAAGTAACTAAGAGGTGAAATCAGATGCTAGTAGTGCTGTCGTCCTTCACTTAGTTTTCCATTTGAAGCTCAATAATAAAATAGAATTTTTGGGAAACGTACCTTTCCAGGTGTGGTGCCTGCAGGTACGTGGTGTCTAGACCTGTAAAAGCATCTCAGCATCTCAGGTTTGAGAATTTCCATGGGAGCTGAGGTACTACAGAACCTTCACGACACTGCCTTGGCATTAATAAAAAGTCACGGTTGTCTTAGAAAATTCAGGCCTAGAGAAGAAAAAAATGCACTTTATTAGCCTTCCCCCCCCCCCAGCAAGATGCTCTTGAGTGGATCCTGAGCTCTAGGAAGGTTTATCCATTTTCAGAGACTGTTTCAGCTCAAGCCCTTGGCTACATTCATGCTTCATCAGCACATGCGATTGAAGCACTTGCAGACATGATTTAGTTTTCCACTAGCTCTCTCCCACAATGAGAGCACTGACTCAATGTAAGAGCAGGTATTAGCTCAGATACCCAAACCACACGCTTAACACCTAAATCTGGTGCTTCATTGCCATTTGGACACTATTTCAGGACAGTATTTTGTCCTGAATGCATCCCACTGTACTTGCTCCAGCTCAACTCCTACCCATGCCTTCTTAGATCCCCTGAGATTTGCTCCATCACTGCTCTGGAGCTGGAGGGGCAGGAGCATCAAACTAACCTCAGTGAGGCACAGCCTTCTTCCACCCCACGCCTGCCACCAGCTTGCTGTCCATCCCACTTCCACGTGATGGGGAAGAAATCGCATGCTTTGCGCCTCTTGCAAGGCATGATTCATCTATGGAAGAGGTAAAAAAAAGAAAAAACAGCCTCAGTTGAGACCAAACCTACTTAGCATCCAAGCAGAGCATGGGCAGAGAACTCATGGCTACATCCATCCATGAAGCATTTCACAGCAAGGGCCAGTGCAAACATCTATTGACCCTCTTGTGATTACTGTGCCGATGGATGGGCCCCAGCTTCAGATCTCACCTTACACACAGGCATGAGAACTCCATTATTCTGCGAATTTTTACTTCTGGAAATGCCATGAGATTATTCCCCTCCTCCCCCCATGAAAAGCCCAAAGCCTCTTCTCTAGAAACCACAAAAACTTCCTCAGTAACTCCCTGCACCCTACACCAATGTTATTGCATTACTCCTGGCACAGGGAAAGAATGAAAATGGGCGAGGGTAAGATATCCGTGTTTCGTCCTGGTTGCTTTTGCTGACTCAGAAATTTGAGAAGAACAACAAGCAGCAGACAGCGTAACCTAACCTTATCATGCTGGAATCCAGTTGTGTGGCTTGCATGGAGCATTTCCAAGGCAAGCTATCGCTCTTATTGTTTATGTTGCATCACAGAAAACAGCTGGAAAAACTGTAAACTCCTTAATTTCAATAACTGTATGGAAAGTTAGTTGTTCTACTCGAGAATATTACACAACAGTGGCAAAGACTTTCTTTAAGCTTACAAAAAGAGAGAGAAAAGCTTTTTTTTTTGTTGAGACTGCTGCAAAGGTTCAGACTTGTTTAAAAAAATAGAAACACTGATGGCTGCCAACTATAATTGCCAAAAATGTGCTTTCAGTTATTAAAGTCCTAATGAGGTAAGTAGGGGAAAGGACAGTTTCTTATTTCTTGCTTATGACAAAAAGAGAGAGACAAAGGAAGAAAAGCAATAGCCTAACTGGTGCTGAGGGGTGCAGATATTCCATGACCTACTGGAAGAAGCTTTAGAGCCATGACTGCTGCAGTACCAGCCATGCTATTTTTTTTTCCTGAGGAAAAAACTTTACTTGCTAATAACAGTAGCGAGGTATTGCCCTGTCTCCAGAGAGGGCAGAGCACGTACACAGCCATTTTCCTGTGGCTGCTGAGTGCCTCCTGATGTGCTAGGAGAGGCTGGAGCATGGAGGGAGGAAAGCAATGAAAAGGCAGGTGAGGAACAGCCACATTTTCTCATTTCCTGGCCACAGCTTATTCCCAGCAGCCCCAACGAAACATGTTACTTCTCCTGTGTGACTAACACAGCCACAGCTCAAATCAAAAGGCACCTGGACTACACAACAAAGCCTAAATCTCCATACAGCCAGGGAGTCCCAGTGGTGAAATAGGATGTGGTCTTCCCCTTAGCATCCACAGTCTCAGGACTAGGGGTGAGAATTGCTGCTGTAGGTCTTTATATGAGAAAAACACAGCTCTGGAGTCCGTTAGTTTTTAAGAGTCAACAAGCGGCTAGGAGTTTTGGAAAGTTGGTGGCAGAGGTCGCTCCATGCAGCTGGAGATGGAGGCCAGAAAGGCTTCTATGGCTTTTGTTGGAAGCCACTCTAGGTGGAAAATGCAGCAAGACATCACACCACATGCACACTCCAACAGCATGGAGACCTCTCTGGTTACATTGGCCAATGCAGGCTTATCCTGCAGCTCTGACCTTCTGCTTGCAGGTATTTTTGCCCCCCCCCCGCCCCCAGGTGGCCCAAACAACAGACACACATCTGCTAGGCCAGCAGGCAAGGAGAGCCCTCACTGTAGATCCATGATTCCACCAGCACATCAATACTCAGGGCAGCTTTTTAAATGGCATATTGTTGGCTCTGCCTGTACATGAAGAGAGAAAGGCCAAGTTATAATTCCCCAGCCTGTGCTGTCTAAACACTCACTTCCCTGCTTAGCCAGCCTGCACTTGCTTTGTCCTGTAAACAGCAGCTTAGTCTTTTGTTTCAAGGTTATTCCTAGAATTAGGAACTGAAAGTGGCCCAAGCTATTCAAACATCTTTTTACAATTACTCAGAGAAATGCTTTTGGAAGTACGGTTTCCTAGAGTGGCTTCAGGTTTGGTTTCTTATTCCTATTTTCATTTTGGCATTGACTAACATCTGGACAAGTATGTGTGTCTGAGCTCACGTGCTGGTCTTTGCCTGGGGATTTGTCCCCATAAAGCGAGGCAGGAGAACTGATTTGCCATATGTTTTTTTGCAACAAGCAAGATGAAGCATTGCTAACAGCAGAGCAGACAGCCTCCAGGGTCTGAGCCCTGCAGCACCTGGAAGCAGAGCCAGGATGGGAAGAAGAGGAAAAGATGGGCAGCAGCCACTTGCCTCTCACATTTCTGCCTGTAGGGGATACAGGGGAAGGGGCAGTGGAAATGCTGACAAGAGAATAAGCAGCAGATATAAATTAATCCTGGAATCATCTCAAGTCCCATACAGTTTGTAATTACCTATCATTTTCCTGATCCAAACATTCGCTCCTCTGAAAGACCCTAATCCATTACCTGCCATGTACTGCCCCTTCGTAATTTCCTCATCTGCACTGCAATGCTCCACTAAGCTTTGATGTTCTGGCAAGACCAGGGAGGCTCTGAAATTTGGGATTAGCAAACATCCGCAGGCATGATGTAGGCTCTCCAGCATCAGCACATGTTCCAGCATCTGAGTCTAATAATGACATGCCAAAATTTGCAAAAGACAGTGAGGTGATTCCTCTATTTTGGGTAGCAATACCTGGGCCAGGAGCAGTATTTGAAGCCAAGGCAGGCTAGAAACACATGTAGTGACAGCTACAGCTACTCTGCTAACGGGACATTACACACCCTGCCATCATCTGGATGCCTCCGTCCTAATGAGGGTCAGTTCAGTTAATACAGAAATTCATTCTAGGGAGAAAGACATTAACCCTTGGGCAATGCTGCCCCAAAGAGGCAACATTCTGGGTGTGTGTCTGCAAGCTTTTTAAAAAAACT
This sequence comes from Cygnus olor, assembly GCF_009769625.2. Classification (NCBI taxonomy): domain Eukaryota; kingdom Metazoa; phylum Chordata; class Aves; order Anseriformes; family Anatidae; genus Cygnus; species Cygnus olor. The sequence goes on from NC_049178.1 coordinate 15,444,125, forward strand.
GGGCACATGCTATCCTTGAAAAAAATTGTACGTAAGATTTCCGACCCGTGATTTACATGTCCTGTTCAGAGACTGAGAAACAGTGCTTGCAGCATGATAGGCTTTAAAATTCAGCCACTCCCCGAGATGTTTGCAACGCTGTCTGTTGACTCCTATGTGCACATAGGAGCTACAGCAGGAGTAGAGCCTGTTTGTGTGTACATCTGGACTGAACAGCAGCATGGGAGACAAAAGAACACATCACGCTAATCCTTTAAACAAAGTGTTCAGCATCCCTTGCATTAAAAGAAACCTCTGGAGATCCAGAGTAGTAATCATAAATGTGAGTAATTGTCTCTGAGCTGAGAAGGTGCCTTTGCTGAGCTCTGGGCTGGCATTAAATATATGTTGCCTCAGACTGGGGTAATGTCTGTTTATACAGTTCAGAGTGAGGGGGTGTAAGTAGCTCTCCAATTTTGGGATAAACAGCTGCAAACAAAACAAAAAATAGTTTTGTTTTTGACTAATTTGTATTTTCTGAGAGCATGGGGCTTGTTCCTGTTGTTGCAGCTGTAAATTTCAAGGCAGCTGCAAGGTAAAAAACTGAAATTGTACAAGCAATTAGCCCATGGTAATGTCTAATTGCTGCTGGCATCTGAAAAATATGAAACAGCAGGGACAGTTAACTTTGAAAGCCAACTACTGCACAGATGCAGGAACTATGTTCAGGAAGTTTTACTTGGCATATTGATGTGAACTGTAAGAATTGGCTCAAAACACGGTGACATAAAGGCCACAGAACTGTAGAAGAAAGAATCATGGCTCATCACATCAATATTTGAGCACAGCTCCCAGGAAACCTATTCACATGAATCAAATGGTTCTTAAGGGTCATCAGTCTCCACCACATCGGTTAGAAGATAATTATTCTCAGCTGTCCTGAGTATGCCTCAACTTCATGCTCCTCTTAGCCATGAAGACTGCAGGTGTGATCCTGCATTTGTCACTTGCAGGGAAAGGGTTTTTTTCCCCTTTGCATGGGCTCTGCATGTGAGCAGTGGCCAGCTAGGCAAATAAAAGTCACAGCATGGCCACAGCCACCTATCTCTGACCCACAGGCACAGCTCCCTGCCACTGTGGTGCTGGCCAGGAGAACCAAAGCATCCCCAGGTTGATGAACGCATGGCAAAATGTCAATTTGTTTTCACTCATTTGGTGCTTTGTGACTGCTGTGATCTCCTATGGAGCAGTGGGGTTGGTGCCGAGCTCACCACATGAAAGAGCACTCCCTGATGTATGAGGACGCTGCCATTGTTTTTCCTCACAAAATTGCAGATGTGGTTTTATTGCTGTCTCCAGAAGTGCATCTCTTGGAAAGATGTGCTCCAGAATTTGAAGATGCAGCAGTTGATTCCCTACTTCTCAAAAGTAGCTGTTAACTACTGGAAAATGTTGAGGGAAATCAGGATTTTCTAACTACTGACCCAGAAAACCAAGCATTAGTATTCTGGGGGCAGATAACACATGTACATAGAGCACAAGGAACACCTGTGTTACCCCTATGGTGACACAAGAGCCAGCTTTAAGGAGAAAGACCTATCAGTCCTTTCTGCTTCTGGTCCAACCCAATGCTAGCACCAACCTGTGTCAGAACACATCACCTTGCATAGCATGCTAAATCCATTCTGGCTTTATTATTATTATTTTTTTTTTCTTTAAAAGTCTTCCCTGCATTGATTTTTATCAGTACAGGCTAATGAAACAAGTGAGGGCATAATAACACTTCTGCACCAACTGCTAGCCCTAAATTTTCAACTGAAGCAAGAAAAAAAAAGAACAGCACAGAAAGCCACCTAAAAGTGTACTAGGAAGTAGAAGAGCAGTTAAATCTCTCTGCAAATCTCCTACCTGCTATAGCTCCCTGGTCAGAGAGGGTCAGAGCAACACTGCCTCCACAGAGCCTCCTCCACCAGCAAACAGCAGAGGGGGAGGCATGGATGCTTTTAAAGGGTTTCCTGTGGCCACCTCAACCCCCTGATGCTCTGCCACAGGTGGGTGAGCGGCAGGCTGCTCCCAGCAGTAACTCATTAAGCACTGCAGTGTATCACCGGGGCAGGTGCAACCTTCCAGTAACTGGCTTCAGCTTGGATTGATATCTCTGGGGAGTAATCTAGATAAAACCCATCTTTTCCAGTGAATGAGCAAGGTGACATCTGTGTGTCACTGCATCCTCTATGATCCTGAGGGTGAGGTGTCTCCAAATGTGCCTCTGGAGCCCTTCCAGCTCTATCAAACACAAGAGGTGCACAGGGGCAAGGAGCTGTGTGGTCCCCCTGACCCACAGGCCAGCAGGGTTAGCCCTGCTCTTCCCAGAGCCTGCAGCAGGCACAGCTGCAGTGTCAGTCTGCAGATCTGCTCACACACCAAATGCACATCCCTGCAAAGCGTTCCCAGGGGGAACTGGTCACTGATCGGGTCATGAACAGCAATCAGAGCAAACAAGAAGTTGAATGGTCTTTGTGGATGGATGAGTCCCGTACACCATCACTATCACTCTGGGGAAAATTAAGAGTCTGGGTTGCCAAAGACCCCTTCCTCATAATAAGTATGGGTCATTTCTCGAGCTGATTGCAAAGCTTAATTAAAATAATTTGAAATATATATATATATATCATTTACAGCTTTAATTTCTGTCTTCTGGGATTCTTTTTCTGGCTTGTTCTTTTTTTTAATTATTTTTTTTTATTTTTTAAAATTACATATTTGTCTTTCTCCCTCAACTATCATAAGGTTTTATGACTCTGTAAGGCTGAAAGTGGGATTCAACCCAAACATGTGATGGTTTTGTTAACAAAATAAAACTGGAAAAGCATCTTGCAAAAATTGTATGGAGAGAGACTCTGTATACAGTATTAAAATTCATTAATTCATAGTTGGGTGTGTTTTCAGGGCAGAGAAAAGGAGATGAAGATCTAAGTACATTTTACATAATCCTCTAACATCACATAAATCATAGAAGCAAAAACCAGCTCCCACAAAACACAATCTGAAAATGTGTGTAGGTAAATCTGGTGGTTCTACAAATCTGACGGGATTTTGCTGAGCAAGTCAAATATGCAGGTTCAAGGCTGGCTGAGCATCAGTATTATGTTCTAGTCTAGCCCTACTGTCATATATTTAATCTCCAGTAATTAAACTTCTAAATGAATCCATTTCACAAAACCTACAGTGCATAGAGTGAATCGGTGAGTAAATTTTCATAACCTCCTGTCTGACCCCAGATCGGGGTGGAGCTGCTCTGTGCAATGGCCTATGGAACAGATAGAGATGTAACTGTCTAAATAAAGGCAAAACTAAATGAAAAAATACAAAGAACTCCCTTGGGTCAGTTTTCAAGTTCTTCCCTTTTACTAAAAAATATTTTCTGAGCACACATGATATTGTTTTGCTGCAGTTCCTGATTAAAAAAAATAAATAAAAAAAATAGGAAACTGATTAGAAAATTCTGATTAGAGGTAAAAAAAATATATATAGATATATTACTGCTAACATCTGGGTGCAAAACAAGAATTCACAGTATGGCAGACATGGAGAGAGCAGCCAGTCACCTGGACTGCCTGCTTTAGTGAAATCAGATGAGTTTCACCACGGCCAATTCCAACACAGGGAGCTGGGAGCAGGACAGGAGGTTGCTACTCCCAGGGAGAGATCTGCCACAAGGCTACAGCAAAAAGGGGTTCGTGTGGTCCCACGAGGGGGGCACAGCCTTCCACAGCTGTGTGGGAGCAGTGCTGCAACGCCACGGACAGTGCTGGTGCTTGGCTGATGAAGGACATAGAAAAATAGGAGTTTTTTTTTTTTTTTTTTTTTTTTTACATGAGAGGAGGGCAAAGTGAGCTGAAGGAAATGCTTGCTCAGTTCTTGCTTAGAGAGCTTGTTCTTTAGACTAAGATTCAGAAATACTTTGACTACAGGGCAGAAGAAACCTTGGGGAGAAAATACCAGATGCTGAAAGGCTATTTAATAACGAGGGAAGACAGCAAGAATGACTGGGTAGGGACTGAAGCCAGACAAATTCAGATGAGAAATAAGGTATCACATTTTCAAAGTGAGAAGGATTAACTTTTGAAATGAACTACCCAAAGAAGTGATGGATCATCTGTCTCTTGGTATCTTTAAATCCAGACTGGATGCCTTCCTGGAAGACATGTGCAAGCCAAATACAGGTTTCTTGTTTTTCTCAGGGATAGATGGGTGAAGTTGAACATCCTGAGATATGAGGGGGGTAGTCTGGGTAATCTAATGGTCCTGCCTAGTCTTTAAACTCTCCTAATGTGTGACTCAATGGACACATTAATACCCTTGTTTTAAAATAATAATTTTAAAAGAGGAAAGTTTCTTTCCCCCACCTCTTATACAGCATGTCCTGAACCAACACCTATGCCTCGTGTATCCCAAGGTGGCACGTACCTGTCAGCTCCCCTGCAGTCAGCCCTCCCTGCTGCATAGGTGCTAACTCCCTTTAGCTCTCCCTATTAAGAAACAAGTTCATCCAGAACAACACTGGTAAGAACTTTCAGTAAATTCAAGCACAACTTAAACTTCAGTAAGAGAATAATAAAGAGACACCTGAAGGAAGAGGCTGGAAGTGTGCCCCAAAAAGTCAGACCTCTAGGCAGGCACTGCAGCATGAAGGGTAATACTTCCATCAGTGATGCAGAGTGGCAAACCCAAAAATTCTTCCTCAAATGTCCAGAAAATTAGCAACATGTGGCAAACAAGACCACGTAGTGCTACCCCCCCCCCCCCCCCCCCCCGTGTTTCACTTTGTTTTTTATCCATTCCATGTGTTGCTTTCTTGCCATCTAGAAACTTAGTTCTCATTTATCAGCATTTTCACATTTCACTTCTGGACACTGCTATCCATGCATTATCCAACCTTTTTATCTTGCTGTTTGAACTGTGTTCTGCAGCTCTGTTTCAGTTTTACCATTCATTCGTCAGCATGAAGTTAAACAATTACTAAACAACTTGGGTAGCTGGCAAGCAGCGAGGAAGCAAGATCCATTTCTGCCCAGAAGGAAGAAAGATTTTATACAATAGCATGGCCTTTGTTTTGCATCTCATGGGCAATGCTATTGATGTGAAGGTTATATCACATTATGTGCCAAACCACTTGAGCTGGTTTCAGATTGCAGCTCCCCTTGGGGTATTTCCACTCGATATATAAGAAGATAACCAGATCTGCTCTCTGTCCACTCCTAGCCTGGACGGTGCTTAGTCAGCTCCCCCAGACTTGGCAAGCTGAAGCGAGAAAGCAGAGCTGCGCTCCCCCTGTTATTACCATTTTATCAATGATCATTCCTCAATGCTTTGGAGCACATTGCAAAAAAATGAGCAAATTGCTTGTTTTCCTGCGGTGAACAGAAAGCGGCTACATGACCGTAAAACACAATGCCCTGTATGTGTCAACGTATTCTGCTTGTGTCTGCAGAATAGCAATACGTTGTTTCAGCTTTAATTTCTGACCACAAAACTGTTGACTTTCTTGCTGCAAAGAAATAGGTTTTGGGTGCATGACACAGATGCAGTTCTGCTTCCCACACATCGGGAACACTGGGATTCAGGGAGCTGACCTGTGCCACCTTTTTTTATTTTGTTTTATTAGTATTTGCCAGTTAGTATTTCCCACTACTAGGAAATACAATATAGATAACGATGATCTTAGCTTTATTTTATAGACCCTGATTTTTCCCCCTGAAGCTTTATTACATATTGTAATTGCTATTTCACTTTATTCTTGCACAGTGCTAAAGTGAAATAAAGAGATTTTTTGCAGAGCTTGATATCTAGTGGAATGACTGCTGCTGGTGTGCTTGGGCTGAGCGTTAACTCCAGAAACAAAGCGTGAAGAGGGGCTACCCTGCTCAGGGCCACTCCACGGGCACGTCCGAGCAGCCACAGCTCAGCAGACAGGATGTGTGCTCTGACCCGGGGACGCTGTCCAGACCTTGTGCTTGGAAGAAGATGGGAATGGGGTCCACAAGGAGGAGTTTAGGATCTTGTTGATTTAACCCTCTCAAGCTGTTTAAAAATAACATTTCCTGTACTTAAAACATATCTCTGCTAATCCGGCGTCCCTTGGTCTTTTATCACATTTTTTTCTTTTTTTGGGTTAATGAGCTCTCAGAAAACAACTGGAGGCATGTAACTGCTCTAGCATGAAGCTTTGGGTTTAAGGGACTGGACCTTGGGGCCCCTCTGTCCAGGAAAGATGCCAGATATGGGCTTTTGCCTTGAAGGGTATCCAAGAGATGCAGAGATGGTTATGGGATCAATAACCAGAGAGGGTTTCTCTAGCATGAGGGGCTGAGCCAAGGTTAAGCACTGCTGGAGATAGACAACAAGTCCAATCGAGATCTGGTGGCAGAGTATTAGTGTCAAACAAATGTCACGTGTGCTAGGGCAATGGAGTCCATAAAGGTTTTATCCTAGTGCCCCGAGTCTGGAAATTTAAGAGGTCATTTGGAGACTACAAAGGGAAATGCCTTAAAACTTGAGGCCATTACTAAAGGGCTGAACTAAAAACCTTGCTAAAGAGCCTGAAAGCACTGACAAATCCTTCATCTGAACTCCATGGGCTGGGTTTACTGATGGTCAAAATCAGAATTGCCTTTCTTTTCTAAAAAAATATGCATGCGAGTACTCATCTCAGCGCAGGAGACTCAGCAGCTTCAGGTCCTGTTTCTGCTCATTACAGGATTTTTTTTTTTTCCTCCCTCCTGCTGGAATTGCTTAATTTGTATGACCAGCAAAGCATTCACCGGATTAAAGCGCCTGCCAGTATAATCTGGTAGTCGGGACAACACCGGGGAGATGGAAACCCCCGTGCAGGTCTCCAAACCAAGCACAACAAGGCCTCCTGCATTTCAGGGAGGCATCACAGCAATTTCTGAGCCAAAAGTCCATCCTAAGGAAGCGCTTCCCACTGACGTGTTATTGAACCTGGCGCGTTTCCATTAGTCAGCTTCGCACAAACCCTGGTGCAGGGGGATGCTTCTCACTGGCTCTAATCAAAGTCAGCAGAAAGGGGACCATGATTTCATCCCACTTCAAGCACAAGTTCAAAGGCATCTTTGACTCAGAGTATCTGCTAGAAGAAGATGTGGCCAATGTTTGTTAGCAATTAGACTGCGTTGCTTATCAGAAAACACAACAAAATAGACTTATTCTGTTTTCTTGCCTCACCCAATGCATTCTTATTGTTTACTTTGATTCTAGAAGAGAAACAATAGAAAAAAAGTTCACCAAATGTAAAGTTTGCTGATGTTTTTCACAGAAATATTTGCCACTGGAGGTCAACTCCGCATTTCCAGCTGTAATTTAATAACCCGAGTCTATCACATTGGAAATCCCTCTGGACTTTTAACAAACTAGACAGACATTCGTGGGTCATTTTAGAAACATCAGCATGCACTTTGAAATGACTCCAGAATCCCCTCTGTGCTATAGATTCTTGTTGGACAAATTGTCCCTGAATCTATTTTTTTTTTCCGCAGCGTTATGAGAAAGTGTTGGTTTATCCAGCTAGAAAGGTCTAGCTGTGGTCACACAACAACACTGACGTTTGGCAGAGCACAGCAATGTTCACTGAGAAAACAAAGGAATAGACAGGAAGCCACTTGAGAAAGATCTTTTTACTGAAAATTGTCCAGGATAACAATAAAATTTAAAATCACTCAGAAAGCAAAACCAATGTTAACAATGGTTTAACTGAGTCTCACTGCTCAGCCTGCCTGAAACAATGATCTGTGCATTTCTTGAATGTCTTACTTCTTTCAGTGCATGTGTTTTTGTGGTGAATTTTTTTTTTTTTTTTGTTCCCCCTCAAAAAATTGATGTGCTCAAACCTAAGACAAAATAACTGTCCAAGTTGATGCAGGCTGGATTTGTCAGCCTGCAGATTACACGGGGCAGCAGGCAGGCAGAAGCTGAGTGGGCACACAGGGTCCCCGTTGGAGATGCTCGAGGCCAAGTGCCTTTTTGGCTAGTCCAGACTCTCCTGGCTCCTGGAGAAGAGCCATGGGGCAGCACCACTGCCTTTTTTGATCAGAGGATCTGGGCAGGAGCCGGCTGCTGGCCCAAAAGAAGAGGAGCAGTTTTCATCCTCCCTCATACCTGTATCATGAGTAAAGGTCACCGTTAATTTTCTTGTCTCCTCCTAGACCAACACACACATCTAATATATATTTTTTTAGTAGATGAGAGGAGGCCCTATAAAATGAGCATAACCTCTAAAAAAAGCTCCTTGCATTGCTCCAGACAATATGCAGCCTTTTTGGGATGAGCTGGCTGCAGACCTTGGCTGGAATTACACTAATAAAACAAGAGCCCAGGCGTCCTCCAGCTGCCTCGGGAAAGCTGTCCAGCAGCCAGAGGTAAATCCGCCACCTGCGGCTGCTGCCCGAGGGGCGTGCGGTGGTCTGTCTGCCCGCCTGTATGTCCGTCCCTGCCGGGAGAGGAGCTCCACACAGGACAGATGGCTTTTGTTCAGTGGGTGAGGACGGGGTGGGTTTCTCCGGGGCAAGAACTGGAAGCGTGTCCCTGGATAGTCTCTGGAAACGCGTGGGTGTCTCTGCGGGCTCTGAGGGCCCGGCTCCACAACATACTTAGGCACATGTGTAACCAGATGTGACGTCCAACAGAGCGCTGCCAGTTCCAGCAGGATCCAAGCAGCTTCCAGGGTTCCAACTTTCCAAGAAGTTTTTTTTTTATTATTATTATTATTTTTTTTTTTTTTAAGACACTGAAACCACTTCCTTTCTATTAGCTGGATTAAACTCACTTTGAGGTAAGGCAGGCCCTACCCCCCACGAGGAAAAGTATCCATAAAACAAGGTAAGAGATTTTGCACTGCTAAATACTGGCCAGTTATAAAAACAGAATTAATTCAACTCCAAAAAGTTGTGAGAAAGTCTGAGCAAAACCAGCAACAATTATAGGTACCACCTCATACCACAGCTAATTTCCAGCAATTCCACTTTACATTCCTTGACCAGCAGAGCTTATTGAATAATGAAATCACCAGGTGACACACAATCGAATTGAGAAGCCTTGAATGTGAATGAATATCGGTTTCCCAATTCTGAAAGGAATTTAATCATGTAAACTTTCTACCAGATTCTAGAGACAGCTGAAAAGCAGCAATACCCTTGGGCTCATCTTCGTGGTACTTTCGCCGGTACTGAATGAAACCCAAGCTGCTGCCTGACAGGAACTTGAGCACAGGGCACAGCTCCTACAGATTTTGGAGGAAAAAAAAATCTCTTATTGTCACCATGTAAAGTAGCCTTTTCTGGCTGGGATTCACATGTCATTAAAACAGACACATCATTAAAGCAGACACTTCATTAAAATCAGAAAGACGTTTAAAACTGAAAGTGTGGGGTAGCTTGTTAAAACTTTACAGAGAAGAAATCAATTACAATCCTAATAAAAGAAATATTTTTTTCATCTAATAGTATCCAATACACATTGTATTGTAAACAGTGTTTTCTCTTATATAAAGACAGTGTTTCTCAGCATAAAAACCACTTAATTGCACTAATGACTCACTTTTCAGCTGCAAAGCTAGACATGCACATTTCCTGAATGTGCCAAATAGGCGAGATACTAGTTAGCCTTGGTATGTAGTTAGAAGAACATGCTTAAACCACATGTTAAATCAAACAGGAAAGTTTAATTATTTTTGTGTGTCCCAATATTCACTCAATTAACACATATTAAAATGAAAGTGTATCAAAAAGTGTTCGTGATTCATCCATAGAGTGAATTTACCCACCGTCTGAAATGATGCTGGAAATTTTAAAGAGTGTCAAAGCATACATTTACTCACATATATTTTCCTTCTTATATTTCAAAATACAGACTAGTCCTAAATAAATGACAGATTTAATCAGACAAGTTTTAAAGTGAAACCATGAAAGATCTTCCATTTTGTGCTGAAAGCCATTGTAAGAGGAGCTGCACAGAAGCAGCTTGTGATCTGCATTTCCTTAAATGTCGTGTCAAGTGGCTTCCATGCAGATGAATAGTCAACACAAAATTTAGAGGAACTCCACTTGTCAGCAATAATTACTACCTGAAAAATTTTTGAACTTGGTAAATTAAAACTTTCCTTGCTGAATTTCCATTTTTTTTTATGTCGGGGAACATTCACATTATTCATTCAACTATATCACCTCTGATAAACATACTTTTCCATAATACCTTTGAGGCCCTCCTTAAAGAAACTACTGAATCAAGGCCCAGCCCCATGAATCACAGAGCCATTGCATGGGAGCTGGTGGGGAAAGAGCAGTGCGAAGAGGATCGCTGCTTTCCAGCAGCCCAGGCTTGTGCCAGATCAGTGACTGCATTACCATGGCCTGATGTAAACAGAAAATATATTTCCTGTCCTGGATTACATGGCAGGGAATGGGGGATTTGACTTGTAAATGAGTGGAAAGTAAAAGGCTAAAGCCTCCAAGTCCACACAACTGCAAGAGGTTGAGTAATGAGCCCATGTTAGAAATGCTTGCGGAGATGCATGCTTCCAACAAGCTGCTTTAAAAAGATGACATTTGTCATCAACACACCCCGGGGATGCCCTACAGAACAGCAATATCTTGTCTTCCAGCCTTTCCATGGAATAAACACTGGGCCTCAGGCGGGTGTTAGCTGGTGATGGATTTGCGCCCACCTACCAGCTGTGTCTGTTTACGGGGGATCTGCTCCTGCTAAACACAACGCTGCGGTGCTGCCGTTACACGCCATGGGTCAGCAAAGCTGGCGTGAGCCTTTCCTGCCTCTCCATCGCTCAGCCCTGCCAGAGCAGTCTGCATCTGTTAGCCCAACTGATACCTATTAACCTGCTGCCCCGAATGCAGAGGCACCCGTGCAATCTGCAGGTTAATCCTTGCAAGGCATCTTAACGCGCTTACAGTAGGGCTATTATGACCAGCAGTGTAGAAAACAGCTGGCAGGAGGTTTGTGAAGATAATGTCTGGGCTTTTGCGTGGGACGTAGGCTTACAGAGAGGGACCAAGGGAGAAGAGGGTGGTCAAGACCTCCCCGCTGAGATTTCTGCATCATTTGGCACAAAGAGGCAGGAGCACAAGACAGACCTGCGTTAGGATACATGGGATCACTGCTGTACATGGCACCAAAAGTGACCAGTCTGAGCTGCCCAATACTGCGAGGATCTTCATTGCTGGGATCTTGTTTGAAGCCTGCTCTTACACTTCTGGCTGTCAGATTCCACTTAAAAACTGTATTTCATTCTCACTTTGTAGATGCAGCATCTGTCCCGCTTGTTCTACTGGGGGGAGGGAGGGAGATATGTAATTAAGTGCAAATAGGGTTCTCATGATGCAATACAGACTCACATAATACTTCCCAGGTGCCACTGTCTCAAACGACTTGGCAGGAGTTTCCCAGTTGCGAGGCAAGGATTTAGGAATAGCAGCGAGCTTGTGTGGTCCTGCAGAGCTCTCCTCACGTGCACTGCTCCGACACCACGCTTGGGAACGGCTCGGCAAGTCCCCACTCATGGCTGGGCTGGTATTTTGAAGGGAAGTTTGTTCTAGTTTTTGTGCTCGCCCTGCCCTTTCCCTTAAGACAGCCTCCACTTTAAAACCAAATTCCCGGAGTTTATCACAGGGTGATAGTGCTGTCAATCTGCCGCAAGTGGCTGGTTTGTGTTGTGTTCAAGAAACACAGCATTAGGACTGAAAAAAAACACAACAAAACAACAACAACAAAAAAACAAACCTTAAGTAATCCTCACAGAAAGCAAAATGTAGACGAGTACAGTAGGTTGCATCAAAATACAGGATGGCAATTTAGGAGGAGCTGACTGATTTGCCAGTTGCAGACACTTTGCAAACTTTCTGCAGACAGTTTGACAGTTGCAGAAAGATGGAGAATGAACTGCCACCAGACTGGGATGAGGGATGTGGCTCCTGGGTCTGCAAAGAGACTGAGAATAGGCCACGCTGCAATTTCCACCTCTCCCAGGACAGACGTTTCCTCTCTGCCATGGCCGTACTGGGTACGATAGGCTTATTTTTCTAGCAAATTCTCAGTTGATGAATTTCAGCAGCTTATCGTAATCTTTGCCTTTTGGCTGGACCCCAAAATCATTTTAGCTGTTGGCAATGGAAATTGAGATAGGTGCTATGTTATTTATTTATTTTAGTTAGTAAAAGTACAAGCCAGCAATTTCTCTGCAAAATGATTGCTCATCCCAGACTAAGTTCCTGCTACTGCTGCTCCTGTCTCAGGCGTGGCAGGTGGCTCAATACATTGATAATATGCTGCAAAGTCTGACAAGGAGCTTTATCAATCAAAACAAGCCCCGCTGTTCAGCCTAACAGGAAAGTTCAATCACTCTCCTCCGGTGGAATCAGTCGACACGGAATGCTTTCAGCCTGAGATAATGTTAGGCTGCAGATTTGGATCTGCTCTCACTGCTCCAGGGCTATTTATATCTTTGTACCTCGAGGGTTTACTAATTAGCAGCCTTCTTCCACACCCTTTGATATCATTAAAGTAATCTCAGTGTAAGCGACTAGCTTCTGATGATATCTCCGAGGGAGTGGAGAACAGCTGGAATCGTTTGAAATAGCATCGCTGGAGCACTTCTCCCCGAGCAGCGGCAGCAAGACCGCAGGAGTTTTGCCTATGGAAGCAAAGCCAGCAACGCACCCTGGTTTGCTCAGGGTGGCTGCTGGGCTGTGACAGAGCTGATTTCAGCTGGGTCCAGGATGTGTAGGTACTAAGGGGTTAGCACGGACTTTTTCCAGAAAAACATCTTTGAGAAAGCGGCTGAGAGCTCTGTGTGGCCTGCCTGGAATTACTCAGCGGTTCCCACACTGTGCAGACTCTCTAGGCCCCAGCTTCCCACACCGGAGAGCTGGGATAACTCATTTAGAACCCAAATCTGGTGAAATCTCATCTCAGGTAGTGTCTAATAACGCGCTGGGTGAGGTTTATTTAAACCACAATTGCTGTGTTTTTTTTTCCACATTACTCGCTCTGCTGCTCCACAACACGGGTTAATTTAAAGGCCTGTCACTAACTGAGCAACGCACCCTGCACAGCACAAAGCTGGAGATGGGAAAAAGTTTTCTCCATGCTACAAATGCACTTCAGACCAGGGCGGCTCTGCTGCCTTCCGATCGCAGCTCCTACTCAATAAATGAGCCCTTGTAGGAAAACATGCGGTTTCCAATAGCCGCTTTGATATCTGCCATTAATTCCCTGCTCTCGCTTGCGTGGTCTCTTAGCAACTTTCTGCCCTTTGCTCCTTTTTATTCTTGTTCCTGTTCAAGCACTTCCTTTTGTTGCCGGTCTCTTGCTCCCCTTCAGGACCGCTTTAGAGAAAGCTAATAAAATCCTTGTGCAGATAGAAAGAACCAGATACAAACGACTATGTGAGCATATTTATGTTTATAGCACGAAGCAGGAGAACAGGCTGTCCTGGGTTCTGGTTTCCAACTGCAGCATAAATCCATCAGCAAATGTGTTACAACCCTGGAGAAGGAAGCAGAAACACAAGAGCAGACACTGCAGGACATCCACTGGAGCCCCGGTTTGGAGGACTCCCCATCTCTCTTAATTCTTGAGAAGTGTGAAAGATGCTTTCACCCTGAATTAAAAGAGCAGGTTTTATTTAATTATTTTATTTATTTTTATTTTTTTTTGGGTGGTGACTGCAGAAAGGAAGGAAGCAGGGACCAATACCAGCACTAAGGACCTGCTTGAAGTCCTCCTTGGTCGTGAAAGCACCAGGTGGCCCCAGAGCAGTGTCCTGGGCCATGCACAGAGCTTGCAGCCCTCTGACCAGCCACCCAGCTTCTGGTCCCCCACCCTTTGATTTGAGCAGTTATTGATTCAGGAATATCACCCCCCCCTTAGTCATCCAGGGAGATTCATCTAACTCATGAACGCAGAGCTAACTTCCCTTTGCTAGGCTTGGTGCCCACTCTGGTTTCTCCTCCACAACCCTGTCTCAGGATGCTAGCAATTTCCTGCAGCAAGCAGCTGTTTCCAAAGGGAAAGCTGGCACAGGTGGCTTCTCCGAACAAAGGAAAAGACATGACAGTGGTTTTCTCTCTCTCTTCCTCCCCCCCTTTAAATGTTTTGTATGCAGAGCCATGCTAAGAACAAACCCCACGACAAGCTAAGAGGATCATTTTGTCTGACTCAGGGAGTCCATCCCTGTTCTGGTGGAAAGAGATGACAGCAACATGTGCAAGAAAGCCTGGCTGAGCTGAAGCCTTAATGCGAGATGTTCACATCTTAATAGACTTTGAGATAAATGGCCTTTTCTCATCTCCCATATGGTTTTGCTTTCCATGCAGCAAGCGAATCATAACTCCGCCTGAAGGAGAGGAGCTGTCCGGCCACGGAGCTGGGAGCAGAGGGAAGGGGAAGTAAAAGGACAGGAAAATTGGAGGGGAAGAGAGACCATCTCTGGAGAAGTCATTGTGCTAATGAGGAGCGACAAGGTAAAGATGATGGAAGAACTAATGAGCAGTGCAGGAGGCAGAGGAGAGCCTGCCCAGCAGTTAGGGTGAAAGGCAGTGAATCCACCTGCAAAGCCACCATCCCCCTGGGGTGTTGCACTCTCAGCTGGGTTTGCACCAAACACCCTCACCTTGAGGGGCTGAGCTTCCAGCCCCACACGGGTCCATCTCACTCTCCCCTTTCATATTTTCTATACTTTCCACTAAACTCCTGGTTTAGCCAAGAATGTAAATACAGGCTTTCCTGGAGCTAAGTAAGTAAATCCTACAGCAGTCGGCGTGCTCCAGGCCAAATGCATGCTTAAGCACTCTGCTGGTTCGGGGTCTCAGGGGAAAGGTTTGAGGGGAGGTTGTCTAATTGCCACTGACGTCAGTGGGAGTTTTGCTGGGGATGTCACTGGGGCCATGATCTCATTGTTGCTCTTGAAAAAAACCTAGAAGCAATGCATGAATGGGCCGTGCTCCAGCAGTATACTTACACTACTAACACTGCGTGTACGGAGTAAGTTGGGAGCTCCAAACACAGTCTTTCACCCTAGCAATGCTTTATACTCTAACATATTAGTTATCAAGGTTAAAAAGATATAAAACATATTAAAAGCCAAAGCTAATGCACTCAATGAGAGGGCAGATCCATGCTTCAAGAAGTCTTCGGTTTTATAAACCAATTTAGCCCAGGTCTATTAAGAGCTTTTCCTGGTGACAGAGTGAGAGCATTTTCTCTGCTATAATCATATCAGCCTGTATTCTGGGTTAATAGAGATGAATATTACTGCCAGATTTTCTTCTTTCCCTGGATGTAATCTAATGCCAGATGGTTCTGAAGGGGTATTAAATCCCCCATGTGCATGACCTCCCTGAGGTTTTTATCATTAGAACCTTAAAATAATTCAAGGAAAGCTTTCCCAAAGCCTGATCATAAACCTCCTAATGAGGCACTGAAGTCACAAAGAAAATCCTCTTGTTAATTCCCGTTTGGTGTTTTTCCCCCTTTATGACAAATAAGCAGGAATTCACAGTAACAGAGATGCTTTTAAACAGTTTCAGTGGAAAACACATAAAAATGAGCATTCAGGTTAACAGTTCAGGTTCCCAGCAGGGTCTGGAGATGCAGTAACTGATCAGCCGTCTTCAGCCTCTAATGCAAGGCCCAGTAACGTCACCTTCCATCACAGCAAGTACAGCTCACTCTGTCAGCAAGTGACTGCTTTATTCCTAAAGTAACATAACACCTAGTGTCAGAATAAATATGATCCAGTGTCAAGACAAGTGGCTGAAATTGGACCTCATCTATTTAATAATACAAGGACTAACATGAACACCATCTTCACCCTAACTTGAGTTCAGCTGCAGCAGCTAAGTTCCCAAAGGTTTTCCTCAGAATTTTCTGCGCCTCATCTGCACAGGGTGGATGGTATGTTTTAATGATCTTACGTTCAGTTTGCTGCTTGCTGTTTACTGCATGGCACCGTGCCTTACTTCTGTGCTCAAGCAGCAGTCAGCAAGACAAGATTGTTTGGAGCCTCATGGGCTTTCTGTACTTCTCATTAACAGGTCATCCAAAAAGCAACATAAGTATTCCTGCAGTTAAATCACATGCTGTGAGTATAGGGAGGAATGAAAAATAATCAGATTAAAATAAAATAAAAAAACACCACTTTGGGGTGTCCAAATCAGCCAGAAACCGTGTTTTTTTCAGAGGCTTTTCCACTGTACATATTAAGCCCAACTTTTATTAATACTTATTGCAACTGGGAATACTCAACGCCTGCAAAACCCAACCCTTGGCCAGAAACACAAAAGTAGGCTTCAGGTAACTGAGAAAACTGGATCCAGTTCATCAGGGTAGCATTCAAGTGCATAAGACCTTAATTGTGGGATGACCCTGCCTTGCCCTGAAGCCCCAGATTCACCTCCCATCACGTAGGGAGGGGGAATCCAACAGACAGCATCCTTCCAGGATTCAGAGCCGCTCAGGGCAGCAGGAGGCCAGCAGAATAAGCAATCAAACCAGCCCTCTCCCAAAAAGCAGGAGTACCTGATCACATCCCCAAGCTCATCTCTCTGTGCAGTACATAGTTCCCTGGACGAGACACATTCTTACAGGCTGGACAGCATCTCCCTGTCCACACACAGTGTGTCAGCAGGCATCTGCAGTGTGTTGGCTGAGATTCAGGTAGTCTCTTGAGGGTTTAGGGAGGGACAGGAACACTTTGTCATGGCAAGGGCTCAGAGATGAAGCCCTAAGCTCCGAACAAGCACTGGTGAAAGCAAGATCCTGGTAGACAACAACTCACTTCATTGAACTCCTCAGTACAAGTCTGCCCCTCTTACCTGCAACCCAACCCTTATCCCTATTTCCTAATTTACCCTAAATTCCACCCCTGCCTCATACCCACTCTTCATGTCCAGGTGGCCCTCCCCACACTGCCTCCAGCCTTCTGTCCCATTTGCTACTCACTTCATTCACTCTCACAGTTCCTTATCAGCCTCGTTAGCAGCCCTTTGGCTCACAGCATCACCTCAGAGTCCCATACTGACTCCAAGCCTGCTTTGCCATGGTCCACCCCCTGCTCACCCACCCCTGATTCTCCCTCTGCCCCTGCTTTGCTCCCACACCTCTCTGCTTTGCTCACACATCTTCACTGAGGACAGCCTGTCCCACCCAAAGAGGTAACAATTTTGTTGGTAGGGTAGATTCCCGAAGACTTTAGGGCCAAAGACTTTGCTGGGATTGGAAGACATCAGGACCGAGAATGGAGCATGATCAGGCCTGGCAGCATTTGCCACCATCACCTCTTTGTGTCTCTCCATGGACCAGAGCAACAGAGACAAAAATGAGCACAGGAGAAAGCAGTGACAACGTGCAGAGCTTTTCATCCTGCAGCCTGTGAAATCCTGCCCTGCGTCTCGTCTTTTACAGCCGCCTGCAAGTTATTCATTCTCAAAGCCAAAAAAAAAAAAAAAAAAAAGGAGTTGATTGTTTCTGTCCACTCCTTGGATGCCATGCTCCAAATGAAGAGAGGAGCAATGCTGCCACCAGTCCTGGTGGGAAGGGACCTGGTGGGGCAGGGACAGGGCTGCTCCGTGCCCCTGATGTGCCGGGGGGGCAGCGGGGACCAGAGGACTTCTCCCGCAGCACTTTGGGGACAAAGTGATTTTACTAAAAAAGGAGCTGGGAGAGCTGCAGTCCAGCCAGGGCTGCGGAGGCCGGGCTGGCTCTGCCTGCATCGCCAACAAAGTTGTGGCTACATGAGAAATATTAGCAAATTGTAACATTTCCCTTTATAGCTGTGCTGCAGACCGTGTTTCCACATTGCTGAAAAGCCTGCTTTCCTTTGCTTTTTGTCCCTCAGTGCAATTTGACAAGGTTTTTTTCCCCCTTAATATGTGGATTTATTTTATGTCACTGAGCGCTGGCAAGGACGGAGAGACTTTTAATTTGCAGTAATCTGAATTCTTGAAATAACAAGCTACAAAGGTCCATGATTAAATGCGGAGCGTAAGATATCTGCAAGAACGAGTACTCTGTGTTCTTTAAAAGATCGTTTAGATAATAGTGACATAACCTGAGTACCCGGTCGCGGTCCACTTTAATCAGGAAATATGTCTCTGGAGCAGAACCATCCAGCCTAGGAAAAGAAACAGAAGTAAAGCCCCTACCAGTAGGAGAAATTAATGCATTCCACTTAGACAGAGATTAATTATTATGAATCAGTCCAAAAATACATTTGCCCCAAGTGGGAGTACACGCTTTTCTATTCATCAAGTTGCTTTCAAATAATCATTAAACATCTTAAGACAGAAGACGATTTTGCTAACCCAAAATAAACATCGCTAAAAGTTACAAAATGAGGAATATCTTTTTTTTTCCTTTTTTTTTTTTTTTAGCGTCTGCAGCATTTTGACCGAGGGTGGTTGCCTGCAAGTGAGATAGACAGAACATCTGCTAGAAGAAATGTGTATATGTGCAGAGGACTCTGCTAATTCTAGTATATTTCTTCTTGTTTGCCTGTCAATGTTGATTTTTCCATATCATTTTTAATTCCCAAGTCCCTGAATTAAATTTATATTTGCTAATAATTTTGTCCTGTTAGAGATCTTGACTATAGTCTCAATGACATCTCAAAGGGTTATAAATCAGAGTTAAAGGACAAAAATCACTTCTGTGGTATTTTGCAGAAGGATGATGATTTTTTTTGGTGTGTTGGGACAAGCACTTGCAGCCTGGCTCCCTTGCATCACTGGTCATTTACACTTGATTTTCCATGTGTCTCTTGGTAGTCCTTGGCAGATTCGTCCTGGTGGCAATGCTCTGGTTGAACATTCCTGGGTAAGGGAATGTTCAAGAACAACAAGTTAGGCAAAATAAAAGGGGAGGGGGAGAAAAAAGAAAACAATGCAACATTAAAGAACAGCAGGAAACAACCGTGTTGCCAACTGGTATTATTTTTTTTAACTGAATTCACATATGCAGAAAGTTTCTCCTGTGAAACATTCCCCAAACCATTGTTCCACATCCATGGCTCAATACTTCTGGTGGACCAGGAATGAGAAACTTCTTCCCTTTGGCTTTGCAGGGCCAGGGTGAAGTGCAGAGCAGGCAGATATCATCTACTGTTTAACCAGAGATCCTGTGATGTTAGTGAGGTTGACTCCACAGCTACCTTTATCTGGCAGAGTAAGAGATGGGCCTCTAGCTACAGCATTTTCAGCAGTCCTCCTTTTCTTCAGTATTAGACTCTTATAATTTAAGGTTTAGTACTCATCCAATCTAAGCAGTGCTGATAGGCAGTGCTTCCACTGATGCTTTTTCCATTACAAAATAATGTTCTACCCAAACATACTCTGTTTGACACCAATAAATCAGGGCAGCTCTTTTAATCAGATCTTAGATTGAACTAGGCCAAATCTTTTTTAAAGCTTATAATATTTGGTGACTTTTCAAAGAAAACCCTTTTTATTTTTATTTTTATTAGTGGCACAGCCCAGCACTCCCTGTTCCTGGCAGCAGCTCAGAAGTGCTCTGAGAAATGCATCTCTTGTGGCAGCTCTGACCCAAATGAAATCGAGAAACCTTGGAAATCTCACGGGAGATGGATTTTTGTGAGTTTTCCAATTTAAACAGGTGGAGATAAACTAAGATAAGTGTCTGAGACAGATCTGCAACATGTGGAACGTTCATCTCTAACCAGAAATGTCTCTCTCTATTTTTATGGCCTTACCCCCTTTTTTTTTTTTTTTTTTTTTTTAATGAGATAAGCCTACAGACACTTGATTAATGGTGGAGAGAGTAATATAAAAGAGTGAATGGGGAAAATAGATGTAGTAGAAAGGAGCCTTCATTCTTAACTCTGATGAACACTAGCTTTCCAAAGGAGAGATTATTTTAATTGGCCAGCTAATGCCTCAGGAAGGGTTTGAAATGACAGGGAGAGGTTCTCCAAAAGCCCAGCAGTTCTGATGCTTTTCCCATGGAACAAGGACAAAGAGAAGCGACACATAATGCTTGTTTCTGTTACTTAGATATTTAAAAAGTGTTGCTTCAAATCAAATCTCAAGTTCTTCTACCATATTCACTACGCCAAAAAGAGAAACAGACAACATCTTTGTTTTCAGAACAGTTTTCTCAAGTCATACCACAGTTTATTTTATGACTTCAATATCCTCTATATTTCTTTTACTCAATTTCTTCATTATGAACTCAACATTAGCAAGTGTTGCTAAGTAACATCCTTTTTGGCCCCTATAATTTTGCTACATGACTGCACTATAACCATACATTAATACTTCGTAAAGCAGTAACTATCAGCAATAAGCACTATATTACTTTAAGGGAAACCACAGTATGTTCTCATTATAGCTGTACGTGCCTCCGAATTGCACCCATCAGCAGGGTAATTCACCACTGCCAGAGGCGAAGGTGAGTAAGTTCCCTGTTGAATTTACAGAAATATCGAAGCTTCTCTCAGGCAATGGATTTATGCAATGAGTTTAGCTGTGACTTGTTTCCCTTGCATATTAAAAAGGAACTGCATCCACAGCCACTGGCTGCATACCTCCGTGGGCAGGAGTCTACTCCTGTAGACTACTTCTCCTGTGTGATGCCAGGATGTCACCACAGAGAGTTGACAGAGAAAGAACACCATGGGAGGCTTGGTAGTTTTGAGCACTGGTCATGGGTCAGCCCCTTGGGTATAGATGGAAAAAGTGGTCAGTAAGTGCAAGAAGTCCTTGAGAAGGTCACCTACTGAAGCTCGATATCCTAGGAGGTTCAACACCACAGGAATCCACTTACCTAAAGACAAGTGGCACAAAAAGACATATACCAAGAAATATTTTAGCTTAACTCCTGCCTTAAATGATTTGCTGGTGTTAACAAGAATGGACAGCCTGAAAACCCATGTCTCAAACAAGAGATGATGATGGTGCTGGGGTGGTGTAAAGCAAGATGCTTATGAGCTGGGTGCCAACACACACAGAGTTCAGAGAGAGTTTTCTGCCCGCATAAAATTTGAGAAGTCAGACATATAATTACTGGAGAAAAAATATCATTTTTCATCCTTTTCATTCTGTGGTAAAAGAAATTAAAGGAAAAACAAATACCTTTAATAACTTCAAAATGTGCTTTGTCATCAATCTCAATTTGGTGTAACCAGCCTTACAGGAAGTTCAAAAGCTGCAGTGGGACAACAGCAGACTTCAGGGACACTGGGCATTTCAGAAACACAGTTCAAATTGTGCCAGAAATTTAATGATATTTTACCATAAATCTAATTTTGAAGTGGAGTCTTTATGCATTCATGAGCACATGTATACTTATACATGCACACATATATAGAGTACTCGTGGGTGCATGCTGCTGCATGCGTGTTCTCACACATGCACAAATTTCTCTGACAGCAAAGGGAACAGGGTTCTTCAATAACTATATAAAAGCTTAATTTCATGTCTAGCATTTCCCCTTTTTTGCTCAGTTGAAGGTCTAGTATTGACACATTTCATTATGTAATTCAGGTTTCCTCTCTCTCAAGGAACAGACTGCTTTGCCATGTTCAATAAAGTAATGAAACATTGAATAAACCTTTCTAACAGAATAACTACATGATACTAAACCAAAGTTTTATCTTATCCTCACCCTGTACTCCACTTTCTTTAAATGTATCTTTGTAACAACCAAACTAGCCATAAATTAGTCATGATGATATTACGGCTGAATTTAATTTTAAAGTCTCTCAGCAAGTTGTTAAGGGTTTCTTGCCTAGGTCACTCCTGAGGAAATTTGAAAACTTTGGTGTGATTTATGAATATTGCTATCTTGCTAGAGTATAAAAGGCTATGGGGAATACAAGCACATAAACCTCTCTTTAATTCAGCTCCAATAAAAATTTAATTTCTTATAGCAAAATAAACATGTAAATCAATGTTTAATGATTCTGTTGTTTTATTACGTAACTTATTATTTGCCTTTAAACATCCAAGCCAAGTAAAATCTGGGACCCTGCTCATTTTTGCTGAAACATAATTAGTTAGCAATTAGATCTATTCTGTAGAGGTTGCTTTCTTCGGTGGCAGTCATAATATAACATAAGAGAAGACAGCCCAGGAACAAAAGGCCTGGCTTCTCCATTCCCCCATGTATAAACATATTAGCCTTATTATTAGCCCATTTTTCAACATAAACATCTTTTGGTCTGAAATTTGCTCAGCTGTGTAGGGGATAATCACTTCCTTAAAATTACTATACCATCAGTATTCAAGTTCAGGGATGCTCTTACCTTGAGTCTTGTTGTGCAAGCTAAATGGACATTACAACTTCTTCTGCTCCTCTCATCATGCAGCCTCTCCCTGTATTCGGGAAATAGTCCCACTGATATTCATCCCCTTTGGGTAATGGGGCAGTAGATGGCCAGTGAAGGAGAGAAATTAATAACTTTTTGTTAAAAGATGTGAAATTCTGGACATTTTTACTGGACTTCAAGAGATACTTAATGATAGCATTTCTTCCAAAATAAACCAAAATCACAAAGAAGCTCATCACACCTCTAGACTCGTATTAATCACCTGCTGAAGTCCCAGATATGCTTTGAGAAAATGAGGGTTTCCACATGGGGGCATTTTGCAGGATCTGGCCATTTCCATCCATAAGCACCGGGACCTGCTGGCTTTTACAATCCCATGCCATCACAGCGTCCCTTGCCCTGGTGAATATGTAATTTCCCAAGCTAGTATCATTTCTAACCTATTGTAGGGACATGTACCTTAGTTTCTCTGAAATATTGCACACGTTTCTTGATCACTGGGATGCAATAATCCCCAAGCTTAACCAATTTTTTTCTTGGCAATATTGTTCGACCTTAGGTGAGTCACTTAATCTTTGTTTCTGTCCCTGTTTTGCTGCCTATAAAAGCAGGATAATATTGGCTCAGCTAACCTGCTGAACAAGGTGATAGTCTACACAAATAGCTGAAGTAGGATTAATGTTTCTCAAGTACCCAATTGCTGAAAAATGCTGTCAGTCCAAAGTGTATGCTACTATAATTATGGTATACAATAAAAATCAAACAGCTAGGCAGATCTCCTTGTGCCAGCTTTTATCTCTGCTACTCAACTTTGCACGTACATGTCCAATGGAAAAGAGATTTGAAAACTAAATTGCCCTTGAAACTAGACTAGAAACTTTCAACCAATGGCTGGGGAATGTCTATCAACATCAGTCTGGGCTATTACCAGTTTCTTCCAACTGGCTCTGTCTGATTCTGCTGCTTCATGTGCCAAAATCCTCAATTTTTACTGGTAAAGGATGAAGGGACAATTTTGAGAAAAGGACTTTAATTGGTCAGAGTGCAGCAGGGTCTGAAGAGACCCTTCAGGGCTTGACACGCAGCATCAGCCAAAGCTGCATGTCTGGGGTTGGCAGAGCAGTAGATGACAGCAGTCCTGCCATCTCCACACACCCAACGTCCCATGCAAGGCAAGGGGGTGCGGTGTCCTGCACTGCCGCCTGCTCGTCCATGAACTAAAATATGTCACTACTCCATTTGGCTGGGAGGTCCAAGCAAAAGTGTGACTGACCCATCTTTTTTTCATCTTCAGAGAGAATAATTTTTTGAGGTTGACCCTACATGCCTCATGTGAAAGCCTTCCAGAAACCTTTGTGCAGTATATTCTGCAACAGAGTGGGAGGAGCGAGCGGCTTTTCAGTATTCATAAGAAAACAGAAAAATGCTTTTTCTTTTATGCTATAAAGTCATCAGAAAGGGCTGAAGTTTTAAAGTGAATGAGATTGCACTTACACTGAGTGCCTGCCACCTCAAATTCCCCTCCTGCTCTCTCCCGTGTCTCTTCAGCTGTAACTTCCACCTGGAAAATGCCTGGCACATTTTGGGAACAAGGAACAAGCAACAGCCTGGATGCCTTTCAGTCACAGCTGCTCTGAGGCATTTCTGGAAAAAAAAAAAAAAAAGCCACTTTGTCCTTGTGTTGGGCACAAAGTGGAACAAGGGGTGATGCATTTTATTTCCACATCTCTTCATTTTCCTAGGGAATTCATCATTCCTCCGGATTTCTCAGCATCCACCCAAGCAATGTTACACTGCAGCTGTACCATGTTACACAAACCAAACCTGTGTCCCCGCTGCCCCCCAGGTTTATGCACCTTTAAGCAGAGGACAGCATACACAGCTGCTTTGACTAGCACATGGATCAATTTGATTGCATGCTACTTGGTTATGAAGGTGAAAAAAACATGGGCTCTTAGCTTTTGGTAAAATGAACAAGAAAAGAAAACACAAAGGAAACAACAGCCTGGAGATAAAAAGCCCTAAAATTCCATAAAATGTCAACTCCAAGAAATGTGGTGGGTGTAAAAACCACAAATTAAGCTTTACATTCATATACAGCATCTACGTTTGTTCCAAACAATGCTCAATGAGGAGAGCTGGGAACCCTGTGAGCGCTGCCTCCCACCACGGACATGCCTCCCATTCCTGGGGCTGGCCAGCACCTGGCCTCGCTCCACATCTCCCACCTCCACTCTTCCCACGGCCATCCCTCAAAGCCACCAGCCCTTCCCCACAGCTCCAGGGAGGAGTTTTGCTTCCTCTTTGCAACCCTTGCTCCAACAGCTGGGGAACATCTCGAGGCACGGTGCAAACAGGCACCAGATCAGGTCATTGGGCAGGGCTCTACCTGTTGCTCTGCAGAAATTTTGGAAGAGCTGTGGAAGTCATGGCCCTGCTGCAGATCTAACTGAACACTGGGGTTGGCTCATATCTATAGCCCAGAGTACAGAGTACAAAGCCTTCACCCAACACAAAGAATGAGATGATAATTAATTCCCGTTTCCTATAATGTCAGGAGAGGAGGGAAAATGTCAACTATATTTGTTAATATTTGCAAAATAACATTCATTTAAAAAAAAAAAAAAAAAAACACTGAAAATTACTCAAATTTCCAGACCAAAAAAGAAATCAAATTAGTTTTTTTTTTTTAACAAAATTAACAAAATCTTCTCCAAAATTTGACCAACTTTTTTTTTTTTCTCTTTTTGAGCAAAAAAGACTTTTTGACAAACTTAAGGAACAAAGATACAAAATCTGTTCAGCATGAACATCGTCAGCACCAGCTGAAGATCTTACAGAAGCTATAATGCACAGAGTGCTTTTGTGGAAGAAAATATTTTGAACAGGCTGTGTTTTAATACATACAGTCAAAGCATCAGAAACTGTTTTAAAATAAAGGCTTTATAAATATTTGTTTTAATGCAATTGGCGTAAGACCTCACTGAATTAGTGAGTGGAAAAGAATATTCTTATATAAACCTACTTTTTCTATGACTTATGCTGCTTTTGGAAGTTAATCTAGATGTTGTTACATCATGCAGAGAAAGCAACTGCTAAGTAGGACTTAAAACCCTCAAACCTTTCAGAAGACATTATAAAACTCACTGGTGCTGTGATATTTGTGAAAAATAAATGCTTGCCCACCTTCCATACTTTCCCAGAGAGGCTGCACGGTAGGTGTGCTCAAATTTTTCGACTGAGCTTCAAGTGGTGTGAAGCAGCTACTGAATTGCTGGCACAGCGAGCTCATGTTGAACTAACATGAACTTCATGCAAATTTTTTGAGTTTGCCAGAGTTGCCGGTTGGGGTGAACTTGTAGTAACAGGCTTGTCAGAGAGCTGCCAGAGAGACTCTCTGGCAGGCTGCAAGCTGCATCTGGAGCTGCCTTGGCTTGAGCTCGCTCCAAAGCTAGGACAAGCTTGTGCAGCCCAGCTATAAACTTTTAGCTGGAGAGAAGACAGAGAGCAACCCAACAGCCGCAGAGCAGCTGAATGCCAGGGCAATCCCAGAGCAAAGCCAAACCTTCGGAGAAGCTGCAAAAGTGAAAAGTTTACTGAGACCAGACTGGGTGTAAGCCCGTTTCAGCTGTGCTGAGGAAGCCAAGGACTCAGGAGAGATGGTTGCTCATTTTACTATCTGTTTGGGATGCCTGTAGCTACAAAGATGTTCACACCCTGAGATGAGAAGACCCACAGTCTCCACGGAGTCACACACATGGACCTCAGCTCACCTAGGATGGTATCTCCGTCCATCACAGCAGGGAGGCAAGATTTCCAGGGAGAAATATCAACTTTAACACACCCTAGGAAAAAATGAACCAAAAGCCCAGCTGGTCAAGCCTCACCAGCTGCACAGCTGAGTCCAACAAAGCACACCGCATTCCCCAAACTTTGTCTCAGCAAGGACAACACTGGAGCTCATCTCATTTTCCAGCTCTCCCAGGAAAAGAAACTGTTGTTTTTCCCTTAAGACATCTCTTTCCTGTTCACTGTCAGGAAAATTTCCCTGATATTTCGCCAAAAATCAGATAACAAATGGCCCATGAAGTAAATAGTACAACAAGGCCAGAAAGAAAAGAGGAAATGTCTAAAAGGAGAAAAGGGACAAATGAGTCCCTTTTGAGCTGCAAAGAATGCACTGAGTTTGTGTCTGGTACATTTTGCTTCATTTCCAGTAATTCACGCCCTGCAAGATTTCTAGAAACAAATAGATCAAACATTTACCAAAAAAACTCACACTAGCTGAGCCACAGCAGCCAATGAAAAAGTGGATCCAAGCGAGCAGGCAGAAAAACACAAGATTTCTAACAGTTTTGACAGCCAAAACTGATTGTCACTGGGCCAACACAAAGAATTTTCCAACTTCTAATTTTGAGTGACAAGAGCAAACAGGATCATTTCTTCTGTCCCTGAACTCTCTGTCAGTAGGATTCCTCCCCCCACTGCAGACCTCAACCAGCACCTTGGGTCAAGTTCTGTGTTTCCTTTTAGGAGCTGAGCAGTGCTTAGTGCATGGCTGGAACTAACCAAGCATCCAAAGACAAGCCAGCTAAAGTTGTGAAAGCAGCGAACCTCTCAGCATCTCACCATGACGTCCCCCAGCAAGGAGATGCTGTCACTATTTTCAGGTGCTCCAGGAGAGACAGAACGTGTGCTGCTGGCAGAGACCAGGCAACCCAGGTATGATGCTGGAGAAGACTTTGGAGGAGCTCTGAAACAGAAAATCTAGTCAGAGAGAGAGTGGGAAAGACAATAGGGAGACAAAAAGAAAATGAAGAGTGGGTGAGAATTAAAAAAAAAAAAAAAGCTGCATAAAATTAATATATAAATGATAATAACAAAATAACGCTCATTCACAGCATCGTTACGAACAAGCAGTAGCTGCTTATGAGCAAAGTCTTCCCAGGACCATTTCCCACATCTGCGTTTTCCATTAAGGCAGAGTAATTGTCTATGGAGCACACACTGTTCATGTGCATATGCCTGGTGACTGTGAAAATCAAAACTGTGTCTGTTACACAAATATTGGGAAATAACTCTCTAGATAAGCTGTGCATGTATTTGCAAGTAAAATATGCGGCCATACCAGTTTGTGCACACAAAACACACAATTTGTACGTGCAAATAAGAGCTCCAGGCAGGTTAATACTTTACAGGAGACCAAACTCTGAACCAGCAACATAAATCCATAGGAACAGTCACTACGGTCACATCACCAAATAACAGCATAACAATCACCCCGAAAAAGCCACATCTTAATTTCTGTTTGAGCTGGTTTCACAAACCTTCCT
Source organism: Cygnus olor (assembly GCF_009769625.2). NCBI lineage: Eukaryota > Metazoa > Chordata > Aves > Anseriformes > Anatidae > Cygnus > Cygnus olor. Next base: position 15,471,809 of record NC_049178.1, read on the forward strand.
TGATTCTATCATCCGTGAATAGATCTCAGACAAGAACTCTCTTATCCTGACCATCTAATGCATAGCCCAGGGAAGCTCAGGTTTTATTAAGCCCTATAAACTATCACATTTCTACCCCCTTCCGACAGAAGTCACTTAGAAAGTTAAAAACTCTATCAGTAGCAGAGAGTTATTTTCCTAATGAGGTTTTCATGTAATTGGCACTTTCTTGCTATTTTGGTGAAAAGAAAGAGACTCAGTTTCTCACTTATATATGCAAACTTCAGGTCATAAATGCCAGCTGATTACCCATGGTATTCTTCTACAGCACAAGTTGACAGTAAATAACAGCAAGCTTTCCAGTTGTTGCGAACAGACATTATAGCTTATTAAATCAGTCCACTGTTAGCTCAGCAACTCTCTGTTTCTATACAATGATTTTTTTTCTGAGTAACAATGTCCATATCAATCTCCTGGGCATGGTTCGTACCAAGAACACGTGCTAGAAAATTGCATTTGGCCTCTGCTTTTCCATCTCTCCTCAAGCTTTGTTTTCTCTTAAGTTTAAAAAGTTTTTGATTAAAGAAATTATTTCCTTTCTTTGGGAGGTTGAATCAAAAGTCACTACAATCTCTGGAAGTTCTTTTCATTAACGTACTGGGGCTTTACATCAGACTTTCAATTAGAAATAGTAAGCACAGGAGTATAAAGAAACAAAAGTTAAGGGGCGGGTGGGCAGGAGGTGGAAGTGTTTCATGACCATTTACAAACCTCTAAGGCTTCATTTGGCTTTATGTTAACTTTGGGTCAAAGGTTTGGGTCAGCTTTTATTCTCCTCAGTCCCCGTTTGCTCTGATCTTCTTTTCCAGAGCAGGAATCCTGACAGATGCCCTGTGAAGAGGGAAAAATCAGTCTGAAAAACTGGACTTGAGCTGAATGATGGGGCAGCTACTTTGCAGTTTGTTTTCATGCTACAGCACCCGCAATTCCCTCACCCAAATCAGCACTGCGTTTGACTGTACCCTGCTGATATTTTAGCAAAAAGTAATTAGAGTCCATACAACGATTAGTGCTGCTGCTTGGCATCTCCTGTAAACCACCTCAATGGTGACAAACGGCAAAGCTGAATTTTAGGACAGTGCCACTGCCAAGACAAGAGAGTTAGCTGAGGTTGCCATTGTAAAACTACTCAGGGACAGTATTTTGCAGAGCAGAGGTGAAAGACAAAGCCTGTGCCAGGGAGATGGATGGTTTGTCCTGCAAAGGTGGCAGAGCTCCGGGGTGGCCCAGCCGCCATCCCACCAGCCTTGGCTTCACCGTGACAGGAGGGGGCTGAGGCAATGAGAAATGGGTTTTGGCATTCAGGACTAAGTGATACAAATGATGTGAGTCTGTAAGGAGAGATAATATCTTCACGTTAATTTGTTGTTATTATTATTATTTAATTTTCAGTTGGTATAGTGGGGAAATCAGAGCAGCTTCTGGCATGTCTTCTAGCTAACTTCAAAGGTACATACAAGCGGAAAACAATTACTGAATTTAACTAAATTATGCTAATCAATTGGACAATTTGAGGGAAAATAAAAAGGTAGCACGAACCTGGGAGGAAAGAAGGATGTTTGCAAGCAGAGATGATAAAGTGTGTAGCCTGGGGGCACAGCAGGAAGAACAGGTGTCACTCAGTCCTCGAGCAGTAACTGCACGAACAACTCATTTCCCTCTGCTTCATCCCCAGCTCCTCTTAATTATGTCCCCGTCCATCCCTGCCTCAACCACACCAGCAGGGCCTTTGCAGGTCACTGTAACCCAGACTGCTAAGAGCTGAATTAACACCAAACACTTTCTGCACCACTTTATGCAAGCCTCCCGCATGGGGCTGGCACGTTACTCACACTTCGGCCCGATGGAGACTTCCCTCTTGCCACGGGACAAGCCAGCCAGGCGCTCAGCAGGATGAGTGCGGTCCCACAGCCTCGACTCAGAGGCGTTCCCACCTTGGCACGGGGTCAGCAATGTGGCCACAGAACAGAGGCCAAAGGAGGTTCCTGATCTCCTTCGGCAGCAGGGAGCACAGCTGCCCACTTCGCGGAGGAGCAGGTCACGACCATGCAACCTGCACAGGCAGGGCGCTGAGCAGCGAACGGGCTTGTTCCTCCCAGTCAGCTTTTCCACTCTTCCAGCTTTAACCTTTCCTCCCTCTTTTTCTCCATTCTTGACACGCAGACCCAGAGGATTTTTTTTCCCTCTTCCATTTCTGTCAATAACACACTGCGTTTATTCGAAACATTACTTGCCATGGTTTTGAAATCAGCTCGGGGCATAATCGCTGTCTTGTGACACCTATTTTGGAGGCTGCATTTAGGAAACTTTTTCAGCCATGAACATTTGAAGATTACTATATTCAAGTCACTTTCAAACATGAAATGTTTTTGCATCTCAGGGGAATTACACTGTAGTACTGTAATCCTTTATATTAATCATTTCCTTTTCTGATTTAAATTCAGACTATGGATTTATACTTTTACTTTTCATCGATAAACAGCACTTTTCACATTAGCATGCCCTCAATGATGTTGACATTGAACAACAGAAAGTATCTGTATCTTTTATGTCAGGACTTGAAAAAAATATTTCCCAGGTGTTTTTTCCACTTTCATATCATTTTAAAACTCTCCATATTCTCTAAAGTTTCACCTTCTACAGAAACTTCTAAATTTTTCAGGAGCTGTTCTTTTCAAACACCCAAGTGATGTCCTTGTGGAGTCTGCGATGACTCCATGGGACAGGCAGCCCCAAACACCTGGCAACTTCTGCTTGTTTTCTCCCTTGGGAGCATTTATACCAGCATTGTGAAGCCCTAATTCAAGCAGAGGGACTGGATGCTTTTCACTGCCTACGTACAAGTAGCTCCATTGTAACCAATTAGCAAGATGAGATAATTTAAGGCAAATATTTCCTTTGTCCCATATAAATAATATTTTCAGTGCTCACGTTCAAGTGGCTAAACAGTGAAAATGAAGGACTTTTTTTCCTTAATAAAAATTTTCTGTTCTTAAAGCAAACAGCAACAAACCAGGCTGCTAGAAATATACTTGCTGGCAAAGGGCACAGTGGAGCTGATGGGGAGTTTTAGCTGTGAGTCAGGAACACATGGGGCAACCTGGGGAACTCTCTTTGGAAAAATTAAAAGCTTCCCTAAGAAGAATAGCATTTTATTGCTACTGATTGACTGCAAACAAGAAAAACAGCAACAATTTTACCCAACATGTCCTCTTGGTCCCTGTTCATGCCTGGGAAGGTGCGTTTCCCTCATTGCTGCCACATTTACCCCCAAGGTGTGCTGAACCCCCAGAGGTTTCTCTCCGTTGTGGTGCCAGGCTGATCCTTATAGGTATAAGGATTGCTGTGAAAGCAAACAGGGCATTGCAGCAAAATGCAAGGCACTTTAATGCCCTTTTTCACAGCTCCAATGAGATCTTTCCCCATCAGTAAAAATCAGGGAAGGAGGATTCAACTCTTCCTTTGTCTGAGAATAACAATTCTTGTACATCCCATAGACATAGCTGCTCAGGGTACACTCAGAAGACCCTAGTATGTCTGCAGCACAGTTCCTGAGCATGCTTACCTTTAAAAACATGAGCATTGATACTGCTGTTGGTGTCATTTGTACCTGATTCTTAAAAAGAAATTTGTATTTTTTTTTCCAATTAAATAAGCGCATACCTGTACGTATTCTCACACTTCCTTGGAGGTTTGGGGGAATCACAGGTAAATGGCTCTTGATGAAACACGAGCACCACGTACGGCTGCAGGATTTCAGAGTCAGCTTTCCGGGATTAGATGTCCCTGGCTAACCTCAGCTGTTCGGCATTATTTTGGAACTTGGCCCTGGCAGGTGAGGGGGAACCACCAGGAGGAGAACAAAAGTGTTTCTCTCCCTTCTGCCCTTGCCTCCGCCCTTCTCGGCCTTGGGCAAATGTGGTTTTAATTCAGAAATATAAATGTCTTCTCCAAGTCACACGGGGGAGGGAGGGGGGAAAGGATAGCTGAAAAAAAAAATCAATTGGATTGTAATTTATGAAGCTTTTTTACTGTGAAATTGAACTGGAAAGTCTTAACATCTGCGGAGATGAGCAAGTGGGTGAGCTGGAGAGGGGCTGGGGGTGCTGGAGCTCACTAGCAATGTGCTGGCAATGCAAAGTACTTCTCTGCTACTCTAAAACAGCCTCTAATTTTTGGTTTTCTTCAAGGCCAGCTTTTTTCTGATATAAAAAAAACCTGTGATCTAACGTAGCCAGGAGTCTAGGGACTGTTCTTGGTGTGCTTTGAACAAAGAGTGGCACTGAAAGCTGCTTGTGACTGTTAAGTGGTTAAGAGCCATTTTTTCCCTACGTTATCCCCCACCTTGTGCTTTTGGAAATCTCCAGGCTGGGAGCTATTTTTGTTTCCTGCAGGTTATGACAGCCACAAAGCCAAGGCTGCGTACGTGCTACAGCTCTGACAGCAGACGTGAGTAACAGAAAAAAGCTCCGAACACAAGAAGCCACTCGGAGCGCTTGCTGTACTTTCCTAATGTATGTGACATTGACATAATGCGCCCCAAGGCGTTTTGGATCAGACAGTGTTTTCCTGTTCCACGTGCTGGTTTTATGAACAGCAATCAAGTTGTGAAACACATGTAGGCAGCGTGTGTGGCGGGTGGCCTCCCGTCCCACGCGCAGGCAGGACGCGGAGCCGTGGTGAAGGCTTCGCTCCTGGCCAAAGGCTTTTTGGGCATCGCAGGAGAGGGCTCCGAGTCCCCGGCAGGATTTGTGGTGGGGCTACTGGGATGCTGCTGCAGGGTGACGGTGTTACCATGTCATTTTATCTGTCTGTGTAACACAGCACCTAAAAACTGCTTTTGTGATACATAGAAACACAATCATTTGTTGTGCCAGGGCTGACCTGTGAGTTGGGTTTGTTCCTCATCACTATACAAAATTCTAAACTCATTTCCCAAGCACACAGGTTGGATAGGAGCATCGCAGCTCAGCAGAGACCAGCGCAAGCCCCTCTTCCCTAGGCTGTGAGGCAGCATCCCATCAGTCTGCCCCAGGTCTGGGAGCTGCGATAGTGAATCACCAGCACAGACAACCACGTCTCTCCCTCCACACCCCTGTCGTTCAGAAGGAAACATCCATTTCTATACAGACAGGAAACAGGACTAATCCCTTTGTGATTTCCTCCTCTAACCCCATTTCCCTGACACCCCATTCCAGCTTTCATCCTCCTATCTGGGCTATTTAGTCTAGAGCAGGGAAGGCGGAGGGGAGACATAATAACAGTCTTCAATTATGTAAAAGGCTTCTGCAAAGAGGGAGGCAATAAATTGTGGACCACATCCACAGGGAAAGCACAAAAAGTAACGGGCTCAAACGCAACAGGGGAGACTTAAGTTCAGCACTATAAAAACTTCCCTGCTGCAAGGATCATTGGGCACTAGAGATCATTTGGGGGAGGCTGGGGGCTCATTGCTGCTGGCAGGGTTAGAGAAACACGTTAAACAAACAAGTGTCAGGAATGCTTTGTGTAGGGTCAGATGAGATGATCTCCTTGGGTCTCTTCCAGCCCTGTTTCTTTCATGCTGCACTGATAACAGTCCCAGCTTTGTTCCGTGGAGGCTGTCCACAGCAGAGCCACGGAGATATCCATCACACAGGGAGAAGCGAGTGCCCCACCATGGCCTGCAGCTGGCATGCCCATGTGTCAGGCTCCCTTCCCTCATAGTCTCCTCTACTATAGTCTACTGGTAGAGCCTGGTCTTTCACAGCCCTTCCAAGAAACAGCATCCTCCGAGATGCTCTACTCTGAAAGGCACTTCTTGCCAAATCACGCTAAAACCAGGACCGATCACATGTTTACTTAAGGATATCCTTAAGTGCTTTGCTGGATTGGGGCCTTACCCAGCGACATTTCAGGCTCTGGAAGGTCAGTAGGGATTGATTTAACCTCTCTGCATGACCTGGGGGCTGGATGTCTACATCTGTCAAAATGGAGGCATTTTACTAAAGATAATTTTTCTCTGTTTCAGATATCCTAGGCAGTAAAGCTGGTCAGTAACACCAAAATCAGAGAACAATCACCCCTCTCTAATCAGCAAAAAGATGCAAATGAATCTTAACAGATTTAATTTATATCATTACTGCTGATGAAGTTGGTAACCTTTAGCAAGGAGACATGGATCAATAGCTATTAGAGAAGAAGCAGCTGCAGATATCTAAATGGGCATGGACTAGGAAGTGAGGTGTAAAAGGTAATAGTAGAATATTTAAACCAGATGAAAGCTATAAGTTAGGTTAGTGACCTTGAAAGAACCAGATAAGTAAAAAAGTAGAGAAGGGCAACAATGATTTATATACTTGCCCTGCACAAGTATTACAATGCTTATTGAAGGGTGTAGTAAATTACGAACAAAGTAGAGCTTTATTAGATTAATGGCAAGGGAATGGCAAGATTAATGGCAAGGGTCCCTGGATCTCATTTCTCCCTCTGATGCCACATCTAGGGAGAAGTGAATGAAACTTATGTGTACAAAACCAAACTTTTTGAATTGGCTTAAAAAATTCTATTAAGGAAAATTAAAAAGAAGAATTAAAGTGCACTCTAGACAGTTTTTAATATATGTAGTTCTGTATGTAAAACACATAATTAATCCCAGCCTATTTATATCAGAGGATAGTACAAACCATCCATCACAGCACTTTTAATTGCATATAGAAACATATTTATAATCACACCAAGTCCCTGCAGTGACTTCCACAACTTCTTTGACCACTGTCATCTAGAAAACAGCTAACTCTACAGGGAGAGCACCGGGGCACAATGTGCCCCCCTTAATTAGGGCACGGTCAGCTGCATTACTGGGACACACACCCCAACCTGCTGAGCATTAAGGTCGGTGATTGCCTTTTGCCACAGGAGTGACTGGCGATGCCCTCCTCCAGCCCTGAGACTGCATTTAGTGAAATCAGTGGCCAAATCCTTACTGCTGTCACCAGGGTAAGGCCAGAGGAGCTGGCACCATGCGGTGTGCTGCTCATTATTCTCCCCTCACCACGCACAGGTGACCCAAAACCTGACCCACAGTCCAGTGAGCCCCTTTGGGCTTTGCTATGCTCTGGATCGAGCCTCAGGAAAACAATTAGAATGAATGGGCTCAAATAAAAATGAATTATTGCGAGCATATTTCTAATCATTTTTACTTGTTCCTCTTTGCTCCCTGTAAGAGCCCTCACCCAGGCGTGATGCAGCCAAAGGAAGTTTTAGCTAAAAGAGGATTGTGGGTTAATATTCATACTCAAAAGAGCTGCTTACAGGGGAAAAATAAGATAGCTAAGAAATCAAAAATATTCAACAGCAACACCACCTGCAGAGAATTATTTTTTCAGGTAGGATAGTGCAGATACAGCTATTATGGAAACATGAACCTTCAGTTCCTTTACATAATTCTGTTTTTCCTTCCTGGCAAAATGTCTTGAAAAAGTGGAATATGCTAATAATCCACTCTAATTCATCTCCCCTGAAGTTTTGTTTGAGCAGACTAACGCATTCGACTTGAACTCCATAATTCCTATGTAATTATTTTCAGTTATGTTCTCTTTAAGTCTCCACAGGCTTCTAATGAATTTAAGAAAACGTATGGTCTCTTGGAATTACCTGCTGTAGTTTCCCCACTGGTGTTAGCTTGAATTTAGCTGGTGGCTAAGCTCATTTTCAAAAATCATTATTAAAACTCTTTGCAGTCCATGGGTGTGACTGGACAAGAAGTTTTCCCCCATGCCCTCCCATGTCTCATGCTAAACCATTCTGGGCTCTAGTATGTAAAGACTGAAGTATTTCAGCTCTTTGTTATTTTTTTTCCTGAAAGAAGGAATGGATAAATATATATTTATTGGTCCCCAGCAGCCACAGTCACTCCTTAAAACCATGTCCTACTATGTGCATGTGCATGGAAGGTGATCCCATGGGAGTTGGGTTGGACAACTTGAATTAATCTGGGGAATTGAAAGCTAGGATGGAGCCCACTACTTCCGTTAGGCAGTGACACTGCCTGAAGATGTGCTCTTTTGCCATGAGAAAAGGCAAAAAAAGAGGCATGAGAAAAAGGAGAACAACTCCTTTCACCCCACGCTCCCTCCTTCCCCTGCTGCACCTCCATGAGAAATGGAAAGTCCCTCGCACCTGCAAGGTCTGCCAGTGCCCTCATTTCCTCTCTCCTCCACATCCTCCCACAGAAATGGCTCTATCTGTTCCACAGAAGTAACTCGACAAACTTTTTCAATGAAATATTTCAAGATCATCTGTATACGAAAGCTAGGGATTTATTTTTCTAAGGAATTTGCATTTTCTGAAGATTATAGTAAACTATTTTTAAAGGAAATTTGTAATTATTCAGGAAATCTGTGCCCTTACAATCTCATCTTCCTTGAAAGCAAGCCACATCCAGATGTATTCATTGGAAGTTCAACATTTGTATTTATTTTCTGACTTAAATGGTAGTTAAAACAAAACATCTCAAATGTTAAGATAGACTAAAACATTTTGGTCTGATGGTGCAAAAAAGTGTCATGATTGCAAAACAGTGAAACACTGACCTAAATAAGAAATTATAAAACACTGATATAAATTATAAAACACTGATATAAAAAAAAGTAATTTGAACTCATCACAATGAAATACAATAGTCAATACCACCTTAACATGAAACATTAAAAATGTCAAAGTAACACCTGCCTGTGAAATGCTTGATTGTTATGAAATTGTTTCGTACAGAAAATGGTCCCACAGAACTCTTTAACTCTATTTAATCAGTGCAGAAATCAAAGAAGAAGATTCTCATTTCCTTTTCTAAATGAAAAATGTCCATTTCATGAGGGAAAGGTCAGCTGTTCAACAGAGTGCTGGTGCACTTTAAAAAGCTTGAAATCTGCACCTGGACTTCCTCACATCCTCAATATTCCCCTCCCTCAGCCCGGCTGGGAGTTGCTATTTAATACCACATTTCTTGTTCTTTGTGCTTCCATTACTCTGCTAGCTGCATCTTTCTTAAAAATTATTTTTTCTGTAGCATTTGTTGCATTATATGTAATAAATACTGCTTTATGTCTTAATCTCAGCTAGACAGCTATAGATGCGTTAAATACATACTGTGACAAGTCTAATAAATAGCCATCCAACCACATTACAAATAACCTCAAAGTCAGTCCAATGAACATTGCAATAAATTTGGTTTAGCCAGAACATCCGTATAAATATCAGTAGTAAGACAGATCAGAAAGGCTAACCGGACTAATTAAGTTTGATTTTGGAAAGAATCTATAAGCAATAATGCTTCCTTCTCCTTAGTGGGGAGACGTATTCAGCAAAGAATATAACATGAACAAAGGGAGAGGTTCCTGAACAAACTGCAGTTTATTTAGAGAAAAATGAGGTATGCAAAGCAGGATGTGTTTAACTAAATATCTGTGGAAGTTGCACAATCTTTGCATGCATTAGAAGAGGAATCACTTTGTCTATTAACAGGCTCCTATTGCCAACAACATTACCAGTAGCTGCAAACATCTACTGAACGAGGCAGACAGGTACTTTTTTTTTTTTTTTTTTTTTTTTTCTGGGTGGGAACTGCAACCCAGTATTGTCTGCCAAATCTTTTGGAAAATATTCCAAGTATTTGGCTGACTATTCAGTAGCCTTATCAATACCACCACATCAGCACTTTTTCACCTTCCAACCACTTTTTGCTGCCTTCAGCCTGACAGAAACCAAGAGTACCTCACGCAGCCCCAGCAGGAAGAGGAGGACTGTCCCCACCCTGCATGCTGTGACTGCTGAACCTCAACTAGTGCCATTTGCACCCTGCTGCACAGCTTCAGGAGGTAGGTTGTTCATCCGTGTTTTACCACATAGAAAACTTTCTGCATTCCCACTGCTCAGGTCTAGACAGCTTTAAGATCCTCCCTGGATTTGCTTTCCTATTACCAAAAAGGCCATTCCCTGTGAGCTGCAATGGCAATACTCAACACAGTTCTGTGTTTATTCTCCTCTGCTTAGATTAGATTCTTTTAGTTTTAGATTTGTCTTAGTTTTGTTTAGGAAAAAAAATAACATTCTGTTCATAGGAAGCTTTTAGTATCACTCTTAGTTCCCTAACTGTCTCCTCCTGGAGCCCTGGGATCAGGAGATAATGCCACCAGTTTCCCCCCATGTCAGTGCACTCATCAAAGAAAGACAAGTTACACAATAGCTGTACTGTTGCACAAAGCATGTTCACAAGCATCTGCATAATCCAACATTTTCCACAGGGTGAGACTAAAGGGTCATGTAGTCCACGTCAGCTTCACACTACTCAGTTCTGGTAAGGACTGTAGGGGCACAGTTAAAATATGTGAAACAGGAAATACTTCACCATTCACCTTCACTCATCATTGATTCACACTGAAGGTATTCAATAGGAACTGAAACTCTGGGCAGAGCACTGCTAATGTGAAAACAGCAACTTTCCAGGAGCCCACAGACCATGGTAGTAGAATGAACCATACATACTTATGTGGAGAGCACAATTACCTTGTGTTCTGTTCCGTGGAACAGCACTGCATGGTGAGTTTAAAGTCCTCATCAGCTGTGTCATTTGACAAGAGCTTCCCAGGAGGTGACATATCTGAAGAGAAGAGACCAAAGCTGTTTGCTCTGATAGGCAATGCCATTGCTCCTTCCTGCCCTCCACAGCTGTCCAGCCTTAGACTGCCTCACACATCCCTCCATGGGATGCAACATTTGCTTGTATTTGACAGCGTCTTCCTCCTCTGTGGGTGTCTGGGCATGGAGGGAGCAGCCTTGGACCTCCTCAGGTTTTACACGGTGGCATCAAAATCAAAGGAGCACTGAAGGGTTCTCAGCAAAATGTGGGACTGGCAGATTTTAGGCAGAACAAGTGGGGACAGAATACCATTTTTTCCACCGATTGCTTTATAGCAGTGTCTTATTAAAAGTTAAGTATAGATATAGGGAAGTACAAACCTCAATAAGTCAGAGCCTGCATGCATCTAATTATATATATACCCTATTGGTCTTAGCTTAAAAATTACAGTCTTAGTCCCAAAATACTCAAGTTCGCCTGGAAAACCTCAAAGAAATGATCCCCAGTGAAGTTACTTGTCAGGCTCACACAGTCCATGTTGTTCTGTCCGTTATCAGAGTTTATTTTTTGGACATTTAGACTCCAGAGGCCTTCTGCTGCAGAGCAGTAAAGCAGCAAGGAAGATCCGCTGATTTGTGGCAAATCAGTTCAAGAAGGGGAGCCTTTTCATTGATTCCACTGTCTGTCTGTCTCCACATGACATGTTGCAAAGGTTAATTTGTTTTGAAATTCCCATTTTTAATTTGCGTTACTGATCAGCGTAGCAATTATAAATGTTAATCTATTCTTCAGTGGCCTAAAATTCAGATGTTGAGACTGCTGCAATAAATAAGAATTCCATCACTTGCTGTGATTTATTAAGAATTGAGCAATACTGAGAACCCACTGAGTCAGAACAGTGAAATAAGCATGCTTTCAAGGCACACCCTTAATTAGTTTCAAAGCAGGATGGACCAATTTATATCACTTTGATTTAAATCAGTTTAGTTAATTGTGATTTAAATCAGAACCAAGAAATCCAAATTCAGATAAGCTCAATTTGTATTGCATTTTTGCCTTCTAACAGATATTCATAAGAAAGAGTTATTCTCAAAGACTCACAATGAACAGAAATGCTTAATTGCAAACAAGGGTAGCTTTGACGTTGTAGTTAATATTTGTTTTTGTTAACTAAGAGAACACGTTAAAACTATATGTACATCAATATGTACATCTGCATTTATCTTGTCTTGATTTTTACATTTGTTTTGGGAGAAAATAGGACATGACATTTTTAGTCATTCAATTACCTTTTTAACGTGCTTTGTGTCATGCTGCTTTTAAACAAAAGTATGCAGAGAACTCTTTAAAAAGACCTAAACTGTGTCCTGAACATTTTAGGAAATATTATTAAAATATTCATTGCATTTCGAGGTAGTTGATGTACCTAAGAGTAGAAATAACATCAGCAATTAGCCATCTGAGCTATTTTTTACGTCTTTCCATGTTCTCTGAGATCAGAATTGATCAATCTCAGACTCCCACACACTCCTTTTACTCATAAGATGGAAGAGGGTAAACAAATTTTCCTGTTGTTTCAACTCCTAGTTGTTTTCACAACTTGTAATATTCTAGTCATACCTGATGGAAAAAGGATAAAATAAAAAGAAAATGTTCCTTTTGCACCTGCAAAAGAGGTTACAGCTGTCAAAAGCTAGTTTATTACTCAAGAAGCTCCAATTCCAGGTGTCTAGCTAGTAATTTCCCCAGTTTAGTGATTTGACATTCTTCAGAATTTTGGCAGCGAATATATACTCTCAACTGTTATTTTTATGGAAGGGTTTATTAACATGAAAAAAAAATTATTTTAGTCATTTATAATGAGTCTAGGCTGCCGTCATTCCAGAATACATCTTAAAGTTTAATTTCAAGAAGAGAAGTATATTAATTTAAAAATTAAACGATGAAATGATGCATGTTGTAAAAATACACAAAGGTCATCACTAAAGAGCAACTGACAGAAGGACAAGAACCAGAATGGATTAATTCACATCTGTTTTAGAAGGAAATCCCACAGAAACATTCCAGATTCCAATTTAGATTTATTTATTTTGTCCAGAGGATTTCCCTCCACCCTCAGATGAGAACTGAACCCATCCTGATCTGAGGCATCATTTCCTTCATCAGAAAGGCTTGTTGTTCTACAAACATAGAGCCCAGACTCATCCTACACTGACTTTTTTTAATTGCTTCACATCCCACAGTGCCTTGTTTCAGCCTTGGGGATGCCAGCAGGAGGTTTGGTCCTTAGCCCTGGAAAAGGACAAATTCCCCAGGAGAGTAAGAATTTGAAACCATTTTAATTCCACAAACTAGTTTTTGCCCAGTTTTGAGTTCACAGCACAGGAATATGCATGTCAGAGTTGAGGAGTGCTAGGACCAGAGAGGCACATACCTGGGATGGAACAGGACACAAAACATCCAGCTAACATTTCCATGAGGCCCTGTAGAAGTACTTCCCAAACAAATGAAAACTTGAATAATAATAAAAAATTAAATAAACTTGATAAATTAAATAAACTTGATAAATAAATAAAAAGGGTAAAGAAATTCTGTAGAATAAAATATTTGCTTATTCCATCCTCCAGAACAGGCACGGACTAAAACGTTGTACTCCAAAGGCGGTAATTGAAGAGCTGTCACCATGCTGCAGCTAAAGACATACACCCATGCCTTCCCCTCAGCAACATCTTCTTTTCAGATGAAATCCACCACAGTTTACAGCTCATCTCTACAAGTCTCAGGCTACCCAGAAATGACAACTTAAATGTGCAGAATGGACAAAAGTGAGCAGTAAATATTTCAGTCCTGTATTTGGCAAGATGCAAGATAAAGCGTTCATACGAGACCAAAGAAATACTTTAAAACCTTAGAGAGTAGCTACAGGTGTTACATCTGCTAATTCATCAGGTCTGCAAAGCTTGCATAGGGGAATCATTGAACAATTTTGCAAAGGAGGCTCTTGACACACAAATGTCATTTTTAATGTTTTAGGAAACATAGGAAATTCCGGCAACCATTGAATCAAGTCTGAATACCTTTCAGAAAGATGTGCATTAGTCAAATATAAACCATTAAGTAAATATATGGAAAAAGCAATGCCCTGGAAGAAATAAACAAGTGATATATACCGCATCAGACTAAACAAGCTAGCTGTTCTTTCTTGGCCATGAACTACCTTTTAAATCATTGGAAAATAATCATAAAGAAAGTTTGAAAAATAAAATAAAATGGAAATAAATGGTTTGTTTTTCCTACCACTCATATCCTCTGACTGTGCACTGAACCAGTGCACAGCAGCTTAAAGCCTGACATACCATCTTGCTTTAATCCCTTCCTGTTGACAATGAAAAATGTTATACAAATGTTATACAGAAGATATACAGTATCTGGCCATCAGGAAATCACCTCCCTGTATGAGGATTCTTCGTCTATACAAAGCTAAAGCCAAGGAAACCAGCCTGCCCCTCCCAGGCAGCATGTGCTGAGCCAGGCAGGGATGCCTCAAGAACCACCGTGCTCCTGGATCCTCACGTTTGGAACGAGCTTGCCATGCCCCAAAACAGCCGGTGCTCAACTGACAATGAACAAGGTACGTCTCATTCCCACCTGAACCTAAATTCAGGTCGGCTCTCCTGACAACTGTGTTTTTAAATATCAGCTGGGTGTAGGAGCTAATCAAGATGCCTATGTTAGCTGGATACCTCACCTCCTGCGTGGGGAGGGAAAATGAAGAGAGGAAAAACTAGCTGACAGCAAGAAAATTGAGAAGCAGTAACTCATACAGAACTGGCCCAGAAATAACCAGATTCCTAACTCCTTTATTTGTTCCTGGACTGGGTCCATTCTGACCAGATAAATTCCTCCTCAGTACAACACACAGCTTTGCACATCGCTGTAATGAAGTGATGGGTCACGCTGGTGCTATCGCATCCAGGATTTATGAGGAGACATCATTGCCTGAAATCGGGGAATGGAGGGGGCAAATTTCAGTTCGGCTATGCAAACAAGTTTGTAAGGCAAGTTTAAACATGTGGGATGAAATCAATCACGTTAAGGTGCTCTGCATGGGTGTAGCTCCGCTCACCTGAGAAGGATTCCAGCATACCTCAGTACAAGATCTGATCAGTTAGCAATTAATCCATAGAGCAGGTATATCTATTAACAAAAGCAGGCACACCTCCTACAGGTAATTCAGCATATTTCCTCTCCTTCTCTGAAAAGAAAACGTTCAGTGCAGGCACAAAAGCTGCCTTCCCTGTTGATCACGTCTCCTCTCCCTGTTTGGCATGTTACTCACATTCTTCATTCAGCAACAGATGTGCATAGCTAGTCAAATACTCAAAGATGTTTGTCAAGGTTTTCCTAAGGCTTTTCATCTCCCTGCTTTCCTGTGCCCAAATATAAGTCAACTCTGCTGGCTTTTGGAGCAGATTAATTCAGAGCACAGTTACAGAACTGGCAGGTAATCTGTTAGCTGGAGCTTGAAGCGGAGGATTTTTCCCTAACAAGAACAGCTAAAGGGTGGGAAAGGTATTTCTGAATTAGCACATTTTAATCCAGGTAATATATTTCCTAGAGACATACCCCTCTAATACAAACTCATGGGCAATTCTTTTACTGGACATGATCTGAAAAGCCACAGGAGGTGGAGGAAAGCTAATCAAAACAGGTTAACTCAAAAACATAAGGGGATAGTGAATTGTAGCCTCAATTTTTTGGGCCCTGAAGCACACTGCACCCCAATCTTCCATGGGGATGGAGGGAAGAACCCCCCTTACTAACATCACTCCTGCTCATCCCCAACCTGTTGGAGAAGCTACTGTGCAGAGTTCGCACAGAGAGGACTGTGAGCCACCAAGAGTCAGGGCCTGGGCCAGAGAGGCTCTCTGCAGCTCACCTTAGGCAACTGGATTAAAAGAGTTTTGATGGTCCAATCACACAACTTTTGCCACACAATGAAGTGGGAAATGGATCATATCTGCAATACCTTGGAGTTTTCTGTAAAGATGAACTCTGCATAAATTTTTAACACGAATCTCTCTCAATTATTATTTTTGTTTTATTTGAGCTGTCTCCTAGGAAACAGTCCATCCATGTCAGCATAAAGGATTAGGATGCTACATGTGGACAGGAACTCCTGATAACCTGCACCCCCAAAATGCTCATCCTGAAACAGCAGGAGAGAAGGAAGCATGGGACCTCATCGCTGCTGGCAGTCAGTGGGACCCCGGCTCCTATGTTTGTTTCAAGAATCCTCATACAAAATTTATACCCAAATTATGTGACGTAATATCAGGCCAAGTAGATGCATGGGTTGTGAAGTGAGGTCAGGGCTTAATTTCACACATCATGGCCCCAAGTCCCAAAACACTTTAAAGATGTAAAAAGCTTTCTTACCTCAATGAATGGGAACATTCACGTGCATGAATTTAGACAGGTAAGATCAGGATCTAACCATAGAGAAGCAAAATGATGTAAGGGAAGTTATTTACCATAAATACTTTGTTTTTCTGTGAGAGATTAAAAAAATCCCACACAGCAAACAAACAAAAACACACACAAAAAAAAACAGGAAGGGTTTGAATTATAGCTATTTGATGGGTAACATTTGCAGAAGACAGGTTAATTCTTGTAATCCACTGACACCATCAACCAAGGACTAAGTCAAATATGTTTTTATTCATCTTGTATATCTATTAATACAATCCATTGCAGTGGTTATTCAATATTTATGCCATGTGAATTGCTGCATATTTCATTCTCTTTTGAAAACTGGGATAGTTGAAATAGAACAGAAATTCTTTTTATCTGACAGAGCTTTAATCTTTCACTCATCATGATTTACCTGAACCATGGATTGAAAAAGTAAATAAATTATTTTTTTTGCAAGGTAAGGGGTTCCCAAATTAGAATTCTATAGTCATGGTTCTCAGTTATGATACACCTGCCACTCCTTATAAATAATAAGCGTGTGAAGATTGTTTTTTTCACTGACTGCATTATTTTGAGGAAATAGCATCCACCCTGCTGAACAACATTTAAAATCACTCATACTCTAGCCAAAGCAGTCACATTCCACCCTTTAGGAAGTAAGATAATCACTCGCAGCAGCCCGGAAAGACTGTCTACTCTATTTACAAGAATACACATAGTTTGTGGCTCTCCTCTCTTCACAGCTAGACACACAGATCCATCCTGGCACCCTCTGGGTCCAAATATCCCGGAGTAAAACAAATTCTCTAAATCCTTAGAATATACCTGGTTCTGCACTCTGTTCTTTCATCATTTGACTCTCACTGAGATTTGCAACCTAACTGCTTGTTTTGCTTGGAAATAAAGATCCACCTGAAAGTTAGCTTGGAGGAGAATATCTGCAAACATAGACCTTGAAAGAAAATCACCCACCTTCTTCTAGGTGCCAACCGCTTCCAGGCTGTGGGTGGAAGGTTGGCAACTACTGTGACTGAAAAACCTTGCTCCTTGACCTTAGCTCCTGAATGGACCTTGCCGTATATTTGTTAAGACTGGTTCCAGGTCAAGGATGAAAACAGAGATATTGAGAAGACATCAGAAAGGCCCAGGTAAAGCTAGCATGATCCACAACGCAGGCTTCCGAATCAGTTGGCATTTTGCATTTCTCTTATTTCATATGGGACAATTCAAATGGAGATCTTATCACAACCTTAAAAACTGACAAGAGAAACAGGAGACAGCTCTTAATGTTGCTGTACCATGATACATGCTACCCCAAAATAACCTCTGAGGCAAGAAACTGAAAAACCCCATCAAGGAAACAGCTCCATAAAACAGAAAAATAAAGTATAAACAGAAAAATAAAACCAGACGCCAATATGTACCCAAAGGAACTATTAAAAGCAAAATGTTTGTCAGTATAGGATGCTCCACTGCACACATCTGGCGCTCTCAGCAGTACAGAACATTTCTTTAATTGCTACACCTGAGACCAAGAACAAGAAATAAATCTAGGGGCTGATCTCAATACATTCTGAGACAGGTGGAGATGAGTAGCAGCATGAGGATTTCATTGTCAATAACCAAGCAGTTATACATTACTGCATTAAACAGATATGTTCAGGATACAGCTATGGGTCTATAATTTGATGTCTGTTTTTCAGTTCCTTCTGGTGCAAGACTTTGTAGGGATAACCGTGATAAGCTACTCATTTGGTGAATATCATTCAATACTTTTTGCACAATCCAAGATATCTGTATGCAATATCCAGTGGAAAAGGCAATGGACTGCAAGTCAGAGCAGCTGCGCTAACTCCAGGCTGCTGCTTCCTCTCATGGGGTCGTTGCATGTCACTGAACTTTTCTGTTCCTCTTTTATTTACGCAGACTGCAAGCACTGCTACAAGCTTAGACAGCACCTTGGATCCTCGGTCTCTCTAGGGCCCTTAGAAACATGCTGCAAGTGAGTACCATCCGTTCAGAGTCACAGCCTCGCCCCTTCTGAGCAACAAACACATTGTGAAGCCAAAGTACTGATAGAAACAAAAGGAGCCGAATATAGGCACAAAGCAACAAAGGAGGCACCTACCACTCCTCTCACTGGTCGTACCTCTAAAGAGGAAAATGAGCTACTAGTCCTCTTACTTAACATCTATTGCCTTCACCTCTCAAGAGGATGATGAGAGGTTTCCTCAGTAGTTTAGTGAGTGGTTGGAGTCTACACAAAGGGTACTTCAGACACTACTGTTAAAATGTTCACATCCTTATTAGAAGTTATATATTTTGCTCTGAACCCAAGCCAAATACTCTGAAATGGACTATAATTTCCTTCAGGCCAACATCAAGGTTCACCTCTTCATAATGACTCAATTTGCTATAGCTTGTCCTTTCATGAGCAGTGGCACGATGTTTCCCCTTGCCAGACACTATCATCTCCTACACATTTTCCAGCTGCATTTCATGTACACCCCATTTTAACCCAAATTTTGAGTTCTCATCCCTGTCATTACCCAAATCAACAATTGCCTCTCTTGAACTATGTCTGCCTTGGAGGATTCTTGTCCTCTGCAGAACTGAAAGTTTAGCCATCCATTGCATTACAGCACATTTAAGGTCTGGAAAAGATACTAGGTTCCCAACTCTCATTCTTCAGGTTGGTACTCAGATATGTGCTCAGAGCTAAGTACATTCTTATAGCTTACAAATACTAAGCACATGATTAAGAGGTATCCTTAAAACAGTCACTAGCTTTGAGCAAACATGAGGCAGTTCAAATAGTCTTTTCCACCCAATTTGCCCTAGTTTGACACATTTTATTAGAAAGAAAAACCCTTGATCTGAAAAGCAGAATGGATTTTTTCATTATTATTATTTTTAAATGACAGAAAATTTTCCCAGCTATGATGGCCCATTGCTGTGATTAATCACAGTGCAGCCAGAGCAGAGGACTATGTGGAGTGCTCAGCAATCAAAGCCATCAGTCCTGCCTGTCGTGATCAGATTGCAGTTTTTGGCAAGCGTGGGCATCAGTTTCTTGATTTCATCTACAGAGAACAAGCAGAATAGGAGATCAACAACTCCTTTTATGAGCACCAGTGGCTCATTTTATCTGCATCTGCTGGATGTCTATACCTCTGGAACTGTGCTCTGCAGACCTTACCAAGTTCGTATTGGCAATGTCAAAAAAAATGTTACTTTAAAATCATCAAATCAGGACAAACCTGAGACTTGCTGATCATTCCCTTTGATGTTCAGGGAGCTGAAAAAAATTTCAATGTGATGGGATTTGTAAGGAATATCATGCTTTTTATTCTTTTTTTTTTCTTTTTAAACACAAAGCTTGAATTTTTACCCTGAAAAATAACATCAAGTGTCTTTAGATGTACTCTTGTGCTGATTCAGAAGGAAAGGAAAAAAAAAATTGAATCAATGCTAGAACTGGAAAAAAAACACCCTACCACCACTACCAACAACCAAAACCAAAAACAAAACAACAGCCCAAAAACCCAGCTGGGCTGGTCTCAAAATCTTTTCTTGCAATATAGTCATTACACAGTATCATATTTTCAAGCTATATTTTATATACATAATATTGGGCATGCATACACTATGCCAGGACGGTCAAAATTAACAAAGAATGCATATATATTGATGTTACCAAACCATATCAGAATGAAAAAGGTAATTTGCCTCCATCTTTCAGAACTTCATTCAGTGCACTTCCAGACTACATTTCCTTTTTTTTTTTTTTTTTTTTTTTTTGTAATGTACGGTTTCCCTATCCAAACTTTTGTGATTAGTTCAATGACATGGTAATTGTTTCTTTCCTGTTTAGAAATATACTGAATAGGATGAAGTTCAATTTCTGGCTGCAAATACCTCTTCATAATTACCATTGTGTAACTGCTTTTTCGAAAGAATTATGTTAAAATTATTTTAGGCATCTATTTCAATTTTATTTAAAATAGATTTCCTGAAGCTGAAAAAACCTTTGCATTTGCTTTTGGCCTTCTCCTCATTACTGCTTCACGTGTAATGATGCCATAATGATTCACTGCTTGATGTTCTCCAGTTTCAGACTTATTTATTGTAATTGCCTAATTTCTTATGAGAAGGGCGGATAAGCAAATATTTCAAGAGGCTTGCAAATAACTGCCAAGGACCACAAGACTGCAGTTTTTCTTAATTTATATCTAAAATGTTTTGCTGTGTTAGCTCAAATAATGTGTTTATATAATTTTTTTTCAGTGCAGCTTGTGTCATTCGTCACTCATTAAGCAGTATGAGCTACGCATCCTGTTTTAAAACTTCAAGGTATTTTTCTGGTTACCATTACTGCAATGCATTGAATTTTTTTATTATTATTATTTTTTTTTTTTCTAGAAAACCAGCAGTGGGGTAATGAAGTGACTTTGAATAAAAGACTCTCCTTTTGATTTAACTCCAGCTATTCTTACCTATGAAATAAAAAGGGTCCCACTCCTGCACGGTTGCATGACTCCTTGGTTTCCCAGTGCAAAAGGAGCCAGAGTTTGGTCTTCTCTGGATTTCAGCTTCTTGAGAGTTTCATTTACGATATATACTTTTTATTATTTTATGTTTTTTATGGAACACCTTAAAAGTATGCAAGGAGAAGATACCTATCCTGAAAGCATGACCTTGCAATATTTTTCCATTCTGCCTTCTAGCTCTAAGAGGGAATATGGGCTGGCTAATAAACGCAGCTTCTAGCACCATGCTGCTAACATGATTGATGTTGCGGGTGGCGGTGCTCATGATAATAGGGAAGTTAATGAGAAAAGCCAGGCTGGTTCATGTTTTGTAAGACTCAAAATAAAACCCAGCATTTGTCAATAGGGAAGAGACAAACAGTGAAAAGAAAAGAAAGGTTACAGTCCAAAAAACAGGTATTCAAAAAAGGAGAATGAAACTGTCCTAGCTAGAAATATCAGTGAATAGCATTGTATGTTGGCCTTGTGCAATGATGCCTTGTTTACATGGTTTATATTAATATCATCAGTTACTTCCTGAACCAAGACTGAGGATGTGTTGAAGTAAGGATTTGTGAGGATATTTAAAAATAGGGTGAAGAGACAGAGAGGAAAGATCAGGAGTCCAGAATAAGTACTATTGAGTTTGTGTGGCACTCTGCAGACCTCTAGCTTGTTCACAGGCTAAAACTGCAGACCTTATAAAAGGAATTGTAGGCAAAAAAAAAAAAAAACAAAGAAAAATACATACAAAAACACACCACCACCAAAAAACACTGCTAAGATTTTAGTTACAGGAGCCTGGTAAATCTGGAGGAAATATCACAGAAGTGATAAGGCTGGCAATTTAAAATTCAGTCCAGTCTGTCTTCTGCATCTGCAGAGCCTTGCTTTGCAGAGATAACCACGCAAAGACAAAAGGCAGGCAGGTAAGACCCTTCTCTTCAATTACCTACATACACAGCTTTGCAGAGATAAAATGAAATGGTGTGTGCCTTTTTCAGCGGAACCCAATGGGAAATATGGCTCTGGGACTCTCCCCTTTCCCTCCCCTTCCCCTGCAGATAGAGGTCTAATAAATAAATTCTTTAGCTAGAACTCTGTCTAAAGTTCACTCTAATACCATTACGACAGGTTTTGTTCTGATACATGTAGCAGTGTGCTATTTTTGAATCTCCTTTTGACTAAAGCTAATTGTTCTCAAACACTTGACATTCCTCTTTGTAAGAGAACCATTGGGTTGGCAGAAATTCAGTAATTCAGTGAAAGATAAAGAACCACATCCAGAAACAATTCTAACATGGTATAAAAAAAAAAAAAAAAAAAAGAGGATGGGTGAGCAAGTTGAAAGATGTGGATTAATTGGTACTAAAGTGAATTAGTATAGATAAAGAGGAGAATAAAAGGAGTGGTTTGTCAACATGGATGGGCCTTGAATTGCCCTAAGAAAGGATCTGTACATGCATTCCTTAGTTTTCTACTTAGTCATTAATTACTTCTTGAGTCTTGCAAACACAGGCATGCTTACACCATTTAATGCAGAGCTGTGCTGGAGATCCCCAAGCCAGATACACAAAGAAACTAGCACATCTACACACTGCAATGCTGTGCCACACAGACAAACCCAATCTGGTCCCACAAAACAGTGTTACCTCATAGGAACACCTCGCCTGGGCACAGCGCTGTAGCTGGACCCACAGCACCCAGCTGGAGTTAGGCCAGCTGTCTTCACAAGGAGCAACGTGGTACAGGCTGGAGACATTGCAGGGGCTGAATGGAAGAGCACAAACACAACACTTTTCTTCAAAACATAGAAAATAATTAGGCCACCTTGATGTTTTACAGAACTGATTTGTAAAGGAAAAATCCAGGAAAGCAGGATGGTACTGTCTGGACAGTGAGACAGTCTTACAGTGGATATCGCTGTAGATGTCAGCAAAAGTCCAGATCAAACTGGTGGCAGTCGTGCCTCCCAGCTGGAGAGCCTCGCTGCTCACCAGGACCACGCGAACAGCAGCAAGAGGTGCAGGCTTGGACAGCACAGCTACAGCAGTGTGCCAGGACCCGCCTTTTTGTTCAGTTACATTTTCCACTGCTCTCCTTGGGAACGTGGCAGAATGAGGCTCTGATAACTTCAGGAGTTTCTGCCACCGTGCCCAGTATTTTGGTCCATGAACGCCTTGCAGATAGCCCTGGTTTTAATTCTGTGCTGCTGCTGTGAAGATACCAGCACGTAGTTCCCACAGGCAGGCTCCTGAGGCTGCCTGTACTGTTCTGCAGCAGCCTTCAGGGACGTGAAGTCCCTGAGAAAAAGGAACAAAACTCACAGCCTTTTCCACTTAAAAATAAACCAGTTAAATGAGAGGAAGCAGGGCAGGTGGCTCATTTCCTGTGAGCAGCACAGCTGATTGCAGGGCGAGCCCAGGCTGGGATTCATGGGCCAGGTCGGAGCCATTGTCCCCGTCCACCCGCGCACAGGAAGGAGAGCCCGGTCCCATTCGGCACCGCCCTGGGCACCTGAAACCTCAGCAGGACTTAAAAATGCAATGAGAGCAAGGCTGCTTCTTCCCATTTTGCTCTCCTTTGCTGACGTTTGACCACCAGCGTGCTGCATGAGCAGAGAGAGCACTGTGCTGCCACAATAAAAGGGCCCAAATATTCCCAGGAAAGACAATATGAACAACCACAACACGAGCACTTAGTACACGTATGAGAAGTCATTGATATTTCCCTCGTTCTTGGTTCTGGTCAAAAGAACAAGCACCAAACCTGGGAGACAAATCACTTCCCATCCCTGCTGCTCTGTTTAGGGACGTGCTCATCTAGAAAGCCACGCCAGGGGGACACTTTGTGGAAGCCTCTCACTAAAATATGAGCAGGAAAGTGCTGATTTACAAGGAGGCCCCTCCTCCCAATTTAAAAGACATTTTACATCCTCCTGGGTGTTTCTCTGAAAGAGCCTTCCCTTCCATCTTGTTCTCCATGGCAGTGGCTGATAAATTAAGAGGGTGACATGGAGTGATCAGCCTGCATCTCCTCCCAGCCTGGCTTGCCTGTGCTTGATGCTCCTCGGATGCAGGGAAGCTACTGCCCCACTTCTGGCAGGGAACAGTCCACACTGCCATAAATCGAGACGTTCCCAGCAAGATCAAGAAGGAGGGCGGCTGTGGGAGGCCTTGGTGGAGGCAGAGGAAGCTATAACAAACGTGTGAAAATTAACTGGATGCATGTTTACATCTGATACGTCTACACATATGGGCACAAGCAGTCGTGTGCTCACTCGGCCCCGGTTGGGTCCCACCAGATGTGAGCCTCTTGCAGCTGGGAAATGCCTTTTTTTTTTTTTTTTTTTTTTTTTTGCGTCATTGAATCTGAGTTAAGCTGCATCAGCGTATAAAGCACGGCTGCAGAGCTCCCAGCCTGGACTGCCTCGAATCCAGATGGAGATAATAAAGCAAATGTTTGCACCTGCTCATGTGGACATACATTTAGAGGTTTTGCTGACACAGATTCAATGAAAAAAGCTATGGGCAAAACTCTGCCCCCACATGCTTGCACAGCTCAGGAGGATTCAGATGTATTCGTCTGGCCACTTCAGGATGTCACACACTGCTTTCCAGCAGCTGGACCAAACACAAGACAAGCATTTCTTGCTCCTGCCTTTTAGCATCACCTCCTCCACTTGCTGCAGAGGTTTGTCCTGTCCGTGCCAAGCACCGTGCCCCAAAGCACCATCACTTGGGCTCCGGAGGGCAGACAGCAGGGGCAGTTCAACTCCTTTTTATCCACTGCCAGAAAACAGCTTCAGAATGGGTCTTCCACTGAAATAACTACATTTTTCATCTGTAATTTACTTGTAATCTGAGGGCAAGGATCACAAGTCCTCTTATTTTAGCCTTCTGGTGCTCAGCTCTGACTATGCCAACTTATGACACCAGTAGAGTAAGACTCCTTTCCAGCGCTTATGGATGAAGAACAAGCCTAGATTAATTTAAGTGACTACTTTAAACTTTGAGCTTACATGTGAAAACTGAACATACTGAAAAAGATAAATCATTTTTTTCCCATAAATATTTTCCATAATATTTCTCAGAAAAATGTCTAAACTGATGACAGTGCAATCTACTTTGTTAGCTATGACCTTGCATTTACTATTTTTCTGTAAATAAAAAAGGGGAGGGTAAGGTTCAGATTTATTTAATATTCTTCAAAATTAAATACATCACCATGCAGCTATATGAAAAAACAGACCCAAGATTTCATCAGCTTCTCTCTTCTCCTCTGGAGGATTAATAACTTCTCAAGCAAGAATTATTGTCTTGTTAGCACCATGTTATTAGAAAAAAAACATTTAACTTGTGCACTGGGTGTTAATTTTTTGACAGTTTGTTACTTAAATAGTGAGTAGTTACTATGTAAAGGAAAAAAAAATGGGGAAGTACACTCAGGAAAAATGTCCCTACCTACAGAAGACCTTCTGTACAACTACCTGGTAAGAAGCCAAATGAAGCAAGCCTTCATTACTTTTTTGGAGAAGATTTTCACGTGAAAATAGATCTCACAGTGGGTTGCCAGCTTCATTATTAATCACCATACACTCACATTCTTTTCTGTGGACTATGGCACAATTACGGCCCCAGTGGAGCAGGTCTGGCCTAAGGGGGACGAGTTGGTGGGCTTGAGAGGGGCCAGGGCAGCTGCAGGAGCACTGGTACGGAGTCAGGTCACCCACCGGATCCACCCAGGAACAATAATGGCAGAGCTTGCAGGATGCAATCAAGAGCATTCTTCTCCTGGGTGATTAAAGAAATATTCAATTTGATGCAGCTGAGGTACAAAAGCTCTCTGTATCCTTCTGCAAAGCACAGATGAATGCCTTGCTTTAAACGATTTACAAAAAGTGCAGTATGCCAAAGACATATCATTTACATGGAATCCAGGCAGCTTCATGCAATCATTGCTTGCAGATAATTATACCAAAACTAATGGGAAATAAAATATATATATATATATCTGAAGGGAGTGAGTCAACTTATCAGTTATCAAGGTTTATTTTAATTTCCCCAATGGAAACCTGCTGAGGTTCTCTAGGAATCCCTCTTTTCTACTAATGTAATGAATCCAAAATGAACAATGAAAAAAACATTTCTTCATTCTGATTTGGTAACTGCACCCAGTTTAAAATCTGAAAACAATGTAAAATTGATATAAATTGACTGTTAGTTAAACAAGATGAGATACGAGTAGCAATGGGCAAAAAATTCAAGCAAGCTGTGAGTTTTCCTCTCCTTGTTTCTCTGAGGCTTCTGCCCCCCTAAAGTCTCTAGCAATGGTATAAATCACATCTCTGCTTCTTCAAAGTGTGATTAAATATCCAACAGGAGAAAATAACATTGTACATCACTTAACAGCAGTTGTGCCCTGACATATTCAAAATCAATTATCTTTCACATCATGCAGTCTCAACTTTTAGCAGTTATTTGTGGTGCTAATTTGAGTTGTCCTGGATAATTAGAGGATCTGTATCTCCATCATTATAAAAAATTACGTTTGCTGGGATTTGCTCAGGGGTACTAATGGCATTACAGTCACGGCAATTTTAATAAAGGCCAGATTATATCTAGATCTAACACTCCAAATCTTTAATGAATTTATCCCACAATATCCACAGAAGATAATTAAGCACCTTTATCCCCATTTGCTGTCAGTGAGAAAGTGAAACTCAGAGGTAACATGATTTAGATGCTCACAAGCTAAGCACCCTGCTTACCTGCATTTCTTACAAACTTACACATTGAAGAAAAAACAAACAATCAAACAAAAACAAACAAACAAAGAAACCAGCAACACAAGCACAAGGATAGTGGCAGAGGAAAGAGTTTGGACTCATCCTGGAGAAGGCCTGAGCTTCTGACACCAATATGCCCTTGTCTTAAAGGACTGCAATATTTCCAGGGCCAGACTAGTTTAAACAGGGAGGATTCACAGGCAGGAGTCCCAACTAAACTATAGTATATGGTAATGAGGAAAAATAAAAATTAAAAGCCTGTTGGAGTTTTGCCTGTAGCAGTGGAAGGAAGTTTCCTGACAAGGGTTATTGTTTCAGAACAGTTTGATGAAATAATAAACAAAATACTGCACTGCTAATAATTTCTGTAGATCCATGATGCTTTGCAATGCAGGGGAGTAGGTATACTCCCTGCCTAGGAAGGGCTTCCTACATAGTTTCAATCTGAAAAAACACACGCTCGTTTATCAATGACAAAAGATAGAAGGCAATTCCTTAGCATAGGGCTTACTCTAGAGAAGAAATGGTCCCATCAACGTTCAAGGTGTGTGAGAGATTCAAATGGTTTTAACACTCAGGCTTCTTTTTCAAGTTGAATTAAAACTGCCCTGGACCAATATTATAAAGGACAAAGGTCAAGGCTTTATTTATATAATACAAGGATGTAATGCAATAACCGGCTGTTTGAGACACGTAACTAAAATATCAGGGACAAAGCTGCAGACAGGATGTCAGCACTGCACAGGGAATTAGCCATGCAACTCCCTCCTATTAATTACAGATACGCACATCCGAATCACCATACATCATGATGAAAATGTACCAAGCGATAACTATGATTCATATTTTACCATTAACAATGCAGCGAAAGGTGAAAGAGGATGGTGCTCTTCCTGTACCATTAAGTAACCAAAGCTCTATGTTCTTCCTATGTCCAACCTGAAATGGAACAGCAGCCGTGGAACAACGTGGTAGGAGGTTATTTCCATGACCTCCTATAAACGCCACTTTTTGAAGTGTTACTATACAAGGTATAAGTATTCCCATACCAACTGTCAGGCACTAACATAATATTTTTCTACAAATCCCTAACAAAAATTAAATATTGTTACAACTTGCAAGATCACCAAGAGTACATTGTGTATCCTTGTGTCTGCCAGAGGCAAAAGGAGTTTATAAGCTCAGAAAGACTTTGTGAAGTTCAATTTCTAAATCCTTTGTGCAAAGTAACTTACTTACTTAACATGGGGCATATGCTGCAACTCTACTCACAACAAAGTACATCTACAATTTTGAGCTCACCGTGTTTTGGATACAAGAGTACATCTTAGTTATGTGACATATATCCTCTTATCAATGCTCCTGTCCAAAAAATAGAGTTGTAGCAACAATAATGCATAGAGAGAAAAGTTTTCCTATCCATTAATAACATATATAAATGGCAAATTATCCAACTTATTCAGACCAATTGCACTCTTAAATACTCTTGTGCAATTGTCATTGACATGAGTAGAGGATGTGCACATAAAATAGGCTGAACTTGATCCCTGAAAACTCTCATGATTGGATTCAGAGAGCAAGGAACTGCTTTTGCAAGAGATGCCTGCTCTTGCAACAAAGCTCCTTGGGTGTACAGGGTCTGCATGATGTTGGTTCTCATAGTAAAATTGAGATGTTTGAAAGTTAACAAAAATTGCTGAAAGCATGGAAAAGGAGCACACAACACAAAATTATAAAAATTTGATTGAAATGTCTCTGACAACATAGACGCTTAATTGCTTTGGTTGGGTCTGCTGTAAATGCTGGTTTTCTTTCTTCTTTTCTTTTAATGGGTTTATTGCATCTAATTCAAATGTTGAATTTCTGGTTTATACAAGACTAGCACAAAGACAAAATCCATCTAATTGTAATAGTACTTATCTAAGGCTTTACTGTATTATTCTAAGAGGCTGTTGGCATTTAGCTTTGTCCTCATGACATCTGTAACTAATGCAAAATTGGAGCCCTTATCAGGGCTTTAAAATAATGTTTTTCAGCATTAACTGCCAGGTTTTCCATACACTTTCTGTTCTAGATTTGGAAACTGTGGCTCTTCATGTAGTCTCTAACTGATGGAAAAGATCCATCAAAGCTCTTCTGGTAACCAGGTGTATCCTATTTTCCCGGGAGCAGTGTTTCTGTGAAAGATGGCTGATGTTCTTTACCTCAAGTGAACTGTACCCTGTAGGCCAGGAGAAAACCGAGCCAAGAATCTGCTCTTCAGCTGAGCTGCTTTACAGGTGAAATCACTGGTTATGGCTCACATTCACCAGCCGAGACACGAAGGAGTCTGGGCTTGGAACCAGGAGCCCTTTGACTGTTCCTGGTCACTGCTGGTTTGGACCAGAAAGACATAGGTCCAATATTCACTACTTGTAGGCTTTGCCTATCTCTTAAGGCAAAAAAGCCCCCCTTCCACAGGACCCCTCTCCTGATACATGGAAGAACTGCAGTGCCTGCAGTCCTGATGCTTCACAGCTAGTGACAAAGAACATGGGAAAGAGGTTTCTTCTGTTCTGTTTCCTTGCCCCAGTAACCAAAGATCAGAAAACATTCTTAAGGATATCATTCACTGATGTTTCTGTAGCATAGCATTCAATATATAAATTTCAATATATAAAATTGTACAAAGTATTTAAATACTTCAGTCTTAAGACTTTTTTTTTTTTTTTAATTCAAAGCTGATATCTTCAGGAATGGAAGACGATGTGTTACCTTTTACGCTTTATCAGTCTTTGCTAAGCTGACAACAATTCTCCAAATTTCCAACTGAACTATAAAGTTTTTGGTCACTGCAACTATTTCATTATAATCACATCAGCCCAGCTTTGAGATGTAAAGACCTTAAAAGTGACCACGCAATGTGATTACTATAAGAATGGTGAAACGTATGTAAGAACAGTGGTTTTTCATGTTACAACTCAGTTTCTCAGGATGGGAACGTAATCAGCTTCCTGTTTTCTTGACAGCTGAAGATGCAGAATGTGCAGTAGAGGCTGACTGGACCCAATTAAACCTGTCCTTTAATTTCTGTAACTCATCTCCTGTCTCAGCCTAATAAGGAGAGTCTCTCAACAAAGACAAAAGTCTACCCTCATGTTACAATCTCTTGTGCTCTGCACCTGTGAACTGCTCTGCAATCTGCAACATGAAGTACTCACGTGAGACTTTGCTCAATACGTAGCATCTCTTGGTAGAAATGAAACTCAAAAGTTCAAAACATCATTCCATCAACTCTGCCAGCTTCAGGCTGCCCTGGGTCCTGTGGTGCATTAATCCATGCTCAGAAAAAGTGTCCCACAGTCCAGATCACTGTAAAGGGAAAAACCTTTTCAAACGAGGAGAAGACACTGCTCTAAGGTTGGTTCCTCCAAACGACATAGGGACATAAGCCACAAATCTCTGACCATGCTACATTTCAGCCAGTTTCCCATTTCTTTGTCTAAATGTGAGCCATCACACAGATTTTAAAAAGTTTTTAATGAACTCAGTGAAATTGCCACACATGTAAGTGATCCCTGTGTGTGTATAAAATGGATGGATTGGGGCTGCTAAAACCTATGCTTAAAAAAAAAAAAAAAAGGAGAGATGAGAGGAATGTGAGCATAGGGAAACACGCAGCCTCAGAGAGAAGGGGATAGAAAAGACAAATAAAAAGTTCTTTATCATTGCTCAATACTAAAATAGTTGAACTTTTCACATGACAGATTTAAACACAACATTGGGAGAGGAAATTATTATTCCAGCTCTGCAGAGAGAAACCCAGTCCCAAAATAAGACTGCATAAGTAGTGGGAACCCCCTAGTGACTGGGCATTCCCTAACTCAATGCCTGTCTTGTGCGTTTTGACATTTTGGGGGCTGCACTTCTGCCTGCACGATGGAAAACACAAAGGGCCTTGTGTTTGCTTTTGGCCTCTGGCTGCTATTGTAATACACAATAACATAAATATTGCTAACATTCTTTCAGCAATACAGAGCAAATCTAGGAAATGAACTGCAAAAATCTGGACTAAGGGTCCACTGTGTCCCAACCAACAATTCATCCCTCCTTCTTGAACAGCCATTACAAAGGAAGAAGAAACAGAAGTGGGAGCAGAAGGCAGTGACAGAAGGAAGATGGGAACAGACGGAACTTCACACAGACCCTTCTTGGCAGGAAGCCTTCTCTTCCAGCAGTTGGGTGCCTGGGGGCAGTGGAAGAAAGGTCATAAAAAAGAGCCAAACACCACCACAAATCAAATGTGCATCGAAACGCTTATTCCTGGAGAATATGGATGGATGCAGCATGAGGGGGTAGAAAAAAAGTGACGTGGACATCTTGCTTAAATGAAAACATCAACTTTTTTTTTTTAAATGAAATAAAATCTAATTAACTGCAATGTGTAAAATAAATCGAGAGCTTTTTGGCAGGGTGGAGCAAAAGCTACTGCATTCCAGGGGTATGTGTTTTATTACTGCCTGCTTTTGAATTGCAAACCAGTAAGCTCAAGGGGATTTAAAGCAAGACCACTGTAAGAGATGTTTGTTCACTCCAACGCCTTAGAAGAATAGGGAAGGCTCCTTCTAAGATGCCACTGTGACTACATCTTAGGAGGTTGCTCCAAACAGGGACACAGTTCCTTGAAGACCTTCACAAAGGGATTAACCTCTCTACACTGACACACAGAGAATAACGAGGTACCCCGAAACTGCCTTCCTGTTCTGCAGTTTTTAATTGGCACAGACATGTGAGTAAGAAGTTCTCCTGCAGCAACATGGGTGTAGCTGTTTGTGACATGAACTGTCTGCTCTTAGGGAGGGCAAAATCCTGTCCTTTCTGAAATCAGCCACGTAAATCCTGTTGACTTTTGGAGGTTTCCAGTTTCAGCAAGTAGCACATAATCCTGCAGCCCTGAAATCACAACTGTGCAGACACACTGCACGAAGCATTGTTTGAGTACTGTTCTTTGTCAGACTTGTTAATCCTTCTAGAATGAGAGGTGTTTGAAGCTGCAGCAGTTTAGACATTTCTGACTTCTGCTCCCAGCTCCTCTGTGACCTATCTAGAGGTGATATTGCTTAGGGTTGTTTGCAGGTACGGGAGAGCAGTTCTTTCACCTGGGGATGGGAGATAATCCCAGCTCTCCTCTGTGCAATATAATTTAATCCTCCCTGTCCAACTTCCCACCTTTCCACATCCCTGTATATTTCTCATTTGTGTAACGATCCAGCCCTCACCAATTCACCAATCTTGAAATTTCTTCCAACTCAAAAACAAAACAAAACAAAAAAAACCATAAGACACTGTAGCACCCACATGGCTTCTGCACAGGTACAATATGAAGCAAAACAGAATCCCTTCTCCATGCTACATTCACATCGGAGGTTACAATCCCACCTGGTTTGGATCTGCCCCAGGACTGGGTCTGTCCTTGGACCACCCAACCTCATCCAACATTGCTTCTACATACAGAAGGTATGTATGAGGATTGAGCAGCACATAGGTGCCCGTGGGGGCATCACAATGCTGCAGAGCAAGGCAGGTTAGCTGCAGCAGGGCAGCCACCACCAGCACCAGGCAGCTCGGTGCCCTAACGAGGCAGCAGGCTTGCGCGCTCCCCATCGCAGCAGCGCTCCTCGTGCAGAACCGTCACCACAATTGGAAGTAATTGGAGGTCTTTCCGCCAGGCTCAGCAGGGAAAGCAAGGAGGGAAAGGGCACGGGTGGACGGCTGCCGGGGCTGGCCGTGAGCCCTCGGGGTGGGGGCATGCCGGTGGCAGGGTGTGGAGAAGGTCGCAGTGCCACTGCCTGCTCCGGGCTGCCCCTCAAAGGCAGGATGCGAGCCCTGTGCTTGCCAATCAGCTGTAACCACTAAGACATTAAAATAAACCTGAGCAAAAATGTTGCTGACATCCCAGATTATGTAAAGGGCTGGCTTTAGCGAGCAACCTTGCCTCTGTGTTGTTACAGACTCCCTTCCACCCTTCTTGCTCCATTTCTCACCGGTGGCTGTGGCTCAGGTCTCATAATAGAAAGTCCCATGCTTGTCCTCATCTCCTCACCACACACAGAGCAGGAATTTGGAGCATGGTTATTGTTTGGGGTACTTCAGGACTCAATGTTCTCCTGAAGTGGTTTTTGTTTCTTTTTAAAAGCATTATTATTTAACAGTTTGATTAAAAATAATACTGAAGTGTGAGAAGAGGCACTTGTGACACACTAAACTGACCTATTAAATTCCAAAACTCTCCACTACACAGCCTGTCAAGTGGAGGACATTTTGTAATTGCATTTGCCATAGACAGGTGGAAGTGTATTCACCTCAGGCCAGAGGTGAACACAGACACAGAGGGGGCCAGAAAGCTGGTGGCTCCTCAAGGAAGCCATGGAGCTGGGTACCCTCAGACCAGGCAGATGCTGGGACATGTCTAAGCACACCCTGCAGAGCCTGAAAGGCCAGGAGGCTCCAAGCCAGCAGACATTAGAAATCCAAATTCACCAGCAGCTTACCAAGCAGCTTGACAGCAAACCAGGCAAGGGGCGAGTGCTTCAGCACAAGTCAGTAGGAACAGTATCTCTGCTTTGGTATCAGCTAATCAGTCTTTTTCTGAAGGTGTTTCTTACCATTTCTGCCATGAAGCTGCAAGCACAGCTGCTGAGGCAGCCCCAAACCCTACTTTCTACCGGCGCTTGCAGCTGGGTGCAGTAGACAGCAGTCTGGTGCAGCCAGATCATCTTCTTGTGTCATACCCGAAACATTTTTCTTTGTTTTCCCCAGGAACTGAATATAATGCACACTGAAGCAACTGCAATCCATCCTTTCTGCGCTACATTCTCAGTTTGTGACTGCTTTGTCTCCATCCTTAGACAAGACAATCATATTAGGGACATTTTATAATAGTTATCTTTCCAACTCTTACATGACTGTTTACTACTATAGGACGTGGTTGCTTCATACCCAAACATCTTCAAACAAAATTCTATGGTAACACTTAATATTCTGGAAGGCTGTATAACATCTATAATCCCAAGTGGGTCTTTGAGTATGTTTTATTGATTTGCTTTGGCTATACGTGAATAAAGAATCGAGGATCTATCCTGCAGCTTTATTTTATGTTGGTACTGAATGACAGAAAGGGGAACTTTCACTCCAGTGAGAATCAGGTCCTCAGTCCTACAGCCAACAACAACAAAAGATTCAAATACGACCTCTGCATGAAAGAGTCGTCTGAAGAATGAGCTATGGTAAAACCCAGCCTCGCATCTCCTCTTGCAAGATGTGCACACTCCCACTCCCTTTCTGGAGCTCTGCTCCTACCTTGTTCCTGGAAACTCAAAAAAGAAAATACAACAGGAGAGCTTTGATTGATTTTTCATGAGATACTCTGCTTTCTCTTTTGTCACGATGAATTCCCATTTCCCAGATTTTTCCAACCTCCGTTTCCCTCCTGTGTGCCCATTTTAGCTGACCTCCACTCTTCCCTCTAGTGCCTGACACTGCTCTCTTTGTCAGGAGAGGCGCACGGAGTTCAGGTTTTCCCCTCTCCATTTCTCTTTGGACCTGACACTGCTGCTGACCCCTGCTCAGCCTCTGCTTTGAAGTGCTTTCTCTGCTCTCTGCTTTCCCACTGGATCATGTTAACCCTCCTCCTCTCCCCACTCCATCAGTTGGCTTCAATAAGCGAGAGGGGCTCACTGGAACCTCAGCTTTTGTCTTATCAGCGCTCTTTCACTTCTCATAAAATCCTACCCACCTTCCACATAAAACAGTTTGGCAAAAAGGAACCACTGGGGAGGCCTGGAAAATGCTGCTAAATGTCACGCAGGGAACACCACTAGCTGCACAAGACAAGCCAGCCAAGCAGGTCTCACATTTGACCCATGCAACTGCACAGCAGCTTCTAAAAGCAAGAAACCCACTCCCCAGGATGTGATATTCAAGTGCTTTTTTTGCCGTGTGCTTTAAACAATGTTATTCTTGTGGGACTCTGCATCACTGCTCAGATCTATTGTAATTTTAAATAAAAATAAAAAAAAAACCAACAAATTTAGCCTAAGTATAGATATCTGATTTGACTCAGTGTCCTTGGCACTACAGCTCCTACCTGATGGATGTTCAGGTCAAAACAAGAAATGGTATCAGCACAAAGAGAATGGTTTTGCTCTCCCTTATTAAAGACTCTTGAAAGCTCTCCAGATCTATAAATATTCAAATTATTCCCACAGAGTGGCAAGAAGGAATGATTTGTATCCTTCTAGCTTGTTGTGTTAACACATTCTCATTTTTCAGTGTTTCCCAGTTGGATAAATACCATGACAAATAGAGGAAACCCCTGCAAGAGAAAATACATTTTAAAGTAAATTGCACTGATGTGTAGTTTATAAATATTTGCAATGGTGCAGGGAAAAGACCTCTATTCATCCCATTAATGTACATTGAATACAAAGATGACCAGCCTCCATTGATGTTTTCCCCCGCCCCCCCCCCCCAAACTATTTCCAGCACAGGAAAAAAATGAAGTATTGCGTATGTTATGTGAACATGCATAATCATATAAATAAATCCACTTCAAAATAAAAAATGTTACTTTAAATACATTAGTAAAGCTTAATTTTTTTTCTATACCTCTTTTGCTAGAAAGTTAAAGATCTCACAAAATCTGAATCATCTTGCCTGGGGATCAAAAACAGAAAGAAAATTGAGAGCTCAGTAAATGTTATAACCTCTTAACCACTCTGCAAGCAAGAACTGATGATAAGACTTAAACAAGAATGCACAAACATTATTTTGCTAAAAAATTGCATTACAAAGATAAACGATAAGAGCTTGGGAATACCCTGCTTAACGCAGTAGGCTGAAGGACGCGTACAGATCTCTCCTCCAATCGCCAAAGTGTTTTTTGTTATTGCTTTCTAGATCATTTGCTATTTTAAAGAGTTATCATAATTCCAAATTCCAGCTCTGGCTTCTTCAGTCACCACCTGAGAATAGTGCAGCTGTGCTTTGTTTGCGGAGAACGAGCACATTTCCACACATGTACGTGATGTACATACACACGTGGCTCCACGGGAGCAGCATGTGGACACACAGCCACAGTGTTCAGACATGCCTCTATGTGTAAGGCTGGGCTGGGCATTCCCCTGCCAGCTCTGGACAGCTTAATCCCTGTGTGCCATGCTGCTGCACCCGTGGAGAGGCAACAACAACCTTGCCCTGCTCCCAGCTTTTCACTACCTTGGGCATTTCAAGGAGCATGAACCTCTCACCTAATGCAAATGGGTACTTCTTCCACCTGCTCATTTTCTAGCTTCCACCATCATCATGCAATTAAAGGATTTCTGATGCAAGTCATTAAAAATCTACCCCATGAAGCAGTCCAAAATACAAACTGTTCAAAAGGGAACAGTGTAAGCCCCTCACTTCACAGCTACCAGCCTGCTTATGTGCAGTAACTTCTCACCTTTAAAAATTAGAACACCTTCCCTCCCACCCCAGCACGATTCAGCTGTCTTGCTGGCAAACAGCTTAATCAAATGGAAATGAAGTTGGGGACAACCTGCCATTATCTTCCTATAATCCCTGAGAAAATGAAGGTGGCCAAGACCACCGGTGTGGCTTTCCCTGGAGCAGATGCTTGAGGTTTGCAGGAGCCCCAGCTGACCCTCAGCAGAACCTCCTCCTCCCAGCTCCTTCAAGGATTTTAGCAAGGTGAACGCTTGCTGTTATGGAGCTGGCTAACAGCCACCACTCATTTTGCACTGGCCATTAAGCAGCCTGCAGGCAACCCGCATGGATCCAAAGCTGTCGCATATGTTTGTTTTGCTGGGGGAGGAAAGCAGGTTGGGAAGGCTAGCAAAACCCATGTTTCTCCTCTGTAAACAGAGAACCCTCCCATGCTGACTTATAAATTTAATTGCACCATATTCTCAAGGTCTCAGCCTTGAGCTAGACAGAGAAGGAGAAGCAGCAACATCCTCTCCTCCCTGCAGCTCGCCAGGCAGAGGCAGCCACGTCCTTACTGGTGAGTTCAGGGCACCAGACAAAGGCAGAAACCTGCGGCCAAGACCAAAGGGAGCTGTAATGGGCCATGCTCTGAGCTGTTCCACCACAGCACGAGGGAAATAGCTTTCAAGAGAAACAAACATTTTGTACCATGTTAAAGAGGAAAAATAACAACAAGGAAAATAAAAGCTTTGGTTGTGAAGGATGTTCCAGCAGAGGTGATTAATGGTGTTGAAAGAAACCCCAGTTGTTGTTTCAAACTTCTTTCCAATTAGCCACAAAGTTGCTCCCTCTTTTTTTTTCCTTTTATTTTTTTTTCCTTCTTCCTTTTACCTGTGTTTGATTTAGAGTTAAGGTTGGTGATTTGTATTATGACAGCAAAAATAAAGGATCGGAGCACTGTATGCATGTGGATTTAAAGCATTGCCTTTGATGGCTCATTAGCTGCATGTGGCTACATGCAACACTGCTCGGCTGAGATACATTGCCCAGGATTTAATTCCAGAATAATTTCAAAGGCATTAAATCGAATGCTTGCCCTTTTCACCATGGTATTTAAATGGTACTTTGTATGCCAAGCTTAAGGAAAAAAAAAAAAAGGCAGAGAAAACAGATGCAGTACTGTTGGAGCATGTACTCAACTTTGTTAAAATGTTAAACATTTATTAGATTTTTTTTTAAACAAGATAGTGTTAAACCAGTTGTTACTTCAATTAACTTTCTTTACTACAAGGGAAAAAGTAGATGGTTTTGCTAACAAACAGCACTCAGAACTAGCGAACAGTGTCTCGTTTGTTCAGTAAGGCTTAAAGACAAGAACGGTCTCAAGTTGGAGAAAAGAGGAAAAAAAGATGTGCACATTTCTGTGCTGACTGAGCAGAATAAGCCAGACAAAGCTTCTCCCACAGTAGTGGGGAGATCAAGCCCCAGAGCGAGCTGAAGTTCATCAGCCTTGCAGCTCTGCAGGCACAGCCACGGCTGCACCGGCGCCCATGGGCAGAGCTGAGGCGAGCACTCAGCTTGCAGCCCCACGGGGCAGGCAGGGATGGGAGCCTGCCCTGATGTGCCACAGCAATCCCCCAAGCCAGGCTGTGCTCTCAGTTACTGCTGATCTCCAAACCCTGTTAAAACCCTGCATTTTCTCATTTTCCCTCCACTTGCCTCATCCCTGCAGTTTCAGAAATGACTAGTGGTAAAAAGTGAGAAAGTTCACTTTATCGATTTTAAGGTCAATCTTTCATTTAGAATTGAAACAAACTCCAAAGCACAATTTTGCTTGAGCTTGCAGTAGGACATCTCTCTGCCTGACTCCTTTTGCCTGCAATGGGTCGCGCTTTGGTGCAGCTGGATGTGCAGTCCCAGCAGCCCAACACCATGCCCCCCTGCCTCGTCCCTTTGCCTTTATCAGCATCCCTGCATCGCAGACAATTCAACATCTCAACATTTGGATGGAAAGTGCCAGTACAATGCTCTATAAACAGGGTAGCTGCTTGCACCATTTTACTTTACATATTTATTTTGCACCATTTTATTCAGGACAAAAACTCAAAGGCTAGAGCTAGTGGATCTACCAGAGCCTGAGCATTGGTCATTGCATCTGGATTTGAAATCTAACACTGTTTTGGAAATGCATGCAATTACCTAGAACTGTTTCCATGCAGCAAAACTCAGATGCCCTACAGCAGTAATACACTGCAATTACAGCCTCAGCTGCAAGCCATGTTTTACTGCCTCAGACTTTTGAGCAGCCACTATCAGAAAAAGAAGTGAGAAGCAGAAAAATGTTTGCATTTTTGAGGATATTTCAGAGCCCATCTGCCAGGAGTAGGGTTTTATAAACTGCACCGCACACTCACAGCTTATTTTACACAGATAATGCAGTCAAAGAGGGGGTGGTTCCCAGACAAAAAAAAAAAAAAAAAGCAGTATTTGTGCTCTTACAGGAATCTGTCTTAGAGACTTCCTTTCTCTTTCATATTTAAGATGACTGATGGATTGAAAGCTTGAGAAACAGAGAGGTAGATAAATGGCAAACTCCCAGCAGCACTGCTGTCAGTCTCAGAGCACCACATCCACATTTGCACTGCTTCATCCCCTTACCTCACAGCACAGGGCCCCCTTCAAGGCCAAAGGACCTCCCCTACCATTTCTCTGCAGACCCAGTTCTCTTCGTGGAGTGATATCGTCCCTCGATTTCCCACTTAGAAAATTCCCCAGGCAGCATGTATGGATGTTTATAATCACACAGTTTATAAGAACATCACTTTCCTTTACATGCTTCTTAAAGTCTACCTGTGTTGTGATGCCTTATTGAGAAAAATATCAAATTTTTTTTTCTCTTTCTTCTTTTTAGTTGTAGTTTTTCTAGGCATAAGATCCTGGTTCTCGATGTTATTGCAATACAAACAGCAAATAAAATAGCAATATCAGAGATAAACATAAGAGACCAAAATTCAGCTCACAAAGACCAACTTTTACAAAGCCTTTCAGTCCAAAAGAAAAAAAAATATCTAAAAAAGTCATATTAACCACTTGGATTCCATGAAGCTCGCTAGTTTTAAGTCAGCTAACAAAACCATATTAACAGTTACCAAAACTCCTTCTGGTGCCTGAAAGTGCACACATTCACACACACGTCCTTTCCATTTCTGCCCTGCACTGAAGGAAGTGCAAAGCAGCAAATCTGAACACATGTGCTGCAGCTGGCTGTGTCTCTCTGCTGTGCTCAGCAGCAGGGGCGAGCACTGGGGGCAGAGGAGAGGTTGCCCAAAGTGCTCTTTGACTGAATTCTGGTGTGTGTATATAACTTAATTGGGAAAGGCGCGTTACCTGTAACCAGGGCATAGCAATAGTGATATCAGCCAGTTAGTGACTAATGAGAGCTTTTCACCATTAAACCATTTTATCATGTATTATGGGCTGAAAAGAGACCTCACATTGCTCAGCTTGTCACAAATGTGCAGAACTGAGGCTGGTCCCTAGAGGAGAGTGCTTTCTAGTTAAGATTTAAATACAACACACACTCAACTTTTGGTGCACCCCAATGCCACATCAAAGGTATTTCCTCCTTTCACCCTAATCATAGGATTTTTCGACTGGAACATCACACACAGGCACAGCCTGTGGTACGTAATGGCCCTGCAGAGTTTTCCCAAGATCTATTTCATGCACTTAAGTAAAGCTTCAGCTTCAAATAAGCAGGGTGTAAAGTCTTGCTTTTACAAGATATCATGTCATGCTGAAGCACCAAGGACTAGTGTCTAGGGCAAATGATTTACTGACGTGGGGTTATCCAGAGGTTTAATTTGTCATGCATCTCACCCACACACTTTGTTTCCCTCTTCTCTTTATTAGGAGGCAGCACGCTGCACACCACACCACTGGCAGTCAATGCAGCTAACTGCTTCCCTTTGCACAGTAGCAATTCATTTTTCTCAGCTTCCCTCCAGCAAGATATCAATGATTCCCCAGGATCTGCAAAGCCTCTTTAAGAGCCTGTCAGAAATAAGGGAGCCTCCTTTTTCCTACTGCTCAGTTAAACACAGCCTCTGCATTTACATTACCCAGATTTGTGCATCAATCTAATTCCTTCGACGTTTATAAAATATTAGGTGTCAGCGTTTTAATCCCATGATCTGCCAGCCACAGTCCCATTCATCTGCCAGGACGTAGGCAGCCCCACTGTGAGCAGATGTAACTTTACGTCTGATCCATCAATGCCTTTACTTTTGGAAGCTGGATTATTCCAGTGCCTACAGAGCAGCTCCTGTCCTGTACCTCTCATCGGACACCACAGCTGGGAGTGAAAGAGATGCTCAGGAGATGAAGCGAGACCTCCGAAGTGTTTTCTTCTCAGAGCAAACCAATGGGCTTTAAAGCATTTTGTCCAGCTCTGGATACTTCCAGGGCTGTGCAAGAATATGACTGCCATGAGTTGGATTTTCTCATAGCAGCATCCAGGAGGACAGTCAGCTCTGACATTTCCATGCTTTCTCTGACTCACTCCTGTAGGTGATTTGCACCATGATGTCTCCATCCATAGAGAAAACCATCACACATCCTCTACCATAGTAGACGTACAGCGCTTGTACCACAAATACCAGGCGTCAGGCAGAGATGTTTTCAAAGAGTTAAAGTTCCCCAAAACAGGCCTTTTCTTCAAGGATGCTGCTTATTTTACAAGGGTATGCTAACAGTTAGAACAAACTATCACGTTACAAATATGCACTTGCATGCAGTAATATGAACCATAAAAGAGATTAATTAGTGATGCAAACCTAAAATAGATTAAAGTATACTAAACCAGGCATCATTTCCTCTACAACCTGCTTGATTTTAATCTGGCTCGCTCTTTAAAAGTGTTTTTCATTGGGTTTATGCTTTACCTTTTTGTGTCCTTCTCTAACAGATACCTTCACAGAACAGCCCAAGAAGCACTGTCCATACTGTCAAGAACCAGGCCCTTTATGGCAGTATGTGTGTAAAGGAGATAAACATGGTGTACTTATTGATTTCACCTTGGGGCTCCAGAACACACAGAGGGGATTAGTACTCAGCTGCTCCTAACGCCTGAGCTCATGTAGCTTCCTCAATTAACCTGCAGAAGTAATTTAACAACATGTTCAATGAGTCCCAAAAGCAAACGGCGGACACTTGCTGCACGCTCAGACAAGACTGCGGCAACAGAACTCACGCAGGCAGACAGCGGTGACCAAACCCAAGATAAAACCTCTGCTGAGCCCCGAATCCTTTGCCTGTTTGCCTGCGATGGTTATAGTACTACAGCAATACCTTGAAGTCCCAGCTGAGGTACAGAGCTGTTAAATACTGCAAAGCCACAGGAGTAACAAGACTGTCTGGATGCTGGAGGGCCTGCACCCTGGGGAAATGAGGCGGGGTGGAAGCAGCAGCCACCCACCCGTCCTTCCATCTGGGGACCGATGGCTGAGGAGGTGCAGGACCAAGCCTGCCCCGTGACCCTCAGCCTGGGCTTTGCTCTCTCCTTCAGCGCAGGTGGAGCAAGGCCCAAGGTGAGCTAGGGAATCTGAGCATGAGGGAGAAGGAAACGCTGCTCTCAGGAGCTGCAACTGGCAAATCTGAGGCATCTCCCAGGTACTATGCATGCCTACCTGCATGTTGGGCTGTCACTTTGTGTGTTTTCAGCCTCACCAATTGCCTTGGGATGCCCTTTGTTGCCTGTCTCATATGCCCACTGGCGATTGTACACAGAGAGAGGCAGTGAAATTGTTTCCACACTTTTTATTAGAGACTTTCTCTGCATTCATCTGCGCTTTATATCCTGTGGCTTAATGCCACAGATTTGTGATAAGCGTAGAAGCGTCCCTTCCTTACAGCTTAGATTCCTTAATGTGAAATAGGGATAAAACAGTCCACTTCAGTTCCAAATCCAGCCAGAACATTTTTCTTTCAAAAACAGTAATTTTAAGATATTTCCTTGGGGCAGTGGAAATATGAAATACAGCGGTCTCCAATTTTAAAGTAGACTTTGTTTTATTTTTTTTACTGTGAGTGGTGTGACATATACCAGCCACCATTATAGACTAATAAAAGGGAAACTCAATTTTCTGTCACAATGAAGATGACCAATAAAGTTTTAAACATGGACAACACCCGTACAGTTCTATAAAAACTGAGCAGATTCATAAAGCTCCCTTTAAAAGCATACAGACCCTCATAGAAAATGTTCTATAGGGTTATAAATTATCCGGCTTTACTGTAGAAGGGATATGCTGCACATCACAATATGCTCTTTAGCGTTGCCTGAACTACCCCTCCTAAAAGGTTAGGGATTGCTCTTTGGTACCACGGGGTCGTTGGGCAACAGCAACCTGCCTGCCAACACAAGATGTCTTCAGAGCAGAAAGCAACACACCAGGAGAACACAAGCGGTTAATTAAATTAAAGCAAATATTACTCTGCGTCACACAGCAGCCTGTAGGGCTCATCTGAAATCACAGTCATTTGGAAAAGCGAGTGGATGACTGCCCTGCAGTCTAAATGGAGAAGATGAACACAGAGATGAGGGACTGCCTAGAGGCCAACTGAATATGGTGAGCCTGTAGACTGTGTGAGACCTGTGCATCCTTTCTGAATTGAAAATATTTTGAAAATTTTTCAATTGAAAATTGAAATATTTCTTGAATGTGAATGGGTGTAATTCTTAGAACTAAATTACCCAGAAGGAGAGAAGCCAGAGTAGGACAGGCAGAGAGGTAGCAAGGGAGTCAGAGGTGTGGGAGGCTCAGACATCCCCAAAGAGCAGAAACTAGACATGCTTGGTTCTTGCTTGTCTACAGCAAGAAAACACTGCACCACAAAGTCCACTGGCACCAAATACAAAGGGAGGTGTACCGTACCTACGTATCAGAACAGCTTTGTTGCCTGAATGCTTAGAGCCAAGGGGTCAAAACGCCTTCAAGCACTGATAAGTTTCTGTGAGGCATGTCAAGGTGAAGGAAACAAACAAAGCCACATTTAGCTTCTGTCTGGAAATTCAGAAACACTTCCCAAATCAGCAAAGAAAGGTCTCTTGGAATATTTGAATTAGAACCAAAGGACCTCATGAAGCAAACCACTTTAACATGCTTAAAAACCTTTGCTGCATTAAGGCCCAAATCAAGCAAGGTATGGATGAAAGGTAATTAGAGAGAGAGAGGATTAGAGGGTCAGATTCCTTCTTCACTTACGAAAAAGGATGCGCAGAGTTTACCATTTTGCAGGGCACATGGAAGGTAGAGGCATTAGCCTGAGCAACTCAAGGATTTTTCTCCTCTCTGCTATTAGGGCTGTCCTGTGCTGGATGCTTGGAGGTCTGCCCCACAATGAACCATGTTTGCTTCATAGCAGGAGCAGCGTTTACCCCACTATGAATATTAGAGTACTATGTCATATTGTAATCATCAGAAAAAAAAGTGCCTTAAAAAAATAAAAAATAATTCGAGGCATCAAATGTAAGTGTCTTTCTGAAAGTCTACAGGACTTTCACATTGCTCCACTCCAGCATCAGCCAGTACAGCCCTTGCTCAGAGCACCAGCAGCACAGGCTGCCTGCTCTGCATCAGCCTGCATCCTCAGTAATGTGCTGTGGGCCATGGGGACAAACAGGGGGACAGCACTGCCATGGGCAGAGTTTTGTGCAGCAGTGTGGCTAGCATTATGGCAGCTGTTAGGACAGCAACAGATGGAATAAGTTTCCATTCAAGCCTTGGTCTGAGCCAGGTAGCACTTTCCATATTTCTCTGCTGAAATGCCTTGCTATCTTAGTAGTCAATGCCATGTTTCACCTCAAATTGACTCCGACACAGTTCTTGCAATATAGGAACAAGACTTCATCATTGACAGGATGCTGATTCATTTCAAGTGGCTAATGATGGACTGGAAAATAACTAAATCTGGAAATATCTGAAATTCTTATCTTCCTGCATTAAGCAATCAAGAACCATAACTCCTTAACTGCTCTCTTATCTACTTTTTTTTTTTTTTCCAGTAATATCATCTTTTCCTGTCAGGAAAGATGAGACAGATCTGAATTCCGAGATTTATGCTTTAAGTCACTATTGAAAAGTTCATGGTAACTTATTTTACATCTCTAGGCACTGAATTTTCAACACAGAGATAGGCCTGATATTGAAAAAAAAAAAAAAAAAAAAAAAGATGGAAAAAATATTCAAGAACACGTGCAAGAGCATAGCACTTACACTAGAAATAGGTTTACAAGAGGAACGCTTAATCAGAGAAGCAGAGTAGGACACAACAAGCACATCATGAACTCACATCTGCAGATACGTAAGGATGAGGGCACGCAACTTGCTGAACCCTTGGTACTGCTGCTGGCCACGGACGTGAGGTGGCAGGAACATGCTACACCCAGCTGGTGTAAGGACTCCCCTGGAAATAACATGTGCCGTTGCTGAAGCAAATTGCAATTACAAGCCCAGCCCTGTCACTGCTGAAGGGATCCCAGCACCCAGGTCACGCAACACAATACTTTGATGCATCACAGTATCGAATCCAGGATGCAGCAAGGGTTCACAAGCAACAGCAACCATTGATAAAAGATTCTGATAGGAGAAAGATAAGAACCAGCCCTTTGTTATACACATTTGTATATTAGGAGAAAAGGAAAATAAAAATATCAGAAAATGTTTGCTGCTGATTTAAAAAACTGAAGATTAAACATTTGCTTTATCTGTGGCTGCTACACTGGGGCTGCTGTAGAGTACCATAAAGAAAAATCCTGCTGAGAATTCAAAATATGCCTTCCAAACAGAGCAAAAAAGAAAAAAGCAAGTCTGATTTAAA
The DNA here is from genome assembly GCF_009769625.2 of Cygnus olor. Taxonomy (NCBI): domain Eukaryota; kingdom Metazoa; phylum Chordata; class Aves; order Anseriformes; family Anatidae; genus Cygnus; species Cygnus olor. The sequence continues at coordinate 15,516,600 of NC_049178.1, forward strand.
GTATTCACAGGAAATAATTGCAAGCAAAGAAAAAAAAAAAAATACAACCCCCCTGAACCGCAAACATAGGCCCTGAGAAGGAATCATCCCCTGAGAAGCTTTATTGGTTATAGCTCTCATGAAGTCCTTACACTTTCCCACTCCACGTATGAATGCAAATAGGTCCGGAGGGTGCTTTGACAAAGGGCATCCCACCAGGGCAAGCGGTGCCGTGGCCCTGCATGGCGCGAATGACGTGTGCGTGCCGCTGCGCCTGCCCACCCGGGGAAGGCTGCTTTGTGCTGGAACAAGGATTCTCAGCATGGGCTTCGCCAGCCGGGGCCGAGGAGCTGCGGCTTTCCTTTACTGCGAAGCACAAAGTCCTCTTGGTAAAGCGCGGCTGAGACGGGAGGAAGTTTCAATCAAAGCATGGGAAAGAAGAGCTTTGCTGTGCAAGGGGCTGGGAGGCGTTGAATAGGGAAGGCAGGGGGAATAACGGCTGGCTAAAGCAGCAGAAACAAGAGGATGAATGCAGCTTCTGCAGAGACAGCGCTTCACCAGCGAGACAAGGCTAAAGGACCGCATTTTATTTTAACTTGTTTGGTCCCTGACCAAAGAGCTATAAATCTAAAGCCCCGGCCGACATGAAATAAGTTTGTGTTTCCCAGTTTATTGAACCTCTCGCTAGAAAAATGAAAACACCGTGAGAGACCCGGGCACTCAAGCAGAACTCTTTGCGATAATGAATGCAGTGTTCGGCACAGAGGGTAGGTTGCCAAGGAAGGTTATCAAAACTAAAGGATAAAGACAATTTTAAAGACACATCTGGACACTGTTATGACAAGACCACTTTGAAGCACGTTGGGATAGTTTTAATGAAATATTCTTAATGGGAGAAACTTGCTAGGCCTAGTCAGATGAGAAAATGCCACGGCTCCTTATCTTTGAGAGCAATTCATCACTGAGGCCAAACCCCCCACCTAAGAAACATCGGGCTAAGGAGGTGCTGGCAGAGAGCGCCAGGCAGCGACTGCCTGCTGCTGTTGTGAGCATACCTCTTTGGCATCAGGAAGAATAAAACACTTTTTTCCCTTATTAAAGAGGTATTTATCCATACTGAGGGACTGGTTCCCTTTGGAAGAGGCGCTAGCACCAATGGAGTGGGGAGGAGGGACAGTAACAAACACCTACATGTCCCCACTCTGATCCTACCCACATGCCAAGAGAGGGGATTCAGTGGAAAGAGAAGGAGAGGTCTTATCAGAAAAGCAAGATGAAGGAAACCACTGAACAACAACAACAACATGCAACCGCTCTTCACAGCCCCAAGCAGCCTCCAGAAGCCCCAGCCCATTTGATCTGGCAGCCAGAAGCACAGCGATCCCCAAGGCACTTGTGGAAATGAGAAAACATCTGGCTTTATCCAAACGCGCATGATATATAATGCATACAGGGGTTACGGGCCACCTCTTCAGCAGAGCCTACAGCTCTTCAGACCTTGCAGCCTTCAGACCTGCAGCTTCCACAAGCAAAGGCCAGACCAAGTCTGCCCTCAGAGCACACACACCATGATCCAGGTCCAAATTACACAGGCACTTGGTGAGGAGGGGAGGGCAAGGGGGAAGATCCCACCACCCACCCAGCCCCTTCGGGAGGGGGCTCAAAGGCTCGCAGCTTTTCCCAGGGGGTCTGGCAGTGTTTATGAGGTGCCCCTGCCAAATCTGTGGGAACAAACCCAGCTCCCCTCTAGGTCTGCCAACAAGTGCTTACAGCTTAAGGCTTTGGGCATGGAAGAGATGGCCTTGAATCCAACAGACAGCTTGAGCCTCCCACTGTACTTTATATACATTTTTTAAATGAGTACTTGGGAGATCATTGTTGTTGGCTGAATACCGTTATAAATCGTGTATTACTGTTTTTCACAGAGAACCACTATAAATCAAATCCCTGTTTCAGAGGCAAAGAGCAGCGCAGCACTCCAAACCACACAAAAAGACCACGGATCCCAATATACCTATGAACTTCAGCACTAAATTTATGTTCATCGGGAACATTTTTCACCGGGGACAGCGAGACATCCACATGCCCTTTCTGTGGGTGTCCTGGGACGTGGGGTGTGCGAGTGCAGCAGGCAGCTGGTTCTTTGGGGGAAATGCTGGAGGGCATTTCTCATTAAGGAGATGTTCCTGTAAATAAAGGAGACTACTGTATATCATCTCCCACCCGAGACAGACGCACTAACGCAGGGCTGAGAGGCAGGGCTGCTCAGGCTCAGAATGCGAGCTAAATCCTGGAAAGGGATCTGGAAAATGCCACAGCTGACAGCAGAGGGGAGGCAGAGGAAGCTGATGTTAAATCACAGAAACAGCAGACTGCATGTGGACGGCATCACACTGTGGCAGCAGAAAGTGAGAGGAACTGGTATTCAATCTTCATCATTAAGCACTCGTTTACTTCTCAAACACACGTCTGGCCTGAGAAAAGTCTAGCTCAAATCCTGCCATCAGCTGCCCAGGTAGAAGTTTCCTCACAGAGTCCTACCGCACATTTATTCAAGGTAACAAGCCTTTCCCTCCACTTCAGGGCACCATTCCCCTTCCACAGACAGATCTGGCTGGAAGGTGACCTCAGCAGGCTCAGCTGGAGTTAGCTGGTTTTAAAAGAAGAACATTATCTTATTAAAATCACCAGAAGTTTATCCCTGTGGCTTTCAATAATCAGCCCAGAAGACACTTTAGGCCCTACTGCTACCCTTCTTAATCCTGTTGAGCAGCATTCTTACTTTGCAATTGAAATCCGTCTTCCACACAGGAGCAGCAGAGCCAGAGATGAATCCTTCCTAACTTCAGCCACCTAAATGCAAGGCACTTAATGTAAAATCACAATCTATGCTCCCAATCCAGTCAGGCAGTGCAGAGAGAAGTCTTATATATATATATATATATATGTATAGGTTTTAGAAGACAGCAAATCCCACCACAGAAACTCCACTTTCTGCCACTGCATACAGAAGATGCTGGAAGCTTATGGCAACATTACTGTAACACAAAATAAAACACTATTTCCACATCTACTGAAGTTTAGTACACATATTTGCTTTGTGAATCTGAAGCCCTAAAACCAAAAATATAAATCACTTCAGCCACACCACCCCTCCCCAAAGGCCAACTGACTTCAGTTTATTCCAGAAGAATAGTTTGTACAAATCTAATTAGATAATTTGCAAGTTTTACTGCAAAGCCCTGATTAAACTAAAATATAAGCATACAAGACTGCTGCAGAGAAATAACCAGTGTGGGATGGGTACAATCGCACGATGTCTCCTACCAGCACAGTTCACAACAGGATAGAGGGTTCAGCCACTTCCCCACTTCATGCTTAAGTCTTTGAGACAGTCAAGGGTAGATTTCATCTTAGAAAAGAAGAAGCTCTCTTCTTAATAATGGGTTACACAGAGATAAACACGTACTGTAGATATCCCACATTCACTTAGTACAACATCATGGCAAGGAATCCCAGTATGTCTCAGCTCCGAAGGTTTTAGAGTTGTGCACTCCCAGGTAGCTCACAAATACACTGTCCTTCCTATTATTAAACAGTGGAAAAGGTTACTTCTTAGTTGCTTTTCCTGCACTGCCACAGTACTCTGCCTGTTTCACATTCTTAGTCTGTCTAGCACTAACAAAGCAATTTAGAAGCCCTTCTGTTCAGCACGTAGGATGAGTCTTCTATCTGGTTTCAGTGATCGTTACCTTGCCTTCCAGGGATGTCACATCATCTCTACCCCACAGGGAACAGAGAGCATATTATGCACCTAATCTATATTTGCCAAAAGAAGCATACCTTCCACTTATTGCAAAAATTTAATATGTAGTAGCTAATTTAATACACAATATACTACCTGCTTAGAAATAGTTCCCCAGACCCACCTCTTCCAATGCTAGGAGCACTTCAAAGTCCAGGGAGAGGTGCAGATTCTATTAGGGCTGAACTCCAGAGAAAAGCAAGTCCTACTCCTGGCAGAGCTGGAACAAGAGGCAAGGGTCATGAAGACTCACTCAGGGATTTCATATGAAATAATAGGCATAAAACAACAGAGCTCTGGCTGATAAAACCTTGCTACAAGGTCATACAGCAGAAAAAGTGTGATGGATTCTGATCACAGTAGAGGAGACAGGTGTTTCTGTGGAATCTTGTGAAATGTGGTCACGCACAAAGAACATGAGCCTGTCTGAATTGCTAGAATGAGCATCCACAACAAAGTGATTGAAATTTTACTTAAAAAATCAAGTTTTGAAACAAGTACAGCAAAAAGGTTTTCGTATTTGAGCAACAACCAGATGAACGAAAAACAGAATATTTTTGTTGAAAGCTTTGGATGCAACACTCCAACTTTCTGTTTTGGAATAGTAATAACAACAATATTTAAGTTTTGTACAAGTATTACATACACATTAATTCTGAAGATGAAAGAGGGAAAGAAGCTAATTTTGAAAGAACACCGCAAACGATGACTGAAGTCTCCATTGCAAGAAGTCAAAAAACTCCATGTGCACTTGGCCACGAGTGTCAGCCATGCTCCTTTCTATTTGTCAAGTACAGTCTGGATTTAACTGTGGTTCTCAAGTTTCCGCCAAGGTTTATAGAGAATCTGAACCTCAAATGTAATGAAAGAAGGTTGAAAGAAGAGATCTGGCAACAACCTTTCAGGTTTTATTCAAGTAGTTCTTTAATTATGGAGGAAAGTGGACCTGGACATCTGTCAGCACTTTAATATAGTGTCTTCAAGTGTGACCATACCGTTTAACTCCTTCAAATCAAATGGAAATGTTTATTTTGTACTACCACTCGAAAGAATTAACAGACTTATTTTTGCTGGGCACTGATATCAAGGAACAGAGTAATCAGAAATAAAATCTAATCCAAAACAATTTAAGATCAAATTCCTCCTGAAATTTTGGCTTCTAAACAGAGAAATTGAGATCTTCATCAGCTCTTCTGTCTTCCTAAGGTCTTTTCTTCCTTCTGTCCCTACAGACCTATTTGTCATGTCCTGCTCTTCAGAAACTTACCCTTTTTAAGCACCTTGAAATGAGTGTCTTACAGATATTTAGAAGAACAAGGGTAGAACATTTTTATTCAAGCAGGAGTTACTGACTTAACCCAGTACATGCTTAGCTGCCTCACACAAGACTAGCTCTGTTAAGTTATACAGAGAGGTCCAAAAACTTCACAGAGGTTAGGAGAAAGCCTTTCAGAACCATTATTCACTGAATGCAGGAGAAAGTTTATTGCTTGGAGAAGAACCTTTGTGAGCAGCAAAACTATCCCTTCTGGCTGGGTAATCTTCCTTTTGGCAGCAGCATCATCCTGATCCACCTCACCAGTGTCTGCTTTTGGTGATTTGACCCAGACCTGACTGGTTCTCTAAGCAAACTGTTCTAGTTTTTTTCCCCCTGAACTCTATATCTTTCTGAAGATACTTCCATGCACCTTTGCTGGCCATCCTCTTAAGATTCCTCCTATTCCTCAGCTCTCTTTGCATCACAGCTGGCACATATTCAGTCCTCTCCATGTCCTTCCCATCTCCCTTTGCACTGGACAGATGTCCTGTGTCTGGGGAGGGCTGTGCCTTCATTATTTCCTTTTCAATCGTTTCTTTTCTATGAAATGAATGCCTTGGTCTCCTCTGATTCATTCCCCTCTCTCCTCAGGGATTTTATGTTGTAATCTGATTTTTGCAGGCAAAAGAAAATTTGAAGACAAATCCCCAGCGGAACTAATTTTCATTGCCTTTGGCTCTCCTATAATTGATTGCAGCTCTCATTCCATCACTTTAATGAGGGGGCCGAGAGCTCTTTGTCAGTGGATGGGTTAGGAGATCCTCAGGTTTCCTGATTATACACTCTATTAGGAATACAGTACAAATGAGCAATGGAGTCCCTCCTGCTTATCTAGTAATGCCCAGGATATTCAGATGAGTTTTTCCTCCTTCAGCACTTGCTCCCATAGGTTTTGGGTAAGCCATCCTGCAAGGATGGAGTGCACATCAAGAGCACTAAGCATCCCCAAGCCATGCCATCACACATCCTCTCTCTACTGCTGGAAAAACTGTCGTGATCCTCTGGGCCTGGCCCATACCATAGTCTGAATGCAGAAGGAAGGACACACCATGGAGGCCTTCCCTTGCTTCACAGAGCTGAGCTCCTTCATGCCCTGCTGCTGTCCAGCTACCTGGTCCCCGCTTTCCTCCCACCACACAGGAGCTGTGATAATGGGAGATGAGGAGGACAAAATCTTGTTTTGACCACCTGGCAGGCTCAAATGATACTGTTTCCATGGTTATTTCACACCATAGTTTCTGTATGAAATATGTTGTTTTCTCTCATTGACACCTCAGGGGGACACTCCAGCCAGTAATGCTGCCTCCAACTTCCAATTATCGAAAGCAGTTAGAAAAAAGCTCTCTCTTTTTTTTTTTTTTCTTTTTTCCCTTCATAACACAGATCAATGTTTCATTAATCAACAAATCTGAGAGATGCTGTAGCTCCTTGCTCATCCAACAGATTCAGCACACTATTATAAACCAATAAGTAAAGTTGGAGACTTTCAAAACATTGCTCTTCTGGCATCATCAACCTCTGAGCTAGGTCTTCAGATAGAAAACTGTTGGCATGACGCTCGTTGCAATCAGACTCACCATTTCATTGCTGCTGCTTCAAAAAAAAGCAGAGCACACCATCAGAAGTAACTGTAGTAGATTCTTTTAAAATATGGTATCAAAGCAACTGAGTAAGAAGTTTCCAAGGTTTTTGCTGTCATTTCTAACTGTCACGGTATCTCTCGTCACATGCTTTGCTTTAAGCAGACTGCATTTGTAACCTGGTCAGGGCAGTGCTTTGCTGGAACGATTCAGCCTGACCTTTGAGCCGTTCTGGGGGAGAGGCAAAGGTGTGTGGTTGATGACACTTCAGCACAACTCATGGTCTGGAGTCCTGTCTGGTGCATGTGTTTCATATACACAACATACAAACAGCAGTACCTGACACCTGTCTTTTGTGGAACCTTTGCTCCTTAATTAACTGTACAGACTATCACCAAGTGGTCCTTACAGCACTACTCTCAGGGAAGAAAGTGACACAGAGGCAATAATTCAATAGAAAAGTCAAATGGCTTGTTCCAAGCAAAAAGAAAATAAGTACCCAATCCTGAATTAAAAACCCTGAGGGACCTGTCCTCTAATTGATTATGTACATCCATATATGACTTATTAGGAACATTTTATAAATTATAGAACACCTTGTTACTTTGAGATGCAATGCATTACTCATTGTATATGTTTCAATCTATGACAAATGCTTTTAGTTTCCACTATACAAAGTCTATAAATACGTAAAACATGTTATTGTAACCAGGAAAAAAAAGTACCATTTTCTACATGCCTGGTATTTTTTCCGGGAATAAGAATAAAAAAAAAAAAAAAAAAAAAAGAAGAGCTGAAAGAGTGTATGTGCAGTACTATCCCCAGCCTGATCCCCACTGTAGCCATCAAACATGCAAACTGACTTTGGCACTACACTGTGCTGCTCAGTACTTTATATTTAATGCACCAATATGTTGCACTTGAAACATTTTCTCAAGCAGTTCAAGAGATTAACATCTCTATTAAAAGTAATCACAGGCAGCATTTTACACTGATTGATGAAATAGCAAGGTCATTTTGTGTTCACTCATATCTGAAAGTCTCTGAAAGCATATCTTGCATCTTAAAATGCACTTATCTTTACAAATTGCCAGTAAAATGTTTATGCATCTAATGTAAGAGGAGAAAAAAAAAAGTTCCAATGTTAGCTCTGCTCTAAATAATTAAGAGTAGCGGGCAGAACTGAGAAGACTAGCAGTGCAGATGTTTCTCAGTATTGTCAGTGCAGCCAATGGACCGCAGATTTCCCAACTCTTCTGGTACTTCAGCTGCTTTCAACAAATTCACATTCCAGTAATGGGGGACAGTTAGTTTGGTCCACTGTGCTGCTTTGAAAACCTCCACCCTTGACTTGAGAACAAATAAAACCTCCAACTTTTAACTTAATATCTCTCCCCATGTGAATATAACAGCTTCTCCCAGTGACAGAAACTCTGCTGTGAGTCGTGGCAAGCCTTGCTTGGCTGAAACCTACTGCAAACGCACACTCTTTGAAGTTATTACACAGAGAATTTGAAGCCTACTGCTGAAGCCAATACGACTGAATAGCAGCATAAGGAAGAAAAAACATGAAACTTGATTAGACGCACTTGTTTTCTTTTTGCATGTACAGACCCTGCTTAAATCTATATCAGCGTAACCCAGGTACTGCAACAGTTGTACATATTTACATTATGTCCTGATTTTCCTTCTGAGCAGAGATATCATCTCTATGGAATAATGCAGCCCTGGAATTTAATTCTTTTAAAAACACACACAAGGCACAGTTAGGAGGGCTTCAACTCCCTGTGCAGTAGCAAGGATCCTATTACTTGGTCAAACAGAGTAAAGCATGCACACATGCTACTGTAATTTTACCATTAAATTATTCACATCACGTCTAGTGACCCCACCCAAAAGTCATGGCTAGAAGCTACAAAAAGACTCCACAGTACTTACAGACAAGGAAGTACCCCAGATTCGTGGTTATTCTGCTGCAGCAATGTCTGAGCTGTTGACTGCTGTGCACCACACTCTGCTGGGATGAATCCTGTCTAGGAAAGGCAAGCCCTTGTCACCAGTCCTGCTGACTTTACATCACTACTAAGAAAAACAGGTTCTCTGGCAGCTAGCGATCCTTATCTGCATGGATTGTTAAGGGTAAAGAGCCATTTCCTCTTTGCAACATAACTAGATATGTCGAAAAGTGTAAACCAACTTCAAGGGACCCAGTAGGAGCTTGTAGGAGGACCCAGAGTCTCTCAGAGCTCGCTAGTGACAGGAAAATTTCCTCTTCCCCAGAGTCTGGCTGTTCCACATCTACTTCTATTGCAAAACTCTGCAAAGGAGAAGGCTAGGTCAGACCTCAGCTTCAGACCCTGCAGAGGGGCCGAGATGAATTCCACAGCTTCTTATAGATTTAGGACATAAGAACTCTTGTACTTCCTCGGTATCAGTAACAAAAAGAGGCACAGACTTTTGTTGAGCTTGTGCTCAAACAAAAAAAAAGATCAGAACAAATATACCAATGTGCTATCATATATAAACTTTGAATTCCTAGATCATATCCTGTTAAGCACAGCCCCTGGCAGAGTTTACATAAATCACGTTTACCAAATTAACATGGCACAAGTCAAAGTAGCCATTACAATTTCACTGTCATTTTTTCACTCCTAAAGGCAGTGTGGTGGATGTATACCTGTTGCATCTGATCTTTGACACAGCAAGAACACCAGCCTGGTTGGAAGACTATAATTTTGTTTGCTCTGGCTGAAAGATTGTTATTTTTGATATCTGCCCTACCTTGAAGAAGAGCAGCTACTAACGTATCTAAAGCCAAAGTCAGAAAGAAAGAGGGGACAAGATGTGTGGGAATGTAACACTGACCAGGGCCCTACCAAGAAGCCACGGAAACTACCAGAACAAGTGTTCTGAGCGACTTTGTCCAGAAGTTCCCCAAGGTCTCTCCCCCAGCAGATATAGGTAAATAGGAAATAGCCAGCATTCATTCAGGGTTATGCATTGCACAGGGTGCCTCCCGCTTCCACACAACCTTAGCTGATACCTTGAGGACAGAGGACTCTGGAAAGGAGACCTGGACTTACAGGGCACCTCCTCACATCATCTGCGCTTTTCAGCTCTTCCAACCAATTTAATTATGTCCCTCATGGCAAGACTCAGAGAGAAGCTGCAAGCCAAGCAGAGAGCAGTTTTATAGTCAAGATAACTTCTTCAAAAATGTCCACAAAAATAAAACCAGAAGCAGTAACAAAAGACAGAAGCTCAGGTCAAAATGCCTTTTTTACAAATAATCCATGTCCTGTAATGTTGTTTAGATTCCCAGATGTGACTGTAACCAGACACAACCACAAACCATCCTCCCTGAAGTCATGACATATCTCCTGATGTTCCAGAGATACCGAGTGGGACCAAAAATAGGAAAATAGAAACAAAACCAACGACCACCCCCTAGATAATTTGTTTTTCCACAAGTATGTTAAGTATACAAAATAGATAGCTCTTCAAGAAAATGAATCTTTGTCTCTATGCTGAATGCAAAAAATACATGATGATTTTTTGCTGAAGAGAGAGCCATACACTGTCCTGTAACTTAGTTTGATTTAAGTTATGCTCATAAAACCAGCACGGCTGTTTATTTCCAAGAATCATGTTTCAGTCTTGGAGCATTTTCTTTCATGGCCTAAAACACCTTTTTGCATCTTGAGAAGTAAATACAGAATTACTGTGCTGTTGGGAAATACATTCAGAAAATATTTCTCACAACATTTCAGTAACAAAGCAGGAGCTGAAATGTCAACCATTTACAATAGCTCAGAAAATAACCTTTCGCTTCTGGTCATTAGAATCCACAACAGAGAAATGGCACTGGGCAAGTGTTGTTAAACACTAAAACAGCGAGCAAAGCCCAGCCTTGACCAAACCTGCCTATTCCTCTCTGAGGGAAATAATTGAAGATAGAGTTTCAAGGCAAAAGAGCATTCACTTGAACTGAAAGAGTCAGAACTGACAAATCTCTGCATTTCTCAATCCTCAGCTCTTTTTCACGAAGACCATGCATTGACAGAAGGCAGTCATTTCTGGCATAAGCTGTGAATGAACTAGTTCTTTATCAGCAATTTTACAACTCCCTGTACTTAGGAACAAAGTGTCCTGAAAAAGAATTGCTGCGCTAGTTCTCTCTCCTTGAAACTTCCACAGAGAGCAAAAATAGATGTTAGTGGCATAAGTTGGACCAAAAATAAAAACCCCAACAACAAACACAATCCAGGTGGAAGTAGGGGTGAGAAGAACAACTGCAGAGGTGAAAACAGCCCCCAGTCAAAAGAGGGGGACAAGGGGCAAGCTGCTGAGTACATCGTCAACAGACCAGGAGGGCCAGTCCCACAGCAACCAGACTCTGGGGTCTTCAACATGGGGTAGGAAACAAGGGTAGCCATAGATACCACAGCATTTCTCAGCTTGGGCACCATTATTTGCTGGGAAACACTAAATTAACCAGGTGTAAACCAAAATATCCAAAATATTAAATGGGAATCTTAGCCCAGTCTTGGGACCAGGGCATAGGTGGTAAGAGAGCACAGGAGATGGACATACTCAATCACGTCTCTGTAAGCACGGCTCAGTCCACATCATTCAGGTTTTACCATAAATAAAAAGACAAATATCCAAATATTTAGGTGATTATCTGTGAATATTTACAAAGAAAAAGGACCTTCATATCTAAAACACTGCAGAAGAGGAGGAGAGGGATCTGAAAGGACGTCATGCTGCAGCAGTCCTGCATTAAAGCACTCTGCCTATTGTCAGACCTGGCTGTGGAAACCAGTTTGTCTCTAATGCCTGAGCTGATCGCTTCTGTCAAAGCTATCGTGCAGCTAGAGGGACCAGTGAACAGACAGCTGAAGGGCAATGCAGCAGTCCTAAAGTCAAGCAGGACGTAGGACTTTGGCCCCAGCATGATCCTCTGCACAGGAAGAAAGCTGTTCCAGCACACTTTCATAGTGAGGCTGATCTCAAAGCAGCAAAGCAACCATTTTCGTCTAAACTCAGGAATCCCTTAAACCCATGTTTTCTGCATTAAAAATAAAAACACCTCCATCAGGTTCAGCAACAGCACACAGACAGAACTCAAGAAGCCAGGCCAGAAGTGGAAGGAGGGGAGCAGAAATTACATTTGCAGACCAGGAAGCAGATGCTTCTGGCAGTGGTTCTGCTCAGCCGCCAGAGCGCCTCGAGGAGGATTACGCAAGAAATAAACTCTCCACTTAAAAAATGTAAACTGATAAAACAGCCTTGCTTTGATGCTTGCTCTGCAAGAAGCATTTCAGCTGAATCAATAACACAGCGTTGTTCTCTCACTGCAGTGACACTGCAGCGTCTGCAGAAATATTTTCACATTTCAGCTGTACTGTTCATTCCAGAAAGTGCAAAGTTTGTGGTGATTACATTCAAGAGATGCAATCTACGACGGAACATTGCTGCAACCACTCAGACTTTGTCATGGTATGGATGATACAGGATTTAGCCTTCTCTAATGAACAGCATGCCAGATTTATGTGCATATTGTATTTCTCAGTAAGAATGCCTGACTTATTACAGAAACCACAGACAGATCCAGGTGGAGAAGCATTCAGGATATGACAACCACCTATTGCAGTTTAGATCAGAAAGGAAAGCAGCAGCTGAGCTTAGTGCATGGAGAAAGAGTCAGTTTTAGTTTATTGTCTTTTCAGAGCATCTAAAAAAAAAAAAAAACAAACATTATTCATTTAAAAAAGTCCTAGTGCATCACTGGTAGTTTTGCCATGCCAAAGCTGTTATTTCTGGTAAAAGGAAATTGATGGGGAGTGTAGAGTTGTAGATGAGTATCAAAAGAGGGAGGATAGGTAAGCATAGGACATGTTGAATTTTTGAGTGCTCTGGGTTTTGAGCAGGCCTAGTTTCTGATGAAGTTTGTCTTCCTTTGGGCACTTTTTCTTCTCCCAGTCCAATTCCTTTACCATGTCCAAGGTACAGTATGTTAGTATTTATCCCAGAGGCAGGGCAAACAAGAGTCTTTACTGTCTTTATAATAATGATTTTAATTTAAAAAAAAAAAAAAAAAAGAAATAAAGAAAACAGAAGTTTTATTTAAACGTCAGGGAAAGGGGATTTCAAAACATTCATTTATCACAGTCAGTACCTGGGTTTGTTTTCCAAAAGGGCTGTTGCTAATTGCCAGAATGTATATCCAGACAGAAAACACCTCACTTGCTTTTCCTGGTGGCCTTCTCTGGTTTTCCTTTCCTCCCTCACTTTCCTGTCCATATATACTTTTGTGGAAGGCTGCAAAACCCCTCTCATCTGGCACTTTACACCAAGGTGACCATATTGTACGAAGGATGAACCAGACTGGCTGCACCACCGGCTCAGCTGCAGCACCTCTGCACGCTTGCACAGCCAGGCACTATAGTCCTACCCTTGGTGATCTCAGCCCTCAGGACTGCTAGTTCAGCTGGATCCCTATTAAACACTGTCACATTTTCCATAGCAAAAGAAAAAAAAAAAAAGCAAGCACTTTAAGAGAGATAAATATTTGAATTGGATAACTCAAATTAAATCAGGCCACTGTTGAGACAGGTAGCTAACAACTAGCTAACATCTTTGGGTGCTCTAGGCCTACCACATTAGCCATTCATTCCCCATATTTGAAATATTTTCTTTCAATGGTTTCCGTGCTGAAGTAGCCGACATGATTTATCAGAAAGCAGCAGCAGAAGTCAGCTGAGGAGAAACTTCCTTCAAGCACTAAGGGCAGTAACAGCACCAGCAGAGCTCTCAGTGCAAACTCTTATTTCTGTGCATCAAAACAAAGCTGTGACATGGTGTGCAATGTTCCCACTTTGACGTTAGTAGAGATTCTCCACACTACTTATGTTAAAAAAAATAATAATTTGAAAGGAAGATTGAAGCATGCCACTATGACACTGTGTAGTGTTCCATCTGGGGAGCAATGAATGAAAGAATTTTTAGCTACATCACTACGTTTCAATTGTTTCCATTTAAAGTTGTATATAACTTCCAACTAGGAAAAAAAATAATTCAGAAGTGTTGATTTCTGTGCTAACATTCATCAGATCCAAAGTTCAGCTTTCTGTCTCTTTTTTTTTTTTTTTTGGTATGTCATTACCATCAGCACTCCAGCAACTGAGTGAGCAACACAATACTGCAGGAATAAGATGGAGAGAAAAAGAGAGAGAGAGAGAGAGAGAGAGAGAGGAGAGAGAGAGAGAGAGAGAGAGAGAGAGATGCTGATGACAGGACAGGCGAGAAGTTTTCCAGCTTTTCCTCTTGGTTTTAGAACCTTTTCGGGGCTTTCCTTTTAGTAATAGAATCCTGTTTCCAGCTTCATTGATTACATTCATTTCCAAACATATTACTTTTAATTTTTATCTGAGCTTCTAATTGGAAAAATAGAATACCACTCTCCAATTTCTATTTTTGTTTCTTGTTGGATCACGCTCTTCAGTTTTCTTTCCATTTCTTCCCTGAGGTCTGTTTTCTTCCTCCTTTCCACATCTTATTTTCCCATTATTGTTCTTGTGCTTTTCATTATTTGGTGTTCCCCCTCTCCCTCCATAGTTCCGATCTTTACATTCCACAAGCCAACAGTTAGTTATAAACTCCACTTTCACTTACCAATCCCTTACTGCTGATACACGCTGCAAGAACATGTGCTTTCTGCCTTTCTTTGTGTTGGTAGGAAAGAACTGCTGTGAATGCTGGCTCCATTTATTTACACTGCAACGTGACCTCCCTGATCCCAGGCAAATTGTTTAGGATTGCTTTTCATGGCAAGAGGTAGCACCACCTTCTCCCTGTTCTATTTTGACTTCCTTGCCTTGCATCTCTCTCTGCTCCAGCTTATGGGAAGAAGTCACAGCGTCGTGAGAAACGAGGCACAACTCAGCAGTCTGAGGCTGCACAGTGAGTGCAGAGTCATGGGCTCCCTCCAGAGAGATTTGCCAATTTTTATTACACAGGAATAGGGTAAGTCAACACATATGACCTCAGCAAGCCATCAGAAAGTACGTGGTCAAACTGGAACGAGGTCATTGAATTCTGAGAGGGACTTATTTCCCTCTCTCAGTGAAGGAAAGGTCAGCTCCCTTGGGGTGGGATGTAACTCACGTACTGCCAAGACATCCATGGGAATTGCATCAGTTGGGCTAGTATACAGCACTTGTAACAGATGATGACAAAAGCACTGGGAACGGGCTCTGAACATCAATTCTGCATTGCCCTTTTGGGTTTAAATCACGCAGTTGCCGCTTCATATTTTATGTGTATTTTTTCCAGTGGTTTGTCAGTGCATTTGTTGCTGCTGTTAAACGATATTACTTTGGAGGTCAGCTAGATAGTCTGTTTTCTGACATTACTCGTATTTCAGTGTGCGTCTCTGCTTCAGTTAGAGATAAAAGCCCACTATGCTGCTGTACTCCGAAGAGTAAAAAGCCTATCCCAGCTATAAAGGATTTGCAGCCAGCAAAGAAGTAATATGGGGAGCTCAAGGTGATTATCTTCCCTTGTATGCATAATGCACTCTCGCCTCTTTTTATGCGCTGCCTTCCTACAGGACCTGCCAGCTCCCCTCCTCCTCCTTCAGGGATCAACACAGGTAAAGCTTCCCAAAAACCAAGTCACTGCAGTGAATAGATGGGCTCCCATATCAACTGCACTAGTTCCTTACAGCTTATTCATACTGCATCACAGGTCAGCTCCAGACCTCATGCTTCAGATGAGAATTAGGGAATCTAAGCCATCACTGCACACCCTCAGATACTCCCACTGGAGTGCCACAAGAAGCAGCTCACAGTGCAGTGCCTCCGAGGAAGCAGGTTCTGAGCTGTACTTGTGTTACACAAAGCGCAGGTACTTACAAACTAAGGCAGCTTACATTAGACCACACTGTAAATTATAAATAGCTCCCTCTATAGCTCTGCCAGATTATCGCTCATTTTCAAAATGCGCGATTTGAATGCAGCAATGTTGCAGGAGAGAGGGAGAGCCATGCACCTTGCAGTTCAACTCATCTCCATGCAGCTGACACTGACAGGACAAAGAAGCGGCATCCTGCATCATACAATCTGCCTCCTGACATTTGCAGGAGTTTTCCTCTGCTATTGCGACATTACTGCAAGTAGCAGAAATACATTGCCCTTTGCTGAAGGAGTTCTTCAGCAACCTGCACATATTTTGGTTGGCACAGACCTCAGCCCTGGGAACTTGGAATCTCAAGAGAATTTGCTTCTTACACATCATGGCACAGCTCACACAGCCTTCCAAGTCCCTTAACAACCTCTCCTTCCCTCGTAATCTGTTTTCACAAACATTTAGCCAGCTCAAGACCCTACTTGGAGCTCTGCAAATGTTATCACACTGCTACGTCACTGCTCCATGGTGCTGCCCAAGTGCTTGCCTAATGTCTGACTTCTGAGCAGGCATGGCTGTTTATAAAAGCTTTAAATGATGCACGTACTGATGAGACACATCAGATTCAGCACACTGTGTCCAAAGCATTACTAGTAAAAATAGCCCAGACTGCATCACTGCATTTGTTCTGATCTAAGAGAATTCCATGCGCTCCCTGGTGCCACTAGTAAATTATTGACTGTTTAATATATAAGTGTCAGAATAATTTAAAGTTTAATCTACCTAGAGTTTGATGTAGTTTTTAACTCTTTGCTGCTTTGGGGCCAGCCTCTCCTTTATAAACACTACCCCTGTGCAGAGGTGAGGGGGAAGGGTAAGAAGAAAGAGAGTAGCGACTCTGGTCATCTTCTGGGTCTCTGCTCACCCAGCAGACTTGTTCCCATGATGACTGCAAGCCCCACAACAGCTTACGTGCTGCTCTAGACCAGCTTCTCCTGCTTTCTGCCATCCCCAAGGACCCTCAAGAGAGACCCAGTTGGGGTCTCTCTACACCATAAGGCTTTTTCCTTTGGTCTACCACATTTCCAGGAATTTCATATCGGCAGACTTCCCTTCCCCAAGCTGCAGTAGAGCAGTCAATTCTTTTTTCTTTATAAAAAATGTCTAGTTAGTTTTTCCACAGCTCTCCTGAGTACTTTCCACTGGATAATTAAAAACAATAACAAAAATTTAAAAAGGAAACCCTTCTCCATTGATCCTTCCCATGCTGAAAATGTTCATTACGGATGTTATTTCCCTCTTCCCTTTACTCAATTTAAGTTACCCTCTAGAAGTCTCCTTTACTACCTTTTTCTCTGAAAAGCCTTCCATCTTCCTGACCCTCCTTTAATCTTCCTGCATCTCTTGGGGGCTGGGGAGCATGCAATGCTTTCAGGAAACATTGTGCTCTTGCCATTTCTAGAGCTTCACGGTTTCAACCAACTCATCATCTCAAGTCAGTGAGAATCTGCTGCAACAGTTATGTCATGCTACTAGGTTATACCAGGTTTACATGAAAGAGACTGGTCCCAAACTCCATATCT
Source organism: Cygnus olor (assembly GCF_009769625.2). Taxonomy (NCBI): domain Eukaryota; kingdom Metazoa; phylum Chordata; class Aves; order Anseriformes; family Anatidae; genus Cygnus; species Cygnus olor. The sequence continues at coordinate 15,533,775 of NC_049178.1, forward strand.
AATTCATGAGCTATATCAACATACTTTAGGGCTTATGTAAGATTTAAAATAATCTAATCTCACAGCTGGCTCAGAAATGTCCTGGAAGAGGTTTCTGAAAAGTCTCACAGTTATTTTCTCTGTGTCCTATGTCATCATCTAAGAAACCGACTGTTGTTGCAGCAGACTTCAGACTTTTTTTTTACGTTCTGTTCATTCTTCAATAACTTCCATTTGCTATCTGACTTCCCATTTCCACCTGTCCTTCCAAAGAGATGAAGGAGGGGGGAAAAAATACACAAGCAGAAACAGGGTGATTTTATGAGTACCACGCCACATTTCAGGGATACTATTACCACTAGACAGCACCAAGATATTGGTTCTGTTTGGAAAATGACCTCTTGCAGTCACAACACAGTCATACCAATTTACTACTTGCAAGGCATCCTTCATAACAGGCCACTGCAGGTATCACATCAAAGACACATGGGGAACTTGAGCCATCAGCACACAGGAGGTAGAGTTGCTGGTGGAGGAAGCCCTAGGAGGTCAGGAAGCCAATATGAAGCCAAAGGCAGTAGGGCTTTTATTGCAATATTGCAGTATCTTCATACTGCAGGAAAAGAGCAATAAACACATTCTTTCCTCCTCTTCAGGAAACAGTGTGCCACATTTGTGTGGTATTTGTTTGTTTTTCCCAGACCATATGGAATTCCTTTCCTTATTTATGTATTTTAGATGAATCTGCTAGCAATAGCTATTCAATAGCTACAATCCTAAGACAGCAGCCACATAATTTCATTTCCAGATTCGTAGGAAACCAACACAGATGTAGGGAGAGCACACTTCAGTATTTATGAAGTGCTGCCTTGCCGTAAAGAGTGAGAACCTGGTTATCATTATAACTGTTCATCAAATCCAAAACACAGTTACAGGTGAACAACAATTAATCCAGAACAGTAAGGTTTTAAAAATCTAACACCTGTAGAGCCAGGCTTACATCCCATACAGCAATCTTAAACACACCAAAGTCACCGGGAACGCTGGAAGTTTCGAGATTCCACCTGAACAGTGGGGCTAGCACAACTCCCAGAGAGCTGCTGGGAATGCACAGGTCATTAGCAGCAGGAATCGTGTTGGTGCAGTGAACTGTTAAGTGTGCAAATTGTCACAACACGTGCCACAAGAAGCCTTTTTCTTGTGTCCCTCAAAGAATCTCACACAACTGGTGCGGAGCAAGTATAACAGGGGAGACGTTATCAGTGCTGTGATTCTTCAAGGAGAAAGGAACGTTTACCCCCTCAGCAGTTTTGTATGAAAATACACATTTCAACTTAGTTGCAGTAGACCTGAATTCATTAATTCACTGGGCGAGGTTTTGAGGACTTTTTTTTTTTTTTTGGACAGAGACAATAGAAAGGCGTGTGCCATGGACCAGCTAATGATGAACTCACATCATGGGTTGTGCATTTCCTACCTCCCTGCGCAAATCTTCCACCTTTTTCTGATGCTGTCACCACTGCCTCTAGTATTGGTATCCCACATTCAAATGAAATCAGACCTCTGTCTGATACTACAGAGCCACTGCCATATCCTTATTGTCTTTATTCCCTTTCTAAAAGGGATTTTTTTTTTTTGTCTGACCCCCAGCAACCCTCCTACAGTCTTCAGACGAAAAAACAAACAAAAAAAAAGAACTCAGAAAAAAACAAACCACAGTTTTCCAACCTTTGGCTCCTGTCAGTGCTGATTTGGTGCAGGAGGTGAGGTGATCTGTGAAAGATACCTCAAGAACAACTGTAGGCTCCCGGGGACTGTCAGAGTCTCCCTTAGAGTGCTCAAACCCACACAGCAGGAGATGCCTGCGAAGTGTCAGCCTTCCTTCTGGCTCAGGGCCGCGAGTTCAGGGAGATGAGTTTGGGGAAAGCTGTGATTTATAAGAATATTCCCTAATTAACATTAAGTTCCACACATCAGACTACAGCCACGCATTTGCATTACAGGTCATAAGGCATCCCCTATTTCAGGGCAGGGAAAGAAAACCAACAGTGACTGAGACAGAGAGGACAGCACCTAGACTTTCTATCCCAAAGTTAGTTCTAATGCTTAGAGGATTTCTTATAGTTTAGGACTCCTGGGGCAGTCTGGTGATTCAATATCCTATCTCCTGCATGCTAAACATTTTGTTTCCGAAGAGAATGAGGAGCACCTGTGCAAATAAACCCCCAGTTTCTGCTCCTCCACCCACCTCCTCTGTAGCTGTGCCAATAGGGCCAGTTTTGTGCGTCCTCCAGGAAGCCCCATCATCTTCCTGTCTAAACGGCCTGATTGCACGCATCCACCTTCCTGCATCCTGGTAGGCAAACTCTGTGGTATGGGTGTAGGAGGGAAAGAGACAGATCCAGAGGGGTTTGTTAGCAGAACTGCGATGCCACACTTAGCACCCACAGACAAGTCTTCTAAACCCAGCCTGGGCTGATGTTATAGGGACCCTGACCCATCTCAATAAGATAGAAGAAAGGTAAATTCTCAGAGCCGTTTCTCCTAGAGGAAAGGAGAAAGATGTGGAAGCAGCCCCATGCCTTGAGATAGCATGTACCAGAAGCCAGCCCCAGCTGGGAAATACACACTCAAGTGCTGCTGATGGCACTCTGCAGTTGCTGTCATTGTGCATGCAAACACAGTGACATGAACCATATTTACAGACATTTTAATTTTGTAAATACATTATTTTGCAGCCAACTTTTTCAGTACAGTAATTAGATGGAGATTTCATAAAGTGCCCAGCTCCCGTGAGTATTAATCTAGAGGCTACTTTGTGCCTGTGAAAATCTCTACTCTCTCCTTAGTGCCTGTAAAGCTCCATTTTGCATTGGATTCCTAAATAGGAGCAATTATCCTTGCCGTGGCAGTAATACAACTCTCACAAAGAGCTAGGCTGCTTTGTCTCCTCACTCCAGTTTCCTCCCATGGAGCTATTTCTTTAATACTAGTCTCTGTACAATGCTTCCAGAACTTGTGCTGCTATAAAAATCTTACTTCAAACCACCTGACTCTTATTTCCCTCTCCCTAAATCTAAAAAAATTATTTTATGATATCTGGGGCTTATAATAGATGGGACACATGCCAGGGGGAACAATAGGAGGAAATGAAAGATGAAATTATTAGCCAGGAGTTAAACAGGAGATGAAATTACTCTGAAGCGTTTGGATATGAGACGGCCTTTATTTTTGGAAAAAGCAGGAAGATTCTCAAGACTGGTTCTGGGTGGGGAAGAGCTCCTGTCGAAGAGAGAGACAATTGCTCTCCTCTTCTAATCCTTGCTGTTCCACCTCAGTGTATTTTAAGGATAATTTCTGCTCTTGCATGCCCAATACATTGTTTCTTCCCCCACATCCCCATCTTGCCTACGATTTGACAGAGTCTGTAATAAAAATGCTAGTTAGCACAGGATGGACAAAGCCATACTCAACAACAGAGGAGAAAGCAAGGGTTTTGGAACACAACCCAAAACTAGGAGCCACAAACTTCCTCGATTTAATCCCAACCTGGGCTTCACACAGTTCAAGGTGGTCTAGCACTGGGGTACAAAGCAGGAGTTACGCAGCCTTCACTCACCGTTGTGTTGAGAAGATGATGATGTTGTTAGACACGTCCTCTCCCCTCCACAGGTCAGCTTCCTCATACTGAAGGAAGACATACACTTTTTAATTTTTTTTTTCTCCTTCTCCCATATAAAACCTACTTAGCAGGCTGGAGAACATCTGTGGCCATCATGCACTCATGAGAAGCTTCCGTGGCCAATTTCTTATCAACACCCTGCCCAGCTGGCGGGATTGGAAGAGAAATTAGTTCAGAAAGCTTGTCTTCAGTGGAGGAGCTCAGATCTGACTCACACTGCAAATATGCACATTTTTATAATAAATTAAAGCACAAAACTCAAAATTCTGCCTTGTAAGGTTGCATGTACAGGGGTGAGGGAGACTATCCCCAAAAATTTCATAGATGTTTATCATGAACAACTGTCCCAAAAGGTTTCATGCTAGTAGAGCTCCACTTGGTGGAGCTGCATTTAGAAGGTGCTTGAACCTTGCTGTAGCAGCAAAATAGCAAAATACTTTCTGATATGCCAACATGAGGTTTCCCCAGCCCTGCAGCAGAAATACCTGTGATCTTATTTTGTCTTTGGTTTCACCAGGGATACATATTTCATTTTCCATCTTTCCTTCTTCATCTGCAGCTCTAGGAACATGCCTATACTGAGCAGACAGACACTGCCCACATCCTGAATAAAGAGAAACAGTAAGACCCCTAAACCCAGCAGAGTTCCCCCAAGTCAGCCAGCTAAGTCCACCATGACTGCAAGTCTCCCCCTCCAGCTGCAGCATGCCGCAGCACTTGCCCTCTGGAGGAGCCCAAACAAAACCAGGCAGAGAGGAGAGAAAAGAAGAGGCAGAATTTAGGTGAGCTGGGCACTTTTCAGACAAGATGGTGCTCACTAAAACAATGAACACGAGCTTAAGTGCAAAACTTGTAGTACCTTTAGTTGAAACTTCAGGTCAGGATAAAGTATTTTTAAATGAGCCAGCAGATCAGCTATTTTACTTCCTATGTTATTTTCATGCTGTGTTATTGATTTTATTTGGGCATTGCAGATTTTTTTTTCTGTACACTGAATTTTTAAGTCTGTTTTTCTCTCTGGCTCATTAATGATGCTACCCAAAGTTGAACTACAGCACCAGTTCCACTCAAGTTTCCGTAGAACAAGTGCTGGTCAGGGTGACCTTCATTTGACACAGAAAGTAACATTCATTTCCCTTACAACCTGCTATAAAAATAATAAAATATAGCTACTACTATTAATCTTCTCAGCATGATTGCTGAATGGCGAAGGCTATTAAAAAAGTTAAAGTTATTGTTCTTTTGCTGAAAGGCAGAATTCCAAGAAAATATATTACGCACTATTTAAAAGTTAAAAATTATCCCAAATAGAATTTTTTATCCATGCTGAGAGGCGGGAATTGAGGATAACAAGGCATGTCTCACTACTGAGTAATAGGCTTACAGCTACTGCATTAAAGGTGACTCTGCCATGCTGAGACAGTTACATCAGCCCTGCCCCTTCTATGAGCTTATGAATCACAATCACTTTTCGGTAACCACCTTATCATTATTCTTCTGGGAGACGTCGTATTACCCCAGCAATGTCTGCTTTATGTACCACAGTGATAGATCCATTAACTATTCAGTGCCTTCCTATTTTCTTCTGGGCACTGTTGGCAGCAAGCAGAACCTCTGGGTATTATCTGGCTTTTGGTGCCTTTGTAACACCGTGCTCCGAGCCCAGTTCCTCTTCACAGCCAGTGAATGAATCTGTTTAACAAAATTTCCATGTAATATATCCTCAATGGGCTTTTGACCTAACGTTATGCAAATCTTTGCTCCCCTAGAGAAGAATTGAAGAAAATAAGCTGAAAACTATTCCAGACAGGAATGCTACGTGTAAAAAATACATTAGAATAGTTTAAGAGAGGATATTAAGGATGAATATGAAATAGAGCATTATTTCACATTAAGTAAACAGACCTTCTCTGGTGCATACTTAATTTACCTGTTGAAGCTGGCAAGTATATGTTCTTGTATTTCTTAGCATTGCTGCTGGCTGTATCACAGGCTCAGCTTCGGCTCAATCAGTGTCTGTGAAGAATGTCATGATTCATTAATGGTCGATAAGTACAAGAGAAAAACTAGATAAAGACTCAATGACTGGGCCAGTGTTCAGCACAGGAGCTATCAGAGCACTGTCACTTCCAATCTGCTTGGAAATACGGTGCTCAGTTCAGTCAGGCACCACAAGAGAGAAAAGCAGCTAAAATGGAGCAAAACCCTCTCCCAGCAGCGTTCAGCTTTCCAGATTTTGCAAGTCCTTTATCCTCTCAGTAAAGCCACGAATGGTGGTTGACCTCCCAGGGTTTCTTTTTGTTGTCTGTGGTCCTTCTCTGCATTTCTACTGAGTGCCACTGCAGAAGGGGTGTGAGAGCAGTCATTCAGTCCAGCATCATCATCTGTTGGGTTTAGTGGGCAAAGCCACAAGTTACATCTGTCCTGGAACCCCTGTTGTCTGCAGGGGTGGAAAGACTTAACTGTATGCAATATCTATGCACAACAAAACCTGAAAATCCATACCAGTCACATTTCCTCAATCCTCCCTCAGCCATCTCACAGATTTATAAGCCATTTTTAAATGACTTTTTCATAGGAATACATCCTGGCTAACATTGCCTTTGCATGCAGCATGCTGCTTTTGATTTAGTCTTGATTAATTATTTTTGTCCAGCCATTCAAAGCACACTCATCAGGGGCACTGATTTATGGCACAGGGCATGAAATAGCCAGATTCTATTAGAAAGATTTGCAGTTACAAGACTGAGACATTATTTATTGGGGCTTCACTACTAATTGGTAACTTTCTGCCCAGCACCTGTGAGCGGGCAAATGGTTCATGTTATGCATTCACTGTGATGCTGGCTTCTTTTATTTACTTGTCTGATCTCACTAGCCTTGAACAAAAGGCCGTAGTTATGGGTAGACAATGATACAAATTTAAATCAGACCTAAACACTCTCAACAGTAAATGGAGAGGATGTGAAAGAGAAGAGTTTCTGAGCTACTGATCACACCTAATACCTGGATCTCCAGGCAAAATAACGCAGTGCTTATTGACTTTTGATTTAATCAGCTACATGCCCAGAAATAGAAGTGTTGAACGCTAACTTCTGCATCTCACAAATCAGCCAAAAGCTTTCCAAGGACGCTCTCTTGAGCTTTCTTACCACGTTAAAAAGTGCTGCTCCCCAAGTTTCACCACCTTTATTTTGGTGGGAGTTGAAAATGTACAAATACTTGAGCACACATCTCCATCCCTTCCCTCCCCCCCGAGCCAATGTTGCTTGCTTGCTCCCCTCCTAAAAACCAGCCAGTGGCATCTGTTTTTCCTCTCTGGTCCTGCTGGGTCATGAATGTTGCAGGAGAAATGCCTCTGGTTATTTCTCAGGTGAAGGTATTGAACAAGGGAAGAACTGTGTATGAGATGCAGTGGAGGGCCTGGTGGGAGCCAGGCTCAGGAGGCCAAGAGACTCTCCAAAACTCAGACAATCGGGAGAAAGTTCCAAACAGACATCATGCAGATGAGATTTAAACCTTCTGGCTTGTGATACTGAATTTCACTGCTGACCAGCAAGCTAGACGCACTGTCCTCAGTTTATTGCTTACACTGAAATGTGGAATTTCTAATCCAAGTCACAAAGTATTTTGCTATTTAAATGGATTCACAGTCTGACATGTATAAACTTGATCAGGAAACTGTCCATTCCTTGGTTAAGGTATTGATGACCAAGTTTAGATTCAAAGCCATGCTGTTAGCTCAGCAGCCCATCACTTGCACCAAAGACCAGCAGCTGCCCTGGTTCAGTGGCTCTGGATGGAGTCACGCATTCAGGCACTTCATTTCCCTCTCCAGTACAAAGCCTTTTGCACCACATGCAAAAGGAAAGCTCTGGTCCGAGGGAAATACTAGTTTTAGCTCTGCACCTTGCCCTGAGGTCCCATCATTTTTCATAACCTAAGCAGGACTGGATTCTTCCCTGCTCAGGAGCCCAGTGAGTAACACATAGGAAATGAGGGGAGGGACGCTGGCAATTCCATGGCATCTTTAGTAATAGATGGGGTCTTAACCCCAGTGTCCTGGATAAACTCCAGTTCTGGTAATTGCATTCTGCATAGTTAAAATCCCCCTGCAGTTTCAAATGAATCCATTATTCTTCACCTTTCCTAAATTGCTGTGCAGCTTTGCTTTGTGCTGCTGAAGAGTTGCTTTGTTTCACCTGAGGGATGATGGCATTTCACAGCTGTATGAAGTGGGCCTGAGCGCACAGTTTGTACAACAGTCAGGGAAACACTTTGGGATTATTCATAATTAATCCCTGTAAATGAATGGGTTTATAACACTGGGTGAAGTGGTACAAACACAAAGCACCACTTCTCTCTGAACTTGGAAGCTGGTAATATAAAACCTATACAGGCAGTAAAAGACAGAAGTTTCTAAAATTTCCCTTAGCCAGCTAAGCATGCAAGCTTCAAGTGACTGTCTCAGTCTTTACTTTCCCATATTGTTATTGATTAATTGCTTTACTTCAATTTCCTTGTTCTAAATGGAAACAATCATAACTCCAGTCTCTAGCTGCAATACAAACTGATTTCAAATCTTTAAATTGTGTCAGTGGGAGGTGGTGATGGGGGGGGGGGGTGGAAGGAAAGCTTTTTATTTTTTATCATCAATTTTCAGGTGTTCCAGGACTTACTATTTTCACCCAGATGTAGAGAAACCACAGGGCATTTCTGCTCCAGTCAAACCCAGGAGATGTCTCAGCATCACAAACTTGCTCTGGCACGATCTCGTCCCTGCAGCGTGTGCTGGTAAGAAACACGAGGATATTCCACAAACAGCAAAACGTGCCAGCCTTTCTGGAGTTAAGTCAGTGACATTTCTCGGCTGCAGCTGGTTGAGTTATAACTTCATTCCCCTTTAAGATTTGGGCTTGTTCGTATTTTACTCAGTGTCTGTGGCTTTGTGAGAACATTACAGACATCTTCTGAGTTTCCAGCCTCTCCTGGAAGGAGACTGTACCACCTAGCATCTCCATCTCCCATGTGGGAGATGCTTTCTAGGAGCCTTAGCAAGGGAGAAAATAGCCAGGACTCCCATCTTTGGGAAAAGTAACCTTTAGCTAATATTATTCTCTTTACCCAGGGCTATTACCCAGAAAAAAGGCCAATATAACAGTGTAAACAGATGCCTTCTGCCCCATCTTTCTCTGCAGGGCAGGTCACAGTCCACCCCTCGATTGCTTGAGCACTGTTTTGATGAAGGCTAGGAATGAAATCAATAGAAAAGGTTACAGAAAGTCATGTACGATGTGGAATCTTGAAGAGAAAAGCTTAATCTGAAACAGAAAAATGACTGCCTAGGAGCCACACGTGCATCTCATTTGGAAAAAAAATCTACAGTCTTATTAAAGTAGCCACGATGAGAGCATTAGCTACAAATTAGGTATGTGTACTGGGGAGCAAGCTTTCTGTATTGTATGGGGGAGTAGCGTGTCTTACACTACGAGACAAATTAAACAAGAAGCTGGAAGATCTGAGTGCTAGGCAGGGGTCAACTCAGGGCTCAACTGAACTTCAATGGTATTTTATACATAAACAGTATTTTATGCACAAACCACAGCATTTTAAGAGCAATTCTCTAACAAAGAAAATGACAGAGGAAAAAAATTCTTTCCTTGAAAATCTGGAGGGGCAGGGGACCCAGAACAATTAACAAACCACAGCTGACAGCGTTCCTTCAGATGCCACAGAATGCATTCGTGGCACTGCTCCCTCGGAGGACTCCAGGATCTCCATGCAGCAGCCTGGTGTGACTACAGGGGAACCCCAAAGCCCAGATGTGGGGGACTGATCCCCTCCCTGCCCAACCCACAGCCTTTTTCTGCAGATCCTGCAGCAGCTGGGGCTGCTACAAGGATCCCTTCTCCCTCCTCCATCCCTGATCCCACACTGCAGGGTGGGTGCTCTGGAAGAGAAAATAAGCAGTGATTTGCTTCCCACGTGCTCCTTTGCCATGCCACCCAATTTTTCTCCCCTTCCTGCTTCAGGAAGGAGGCAATATTCCATCATTACTATTCTAGCTTAATATTAGCTAATATAGTAGCTTAATATTAGCTTAAAAATTGACAGGATCTTTTAAGATGGTTATGAAACCACATGGAGGGAGCTGGAGGACTTCTCCCCCAAGCCCTACTACTGTGAAATTTTCACAAAAGTGCTTCAGGGATTTTGAAATCTTTCCAGATTTTTTTTTAAATGAAACAAAACCGGGAAATGAGTAGTGTATTTTTTTCCATGTTCCTCCCTATCCTTCTTGCCTCCTTTTTTCCCCAGTGAGAAAAGCTTGAATAATAAAAAAAAAGAGAAAGGGAAACAGGAAGCTAATCGAGAATGGATATTTTGATTAAAAGTCCTGTCAGATCTTTGATGCAAGAAAGCCCTTTTACCAGCAGTGCGGTGGAGAAAGGATCATGGAGGACAAGTTACAGGAGTATGGTCTGTGCCTCCAGCCAGGTTAATTCAGCGAGTTAGCTAACATCGTGAGAGTGGGATTTCGGGATTTATGCAACAGCCCTCTGTGGGAATCGCACACACAGCCTGGCCTCAGCACCCCAGCCAGCAAACGGTGACTCTCAAGGACCTTGAGTACGCACAGGGATTTAATCTGAAAGCATAACAGCCTGCAAAAGCCTGACCAGGACAGGGCATGGAGCAGCCATCCCTCGTGGGACAGCTCACAGAGACATCCTGGGCATCCCCAGGGAGGGCTGCCTACGAACGTGGCTCTGAGCACCCTCTACTGCAACCCCCATCTAACTGGGCACACATCAAGGCACGACCGTAGTCAGTGGATGGACACACAGACCGCCGGACAGGCACTTGGTCCTCACACACAGCATTGCTCCATGGCCAGAGACCCTCATCCAGCCACCATGCTGCAGAGGGACCAGCTGCCAGCTTGTGATTGTTGAGAGCGTATTAATGAGAAACTCGTTGCCACCACTTGTAGGCATCAAAAGGACCATGTAATACCTCTCTTGAGGCTCATCTTTTTTGTTGTTGTTGGTTAAGCATGCCAGCAGTAAAAATATGCATGTTGTTTAAAATGTAAATGGATTCAGATTTAGCTATCAGACTCTGCTTGTTGCTATGCCTTTACACATAGGATGGAATAGTACCTTTATACCTACTATTTATTCTACATGAAAGTATGTAAACCCTGTGATCCATTTAAAGCTGCAATCTTTCTGATAAGCTAAACAGATTGAGCTCCATAAATCTCAAACCATAAGGCACATTTTCCTGTCCTCGTATCATTACTATGGCTCTTTCCGGCATCCTTTCCAGTTTTGCAACATCCTTTCCGAGATGTGGAAAGCAGAACCACGTTCACTATTCCAGTCTTGCCATAATAATGAAAGAGACAGAGGTAAAACCACTGTTCTCCTATGTCCCTGGTCTCAGCAGAGGCCAGCAGTAAATGCTTTATTTCATTTGACTTGCTTTGAGAAGACGATTTCCATTCAGAATTTCACTAAAAAATTCATCTGTTGATTTTAAGAGCTGCACCCTTTATAGAGTGTCAGTGAAATAACAATCCCTGATCCATTAAGGGAAATTGTTTTGAACCCAGACAAGTTAAAATGACCTTGTTTAGCAAGTAGGTTTAAGATGACACCCGGCATGCAATGTTCCCCCTTGTTTTCTTTAGAGAAAAATTCTATCTAAGCATATGCCACAGGAAACAGCACAGTAGTATTTTGTACTACAGGAGACACTTCTTGCGCATTTAAATTTTCCCCTGGTGATACGTATGAATTCTTCTCCTTAAATAAAGGAACTTGCCTTGCAGTCACAGCAGCTGTCCACACAACACCCACTAATATGCTGCTGAAAAGAGGTCACCTTTGCCTCTCAAAGGGAGGTTCTTCAGGGATCTCTGTCCTGCCATCAACCTGATTCCCTGGAGGAAAAATAATATATTATATACACACGCATTAAGAGACCATATTTACAAACACCACCAATTCTAATTTCAAGCTGTTAGTTCAACACCCCTGGCAATAAACGAGCTGTAAAAACAATTGTTTGTGAGAAGCCCTTGCACTGTCCCATGAGTACTCATAGCTACTTATTTATGATCAAGACCATGGAAGAAGACCAGAGAAATTGCACTTATGCAGGTTCCTTGGAGAAATCCTCTCTGTAAGAAGTGAACATTAATTTATTGTCTTAATATAATTCAGGGTCACTCTTTAAAGCAGAAGCAATTACCCAAGGATGGAAATATAAGCTATTATATATATTGAGCAGACAAAAAACGTTGTTTTAGAATCAGATACAATCCATACTTAAATATCCAAGTCAGGCACAAGGATCCCAACAAGTACAATTTAAGAAGTAATTGAAATATCAATATATATATATATATATCTTCATAGTATTTTACTTGCCAGTCAGATCATTATTGTAGCATATGTCAGCTGAGCTGTCCAGGAGATCTTATGTGAGTGCATTCCATAATCCACACTGATAAAGAGGGTTGTCTGTGCACACATACAGCTCCCTCTGGGGCCAAAATGGCTCTCAAGTGGCCCACACCAGTACTGACCTAAATTACTGCTGAAAATGAATCCCCCCAAACCCACATGAGGAACCTTAAGTAAAGTTAGAGAAATAGAATAGGCAGCAAGTAGAAGATTCGTTTTTAAAGATAGTTTCAGACTCCGGAATTCTCCCCCAAAATGCTGAGCAGCCATGGGGATGTCTTGTGGGCAGCAGGCTGGGGAGATGGTGCCTGGAGCCAAAGCCCTCCTGCTCACCCTGCCATGGCAAGCATGCCAGCTCCAAGGATGTTGCTCTCTACATCAAGATGTACACAGTAGGAATAGAGCCCAAACAGGATATCTATATCTATATCTATATATATACACGTGTGTGTGTGTGTGTGTAGTGTATAGAGGAAACCATTTGGGTGTCTTTTGTTAAAGTTGTGTACAGTCAGACTAAAAGAACAAAGCTTTGAAGGAAAAACTTTGCTTGTGAAAGACATCTCCTAGCTGACTCATTCCTCAAGATATACACACTTAACCACAGCCCTGATACAAACCATCATGCTGTGCAGCATCAACCCACTCTGATGATAAAGCCACACTAAATGGCTGTGCAAGTAGCTGAAGAAAGCCATATATAGTAACCATGATATTGCTTTTGTGGCCTTAAGGGGCATTATTCCAGGATTTGCTCTCAGAGCAGATTCAGGGAGAATGTCCAGCTCGTGCCTTTGGCCAACCATCATCCTCAAATGAAATGGCCCTCGATGCACAATTGAGTGCTCTTCATGCCGTTCCCACATCCTTCACAGCCTTGCATATGGAGACATCTGGACACCCTTCTGTGACAGATTGGACACCAGCACACCTTTGGAGTTGCCTAGACTTTCAGTGTAACCTGATCTGAAATGTCCAACAATTTGGCATGGGAATCATGAGATCTTGAAAGGGGTCCTCTGGGCACCACTGCAATACAGATACTAAGCAACAGTGAATAAGCTGCTCTTCTAATGTGAGTACTGCTTTTTTTGAAGTGGGATTTGTTGATGAAGACTCCATGACAGGAAAGAGATAAGATAACTTATAAATATTATGATGCTATTCTTTCTATTCTCAAGAAAGAGAATATTATTTACTGAGAAAATAGTTTCATTAGACTCTGCGCAAACCAATTATATGATGCTCATCATCTTTCAACTTTCCTAAGTTCTTAATTGCTGTGGGAGAAACAATTGTTAAACAGCTATTTCTATATGATCCAGATATTATGATAGTTGCAACAGTAAAATCCACAGTATACTTATGCCATTCTCTTAAACTTTGTCCTCTTGGAATACCGATATAGTCCTTGCAAACTGCCCAGTTCGCCAAAATAGATGCAGATAAAGTAAAATGAATGTGATGTGTGTATAATATATTGCACAGCATACAAAAAATATGCATATACAATCTGTAATTCCCTAGTGCATCCACTTCCTTCTCAGCTAAACCAGGGAAGATTCCAAGGTCGTGCTGCAGCTTAAAACTATAATTCTTCCCAAACTGAATTGCTTCAGGCTCTAAAAATTCAGGAGTTCATTAAAAACATCATGACATCTAAAAATAATAAACTAACATCATTTTAAAGGCTGCAGAGTCTTAAACTTGTCTTCACGAATTTTGCCCCTGCATCTCTGCATGCTCAGCTTGCTTTCTGGAATCATTTAGAGCACTAAATATTTACTTCTTTCCTCTCCCTTAATGAAAAGTGGTGATTCTCATGAAACACCACAAACTAGTAACCTTGAATCTCACCCCACCAGTATAATAAGCAGCAAGTTCTTCAGAACTAAATTAGTGACTAACAAACAAGGAAGAGTCACCGCAGCTTTCAAACAGGACCACACTAGACTGGAGGTCATTCGTGCAAACCCTGCAAGAACATCTGTTATGGTGAGGTCCTTAAAAAGAGCTAAGGAGGCCAGGCTGTTCTGAATCACAGTGATGCTGATGGAAGTGGGCCTGCTGATGGAGCCGCATAAACTCCACTGGTGCTCCAGCCCCACAGAAACACTACTCTCTTCTAGTGCAGCTGAAGATAAGAAAAGATTTTGTGTTTCCCCAAACAGGCCCACAATCGATTGCACTTTGATTTTTAACTATTAACCCAGATAAACGTACTGTCACTTCAGGAGTAGCATGGTACACAGAGAGAAGACAGATTTCTCTCCTGACTTTTCCTGTTTTTAATAGAATGGAAATAATCATTCCATCAACTCATCAACTGTGGAAAAAATAATTCTAGATAATATTTCCTATAGAGAAAACTGTATATACAAATCACTCGGGAGACAGGGACCACTGCAGTGCAACTTCAAGGACCAGTGTGTCTTTGGAAACATGCTGCGTAGCAGCAGGAGAGAAAAATGGTCCAAGGAATCTAGAGACAGCACCACAGGAACCAAACCTATGGAATGGACACACAAATAGGAGAAAAGGAAGTTCAAAATAGCCCGAAGACTTGACCCAGCCAAGAGCATTTGCCATGCCCTGAAAGAAAAATCACCGCTCCTAGCAGGCAAGCTTCACCTTGTCCTACCTGAACAAATAACATTCACTGTCCCAGCATATCGAAGAGGATGAACTGGCAGAGAGCATGATGAATTGCCATAACTGAAGGAAGAAAAAGGCACCAAAATAGCTGTCAAAGAGCAGGATTGGAAGACTACACCCAGGATAAGCCCATGCAAAAGTACAGATCCAGAATGAACTTCACCACCCATTCAGGATGCTCCAGACAGTAAACCCACAGGTGATCCCCAAAACATCCCTGGGTACTTCTGTCACACCTGGGATATCAATCTGAAACACTCCTTGTCCTCTTACAGCTTCTGTCAGGCAGATACTTTCCCTTGTTTTTCAGGCTGTTGTGTAACACCACTCTGCCTGTGACACCTACAGCGAGCGAAGCGAGTTGATACCACCGGGCGCTTTGTAAAGCTCTGCGGGATGCTCTGGGATGCCAGCAGCCGCACACAAGCAAGAGCTTAACATTGCTGGCACACTGCCTGCAAATGGTGGTTGCTAGGAGGCAAATATCATATTTAGAAACCTGAAAAGAAGTAACAATTTCAGGTCCAGTTCGAGGCTCATTTAAGTCTTTCTGTTGACTTTAAGTAGGATGTGATCCGTCCTTTAGCAAAGGTAGAGGAAGTTTTTGAAGAAGTAAAAACAAACGTCACCCAAATGACTTCAGGCAACAAGGGCAGACAACAACAGGCTGGTGGAAAGGGAGAATGACTGAGGAAAATGAAAGGCAACAGCACAAAACGTTAGTGAACAAAACCCCACACGATAAAGGATTTAGTTGGGAGCAGCTAACAATGAAAAACCATGTGAAATATGTATTATTCCAAGACTCCCCCACCAGCGTTAGATGTGGCAGAGCCACCGGGATTTTTCCACTTCCTCCATCATGTGGCCATTCTCACCTAACAAATTTGCTGTACCTGTAAAAGCTGTATAACACTGCTGCTGCCCTTTGGCCTTTCTGATCTTCTGCTGTGGCACCTTGTGGTGATTTTAAATGCCACTGTGGACTAAGGGAGGCTTAAGGTTCACTAGCAGAAGGTTTCTGGCACATGACATGATCTCATCATGATCCATACCCCTCTCCACTGTACATACAAAACCACCCAGGAGCCCCTAAAAAGTTGCAGCTGTTTTGTGGAAGCACAAATGAGAATAAAGAAAATTTCAAAGTGGGAAAAAAACACCATAACATCAGACCAAAACACACTCAGATAAACCTGCTCTCTCCTCAGCCTGCTGTACCACTGCAGGACAAGTCCTTTTGTTCAGCAACCTCTCAGGGCTCTGTACCAGGAGAACCCCAGATAAGCTCTCTCTCCTCGGCTTGGCTGAGCTTGGGCTGGTTTCCAGCTGCTCCCTGGGAGCACTGGCCAGCACAACACCTCCATCGTTTTGGGAAGACCCCAGCCCCATCTCTCCAGGGGGCTGTCCTTGAGACAGAGCCAACAGGTAGGACACCAAAACCAGACACCTGTAATTGGTAAGCAGTGTACTCTAGGTCTCCTGCCTTCCCCCCAGTAAATAAATCTCAGGTGAGGCTGACATAACAGCTACCATCCATACTCACTTTGGTACCTCTGTTTCTTTTTATTTGTTTCCTCTGACTTGTTTCTCAGTGAATGCCCAAGTGCAACACATCCAGCACTATGTGCAATGCATCCAGCCTCCCCCAGCTGCCCTAAGCACAGCAGCATTTGGCATCATAACCTGTTTTATATTTTGCTATTATTTTATTCTCACTAAGAAGAAGAAAAAGAGAAATAACATCAGTCTGAAGCAAGACATACTTTTTTTTTTTTGATTGCTTTGATAAGAGCATAGCAGGGATGAAAACATATTGCAAAACTATTTAAAACATGATTTTCAGCACCTCCAGGAACTCCCCGGTGGGATTTCAAAGTCTTTGCTCACTACAGAGATATTCACACCCACTCTGGTTCTCCAGGGAGGAATAGTTTCCTCAGGTTTTGACTGTGCTCTATAAAAAGGGCAGACCTCTTTTACTAGTAGGGAAAAAACAACAGCAAAAACAAACAACAGCAAAATAAACAAACAAGAAAAACATCAACAAAATCCCCCAGAAGAGAAACTCACCGCTGTGATCCTCACTGTTTGGGTGCTGATGTCATTTGAATGATGTCAGACAGCACATCCGCCGCCCAAAGACCATTCCTCTTATCTCTGGAAACAACATAATAATCTTGTCTTCAACATCAACAAAAACAAGCAAGGAACAACCAAGGGTTAAAAGTCTAGAAAAGCACAAAAATGCAATTCCTCCTCCCAGTAAAATCTAGGAACTTTAGCAGACACGACATGCAGTTCCTCACCCACAGACATCCAAAAATTTGCCCAAAATGGGGTAAAGTTGCTGATTCCTGAACATTTGAGTCTTCACAACATGGGTGGGGAATTGAATCACAAAACTCAACTCACCTGCGTGGGACTGAGAGACTCAAGCTTCGCAGTGCAAACTCAGTGCACATTTCCCAGCCCCCTGCAATCATCTCGTCTGCACATTGCCATTGGCTGCAGGAAGCTCACACACGTCCTTCACCTGGAGTCTGGTCAGCTGTGACAATCAGCCAGGAGAGCCTTTACCTTGGTAAATCAATAAAGTGACGATAAACTTCAAACAAGCTGTTATAAATATCAGCAGATAATTTAAAATTTTGTGGATGAGAAAAGTGAAAGGTAATGCTTAGTGACCCCAGATCCAAGGAATCCATTCGTGGAACATCCGATAACCCACTCAGGTGCCAGAAGACACAAACCTCTGTCTCACCAACACTACAGTCCCACAACTGTGACCTCAATTCCTTGACACTTGGCAGATGGGGAAGCTGCAAGGGGAGCAGTCCATGCCTGTTTTCCCCACTTGGACTTCTACTGCTGCAGGTGCTAAGCAAACCCTGTGGTCCACCAAACCCAACAGCTGCCATCTGAAGAAAAGTTATAAGTGGCTAAGCAGAGGCTTCTAAATAAGAGTTAAGTTTAGACTGATTTAGATAGATATTACAGGCCAGTTTCTTTTAACATAAATTGATTATTTGGAATGTGTTCATTGAAGATTAACAGCCCCTCAATGCAATATAAATACATGGCTAATTATAAAGTCAAGCAGTCATTATTAATATTTCTAACAACCAATCTGTAGTCAAAAAACATAAAAATCACCAATCTTAAGTCTCCCACAGTCATGGTAACTGGGAGAAGAGACCATGCTCTGTCTGAAATCAATCAGCCGATGAGTGCCTGGCTGAAGGCAGAGCTATGGAGCTGAGTTTTCTGAGGCCCACAAGAAAACTGGGAGCTTGGAGCCTGATGGAGCTGGAGGAGCTGCTTTCATGCATATATACATATATATATATACATATATATATATATATATACACACATATATATTTTAATAGGCACAGCCAGAGGGGGACTGAATAAGAAGGTCACAGAAAACTTGCTGCAACTGAGATATAGGGACGGGTCTGTGAGGGTTCGTACTCTGAGCACAAAGAGGCACTGTAGTACAGTCCCAAAGCGATAGGCAATAGGACAAGCAGTCCCTGTGTACAGATGAGATTTGCTCCATTAGATGTACTTAAACACAATAGATTTCCACAGAAAAACAGCTCGGTTGTAACTTTCATCCTGCACATCAGTCGAAAGAGCAGCAATAATTTAATACACAGTGCTGGCAATTCTGCACACCGTAGCGCCTTGCTGCTGGGTCACTGCCACAAGGAAGGTAAATGTGCTTCTCTGAAGAGACAGCGTCTCACAGCAAATTTGGACCTAATGAGGTTTATCAAGCACTGGCACCCTCAAGACATGCAGCAGGCGTGCGAGCTGTTCCCACCAGACCAAGGGGCATCCAGAGGGAGAGCAGGAGGCAGGTGCTAGTGGGTGATCTGAGCCTCCCTCTGCTCCCCCATTGGAAAACCCATTTGTAATAACATCAACACAGCCGTAAAGTCCTTGAGCACCGAGCAGTGGCTGTGGTGGGATTGGGCTAGGGCTTGGGAGTTGCTAAAACGCCCCAGCCACCATTCCTTTCCTACATCAGCTCCCCTTGAAAAAGGACACAGCGTTCACTGCAGCAAAGAGGGAATGGGATGCTCTGCAGTGTTATGCAGGGGCTTTAGGGAACACGGTGGAAGGGCTCTGGGATATAAATTTGGGCCACTAGCCTTGCAGGGGGAAAGGGATGGACTACTGGCCCTTTTCCCTGGTGTGGAGGATCAGAGCAACCTGAGCAGTGGTGGCAGTGGCGTTGCCAGAGCTGCCTCAGGTCCCCTGCTTAGGACAGCTGGTGGTGGACGGAGCTGCACGAGAACTTCCCAGTGGAGCTTCTGCTTCTTCCTTTTCAGCAGAAACAGCCAGTTTGACCCTATTGACACATTTGGTGCGAACATCTCGCTTTCAACTCACTGCCTTCATCTGGGAGTTAGCAAAGCATTATACTTCCACACAGCTGAAACATGTCCTCTTGGCTCAGAGTTGATTTTTACATATTTGTGTATAAATAACAATTTCTGAAGTGGTTTTATTATGCAAAACAGTGATTTTTTTTTTTTCAGTGTTTCATTTTTTCATGTAGGATATTTTGAGCAGACATTTTCAGGACATGATAAAAGCCTGGGCTCTCTCATGCTGCAGTTTACTTTACAAACAGCAGTTAGCAATGGGATACGCAGTCCAGCGTAAAAGCAAGGAAAGGCTTTTTATTCTGCTAGTAAATCCATTCGACTTCTTCATCTAGAAGAAGCTAAATGCAGAACATGAAAAAGAAACAACTTTTTCCCGGATAGCTGAAGGTGTTTATTACTGTTCCTTGCAAGCACTTCTAGATTTGTGATCTCGTGACTTGTGAATCTCAGGTTTTGCAAGAAAAAGCGTTCGCTAAAAGTTGCCAGCACTTCTGGTTTTATTCCAAATCAAGAACTGGCACTTCCCCAACTCTAATTAATGGTGGTTATTTTTTGCCATCTCCAGGAGTAGCAAAACCACAACAAGTGGCCCAGAAGTAGAGCAGACAGCTTCTGCTGTGACCTGCTAGGCAGTCACAGTTCCCCCCATCATGTAGGAAAAAAATAAAAATAATTTAAAAATCACACAGGCCTTTTTTTTTTTTTTTTCAGTGCAAAATAAATGTTGTACTAAATCACCTGCTTATCACTCACCAGGCATTTGCAAATAAACCCAGCCTCAGGTTTCAAGCTTGTCAGAAATTTTCCACCAGAAAACACTGATTAGATGCAAGATGCTCTGTGGGAACGTATTGATTCTGTCTGACCTTTGGGCATAAACCAAGTCTGGCTTTTTTACCTGTCCATCTCCCTTACTTTCCTGTCTTCACTGCTGCCGGCCTGCCAAACAGCAGAGGGATGTGGCTGCTGGGATGGGCCCATGGCTCCTGACAGCCCCAGCACTCCCTTGTTCCAGCTGCCCTGCAAAAGGCTGCGTGGTCCTCTCCAGGAAATCTCCATGGCTCTTCATCAGCCTTTCCACCAGCATCCTCCCCAGTGCCTGGCACTGCACGGCTGCAGCTTCTACTCCCCCCGCCATGTACTGTGGGCAGGGAGGGTGGGCTCAGCCCAGCCCCATGTGTGAGTGCACCCAGCCCAGCATCCCTCAGCCCACTTCTCTCCTCACCGCCCAAGCTGCTTCCACACCTAACACACAGGGCAGGATGCACGTTTGTCTTTGCTTTGTTTTTCCAGGACAGAGTGGAAGGAAACTCCATCCAGACCCAGAGTCTCTCTCTACCCTTTAATCTTCAGCCAATGTAGACAGTGTCAGATAGTCTCCCAAACCTGGAAGGAGAAGAGCATTACTCAGAGCAAAGCTTTATGGCAATTGCTTGATGTTTCGCTCATTCAGAAATTAAATCTCTACCAAAAAAAGAAATAAAAAAATATACCTTCTATTATGGGCCACTGGCACATCCTACGGCAGGACTGGATGCTGCAGCAAAGACATAGGACTAAAAGTATATTTAGTCTTTAAAAAAATACACTCAGCTCAGAAAAAAATCATCAAAGCACCTTGCCTGGTTTAAAACCCTCTACATTAACATCTGGCTGGTTGGTGTCTGATCTCCTGGCAGCCAAAGGAAGTGCAATTACCATCATCACCCCACTGTCAACCTCTCTTGCTTTGTTGTTTGCAATTGCAGGCAAATGGGCTCCATAGCCCCGGCAGCCTCCCCAGCCCTGCCTGCACACGGTCTGGCGCTGCATGTGTTAGCAATGAGCCTCGGCAGCCCATTCTCAGAGTGTGAGCTCACTGCACAAAATGAATCTCCTTCCCTTTTTTATCCATTGGCAGGGCAGGAGGCTGCTCCTGCATCTGGGCTGGAGCGCCCGCCCGCCGGCTCGGGGTCTGGTTTCCTGCTTGGGGACTTGTGGAGGGAGGTGATGGGGGCAGAAGGGCTCAGGAGCAGGCACCTGGAGGAGATGGAGCTGGTGGTAAAACTGCAGTGATTCCCTTGCTTAGGAAAAGTCAAAATAAATAGGCAACGAACTGATAAGGTGTCAAATAGCTCTGACGCTGTCTCCAGAGATAATATCAGGACTCATATTTATGCTCCATCCTGCCAACTCATGTGCCCCACCACCCTGCTCCGCTCACAGCATCCAGGGGTCCGAGCAAGATGCTGGGACATCACCTCTCTCCTCACTCCCTCCGTACCCAAGGTTTGAGTTTACATCAGTCCTGGTGAACAGCAAAACCTCTGGATGCCTGTGGCCACTAGTCTGAGTTCTGTGGCCTATTTGTCCAGTCGTAGCCACCTCTGCACCTTGCAAAACTGTTTAGGCTTTGGTGATGTGAGGAATGGATTGCTGCCCCTTGTTGATAAGTCTTCTGCTGTCCACCTGCCCACTTCATCAGTGACAGGTTTATCTGCAACTGTGCTAGGTTTATACTAGCACCAGTATTTTCTAGGCATAGTACTGCAATTGTGAAGTGTAAACTCCTATCAGCCTTCCCTTCCTTGAACTTTCTGTCAGTACACCTAAGAAAAGAATGGAAGATTTCACCGCCGTATTTATATAAAGAAAACTAATTAACCTCATGGTAGGAGTGCAAATCTCGGATGAGCCAGCATCACACGTAAACAACAGGCACAGCCACCCGGCCATCCTGAGAAGGGGCCAGGTGACAGTGGTCATGGCTTGGTGACCCTCAGGAGGGGACACAGTCCCCAGGAGCTGCGTCTTGCAGGCAGTGGTCGTGGGTGCTGATGGTGATGGCAAAGCTGGAGCTGAGACTCAAAGCAGCTCCAATGCCCATGGAAAAGGCACACTTTACAAAATCAGACAATCATATTTGTGTTGCTTTGCAGAGGGTGAGCAGATATAGAGCATTTTCAGAGCAAAGGAGCAGTGGCCCACTGGGTGTCAGAACAGCTTTCCAGCACCCTCACAATTTACATGAACTCTTGAATATCATTTCCTCAAATCCCTGGAATAAACTGTACAAAAGGCTGCTCTGCCTGGCGGCACAAAAAGCACAGCACGACCTGTTTTTGGGGCAGGTACAGCTGCTTCATGCTCTCCAGCTGGTGCTCACCATCCCTGGCTTCCCCAGGGACAAAACCCTGTGCCAGCTGCCCAGGAAGTCACACAAGTGCTTTCAACTGTTCAAATGGTTGGTGAGCTGATCAGTGTCCAGTCTCAGAGAGTAATTTGGGTCAGGAGTGAGCTCTTCAGACAGTTCTCTCTATCTTTTGCCCTATTTTCCTGCTCCAAGCAGAGCTGGCTGCATAGGTGGGTCAGGTTGCTCATGGCCCCGTGCCGAATACCTGAGTATCTCCAGGATCCCACAGCCTCTGTTCCAGCATTTGCCAATATTCATCATGAAGAAGACTTTCCATATATCTACTTGCAGTTTCCCTTGCTGCTACTTCTGTTTCCTGTCTTTCTGGATACTCTCTTAGCCTTCACAATACGTTCTGCTATTGAAAGATGAAATACTCTAAGAAGATTTTATTTATTTATTTATTTATTTTATGATTATAGGAATTAGTCACATTTCTTCAAAAATGGGGTAATGTGGAATAGTGATAGCAGACTCATAGGAGTTTTTTCTTCCAGCAAAGCATCCCACACTGCAGCAAGCGCAGCACGGGAGAGCCACACACCATGCAGAGCACATGTGTCAGAGGAGAGCCAGCCCACACTGCAAGCGCTGATTACTGCTGGTGGGATAACTTAGCCTTATTTAATTCTTTAACTGCTTCTATTGGCTGGCCTCCTTGAATCTTTGGTGATCATCACTAGAAAATGAAAACTAAATGAGATTCCTGCCCATTCAGTCATCCTAATTGTCATTTCCCAAATTGCCAGAATTTTCCTATCTGTTGTAATGCCACAACAGGTTTCCATCAGGATTCCTCCTGCCTCAGCCTCTGCCCCAACTACCTCATCACCCCATAGGAGGAGAAATTACCCCCTTTCAACCTGTCTTCAAAATTAAAACTCCAAAAGAGGATGCAATAATTCTGCAGCACTGCGTAGGCATTCGTACACAGTCCTCTCCCTCGCTGTAATGCAGCCCACCTGCCTCAGAAGGCAGCTTCGACAGGCAGGACTCCCACAAGCACACTTAAATCTGCATTAGCTGCCTGTTTATTCAAGATACAAAGTTCCTAGAAATAGGTTAATTACTTTACTTTAATTACACATTCTCTTATTAAATGCCAATAATAAAAGGAAGTGTCTGCCCTGGAGATAAGATTATGTCACATTCATAATTTGGCTGTTTGGGACAGCAGATAAACGCCTCAGCCATTTTGAAATATGAATTTGTCATTCATGAGAGCAATAAATAATGCAAACAGGGTATGTGGTTACACTGACATTATCACCTCATCATTGCTTAAAGCCACCCCGGGCACGAATATGTGCCACCATAACCTCAGACTCTTTGATAAATTATTGGCCATCACAATCCTATCTAACACGGGGGAATGGATGAGCACTGGAAAGGTTTTATGGTTGCAGCTGCAGTATTTTGTGGCTGTAATACAATTACTGCAGTTACTGCTGAAGCAGCAAGAGATGCTGGAAAGTAAGGGAAAGTCTGCATCCTCCTGGGAGGTAATGTGTAAAGAAACCTTAACGAGTATATCCCGTGGGGGATTTCCTACCCTGCAAGTATTTAAACTGCTAATTAATTCCTATTAAAACAGGGTCTTTTGTGTACATCAAGAAATGGTGCCTGAGGCTTTGAGCCTGCAGTGGGATCTCCTAGGACTTTGCACCAGCTGAGTCTGGCAGGCTTGGCTGAGGCAGTATGAAGTACCGAGGAGTCTTTTAGGGGCCTCCATTTTGGGACTGGAGCACCGAGCTCATGTCCATGCCTTAAGTCCATTCCCAAGCATGATCCAACCACCAGAAAATGAGACAGCGCAAAAGCAACTGGTCTCCAGGCACGGATAAATTATGCATGTCTATGCTCAACCTTTTGCGTGTGCAGTATACATATTTCAAGATTAACCACCAGCCTTACATGTACAACCACTGCTTTTAAAGCCCTGCTTCCCTAAAAACAGGGGAAAAGTTAGAGATAACCCACGCTCTCAGATCATTCACAAAAAAATCAGAGGCTGACAAAGGAGCCTCAGAGGCCAGAGGGCTCCTGGTAAAACAGGGCCACGCTGTGAAAGATCAGGTTACTGGTGCCCTGCTGAGTTGTGGTGCTGGCTTTGTGGAGAGGTTCCTCTCCCCATCCCTCCTCCCCCTGGGTGGATACCTTCAGCTCTGCTCCTTTTATATGCTCACAGCAGTCTCCATGCATGTACTTTTTTTTTTTTTTTTTTTAACTTCTTCTCTTTTATTGTGTTGTAAAAGGCACTGAGCAACAATGAGGTTGTCTTTTACTGGCACAGTACAGGGCTGCAGGTCCCTGTGTTGGACCAGCCGTGGCCTTTCTGGCGTCTGCTGGGTGGTGGCACGAATGCTCCAGCAGAACTGGGATGTCTTCGGTGAAGGACTGCCACTCCTGCCCATTAAATGCAGATGCAGATAACAGAGCAGCTCCTCTGCTGAGCTTTCAGGCAGGTGCCACCCCTGTGCCCAAGGTAGGATGGAAATCCCAGTGGGGAGAGACAGACAGACAGAGGACTCTCATGAGAGTCAGGGTGGCTGCTGCAGCCCCAACACAAGACCCATGCCCTGTAACCCCCTGCTCAGCACATCCCAAGGCAGCTGACAACAACCCAGGAGATGAAGGTGGCTCTGAGCCGGCTGCCTCCTCCACCAGCCACCAAGCCTCAGCCTGCCACTTCCACAGCAGATGCCTCTTCACGAACAGGATAAATTAATCAGCCATAAAGCGTTCCCGTGCTAATAGCACCCTTGTGCGACTCAATTCAACGTAACACTGCCCTCTTGTGCTTCCTCACTTGAGGGGCCTTTGCCGTTGGATGATTTCTTTATTTTTTAATTGGAGGGAGGGGTGATCTACAAAACCAGCTGTTGGTAAAGCGATTCTGATGGTGTTTTATCCCAAGACATCAAACAGTTTCTGTTTCTTGTCATTCTCAATGCATGAGTGGTCTGCGTGGTCCAGATACCCATCCACTCAGGGTGGGGAAACTGAAAAGACAGGCAAGGAAAATAATATAATCACAACTCAAGGTAAAGGAACAATGGAAAATATAAGAAATAGAAAAATGCACTATTATGAAAACACTTGACTCACACAGGCCATGCTAAACCTTTTGAAAGCAGTGTGTAATGCAGGAAACAGCATTTAATTAACATGCTTTTAAAATTTATTTCTTTAGAGTCACATACCAAGCAGAAAAACCATCAATCCATCACGATTAACACTTTACCTAGAAATAACTACAACCAGCACAGTAATCATGGGCAATAGCATGTCTGGGGCTAGAGGTTTTTCCTCCATGCTGTCTGCAGTAGATGTGGATGATGGGCACCAAAACATTTCCACTGGGGATAAAGATCGTGGTAAACCTGCTATACCTTGGGGAAGTCATCCTGTCCCTGAAGCCATGACTCCACTGCTTTGCCTACTTGAAGGATGCTGACCAAGGTCATCCTGGCCCTTGGTCCCTTGGCTTGGATGTGGAGGCTGTGTGCCCCGCCCCAACCCACTGCCCTCCTTCCCAGGCCCCCAAACAGAGCCACGATCAATGGAAGAGCAAGTAAGTCTGCAGAGAGAGGCTGCACAAATGCAAAGGCAGAGGAGTGAGCTCAGTCTGAACTCTGGGCTGCAGTATCTCTCGCTCCTGAGATTTGTTTGCAAGGAAGGACCCTGTGCTTTTATGACACCATCCAAATGGCCACAAATATCACCTCCTTCTTCTGCAGAAGACATATATCAGGTCTGATTTCATTTCACTGTTTATCTGAACTGCCTTGGAAAGCAGTCACTTCCTAACAGAGAGGGGCACGCAGTACATGCAATGCAGTAACCATAGCATTCAAGCAGAAAGTCATTGGGAGATCACTAGATGAGGAAGGAATGATGCTCAGAGAATAAAGGAAAATCGATAATGGCACAAGGGAAAAGGTGCTTTGCTGGCACAATACTGAATTTGTCTTGGGTGTTGCTATTTAGCAGATTACTTGCATAAGCAGAAAAGAAAAAAAAATACATGGAAAGAAAAATACAATAGGTGCCAAGATACAGCCATGGGCATCCAGCACCATGTTCTGAATGGTTTTAGAACAGCCTGTCCTCGCCCAGGTACACAGCCAGCTGCATCTGTGGCTGTGTTTTCATGCTGTCAACTCTAACGTGCTTAAGTATGTGCTTACCTGCCGTGCTGAGCAAGGCTGCCTATGTGGACCTGTGCAAATGTTTTCTTTCATACAATCCTTTATCCCTGAGTCCTTTGAAGAAGGCTTCAGGGAACAAACATTCGTTCAGAAGGGGAAAGAACTATAAGAGCACTTCAATCAATGGCCTATGAAATATGTAATCACCAAAGCTACACCAGCTTACGCTGGCTGAAACAGGGTGAAGCTCATTTGCTCCGGTAAAAAGCTGTAGGAAAATACTAACACCTTTCCAGAGGATTCAAAAGCCAGCT
Source organism: Cygnus olor (assembly GCF_009769625.2). Lineage (NCBI taxonomy): Eukaryota > Metazoa > Chordata > Aves > Anseriformes > Anatidae > Cygnus > Cygnus olor. The sequence continues at coordinate 15,560,605 of NC_049178.1, forward strand.
CTCCGTATCCCTCTTGATGTGGGAGCGGAGCTGCCAGGGGTGCTCAGACACCCGTCTGGCCCTGGTGGTTCATTGCTGCTGCCTGCAAAACTGCCTCACGGCTTGGCAGCCAGCAAGAAGAGGACAGCTTCTTCCCTGGCATCGCCCAGATTAAATATTGAAGATGTTTACATTCAGGAAAGATGTGGCTGAGGATTTGGGAAGCTCTTCAGACATTATTAAAATGCACTAAGTGGTTTGCTGGCAATTATCTAGTGTTGTCACCGGCTGAGGCTGGATCTGGCATGTCAGAAACTCCTGAATGCATTTTTCTAGATAAAACCTAGATAAGAGAAGACGACAAGTTTTTTGACCAGGAAACTTGACATTTCAGTGTTGACATCTCCAACTAAGTATTCGTAATAAAACTTCCCAGGAAAGACAGACAAATTATGTTGTGAAGCCTTTACCGGGCAGAGTTTAAGGTGTCCTTGTGCAAACTGATTTAAAACTTCTGCACTCTTCTTTTTGCACCAGCCAGAAGTAGATATTCCTTCAAAAGTTACCAGAACTCTTATTACATCAGGGAGATTGATTTTTTTTTTTTTTTTGATAAACCAGTTAAAGCAAAATACAACATTGGGTGAAAATACAGCAGAGAATGACCTACCTGGCTAAGATTTAGTCCCAATAAAAGTGATGACATTCTGGAGGGCTGTTGAAGCCCTGACTAATATCGTATTTTCTTTTCCAGTTGAGGGTGTCTCGATGTCACAATGCCTGCTGTGGGGGTTTGTGGATCCTCAGCTGCTAGAAAGGGTTTTTCAGCAGCAATGTCCTGGAACATTTCCACTTAACTCCTGTTGTCTCCAGCTAGCGATAACTCTAAGTGTGTGCTTCAGATCCTGAACTTACTGCCATAAGAGTAGCATTCATCAGCTCAGGTCTTGAGCTGGTAATGTATTTTTCCTGGGGCTACACCTTAAGGCAATCTAGAAATGGAAGACAGTGAGGATACCAACTTATTAAGTATGGTAGTGGTTTTTTTTTGTTGTTTTTTTTTTAACCTCAATGAAGTAAAAAAAGTAAAAAAGTCCACTGGAAATCTAACTTCTGCTCAGTTGTCTACACCAAGTGCTTATATTTTTTGCAAGTGTACACTAGATCTCAGCCAATGGGGGGACTGCTAGAAAACACTGAGAAGCCAGAAGAAAGAGCAAAAATTATTATAATTGGCCAGAATTAATTTAGTCAGGAAATGAGAAACGTGTTTGTAACTGTCCTGGGCTGGACCCACTTCTGACTGAGCATTGCAAATACATAGTTTTAATACAAAGACTGATTCATTCATAAAGACACTTTATGACGTGCTTGCATCTGGCATCAGGGGACAGGATTTACTGACCCCAGAGGGCCCTTGCTAGTGCAATGCTCAAACTTTTGGCACTGGTAGTTTCCACGCTGGGCTTCTGGTGAAGAAATGCACATTAGTCATCAGTCCTTGAAAAGGATCCTGCCCTGCCCCATCATTTGAGGTCCCAGCCCCATCATCAGAACAGGATTGGGTTTGTGCTCATGAGCCCATGAAGGTTTCGCCTTATTAAACATCTCGGAGGAGAGCATGGGCATGGGAGCCCTGTGGCTCCTCAGGAGCTGTGGGGACTGAGGTGGGACTGCAACCCCTGGGGATCACAATGGACCAGTTTCTCTGTAAGCTACAACATCCAGCAATGTGCATCAACCCACAGAGGATGCATCACCTCTTTCCCTTGGCATGGAAAGAGAAATAAAAACAAAGTCACCTCAATGATAATGGCGTGAAGGCCTTTCTAAATTGAATTGCTCTTCCCTGGAAAAAAAATAAAATATATATTTTATACAGAGAAAGGAGGTAATTTCCTACATCTAGACTTTGCCAAGCACTGAGAGGAATAACCAGCAAGAGAAATCCATCTGTAAAGCCATGATGGCTAAGGAGAGAGATTTCTACACATGCCAACTCCACCGTGGCTGCATTTCTAGGAATTTGAAGTGTTACTGTGTGACAACAGAAACAGTTATATGTTGGCAGACCTTTTTTTAATGTGGTAAAGGGTCATTAATCATTTCCTAGTGCTCCAACAATCGAATGTACTTGATATCTTCATTTACTTATAGTGTTCATACCAGCTTCTCAGCTATCTTCATTTCCTTGGAAACAGCTGTTTTGCCTGCTAAGGAAAACAAAGTAATATTAAAAAAAAAAAGAAAAAAAAAGAAAAAAGGAAAAAAAGGAGGGGGGAAGAGAAAGTGGAAATACAATAAAGACAAGCACAAAAACTTGAAGGTTCTCAGTAAATACAGACCTCTATTACTTACGTGCAATCAATAAGGTCACTTGTGTACTAACTCATAACAAAGTACAGTTGACAATGTGTTATTTTTCTGCTGGAGAATATAATGTGAGGCTGAGCATGCTAATGACTTTTGGAAACGGGCAATGACAAAGATTGATTAATATCAGTTGACAGCCTGCTCCACAGCTCCGAAGCAGGAATAGCAATGATTGATTTGCCAAAATGTGGGGCACAGGCTTCAGATTATAGAAAGGCTACATCTGAGCTCTATCTGGTTTCAAAATATATTTTAAGGGCCAAATGTTTGACAGTAGTTAAATGCTTAAAGGAAAAAGCACAAGTGTAGCAATATTTTCAAAAGGCAGCTTATTCTAACAATGTTTTTTTCATTGTCTAAGTACCTTTACAAGCCTGAACCAGTAGAATGTTAAGTTCAGGAGCAGAAAGCCTACAAAAAACACTGAAACAAAAGAAGACAACGGAGGGTACAGCTGGCATAACTGACTTAAAAAATAATAGATCTGAGACATCAACACCAGCTTAATGCTGCAGCTTTCAATGTTAAAAGTCTCACCTAGTGAAGCGTCACTTTCTGAGAGGACAAGGAACAAGGTGAACAACTACCCCCAGCAATCTGTAGGGCTGCTTGATCACTCTGCAAGCTCAAAAAGAAATGCAAGAAAAATATCACACCCCAGGCCAACAGGGATCCCCACCGTTTTAGGCAACTGTATGTGTGACAGAACGTGCTCCCCTGGGAACAGCAGACGAGGAGACACAATCCCATCCTCACCTCGTGGGGACTGAGGGGTGGGAAGTCTTGTTGAAAACCCAACCCATCCTTTGCATTTCCCCTTACACTAATGAGTTCAGCTTTTTACTAAGCACAGCACAGCCTGAGTGCCCTGAACCTTAGAAAAGCCAGACTAATAAGCTAATATCTATACTCATGCTCCATTTATAATGATTTTGTCTAATGCAGCATGCAAAAAGCAGGAGAGAAGGATGGAGAATTTCATGACAGATGTCCACCAAAGTGCTAGTCTTCATTAGGGATGTGGTCCTGTGTGAAGCACTGAGTTAGCTGACATGATGCTGGCTGTTTTCCTTAGACCAGGACAACTTGCAGCCGGCACCATATCAGCTGATTGCAATTAAACCCTACCGCTAATCAAAGCGGAGCCTCTAAAGCCATTCCCCTCTCCTAGCACTCCCCTCTGACTGCTGCAGCCACTGCCTTTGCAGTGTAACGCACCATCTCGGTGGTATCTCACAACATGGCAGACTGCGATCTGCGTGGTGCAGACCTCATTAGGAAGAGAGGGCATTGAGATAAACAACAACAAAATTGCATTTTCACTGAGCACAGAATCTGCGAAGAAGTGGACAAACGTTTGGCTAGGGGAGCTTGGGGGTTTCCTGGGCTTCGTTCCAAAATGCATCTTTTAAATACGAATGGCATTGTGTTATTTTTCATAACAAGTCTTATGGAGAATTCAGGAAGCTCTCAAGGCTCCGAGGATGGAAGCTTCCCTTCCCATTCAGTCATATCAAGGAGGGTCTGAGTTTGGGGATTTTTCACTCTTTTGAACTACTTGACATCCAAAAAGAAGAGAGACCCTCCTTCTGAGGCCAGCTCGTTTATAAATCAGTAGTATCTACAACTGATAGATTTTCCTTAATAAAATAAGGCGTTTAAGGTGTCCAAAGATAAGCCAGCCTTTTAGGAGTAACAGCCAGCCTTATTTAGTAAAGTTTGCAAAGAAATCTCCATTCTGAGTAAGTTGTCCCTTAAATAGGGCTCCACTGATCATGCACTAAAGAGCATTGATGTGCCTGTTCCAAGGAGCAGGTTCCTGACAAACAACTCATTTGCAGAAGTAGCTGTGCAAGAACTGAGGATTGGCACCAACTGGCTGCAGTACAACATTTTTACTGGTTGATACTCATCTCACCTTCCTTTGGTCCTCTCAAAGTCAGGTGTGGAAGGTCTAAGTAAGCCAGCAGAAGGCTCCTGCCACCTGTGGATAAAGACAGGTGTCCTCAAAGGGGCTTTGTTTCTCTGACCCTAGGAGAAACACCTCATTTAATCATGCTAGTAGACAGCACTGCATTCACAACAGGAAAAGTTTGAGTAAACCTATACACGGAGCTCGACTTGCAGCACTCATGCCAAAAATCAGTCCTTTTATGATGGATAACCTGTAAAGTCAAATGCAGCTACCAGGTAAAAAGCTGAGAGTCCAAATGCTCAAATGAGTCCAGTCAAAAGACGAGGGGAGCGACCCACAGAGGACACAGCAGAAGGTGTTTTTTTTTCTCCTGAAGCCCATCCTGAGGTCTCCTTGGCCCCAGTGCAACCGCTTGCAGGTGCATTTGCAATACAGAGCTTTCCCTTGTGCGCACCAGCAGTTGGCTCTGGTATTACCCCACCTGCATGGAAAAATATGTGATGACATTTTCTGTCCTCCTTGGATTTTAATCTCTCTCCACAAATCAAGCCTTGGTGATTGAACGGACAGCTTGATGGGCAGATACTGAGACAGGAACCACTGATACTGCCTGCACTACTGACCAGAGCAATTAGCCAAAATTCGGACCCTTGGAAGTTGTTTTATTTAAGGGGAAGTTGATGGGTCAGGTAACTCTGTTGCAGCGATGACTGCATGAAGCCCAGCTTGCTTAGAAAAAAACAAGCATCATATCACTACAAAGTAACCCCTGCTCTTGGCTCCAAAGCTCTTTCTGAGCTCCCCTCAACACACACCATTTCCAAGCGGCTCTGTCTCCCTTACACAAATCCCCTCATATCCCGCTTTGCAAAAAGAGCATCCTCCCAAGCTCTGAGTTTTCCAAATCCCAAACAAGACATATTTTGCCTTTTTTGGGGGGTCGGCAGGGCAGGTGGCCACTGTCTCTTACAGCTGTCACTGGAAAAGTGGTAGTTAAAACCATTAGTCTTGACAGAATTCAGCTCAAATCACAATAAAATCATACAGTGCATTATTGAAAAAAAAGAGCCTTAACCATAGGAATGTTTAGCACTGAAATCATGTTTTCAGGACTTTGTGAGCTATCCCTCAAGTGAAAATTCACTCAGAAATCAATAGAATTGATTTTGTCTGTGCTGGACACTTTTCATGTGGCTGCATCGTGGATGCTAATTGACAGGTCAAAATCTGTACAGGGAGTTTGTGGGAAAACATCTTAACAGTTTACATTTAAGAGACAAAAATAAATGATTATAGATGTCACTCTAGCATTTAGTACCAGAAACAATCACAAACAGTTTTTAATATTTGAGTTCACAATGAAAAACTACAGCACAAAGACCACTTACTCCCCACTGCCATAAAGCTACTCAAGGCTCAGATTCCTTACCCTGAATTAAATAGATGGGAAAGGTCAGGGAGAACATCAATTACCTTGTTTTTCTAAACCAGCTACAAGTTTTAAGACTTCAGGAGAAGAACTTTTGCTTTTATTTCCACATCCCCATGGGGGAAGTATTAGTATGCTTCTGCTAGAAGTGGTGACTAAATCAAAATGTTTGTTATCTTTACCATTAGTATCTAAACAGTCTACAGCAGAAAGGAATGAGGCTTTTTGATGCCTAATCAAAAAGTTTGTTAGCTTCTACAAAATGTACACGGTACATTTTTGTGTGAGTTTTTGTGGTAGAACCCAGTTAAGATCTCAGATGAGAGTGACATTGTGGTTTGCTTTCATGCACAAAAGGACATAAAGTTCCTGTTAATGGAGAAGTAAGAACAATTATCTCTGAAGTGAGTGAATCAAGTTTGAGATACCTCTGAACTACACAAAAATGATGTTTTAGAGCCTTGTCCTTATAAGACATTAGTGATCTGAGAGACTGACTTTCAAGATAAAAGCAAATAGCTGACCTTTGTCAGCCTCTGCTGATAGCATCACATGTGAGTGATTTAACTGTAAGATTAACCAACGTAATGAAGAGTTTTAACTATCATGTAAGAGAGACTTACTGTGATGTATGGCATGCTTTGCAAGCGCTTATGTGAATAATGTCAGCCAGTTTGTCTAAGTAACCACTGTGCTGTCCTCCCATATTGACTGAGAGGAGAAGCCCAGTAAACTCCTGAGAACAGGAAAAACGTGACTGTAACGCTGAGGGGCTGAGATGTGCCACTGCACAGAGATGAGAGAAGACCTGCAGGGAACCTCAGTGTTTTCAGGCTGAACAAAGTGGATTTTTAATTTACTTTGTGGTCAAGACAATCAACCTGATTCTTAAAAATCAAAATACCAGGCTTAATCCTAGGGGAATGTTAAAAAGAGCACAAAAAAAAGTATGTAACACTGAGGCAGAAGTCAAACATGGTAGATATCACCAGAAGAAGCTGCGTGGTAAGAGGAAACAGCTGATGGGATGATGCTACAAACAGATAAGCCTTTTATTAAAACCAGCATCCCTCTCTAGCCCTTCTGTACACCTTCTAGGTCAACACTCAGAGAAGGCGTGAAGCATCACCATACAGAAACTTGTGGTGTTTGCTGAATGATATGCATCAAAGTTTGGAAGGTGCCCAAGTGCTCCTGGAGGGACTCCTCCAGGAGAGAGCTGGTCCTGCTGTGTGTGGGTGCAGAGCTCCAACAGTGAGAGAAGTTATCCTGAGAAAGGAGTAAAGACGACAGCTCCTTTTTAAAAATAAACATGTTTCTGTAGAGCAGCTTGGCATGCAGGCTCACATATTTGTGTGTATAAATAGCCACTGCCTAAGCTTGTTTTGGGCTCTGCTGTCTCACATACATTTTTATGAAGCGGTTCTCAAGCTGGGAGGGTACGAAGGGTGAGGAGAAAGGGAGGGCATTTCCTGGGAACTGCTAGAAGCACAGTTGAGGATACACACAAAGAAAGCTCAGAAGGCGAGTGGGGGACCAGCATAGGGCTGGGGCTGAAAACCTCTGGCCAAGAGGAGGAGGAAGGAGGGGGCAGACTGAGCAGAGACCATGGCTGTTGGGAGACCTTCAGCCCTGCTGCCCCATTTCCCAGCACCCAGGATCCTACTGACAAAGGCTGATCTTTTCTTTCTCCTTTCACTTCACAGCTCCTTTCTACCTGTGTTTGGTTCCCAGGGGCTCCCCCAAATTTCCCAGCATCATCTCACCCAGGTGCATTCAAACACTACACACACCCCAATAAAACACCCCTAAATCAGAGGGCAGGGGAGGGGAGAGAAAGCAAAGACCTCTCAAGGGACATTAACACAGGGCCCAGTGCCACCAAACCAGGGATGGCTGCAGTGAGTCACAGTGCCCGGAGCGTGGGGGATGCCACAAAACGGATGCAGGATGGCTCAGGTGAGGAGGTCCTCACCATTCATCTTCAACCTTGTGATGTTTGGGATTCTCGAGCTTTTCGGTTGAGCTGATTATAAAACCAACCAGCTGACCAAGAAACACCCTTAATTTCAAGAAAGTAAAGAAAATTACCTGTTTATAGGGTGCCAGAGAAAGCTTTAAATTTTGATGTAGGAGTTCAAAACACTCAGAAAATACGCTCAAAAGATACTCAAAGCTGTCTGAGTTTTATCTCACGCAGTCACATCTTTTCATGGTTTCTGGTGACTGTGCTCATGATTTTTGCAACCTAGGACTGGGGTTTTATTTTCTCTCACTTCCTAGCCTCAGGGAACTGCTTAAAGAAACACTGTGATGACATTTCTATAATAGGGGACAATCCAGGGCTGGTCAGGCTAAGCAGCTGTGCCTCCCTGCTCCCCTGCTATCCTCCACCTGGCTGAGTAATTACCATCCTGCATTGCCTCTTGCTCAGAGGATGATGTTATTCCCCCACTGGATAACAAGGTAAAATCAACTTTCCTCACAAATCCCATTATCTCCTGTGATATCCTCTCAGAATGCAAATCAACAAGTTCAGCAGAACAGAGCCCAGTAGCAACCCACAGTCTCTGTTCAAATTGCCTCCTGGTTGCAGGATGAGAATCTGGATTACCAGGAATCGCCTGGGCAGAGCAGTGGAGCAGGGACTCCGACTCTTGTGAGCCCTCGTTCCTCAGATCAAAGAGGTTTGATGGGCAGTTAATTAAGAAGTTAAACTAGAGGGCCGTAAAACACCAGACTAACCTTTGAAGTATACAACTCAAGTTACAATTAAAGACTGACTGTAATTGTCAGATTTTCAGACTTCATGGGCAATACACTCCATCATTATAGATAAATTGACTGGTGAGATCAGTGGCCACTTTGTTTTTCAATGCTGCTGTAAGGCAAGCTGGTTCAAGTGGTACCTGCCCAAGAGCTCATATGCAGCGTTGAGCTCTCTTTTTCCCCCAAATCCAAGGATATCCACAGCTGATACCACAGATGCTCTTTTCTTCTTCCAGGACTGCTGGTCCCAGAATAAGCCATCCTCTCTCTTAGCATCAACATACTTCCTTGATGGGCTGTTCATTCCCCCATGCCCCAGGGAAGAGCAGCCAAGGAGAAAAGCTCATTTAAAAGATGTATGTCTGAACACTGGGCGTGCTGTTAGGAACGTGCTGTGAAAAGTGACAAAGAAAGTAACTTCAATATTATCTGCACTGAGCTCTCTTTTTCCCAGCACAGTGATGTAACCATTCCCTGGCTGTGAAATGCTGGCTGAGACAAGGTACTGGCAGTTTTTAAAGACAGTTTTTGAGATCAGCTTCTGCTTCTCCTCCTGCATCGCACACCCCAATTGTTGGTACTTACTGGTTTCTCTCATAAGAAAACCCCAATGCCTTCTCCCGGCTACACAACAGGACAGATGACTCTTGCACATTAACACCCAGCAGAAATATGCTTTTCTTAAACGGAGACACCAGCTGCACAGGGAGACATAGCATCTCTTAGGAGAACAGCTGATAGAGTAGAAAAAGGAGATTGACACTTGGATTAAAAAGCCCCTGAGATCTGCTTCAGCAAAGAGGTCTTATCCAAAATAGCGCAGTTTGCAAAGTGTTTCAAACACCTTGTCCCCGTGCCACCCAGCCCCATGTGCAGGGTCCTCGCTCCAGCATTTTGCTGCTCACCTCGATTGTATTTTTCACGTACCTGGTGCTTAGCTGTACTTTTCTCCAGTGCATCCTCTCACTCCATGCCTGTGTATATTTACAGCCTGCTCTGAGAATGATTTACATTAAAATCCCAGTGTTAACACTGTGAAGCCTATTGCATGGAAAAGTCCAGAGCCATAAAGCATTTACAACATAGCAAAAATGGTTTCCTAAATCTCTGGCTTGCCTCAAGATATGGAAGAGACTATTTTTTCACTTTGTCCTCCGGATCTGTTTTTTGCTCCTTTTCTCTGGCTGAGTAGCTCCACTGTAATCTTGGAGGAATGAATCATTATCCTGCCTTGATAAGAAGGGCAGAACCACTCCCTCAGCATGTAAAATTGAAGTCCTATTTGATACAGGAACTGTGATACTCTTTATACATTTCTTTCAGTAATGACATGGTTTAAAAATATTAAAGGAGCTAAAGATATTAAAGTGTCTGGATGATGGCAAACTCTTTGATAAGTTAATTTTGTATTCAGAACCAATAAAGCACTGGTCAAAGAGACACAGGGTTTGGATTTACCCTGGATAATTCCTTTGCCATAAGACATTTCAAATCAATTAATTCTGACCGTGCTTAGTCATTGGGATGTCAGTGCTAACACACCACATTAACTGAAGCAACAGAGAAAAGTATTTCGAGTTTAACTTAACAAAAGATGCACAACCTTAGCCATAAGCAACAGGCAACACATTCACACTGCAAAAGTGAATGCAAGGGCTCATTCTGAAAAATAATGTTAGCTAATGAGAGGCTGCAAGTCAATACAGCCACAGGGGAAAATAGACCAGCGACGTGTGGGGAGGCAAGAGAAAGAGCAATGGGGAGAAGGTGCTTGCAGAGGCTGGGTTGTGTGCCAGGGCACCCAGCTTGGTGTGCCCCAGCCCTGCTGGGGTGCTGGCAGCATGAGCCCCTCTGAAGGTGGGATTTCCCTTTGACAGTACCCAAGCTACACAGGAAAATATTTTGCGTTTAGAGGAGAAACGGATTACAGGCACCATCTGGACCAGCGTAATAGAAGATGCATCTACTTCGAGCAGACAATCAGTTCAGAACAAGCCTTAATGAAAGGTGGGAGGTTTACCTGAAGTTTGTCTCCATTCCAGTTGTGTCATTTAAAGTACTGGAAGCTATTTAAAAAGCAAGTAATCTTCTCCCTGTTGAAGGATGTACACACAGCCTTGCAAAGCTCCTTTATCTCCCTATTGCTATCGCCACACAGAACTTAATTACATTAAAATTGCTCCAAAAGTTGCCAACAAATTGTCTGTCCTGGTTACAACAATATTAGTGCATTTGATTCCCTTGAAAATCTCTGCCTCTCTTCTCATTGAAAGGACTTGAGCACATACTTGCTGGGCAAGAAACAAATTGGGCAGACTGTATTTTTAGGCCTTTGAGAAAAATCTTCCAAATGTTCCTTCCCCTGAAAATTTCCCTTGAGTTCTGCAAAGAATTTCCAGTGCGATCACGCTACGCACAAACCTGGCACAGCAGGGGTGATCCTTACAATTAGAAAGCATGCGACATGGTGTCATGGTGCTATTAGCATTTCCTTCCCAGCCAAAGCCTAGAGCTACAAATGTAAAATTGCTCTTTCCCCACTTCATAGCACTTACTCTGGGCAAGGTTTGGCCCAGGTGCTGAAGAAGGCAGCACAAGAGCTGCGAAAGGACATGAAAACAGCATCAGGAACTCCCCTTAACACTCAGCAAGTTATTCACAGGAGAGAGTTTATGGATTGCATTAAAGACAGTTATTTTTATAAGCATCTTAGTATCAAAAAACCACTCATTTATTTTTAACTTTCTGAGTGGGATGAAAGGTGATCAGATCCAAATAGCAACCATGAATTCTGAGCCCGAAAGCCCTGGGGCCTGTTGGTACTGCAATCATTTGCAGAGCTGCAAGTAATCAATCGCGCTCTCCCGGTGTTTACGCAAGGGGAGCTGATTGATTACTCACTGCTAACATGATTGCCAGAGCTGATAACACTTTTCCATGGACAATTCTCCAAAGATCCCAGGGTCTGAGGCTAACAAGCGCTCTGCTGATGGGAGGCCATGGAAGCAGGGCAGCAATTTGGGGGTTGTTTAGGTTAATGTTATAACTGCGGTGTTCGAGTGGTCTGAGACTCTCGAAGCGCTCTGCGCCTTTGCATGGTGTAAGGCAGCGTCGAGGTCTCGTGGCCGACACCACACCTGTGGCAGAGAGGAACAGATCACCCCTTCCTTACATGTGACATTTTCAGGGACGTCCTGCCCATACGTTTTGCAGAGGGACAGAGGGCTTGCTGTCTTATCCTCATCCTACCCAAGGGAGCAGGAGGCAACTCCCCCTTCCCTCTTTGTTTAAATCCTCACGTCCAAAGCACTCCTTAGTAAATTGTTTATAGTGCAAATTTTACTGGTCCTACGGAAACCTAGGACCTCTGTATTCTTAATTATCTATTACCTCCCTTCATTATCTTATTTGCATGTGAAAGAATACATCTCTTTCATTAATCTCTTCTGTAAAATCCATACTTATTTACAAATGGAGAGAGACAAGTTCTCCTCCAGGCCGTATGACGGATTGTATGAACTGACATCCTTTGTGACTGTTTCAAGCCTCAGACAGGATGATGCAGAGGCTTTGACTGCAGCTCCCTCCCCAGTCAGAGATGCTTTCAGGCAGAGGTGAAGCCCAGGGGTTACAGCATATTTATTGCTAAATAGATAAATAGAACATTGTTCCCCTAATGCTGTTGTCAGGAAGTGGGGATCAACAAAAGCGTCTCCCCTCCCCCCCCCGCCCCCCCCATTAAAGGCACCAGATAATTAAGTGAACTCTTATGCCATTTTCATGTTTTACACTGCCTGTAATCTGAAACCCTGGCAAACAAATAGAATAACCCAGAGTCTTTCTGGCAAATGGCACAGACAAGACAGTTGAACTACTCCCAAGTGCCACGAGCTTTCTTCAAGAGCCCTTTACAGGACACTATTAATTGAGGGTGCAGAGGAAAGCGTTGGCAGATACTGATGATCAGAAAGTGCTACAGGCTTGATTTATATGGATTCTTCTGCCTCTTTGAGACTAATTCCAGTTTTAAAATTAAAACTCTGTTTCTCTCTGTTGTCCTTTTCAGTACTTTATGCAGCAAAAACAATGCCAACGGAACCAGGGAGGTACTAAAAGGTGATGTTGATTAAATGTGCACCAACAGGCACAGCTAACAACATACTGTTCCTCCAACCAGATTCTCATATTATTCCTAACAAAGAAATTTCAATATCCAATTTCCAAAAGTATTCTGAGAAAATCTATATTACTGCAATCTGACCACATTTCTCAAGGAATGAGCCCAAACACCTTGTAAAAGCCCAAGGGATCCAGAACGGGATGGATGAGCCCCCATCATTTCCCACAGGCTTCCTGCAAAGCTTGGACCTCGGATATTGCATTATGCTGAGATTATCTAGCATTAAGAACCCAGGTCCTTCTTACCATGTGCCTTTTTTCCTTTCATATTTAGAAGAAGGTTTTTAAGCAGTAACAGTCTCATTATAAGTGTGAACAAAAATAATTGCACCCTTTATACATTACAGCATCTGAAACAGATTAAAAACTTCTAGTATCTTCTAGCTGCAATGGAAGGCAATGCCTTAGGAAAGGTGATGGGAGGCTGTGAATGTGTACAAACAAGCACCTCCAACTTTTCCCAAACAGCTGGGCATCACCAGTTCTTTGTTTCATTCCTCTTTCCTTTTTTTAAAATTTGACCTTTTTTTTTTGTCCTGCTCTCCCAAGAAATGGCCACACTGACTCCAAGTGACATTTCAGTCACAGAGGTAGGTCTCCAGCACAATACATTATTAAAATAAATAAGCTAAACAAACAAACGCCAACAACAACAAAAACACTAAATCAGAGAATGCCCTAAAACTTCAGATGCAGCATTCCTGATGCCATTGATCAGGAAAATAAAATCCATGATACAGACAGACACATTGGCTGGGGTTGTCTTGCTGAAAGATGAATGGGGAAGAAAAAGAGGAAGAGGTTTTTCAAAGACAAAAAAAAAAAGCACAACAAAACAACAAAAACAGAAAATTCAACAGGAGTTCAGCTGAATTATTTCTATTCCTGTAAAAAACAAACCAACAACAACAAACCAACCACCTGTTTCTCTTGCCCAACTGACACCTTCATGTGCCATTTCAATATTCCCATACATAATACTACAGACGATGAAAATGTGCATACGTCATGCCAAAGCATCACAGTATGAACTTGTTTACTATTTAGCAACACACTGACAGGGCAGATCTCTCGCAGCTATTCCCCTTCTAATGATACAACTGAAAACTCCAGTGTGAACGGAAATATGCTGCAGTTCATGTCGAGGAGAATAGCAATTTCCACCATTGTTTTTTCTGTTCTGAATATTCATTAAGCTTTGCTTACTCATCTTCTTGGCTATTTAGCAGCAACATTTTCAATAACTATTTAATTTAATGATCAATTTTTTTTAAAAAAAAATGAACACTTTAATTACACATAGTTGCTGCAGGGCCTGCCAACAATCAGCTGAGTTTTAAAGCAGCAGAAGAAAGAGTACTGGATGCAAGAGGAGCCTTGGCAATTTCTGTCACTGAGAGGATCACTCCAAAACCAGCATGATGCATAATAGTCAGAGAGGGATGGATGTCACTACATTCAATTCTAGCACAGTTTTTAGCACACCACACAAAGGCTCTGCAGACTGCAGCATCAGGTAAGATATGCAAAACTCTGGAAGAAAATGGCAATCCTGGCATTCTTATTTGTCTGTATTAGTTTCTCAGGTACTGACTGTGTTATCCCTCAAACGTCCTTCTGACCTCCTGTATGCCCTCCTTGGATTAGAGCTGCATGGCCACATAGTTTTGCAGCCCACCAGGTCCCCAGCTGTGGGGGGACGTCAGTGAGCAGCTCACGGGGTCTGCCAGCTCCTTGGCTGGCAGGAGTAAAGCCCCCCTTCCTCCTGGCTCCCTCAGGGCCGAGGCAGAAATGGGCTCATGCCAAACATGCAGCTGTGACAGAGCTACCCCAGAAAAGCGACCCCACATCATCATCTCTCAGGTGGTAGAGCCCCCTAACAATGTCCAGCCGAGCAGAGTCCTCTGGTGGGCGCTGGGCCTCTGAGCCAGCAGAAATGCCCCAGGGCAATGGCAAGTCCTACCGCTCACCCCAGTTCCTGCAGCCCAGCATCAGAGACGTGCCAGCTACGTTTTCAAAGCACCAATCCTAACGTCCTCTATAGGACCAGCTTTCATGCTCAGGATCTGTTCCAATTCCATCTACATTTCAGTGAAATATCTCTGATTTCAATGGAGACCATCCTGATAAATGCCAACGTATACAGACACAGGAGCAAATCTTCCCTGCAATCACCCGGGGCATCCAAAACCAAGAGGCGTCTTGGCAGGATACATGACCGGCCTGATTGTGTCCATTTTCAGGAAGGAATACATATGTATAGTGCTGCGATCCAGCTCAGCCTCTATGGAATTCAGCTCTGCTTGATGAGCAATCAGCCTGCTGCGGGAACAAACACATGATGACTGCTTTCAGCTGCTAATGCCACTGCTTTTTCTGGAGCAATAGAGAGACCTAAACTGCAAATTCGCATCTGGCCTTGTTGGAAATTAGCTGGGAATCGAAGGGGTTTGCAATTAGCTTTTGGAAGGATCCACACTAATTCACAATCACAGGACAGGACACCAGAGCCCGCAGTGACATTTCGGGGGGATCTGGTGGTGTGCCTGTAATAGGGTGCATGGTGTATTTATTTTAGCAAAAGGCTATCTTCTTCTGTTTGGCTTCAGACGCAAGGCTATGAAAGGACTCAGGAACAGAGATATTCCAAACATATGCTGATATTCATTTTCACAGCAAAATGCGATTTGGTTGCAGTTTTCCACTGTGTGCACTTATTTGCCATAAATGTCACCAGGATTAAGATTTGCCATGGTTATTTTTCTTTTCTACTTTCAATGAAAATTGTCATTGATATTTGAACACTTGTTTGATTCTTGAAGTTTTATAATTTCTTATTTTGCTAAAACACCTAAACATGTTTAAAATTTAAAGTTTTCATGAAAAAATCATTTATTAGAACTTCTTAAGGGGATCTTTACTTTTAAGTGTTAAAACCACAATGAATTAGTTTTTACCCAGTTCATCTACACATCTTTCCCGGGCAGGAAATACTAATCTCCAACACCTGAGAAGATGAGCCAAATTTTAGTGGTGGTCAGGTGAGAATAAAAGTACAACATCTCCCTACTTTTCGAGCAAGTAAATCTTTTCCTCCTCTCCTCATCTTCTTTACATTTTCCTGTATTGTTAGGAACAGAATTATAACTTGCTGCTCATAAATACAAGCTGCAAATCACTGTCCTGGGAGGAGAAAGCAGGGAGGCTCCAGGCCACACTGCCTCCTGCTCTTCCCGGGGGCCAGGTCCCACCACACTCTGCTCCTGCCTCCAGGCTGCTCTCGGTGTCACACCTTGGCTCCTAAAAACTGCTGTGGGTGATGGCCCCAATCATCCTCTGCTGGAAAACCTTTTCTGACAGCATCATTGGAGAGTCTGGGAAAGGGATGGGGGCAGAAAAGAAAACCCCTCTCATTCATATTTCTACTAAGTATTTTGGAACCCTTTGCTGACTCATTTTGCAGTTTTGCTTGCAGCAAATTCAAAATTAAGTTACTAGAGAATAATGACCATTAAGTGACTGAGATTGCTTTATTTCTCTGAGCCCTAGCAACAGTGATTTTGCTCGCCTGTTGCCATAACAACTATGGCAAGCACATCAAGGTCACTAAGCCCACTTTGCTTCTTGCCTGTAGCTATGTCTCCGATGGCTTATATGCCTCATTTTTATCATAGATCCGTACGCAATGAGTAGGAAGAAAGGGTACGTTTCGTCTTATGAGTAAACACGCATACGATGAGCTTTTCTCAAGGTAAGAGAAAATGGACAAAAGATGACATTTATGGGAAATGTTCACTTCATTCTTAATGGAACAGCAAATCTTGAATATCTAATGCATGTGTGAGGTCCAAAACACCTAATACATATGGCTTAAGTTCTCTTTTACAAAGATGAAGAAAGATTCCTTGAGCAGTATGTTCATAGGGTTTGAAGTTCCTTGGTTTAAAAGGGGATCTACCAGCCTGCCCCAGGTCCTCAGCATGGGGACATCAAGGTCCCTGAAGAGCCACCTCAGATATTGAAGAAGTCTGACCTCAGTGCTAAAATATATGTATATACTGAAGTACAGCTTCAATGGAAATGCCCCATTTATTGCACTGCTGCTCACTGAGACACGTTGTCTGCACTAGGCTGGAATGAGAAAGCAGGAGAGGGCCACCGAGCTGGCTGGCTGATGAAATACAGAGCCCCGGGTCAGGCAGGACATCACTCACAACACCATTTTCCTTAGTTATTTCTTTCACAGATTTTAACAGATGCAATTTTTACTATGGAATATTTACACCACACACATCATTTTCATTGTATAGAAAGGTTATAAAACATCTTTTTAATACAAGCGAACTGCATTCATTTGTCTCATAAGTCAACTAGAGGCACTTTCAATGGAAATTCTAAGCTCCTACATTACCAGAGCGTTTTTTTCTGCCCTGTGGAAGGAGAGAAAAGAATTATTGTCTCTGAACAATATAAATGACTTTGCCACCTCTTCTTATAGCTAGTTGATTACAGCAGCCAGGGAATGAAAGATTTTGCTGTTTATTTGTCAGCTTTACACCAAAAACTGCAGCAAAAAAGATGAAACGTCCAGAATTGCAGAAGGATTTATGAGGCACTAAATACTTCTGTGAATCAGGGCTGAAATGTGATTTTATATATACATGTGTAGTAGCTGGCGATAGGACAAGATAGATAGATAGATATATAAATGTACACAGGCACATAGGTGGATAGACAGACAGACTGGAGCTGGACCACAAAATGTCAAATTTCAATTTTGATTTATCATTTACAGCAGAGATTCTGGCCCAGCTCGCCTGGCATTGTTGAACATCTTGCTAGATAAGGCAGATCAGTTATCTCATTCTCCAGGTAGGAAACAGAAGAATAAGAATTGTTGAAGACCATGAGCCCACCGGGCCAAGACAAAGATCTTACCACGTTTGGGGATGTCCAAGCACCTGGCTGAGCAGCAACAAGTAGCTTTGGTGTTTATAACAAGGAATAGCTGCAAAAGAATTGGCTGTCTTGGTTGGTATTCTACACTGGCTGATATTATCTGTAAAGATAGAAGGCTAAGGTATTCTTGATAATGACTGCTACCACATATGAGCTCAAAGAACTCAGGGAAATAAGGCTTCCTGACAAGCTAAACGCCAGCTGCTGAATTTAGGGCTTATGGGTATAATCCCGTGGTTTACAATGGGACACACTGCGCTCTTCAAGAGAAGGCTTGTGACAGCAGTTGTGCCCCAGCAGGTCACGTCACAGCCCTGCAGGGCCAGGGGGCTGGGGACATGGAGGAGCTGGCTCCAGCCCCTTCCCTGGGGCCCAGGGGGAGCAGAGTGTGCTGGGAGTCACAGAGGCACCTGTGTGGAGCTTGATGGAGCCCCAGAAAGGTGGTAGGCAAAGGCTAAGACAAGGGCAAAGTCTGTCCTGCCAAGTATATGTAGGGTTGCAAAGAAATTGGTTTCCAAACATTATTTATTCATTAGACACAAGTTTCTTCTTTTCTAAAGTTGTCTGATTTAGTGGATGTTCTAGACAACCAACTCCAGGCCAGTTTAATAATTCAAAGTCCTTTTGATGTCCTCATTGTTCTCTACTTACAGGAAAGTCCTTGGCACATCCACCCCAGAGCCCTGGCTGCCTCCAGGTCCCCCCAGACACACAAAAAATTAAATAGCTAAAAGAAACACAAAGGCTCAGTGCAAGTCTGAACTGAAATCATGGGAGCTTGCCCAGCTTGTGTTTGGTGAGATGCAACCCGTAAAGCTCCAGCTGACTACAGGTATTAAAGACGTGCTGCTTAATGCCTTTTGGCAGAAAATACGCTGAGATGTATCTCGGGGAAACAGTACATTCAATTGCTGCAGATTCAGTTGCTTTCCACAAAGCATCTCCTGTTATTGCTTTAATAACCAAAAGGAAATCCTGTTAATCATAAGTTGCGAGGTTGTACGAGTTGACAGCTGTGATATCTCAGCTGTTGATAGCTCTGCACAGGCACAGTGAGATAGCAGATAACGCACGTCGCGATTTTCAACAGGGAATTGAGTCGGTTGCCTTATTCTTACCACACGCACACACAAACATGCGCCCCCAAGAATGTCACACATCTTTCTTCTCCTGGTTATTACAAACATATTGCTCCTACAGGCAGATGCCAACATACGATTAAGGACATACAGGTGTCGAGCATGGATTACCATTTCTTAGTTTAACAAAGGGCTAAACCAAAAGAAAATGAAGCAAACAACAAGTCAACCAGAAAGAATGAAAAACAAATAACTGAATTAAATTCATCTCTACTGGGGTGAACTCAGCCTGATTTTTGCCATTGAAACACACACAAAACAGCACCAGCAGCCTGAACTTGCCTGCAACTTCAGTAACCTTTTCTTTTAGACAGTTTTTTAAAGCACACAGTCCACATGTCAATGAAAGCACCAGTATGGCAAAATTAGTCTGGTGTTGAGACCTGTTTGTAGGAAAAAAACCTTCCTGAAATGGTGGCTAATAGAAAGCTTTTACATCCAAGTGCACATCCATTACTGCACATGAAAGTAAAAAGTCATCTTGTGCAAACTGACCAAAGCCTGGCGAATATTTTAAACCCTTTATGGCTTTAAATGACACCCAGCTATCTTATATTTTCACATCATTTATTGCTGCTGACACACACAATTTGTTAGCACACTTTGGGTCACGAGTCAACAGAGCACCACTGAATTACAGCAACTGGATGGGTTCTTCTCCTCCTTGGTTATACATTCTGTGCAGCATTTAGTGCTACAGGACAGAGAGGGCATAGCCTACCACACCTATAGGTGCTGTACAAACAGAGGTGATAGCTGCCCAGGAGGCTGGTGGCTAATGAACACGGACAGGGTCCCATCCTTCTTCCTTTGAGCCCTGAAAAGTGTCCCAAAGGCTCCCGCAGAGAAATGCTTTCTACCTTTGCAGAGACCTCAGGGCAGTACTTTGCATCCTCACCCAAATGAGCAAGAACAAGCCCCTGCCACAAGACAGCTCAGCACCCGGGGTGTCAAGGTGCTTCCTTGGTCCTCTGAGCCCCCATGGCTCTGCGCTGCCCAGATTGAGGAGTCATCCCCCAGGAGAAAAGGCTTCATTTTAATTATCTCTGATTCAGCCTTGCAGAAGTTTTGCAGCCCCAAACTTTATATAATACTTCAAGATTAACTGTGTAATAAGAGGAGACTTGACCTGGAAAAAGTTCCAGCTTAGGCAAAATTTATCTCCCCCCCCCCCCCCCCCCCCCCCCCCATCTTGAGCAAATGTAGTAAAGATAGGGTATTATAGGTACAGCTCTGCCCAGAAGCAGTAGCTATTAGTCACCTCATTATCGTTAGTCATCTAGAATAGCGATTTTTAAAGACCTCTAATAACTCCATCTTGTTGTTACACCGCAGCCTTAAAGGGGGGCTCAGTGCAATAAAATGGGCTCCCATGCTGCAGGGAACCCAAGAGAAAAGGCACGGTAAAATAACAGGGAGGAGCCAACAGCTAAATGGCCATCTAGGCTGCCCGCCCCCATTTTCATTTCTCTAAGTAGGGAGAAGATATATCAGCTCTTTTTGTTAAGATCTAGGTAGTTAAAGGGCCTGTTTTCCCCTTGGGGTGGTGGGTTGTGGTCTCCTCCCTCCCATGGGCACAGCCTGTGGTAGGGTTGCTCCTCCACCCAAGAGCCACGTGGATCCAGACCTTCCCCAATACACACTTCCCTGAGAGGAGGAGGAAGGAAAGAAAGCAGGTTCAGAAATTTTGCCCTCCCTTCCCTCCCTAAATCAGCTTTTTTTGATTAACTGAAAGAGAGGACAAGTCTCCGGAATTTCATCAATTATCTGAATAGGATGGAAACCAGTGACATCAGCTGCTAATGAAGTAAGTCCAAATTAAGCCACTGCTTTTTTTTTCCTTTTAATTTTATTATTATTATTATTTTACACAAAAGGGAGACCATCTGGCGTTCACCACTGAGATCATTCAAGCCTCCAATTAATCTCTGCAAAGCAGCATACCTCCTGGTTGTTCTGTGAGTGACCATTTCTGCAGCCCTGACCATCGGTATAGAAAATAGCTTGTTGAATGAGCTGCTATAGAAATCTTCTTGTCACAAAGAACTCATTAGGTCAGCAATAAAGTGATTTATCAAAGACTTGGACTTCAGCCACCAGCTTCACTCATACAACAGACTCTGTTGCAGTGCTTCAAGCGAAGGCTTACAAATTGCCATCATAATCTTGTAAGTATGCCTCATCTACACCAGCCAGTTCCTGACCAGTGATGTGAAGACCAAGAAATACAATCCTTTTTGACCTCTATTATATGCTGTCAGCCATCCAGATGTGATGCAATGAGTTCAGCAGATATTAATCCTTCTGAATGGCGAGGAAAGAGAGCTCATACTCTGGAAGAGATGCTGGAAGCAAGATCGCTTTATGTAATCTTAACTTCTCCTGAGCCAGTCACCACGAGCTTCCTTTGCCAGATCACACCAGCCCTTCTGCAAGGAGCCTTTGGCAGGGAGGGATGGTCTATCAGCCTGTGTCAGCCACACAGCAGCTGACCTCATATAATCCAACTGTGCTGGATGATATTTTCAGTTCCCTCAGGTTGAAATCTGCTTTTCCGGAGGCATCAGCTGTGTTTCTGCACTAATCCCATTCTCCCTGGTGCCTGAGCTGGGAGAGCAGAGGGAATAAGGTAGGGAAGGAGGGGAGGATTTCCTTAGAAAGTCAAAAAACTAAGTTTCCATGGTATGGAATGCAGAATCAAGCTCATCAACTTTTTCAGCCCATCATGTATGCAACTGATATTTTTCCTTGCAAAACAGACTTCATTTTCTTACCTAAGTCACTTTTCAGCAAGAAGAAAGCCCACGGCTAAGCACAGCTTCAGTAACAAGCCAAGGTGACTCAAATACATTCCCACACATACATATTGTATTTACATTTCCATCCTCTGCTCTGCCTCTGATCCTTCCCCACCATCACCTGGGTCCTGCTGTCTCCTCACCACCTTTCTCTCGCCTCTACCAGTCTTTGCCATTGGAATTTTTCCCCTTCTGCCAGTGTGCTCCTTCCCCTCAGGACATGAACTCGGTTACATCAGCACTGAACTTTCAAACCCGTAATGTTCGAGTGGATTCAAAATTAGTCAAAACAAGCTCATCCATCAATGGCTTTTCATGTCAAGAGCTCTTAGGGCAGGGCGGGGGTGGCAAGCAGGGCCGCAGTGCATATCCAGGGAACAACGAAAATGTTGTCAAAGAGCAATTAAGTGTGCTCCTGTGACAGGTTGGCACCGCAGCTTTTCCGAGGTGAAAGAAGTCATGAAACATTTACAGTTCACCCAGCACCACCAGCAGCTACTGCCTTTTGCATACAGCCTGCATCTCAATCAGGAGGCCCAAACCTGTCTGGTACCAAACAATAATTGTGTTTTTTAAATAACATTGATCACCTTTGATTATGACTTCTCAGTTTGAAGAGATGAATGTCATATTCGCTATTGCTGCACAGCCCTCTTCTTTGCACTGTAAGCATTAATTAAACAGACAGATTGAATTTGTTATCATATATCTGGGCCACCAAGCATAAACATAAATAAAATAACGTCTCTCTTTGCTAATATTAGTCTAAAATCATTTGTGGTTATCAAAACATTCAAAAGAAATACGATAATAACACTGTCTTGAAGAGTTTAATCATAGTCAAAACCCCTTTCTAGGCAGAGGAATATTGCACCCCCTTCATATTCATGGCTGTTAATGTTATTTCCATGCACAGTGAATACGGCACTTTAACACAAGAATCCAGCTGGATTCAACTGCTGCAATCCTACCTAGCAGGAAAGTCAGGGGCTGAATCCTAAGAAGCAATGAATCAAAAGAAAGCAGCTGAAGAGGCTGCTCAGCAAGCAGCACATATTCCCACTAAGACCTGAGCACACCAGGTAAGATTTCCAGAAGGTGAAGGCTAGAGCTGTAAGCCAGGTATAAAAATGGAAAGAAAAAGCAGCATAAAGAATTGGGTATCTGAAGACTATAGAGCGAGCTGAGGCTCCCTGCGTGGCTGAAGGGCTGAGTATGCCATTGACTGAGCCAACTGAGGGTTTTGGACAATATGGGAAATCAAAGAGATGTCAGGGAGCTGGAGAACCGGCATAGTCCTGCATCCCCTCCTTTCCAAATGAGGGGAGCGAGGCAAAAATTCAATAGAGAAATGCCCATGCCTTAAGTGCTTGGAAAAATGCTTTTGTGTGAAGCGTTGTGGACAAAACACACTGAATGAAAGGCTAAGAGCCAGCGCCTGAATGCAGTACCTACTTGTGTGGGAACAGCTCCGTTTCGCTCCTGAATAGGCCTCTCACCCACAGAGGGGACACCAGCTGTGTCCTTTGCCACCCTCCACAGCTGCAGACAGGGGTCAGGTACACAGCAGCTGATCTTTTTTGTCTAACAGCACAAGGCAGACTAAGCAAAAAGCATTCTCCTCCACGGGCGGAAGCTGATAGCAAAGTCCAGGCTTACTAGGTGCTCGATTCGGTCCTTAGCCAGCCCATGAGATATCAGAGAGTTCAGCAACACCCCACGTGCCCAGGTGCTCAGAGAAAAAAGTTTCCTATCAGTGCCTTTTCAGGGCGGGAGGCAAGGGAACACAGTTTTGGTCTCTCTTTGCTGTGGCACAAGAGTTACACGACGCCAGAAACAAACCTCTCTGGCAGAGCTAGGGCTGGAAGCCACAGCTCCATGCTCGATAGCCTAAGCACAAGTGGTGCTGAGCCCTAGCCCTGAGCATCCGTCACCACGCAGAGCTGGGACAGGCCATTGCACTTTGCCCTCTGCCTCATCTCCTCTCCAGCAATTCCACAAATACTGTGGAAGTCTGTACTATTCAGCTACAGTTGATAAGTCCTTCCAACAGCTCACTACAAGAAATTCCAACTTGTTTTATTAACCCATCTCCTATACATTTACATACCAGCAACCTAAAAATGATAAAGAATTAAAACCACTTTACCTTTATCTGTATTTATCCCATTATAGAAGCAGGTGAGTGCTGCAGAGGCAGTCATCACATTTTTACAGCATAACCACTTTAGATAAATGTTGCAGGGAGGCAGGTTTCCCCTCTGTAGGGAGATAAAGTGGGTCCTTTTAGAGCTTTGGCTAGTTTGTGACAGGAGGTCAAATGGAGATGTGAGAAGGCTGAAGTCAGAATTTCCAGGTGACCTGCATTTTGCCTTCAGGAAGTTTCTCTTTTCCCTTATCATTGCTGCCTTTGTCACCTGTAGCAGATTATTCAAAAGATGTTTTGTGGTTTTGTCTCTGAGCCAACATTCATCTTCCTCCAGGACAAGCAGACAACCCCAGAAAAGGAAAGGGCACCTGCTGGCCTCACCTCTTTGTGGAGGGCTCCTCCGCCTTCTCCCTCCTCCCCAAACGGTACAAGAAGGGCAGCTTTTATCCTGTAACACGGATGAGAAATGCACCCATAACACTTCTCCTATGCCAGGTTGAGAGATTAGCTTAGGGATGGGGGTGGCAAATGTAGGAGATGCAGACTGAAGAGCATTAGCTAGATAGATGAGCACAGTGAGAAATCAAGTAAGAACTATCCAACCCACATTCCCACAGCCCCAGGCAAACGTGAAACAACTTAGTCCAAAAATCATTCCCAAATCTTTTTCTGTGTGCCTACTGCAGGCTGTCCGCTTCTGATATCACAGTGGATGTTTCCAGGCACTGAGCTGTAGGGGAGAGATGGGGAGCTCTGGCTTTCAGGAGGACACTGGGGGGGCTTCCCTGTTTTCTTGCAGAGCTGGCAGTGCTATGTTGTACAGCCCCACTGCTCCTTCTCGTCCTCGCTGTAGGTGACAGGACCCCTTTGGGGCATCCAGAGCAAGAGGATTTACTTCTTGCTTGAGCTTTCATGCTCATTTTTGTTTCAGAAATACTAGAGCAATTTAGTTGTTTGTACTGAATGTTACAATGTTCTTGTCTCTTCCCAGTCGTGTAAGCTGGAATTTTACTTTGCAAAAATAAGACGAAATATTTATTCCAGCCTTTCTCATGGAACAGAAGTCCCCCTTCTGCTCACCTCTCCCAACAGAGCCTCAGTCCAAAGGGAAAATGTCCTTGAATACCCTCTCTTCCTTGATGAGTGCAGAGCTTTCCCCATCTGCCATCTGAGCACAGACAAGAGTCCAAGCCTTGTGTCAACTTCCAGCCTCCTTTCGTAATATGGAAATGACAGCGGTTGCTGCACATGGAGCTGAAATCAAATGAATAAATGAATGTCAGCAGACTGTGGGTAGAGGCGCAGAGGTTGCATAACAGAGCCACGACAAGTGCACAGATGCAGCGCGACCGAATTGGGTGCTGAGTGGATCGTCAGGGCTTGTTTCTGAGGGAGGCACCTCATCATTTCGCAGGCACAGCTGTCAGCCGATGAATTATTCCCAGGGAATGAAGAAACAAAGTCCTCTACCCATCCAGTTACTTGTGCAGGCCACTTGGAGGGAATATTCTGTGACATCTCAAGGTAAATTGGGTGGCGAAATATTATGGAGTGGTTCCTTCTCCCTGCAGGATGAGTGTCTAGAGATATCCTACAAAATCCTTACTCTGTCAGTGTCAATAACCCTAAAAAACATATTACCAGCTGCACATTAGCATTAATGTCACACTGCAGGCATGACTACATGGATAGGGACCAGCAGACCTGTGCTCCTTGCCCTGGCCAGGTGGAAATGACTTCTGATCCAGTAGCAGACAGCCATGTTAGCAGGAAGACAGCTCACTTGAGAAGTAAGGCCAAACTTTTTGCCACTATTTGGCTTTCTTATTGTCACTGCTCCTATTTGTCTCCCTGTCAGATGTCACTCCTGCCAACAAGC
The DNA here is from genome assembly GCF_009769625.2 of Cygnus olor. Lineage (NCBI taxonomy): Eukaryota > Metazoa > Chordata > Aves > Anseriformes > Anatidae > Cygnus > Cygnus olor. The sequence continues at coordinate 15,586,173 of NC_049178.1, forward strand.
CCTCTAAACTGAACTGGAATGCTTGCTTTTTATCCCCTTCACTTGCAGCAGCAGAGACGTATATGAACCAGCGTTGCCTCAACAAACATGGCAACAGATTCTTAAATAAACAGCACGCTCCCATGCTTCATCCCCCCACACAAAAACACCACTTCAGCCTCTTTGTGCTGCTTCCCCTCCCAAACTGCAGCAGCAAAGCAATCAACGAGAGAGTGAAGTAGTAGCACGTAAAGCAGACCTGCTTCACTCTGAACAAACACACAAATAACCTCCAGTTTCAGAAGGAGGAATGCACAAACACTTAGGAGATAATTCCCAAACCCAGCAAGACAAAAACTGAGTTAAAAGACTCAAAACACCTGAGCAAGCAAAACAGTCTCTTATCCCTCACTAAAGCAAACACAAAGACGAATTGCATTCACTCTTCAACCTGGCAAGCCAGCCATAATATATTGCCTGCCACAGCGATGATGATTGTTCTGCTCTCCACCTTGGCTTGATATGCACTTGGCAGATTCATAACTCTTTCAAGCTCTCCAAGATAAACATGTGTGTGCCTGATAGGGAACTTCAACTATAACCTTCCTGGAAGCATCCAATGCCCCCTTGCCTGGCAGAGAGGCGGATTCAGGCCCTACCCCAGGGACGTGGCTTAGCTGGTCGGGTCCAAAAGGGTCAGAGGGTCCTTGTGCTTCGGGAAGTCTCCTTTCCTCAGTGAGGATGGGTAGGGGCACAGGTCCCTGCTGCCTGTGGATGCCTGAAGCATCCTCCAACATGCCTGTCCCCAGTCCCATGAGGACCACAGTGGGGGTGCATTGTGTTGGCCACCAGCACATGTAACAGGGGTATCCCCTCCTCTTGCTGGGCTCTGAGCTTGCTGATGTTTTTGGCAGCCCACCTGTCTTCTCCTCCCCTAAGCCCAGTAGCTGAGGAACTCCTACTCTGCCTGATGCCCGCTTCCCGTGTCCAGACCTAATCCACTTCAAAGGCTAAGCTGCCACAAGGGACACGCTTCATGGGGGAAAAACCAAACCACTGTCACTCAAAGGGGTCAGAGAGTTTAGAAAAGTCATCTCCCCCTTCACCCCTAAGCCATGGAGGATTAGCAAGCAGCATCAGAGACTGCTGAGGTGAGAAGGGCACCCACAGCCAAAGGCTGCCAAGAACTGGGAGAACATGGGAGCGCAGCTTGATTTAGGTGAGGAGCTGGTGGATTTAAATCTTGACTGAAGGAACACTTTAGACTCACTTTTTCAGTGGTGGGAGGAAAAACACAACAGTCTGTGGCTGTGTGTAGCATGCGGAAAATCCTGAGTTGCATCTTAGGGCTGCATACATGCATGTATACATACAAAATACATAGCAGGTGTTGAGAGAGCAGCCAGCTCATGTGGAAGCAGGAATCTGCTCAGGACCATCACAGGTCTGGCTGCCAGATGCCTCTGTCCTTGTGCAGAGAGGGGTGGGTGAGCTGCCACCAGCCCCATGCCAGCCCCCACATTATTCCTGAGCCGAGCCCCGCGCTGCAGCTGGACAGGAGCCCACCCAGCTCCGCACCCGCAGCTTGGGCATGGCCATGGGTCAGCTTGGCTGGAAGGTCTCCAGGAGCCACACAAATCTCAAGTTATTAGCCACTAGAGAAAGGTGAAAGTAAAAAGAATAAAGTCCCACCAAAAGAAGAGCAGGCGCATTCTCACTAGCCCAGTACAAAAAGTCTCTGTGCCCTTCAAGTTTCTCACAATAAGCAAAAGTTATGGGGGTTCATTTGTGTCGGCAGCTTCTCAGAGGCACGCTGGGGAATGGCCTCCCTTCCCATCAACTTCTTCTCTGCTTCTGAAGAAAAACTAAATCCCTCACCTTGTCAATATCGACCCTGATGTGTTAAGGGTCCATTTGTCAGGACTAATATATCGCCGCAGTGTCAGCATATCAAGATTTACGCTTGTCTGTAAAGATGGGTTCATTTCAGAGACCTATGGAGCTTTAGTTACTGGGCCTTGGCCTGCCCTTTAAACCCCATTTCAGTTAAAAAAAAAAATGCTATAACCAGCTGCAGAGCAACATGGAAACCATGGAGCTTGTGTTCAAGCAGCCTTGTACTCAGCCCTGCACAAGTGTCGCTGCTCACAAATCTTGCCCCCCACTCCTGCCATAAGGATAAGCCCTGTTTACATGAAAGACCCTCGTGGTCCTTCAACACCACGCCGTAAGGATCAGGCTGTGTCTGCAGGGCATGAGCTTCTCCATCTCCCACCACGCCAGACCCTGCTAACCCTGTGGCTGCTCCGATTTACACCGTGGTCTGCAAGAGCAGGATCAGGCTCCGCAGCCCCAGCGGGTATCTCGTAGCAGCCCTGGAAACGGGCGGCAGCCAGAGGCAGCCCCAGCACATGGCTGGTAGAGTCTGACCTAGTTTTAACCCTGCTAAATATGCAAAGAAAGAAAATGAGCGTGTGTGGGGAAAAGGACAGCAGCGCAAAGTTTTCTCCGTTTCCTTGTCACTTCTCTGCTGCTTCATCTATAACATTTGTACGTTCATCCCACGTTGAAACATTTCCACTGCCTTTTATTTTTTTTTTTTTGGGGGGGGTGCTGAGAGAGGAAAAACAGTTACTCTTGAAGGGTGGGCTGCTTTTGTGTATCTGTGTGGACAAGCTTATATGAAGGTACAATTTTCAAAAATGTAAAGTTTTGGCAAAATATAAGAACATTTGAAAAACTGTTTGCTATCTTTTGCAGAAAATCTCTCCTCAGCTGTTTACCTTTCCAGTTTGCTTGTTTTTTGCAGTCGTTTTGTTCTTACCTTAGTCATCAAGAGCTAAATGCTACCCTGACTATCATTCTGACAGGGTTTTTATTTTTTAAGAGAACGGATTTTTATGCACTTGGTGTTATCTTTATTTCAACATCTGCCTTTCCCTCTGTATTTCTGGTCCACTTCCACCATAGAAAATACTGAAACTTCAGCTTCTCCTTCTGATTCTCTTTGAACTCCAGACCATTCGCGTAGTACATAACTACTTCATTGCTATGGAAACACTGTTTTACTCAGATCACCCCACGCTGTTCTGTATACCTGAGTTTTGGCACCTTAATTTCAATACAAAATTGTGCTTGCTGACAGCACAGGATTTACCAAGGGTACGTGTAGTCTACCTTTCTGGTCTGCTTCCTGCAGCTCATACTGAGCCCCCTCAGCCAGGATCTCTTGATGCCCATGATGCCAGCATGTCCTAGCAGTCTGTGTACACACCTGAGCCTGAGCCATGGAATGCCATGGCAAGACTGGGAACATGGTTCAACATAGGGACCATAAGAACTTGTGGAAAAAAAAAATGGAAGTAGAAACCCTCTGAATATTTGCTACTGGCTAACAAGAGAGAGAAGAGATACTTCATCTAATGCACCAAAGTGAACAGACATCCCCAGACTAGATCCAATTTCCATCCCCAGACAGCAAGCAGCGACACACTGGGCAGACATCACGAAGAGGAACTTCACGGACAGGGAGAGGCCAATAACAGGATACAGAGGTACAGCCAGGTTTTGAATGCACTCGTAGTGTAAAAGAGGATTTGCCACATGATAACACGTGTGGAACAAGTCTTGGCAATGAAGATCCTTGTCCAAGTGGTTAAGAAAAAGCCAAGGATAGAAAAAGCATGAAAACCATTAATCAGTAGACCGCAAGTGGTGCTGTTTCTGGCATAAGTTGAGACAATGCTGGTCATTATGACTCCAATGAACATTCCAGACCTCAGAAAGGTTCTTAATTAAATTATTACATCCCTGACTTCAACATAACTCAGGCACATGCTTGTATGCTTTCCTGAGCAAGGCTTTTTTTTCTGAATTAGGATCTCCATGATTGCAGTCAACTAATTATTTGAAAAGCATTTTCATCTGGGCTCCAAGCAAGCAAATTAAATACGATTAATGTGGGTTTGGCAGGACTCCATGCAAACAAAAGTTGCTCTGTTTTTGCGTAAAATTGGAAAATTGTTTTTTTGCTAATAGAGCCTGATGTATGAAATCTGCTTGTGCAGCTTCTCAGTATTTTCCCAACTTTTCCACTTTGCTGCAAAACTGTTGATGCAATTCTGCTGTGATAAATGAAGCCCCAAATCTCACAGCACCCTGCCTTTAGTACAAGACCTTGTAGGAACCAGAGACTGAGAAGGAATGAATTGCTGCGATTTGCAGTAAAAGTGATAAAGACAAAGAGCATGCTGAAAATAAAGGAATCAACGGTATGCCACTTTATCAAAAGAGATATACCAAGACAGTGATATAAATCACAAGGTGTTAGCAGCTATGGGATAATTCAGGTAGGAAGGCGAGTGGGAAAACATGAACCAAAACATCTCTGTAAGTACAAACACATACTAAAAAACAGATTTCATTTTGGACAGAAGTAAAGTCAAACATACAACCTTTTTTTTTTAATGAAGCCCATAACGACGGTCTGCTTGTCTCTTTACTCAGTATTTTACTGTGAAATTCACTTGACTTCTCCCTCCCAACAGCTATCATTATGGATAATTTTTCTCAATGAAACAGGGACTAAAACAAGTCTAAACCTGAAGCCAGTGCACGTCCATTTTTTTTCCCACTGAATTAGAGCACATCCTTTTTACAGAAGAAATTTTGAGGTGAAAATCATGAAACTGTGTTGCTGTAATACATGTCAGTAACAGAAAGGATACGTAATTTGGAAAGACCATGAAGCTTTGTCAGAAGAAGGAGCTATTCATATTAAATCTTAACTGGAATAAGGAGAGTCATCCTGATGAATGAAATCCTTAGTAAGCAGAGGGACGTGATTTTTTCCCATATATTGAAGTGATGCTAACAGCAGAAGCAATGATCATGAATATTAATATTATTTGCATACAGAGTTTAATCTCTAAGACAGAACTTCAGGCTAAAAATATTTGAGTCAATGCAACGACACGGGATGGCAGTGTTTGTCACTCCGCTCTCAGCAAAAGGAAGTTTTCCTCCTTACGTGGAGGTCTTCATGGGGGAAAACCCACCTATGCAGGCTCTGGGATGCCCCAGAAATGTGTACATGTGTTCGGGAGCAAAGCAGATCTGCGTGCCCACCCGTTTAGGCCACTGACTGCGGGTGTGAAGGCAGCCCAGCTGCGATGCACCCCAGAGGTATGGGGTCCCTCGTGCAGGCTTGTTCCGGGCTCTCGACACAGGCTCTAGAGAATCAGAATTGTGTGTGTGTTGCCATGCTAAGCACCTCAGAGTTGTTTATCATTTGCATATTTTTGCATGGTTATTGCACAATTAAACTGAAAACTTCCAGACCGTGCTGTCCCAAAGGCACAAGGAGCTTTAGCCGTAGTCAACTTTCAATCCTGTTAATTAGGCAGGGAAAAGAAAATGTTTTTGTCGATGCATGCCACACGTAAGGAAAGTTCATTTAGCAGCTCCTCTTATTAAGAACTAAGCCTTTTCAGGGTAGAAAACGTATATTTATATTCAGTGATATCAAGTATCACTTGTATAAAGCAATACTTTCCAAGGACTACTGAAGACCTGTTTCAGACTTTTTCTCTAAGGTTCCAGAAAGAAGATTTCTTTCTGACATCCCAACCAAGTATTTTGTCTAAAAGTACCTGTCCCATCAAGTTATCCTTTAAAACAGAGAAGGGACTGGAGAAGGAAAACAGATGTCTGATGCATCCTCAACAGTGCAGCCACCTCAGCAAGAAAATAAGAACGCATGACAAGAAACATATGCCATATATTTTCTTATGGTCTTTTCTTTCTGTTACTGCTATTAATACCATGTTAATAACTCACACTGGGGCCATCTTTAAACATCTTCTAACCATTCAGTACGTTTCACAGAATAATGAAGTCAGTACTGTGAATCAGCCACATAAATCTTACGACTGCTTTTAGTTTTTATGTCACTTCTGGAAACCCACAGGACATGGTACTCTGGTGCTCCTTCAGAGAGTGATTCTTGGCTTTGTCTGCGTCCCGAGGTTGCCCTCTCCTCACCTCTCCATGCCTGTGGTTGGGACCTCCGTTTCCATTGAGGAGTAGGAGGGGGCCGCGCTGACCGTCCCTGGTGCTGTACTGTACAACTGCCTCGTGCTCTTGGACATTAGCCCCGCATTGCACAACTGCAGTTCAAAGGTTACAAAGACAAGGGCTTTGCCAGCAGACTCAACACTTCAAAGCAGTGGCAACAATTGCTGGATCAAATAGAGAGGAAAGAAGTTGCCTGGGGGTTCCCCAAAGCAAACTGGAGTCTTCGAAGCAAAAACAGGATCCAGAAGAATGTTACTGAGAAACAATGAGCAAAAACTGCTCATTTATGTGGAACAAAAGCCCGAGTCCTCAAGAAACTCTCCAAGTTGCTTCCGTATCCAATCAATATTTTCTCTAGCACATATGGAATGAGCCTCAGCCAACTTCCTCCCCCAGACATTCCTGTTTCCGACTATCCTCAGACAGAAGCAAGATCGCCAATTCAATGGATCTCATTCATACTTAAAGGCACCAGCTTGGAGGAACAGTCTCACCATCCACTTCTCCTGACTCAACAAATTACTGCAGATAAGCTCAGCCACAAATACACCCGTAAGTATGCCCTTAGCACACAGCAAATGCAAGTTAATGTCACTTAACCTCAGTCCTCTAATGACAGATAGAAAATCTGAAGACTGAAATTTCTGAAAAACAGCAAAGGAAGGAAAGTTAAGACTGGCTGTAGATGACACAGGAGTGGAGAGGAAGCCTGGTCTATGAGAGCCACATAAGCAATGTCTAATTCCTGTTCCATACAAGCTTGACTTCTTGCAGTAAGCACCCAAGTCCCATCAGCTTAGGAATGGACCCATTAACCTTGGCTGAGGCACAATGCCAGCAATTTACAATTGGTTGGATATGACCAAAGAAAACACTAAACCAAAGTATTTCTCAGCAGACCATTTTCCGTTCTTCTCTCCTCTTGCTGCAACAAACCTCCACAAAAGTTCTCTTTTAAGAAACTGTTTGTTGCAAAATTAAAGCTAATGAGACTCCTTGAAGAGAAGAAACCGCCTCCATTTCAGCTTCAACATCTTGAGGCTCAGACAACTCTTTGAAACAGAGGATTTGCAATTTGCACACTGACAGAGATTTGCTGAGGATAACAGCCCTCCTCAACTCCCCCACACCTGCCCAGACAGCCAGCAACATTGATGGTGGGTGTTCATCTCTGCTGCTTCAGTGAGGGGTGCATCGATTTAGCTCACGTTTTCACTGAAATGGGTTTACACAGAGATGTCTGATTTGCTCTGAAATGGAAGCACTGGGGCATGCGTTACTTTCTGCTGACTGGCCAGAGCTCATCTGCTGGTACCCATAGGCCCAGATATGCAAAGTCAGTTGGACACTAAATTCTGCTGGAATATGGGGGTTAATAAATGGTAGTGAATAACAATTATACAGTTTTATGTGTATTTATATAAAATAAACTATACCATCATAAACTACTTATATTATATTAATTATATTATATTAAGTATATAGTTAATAAACGTTAAAACTGCCTGATCCCAAACTCATGCACAAGCCTCACTTCATTTTAATGGCATTTATACCCTAATATATCCTAGATAGAATATGCTCAGAACCATATCCACTTATGGGTATTTAATTGAAAGTACAGACACCATTCTGCAGACAACTTCTTACATTTTGATTGAATTTGTTAGTTTGTTTTTAGAAACTATCCTGCAGCTATCACAATTCCATCTGGGAAGGAGCATGTGTGCTGTCTCTCTCTCCTAGGCCCTGTAAATATCAAGAAACATAATGATTTTAAATACTTTAGAAACTCTGTGTCCACATTTAAACTTTGTGTTTTTAAACTTTGATGGACATTTATTATTTAGAGGAGCACTGTAAAGGGTAAATTTCACATCACAGCAACCTGTACACTAATTGCCGTGAGTTCTTTTGAAGAAGTGGTTTGAGGGCCTCTTGTAGGAACATGGACGAGAAGAGGATGTCCTACAAAGGCAAGGCCTTTGCTTTTTCCCCGATGTGTTGCACAGGTATAGCACTATCTTGCTGTAAGTTTATGGCAATAAAGGCAATATGGAAAAAGAAATAATAATGTCTTAAATTCTGAAAAGCACTCCCTGACTTGAAGTTAGGGACTTTGTGACAGATTGTCATAATATGGTCAGTCCCAACCATTGAAGTTCTACATGCATTAAGCAGCAGTGCTTGTGGCAGCACATATTTTACACTCCTTTCCATCCTGAGACCCCACAATTTTCCATTTGTATGACACTTTACTGCCTCTTCATTATATACGCAGGGAGTAATGCTGATGGATTAGCATCACATCCAACCGAGATCCTGGCATCATCTCAGACTCATGCGATTTACAACAACTGCTGAGTAAATTGGGGTACTTTTTTAGTTCCTACTCTTTTTTTTCCTTTCCTTTTTAAAGATTTATCTTAAAAAAAAAAAAAAAAGGTAACCTCAAAGGTCTAACAAGCACACATTTACAGATGGCAGCAGCAGGTCATAAATGACATCTTTTCCTGGTACTATTTATGAAAGCCAAATAAACTGAACATATTATGAGCCATTTATAATATTCTTCGGCAGAATAGTCAGCCAAGAGACAGAACTGAAAGCCTGTTGTAACAAAAGGTATCAAACTGAGGAGAACAGTATCTATAATTACTTCTACGGTGATAAAACAAGCATAGTACAGCAGATGGATTTAACACAAAATCACTATTAAATAAAACACTGGCTCGAATGCCAAGAAATGAATATTCAAGGAGGAGGGAACTCAGTGAAAGCGAATAAAGGCAGCAAACATAGTGCAGCTAGAAGTTCCTTGTAACTCCAACCAAAAAGATCAAAACCGACATAATTCTTCATGCTGGTGAACAGCCCCTCTGCAGACAAAAAAAAAAAAAAAAAGTATTAAAAAAAATTCAGGTATTAATCAAAATGACATACACAAATGACAGGACTGAGCACATGGGTGGTATAGGATCCTAACTATGTAAAACTAATAAGAAAAAAAGGTGTTAAAAAGAAAGGAAAATAAAGAGAAACTAACAATATCAACATATCAACTTGCTAAGATTTTTCACTTATCACTTCATAAACTTTTCACTTCTTCATCAGAAACAAGTTTTTTTTTTTTTTTTTTTTGGCAACTCCATAATTGTAGATCATTGCTGGAAAACATCAGCAAAGTTACAGTCTAAAAAAGTGTTTCTTTTTTAGAAGTTTTGAAAAAAATGTAAGTATTTCATGGTCAGAAGTAAAGCTGGAATGAATTAAAGGGAATAGAGTTGCACCATGGAATACAGAGCTGCAATGCCCTGCTTTAGACCAGGGCTCCTTCTCAGTGGGTTTGGAAGCAGTAGAAAGGATGCCACCACTAAAAAGACATTATGAGCAACTACATATTTTTTTTTCCCTCATCTTTCAGTATTTTTTAAATTAAATGTTTTGTAATATAAAATTTCAGTATTATGTAATATCATCTTTTACATTAAAAAAAAAACAACATTTCGAAAGCTTAAGACTCGCCTAATCAGCTAAGATCATTTAAGCTATGCTATTATGTGATCTTGGAGAGGGTAAACAGTACAAACAGCGGAAGATATAAAGTCAGGAGCAATGTATTCCATCACAATATAATTTCATAGTAAAAAAGCACTGGGCGTCATAAAAGATTCTAACCTAAAATGTCCATAAACTTTCTCACTGACCTAAACATACCCTTAAAGACTCAGGCTGCACCAGACTACCTTTGCAGGTGCTGTGATGGATATACAAACTGCTCACTGCTGCGTGTGATGATCTTGAACAGTGACACAAAAGCCAGGCATAATAACAAACCCTGCTCCACCTAAACACTCAGCTTCTGATTATTCTGGGGAAGAAAATCTTATATTGGAAAACTGGGAACCTTTGCTTTAAGGCTTGTCAAATGATTAATGTATGCAATGGATGACCTTTGGAAACTGTAACCTACAATTTACTAATTTAAACAGGGATGAGTAAGTAACATTACGTTGTGGCTACTCCTTTATCACTACACTCGTATGTATGCTTTGTATGGAAAACTTTATTTGATAATAAAAATAGCATTCACAGACTTTCTCCTTCTTTGTTGCTACATCATATACATAGTGTCTGTTCCGAGGAAAGAAGCTTGTACTGGGTAAGTCCACATCTACTCATCCTAGTGTTATGTATAAACCCAATTAAGTCAAATAAAGCTATGAACAATGTAGTATTTATATATGCATAGTGTTTTATAAAAAATATTGGCCCACATACTGCTTTTCATCAACACCGAAAAGAGCATTATGTCTATAGCACATTGCAAGAAATGATGATTGAAGAACAGAGACTGCATACATGTGCTTAATAATATATAAGCAGGCCCACCATGAAGAAAGAAATGATATTCAAACCAACAAAAGCTTTAGAATTACTTATATAGTCTCCCATTTTAAAACAGCTTTACATACCTGATTCAGTTTACATTAAAATATATCCCCCTGAATCAATTTGTTCCATTTTCAGAAATATAAACACTTAATCACATTCCTCACAGCTAAATTTTGTCATAAATCCTCTTTTATACAAGAAAAAGGCAACATTTTTTTTTTCTTTTTTTTCTTTTTTTTTTTTTTTTCCAACAGGCTCTATTAATTACAATTTAAACTGTACACACAATGATCGGCCATCTTCTTTCTTGGTTTTGTTTTTACAGTACCATGGCAACAACAGTGATAGACTTGCAATGTTTTTGTGTTCATATGGAAAATGTGAAACAGCATACATGTACACACCAATGCACTGTAAAAAGCAGCAGTTTACTTTAGTGGTCCAACAGTAACGGCAAACATTTTGGCTCAGCTAGGCAGTAATCCATTAAAATCTTATACCAATGCTACAGCAGACTTACCACACAACTTGCAAATTTGAAAATACATCTTAGAAACTTGCAGGTTTCCCTTTTGCTGCTGTTCTTCGACTCAAATTTACAGCATATAACCAGTACGGATAGGCTTCTACAACCAGGTTGTCCCACTGATTACCTCTTTTTGCCCGTGTTTTTTCTTTGATACATCTGATACATTTTTTTTTCCCTTTTTTTTTCCTTTTATTTTTTTTCCCCAGCAAGTGCACTCCTTTTGTCTCAGTAAGGATGAACCAGTAAACTAAAAACTTAAATACCTACGAAAAGGAGAATTTTCTGAATTTGGCAAAATAAGAAAAGCCCACTGGTTTTGCCTGAGCAGAAGGAATACACCCGCTCCGAGGGAGGACTCCGCTCCCCACCGCATTGTGCCTTGTCCCAGGATCCCGTTCCCTTCCCTTGCTTCAAAGCAGACAAAACAATACCATGCATGCTCCGGTTGCTGTCCATATACATCTAGAAGATGAGTAGGGCTGCGGTGGCTGCCTTAATGACATATCGTTAAGTGTTGCTGAGGCTAATGAGAGATCAACAGTCTACGTTAGTGTGTGACACAGGCATGGTGGTTACCAGTCTTTCTGCCTTTGCGCATCCTGTAGAGGGGGGCCTGAAAGTATAAACTGTTCATGGAACAAACTAGAAATTCCTTATCGTAAATCATCTTGTGCTGTGTGGGTTTTTTTTTGTTCTTTTATTTATTTATTATTTATTATTATTATAAATATCCTTCATTGAAACAGTAGTCTCTTCAAACAGTTCTTGCAATTTTAGGAACATTTTGTCTCTTTCTTTTTTAATTCCTTCAGCAGGAGCGCTCCATTCCTACTGAGATGAACAATATTCTTCCTTCCCCACCCCCAACCCTTAAAAAATTTTCTACATACAGTGTAGCAGTGAGTCACTAGAGAACAGTCTGGATCAAATTATTCAAACTTGGTCATAAAATCCTTTACCTATATTATATTACTGGCTACCCCCATTTACTATATTGGGGAGGGGGGAAAGTAGCCCGATAAAGGAATTATTCTTAAGAAATCTACAAAGAATGTAGAAACAGAACTTTATAATCCTTTAGGACCAACATTTGGCAAGTAATTAAAAAAAAAAAAAAAGAATACACTGAAAAATACTTTCTTTAATATTATACATCAGGCACAACACTTTTTTTTGTTTGTTTGTTATAAGATTTCATCTGCATAAAAGGTTTGTAGGACCAGCAGGTGCCGGGTGTCTCCTCGCCTTGCGGAGGCTGGATCCTTCCAGCTCCCGTGCTCTCTCCTCCACTCCCGTGGCGTGGGGCAGGCGACGGGGACCCCGGGGGACCCCTCAGATGCTGAGGTCGGTGCTGCACTCCTTGTAGGGCCGCCTGCGCTGCTCAGGCAGGTGCCGGCGGCTCGCCTCGTGCTTCCAGCCGGGGTCTTCCCTCTCCTGGTGGCCGGCTCGCTCCTCCCTGAGCCGTCTGTCGGGCGACCTCTCCCTCCGTCGGTCGGACGACTTGGCCCGCCGGTCGAGGGAGGTCTCTCTTCTCCGGTCGGGCGACCTCCTCGGCTCTGTGAGTCTCTCCAGCGAGCGCCGGCGCCGGCTGGGCGACCGCTCCCTGCGCCTCTCGGGGGAGAGGTCTCTCCTCCTCTCGTGCCGCTCCCGCCTCTCCAGGGTGTTGTCAGCGCTCCTTGTCCCTTCCCTCCGCTTTTCGGGAGACCTCCTCTTCTGCCCGTTCACCACCGCCCTCTCCGGCTGCCTCTCGCGCCTCCTGTCCGGCGACCTCTCCGTCCTCCTGCCTGGCACGGTGTCGTTGGTTTTAGAAGTCCCATTCCAAGTGTGGTGTTCATTGGGATGTCTGCTAACCTCTCTGCTGCCTTTTAGGTCTCTAACGTAAGTCCGCCTGTCCCCATGTTGTGATGATTTGTGAAGGTCTGGTGGATAACTGGACTCCAATGATGGGTGCTGCCGTCGGTCGGATGGCGCGGGTTTCATTTCCGATACATTTTGTGAACCTGTGGCGGGACTGTTCCTGTCACTGCTGGGGTCTGCAAGAAAATAACAGCAAAGCGTTTGGTACCGAAGCCTTCCGCGGCGCCGTGACACCACTTATCACTCTTCAGACTTCATTAGTGACAAAAACAAACAACTGTTAAAGCAGTCAGCGAAGGCTAACCGGAGCTTTTGTTAATTTAACTGCGAACAACGAGAGTTACAGGTTAGTACTGGTGCTGCTCTGTTCATTAGCCGTGTTTTGGTCCAAGCCGATATCGTCTTTATGCTCTTCTCGTCATGGGGCATTTTACATTTCCCCCAAGCCCAATTCACAATGTTTCGCTCACACTACTTTCTCTACAGTGGGGTAAAAAAAAATGTAGTTTGGGTTGTTGGATTTTTTTTAACAGTTTCCAATAAAGAGGGCCGTTAGGAAATGATTTTTTCTTTTAAGTCTTTTGAAAGCATTGCCTTCCAGTTGTGGGAGGCTTTGTTTCAAATAGCGGAAAAAAGCCACAGAAAATAGAATTGATTATTATGTTTTGACCTTGTAAAATAACGTTTTGAAGGTGTGAGAATTAGACTGTAATCAAGCAATTTCCATTTTACTTAATCTCACTTAATTCTGCCACGTTATGAGAAGTCCTAGGGTAGATTTTGGTTTTGCCACAATGATTCAACAAATGATGACAGAACGTATGATTTTTTTTTTTTTTGTATCAAAGCAATGGAAAGGTATTGTAATATGTAGAATGGCTTTGATTAGAACCTAATCTCCAGTTCATTATTTTCATGTAGCGTTTCAGGTAAAATACAGCTGAGCTACCTCTGTAACAAACTGCAAAGCAGCCGGATAACCCCCCAAACCCAAACCCCAGCCCTGCACTGTAGCTCAACTACAATCACCCTTGTCATTTGTAAAGGATGTTTATGAATGATTCATTAGAGACACGGCAAAGGTATCTGTGCTGACTTAATGTGAGCATTCGTTTCATTTGGTTATTTTCTTTTTAAAGTAACTTCTGCACGGCAGCTGGGCCGGTGTTAGCTACACTTCCTGGGTGCTCCTTGCTGCTTGCACTAACTTCAAGGTGGGCTGTCCTGGTGGCAATGACCAAAAACCCTCACAAACACTTGCGGGGACAGAAATTTTTCTGCTTTTCTCCTTTTTGTTTTCCCTCCCCCATGCCAAACACTGTACATGCTCCTTGCTCCTGTCACCACAACGTGTCTCCCATCTGGTGCCATTTCCATTCCTTAGCTCAGGAGGGTCAGTGTGTGCATGGACTGTTATTTTGGTGATTTCCAGGTGAAACCCATGGTGCGACTCACGTGCGTGCATTTTTGCTTATTAGCTTTTCCAGGCAGCCGCTGGAGGACCACACCGCTTTTCCGTGGCTGTAAGAACGCGGCTTGTGGCAACCTGGCTATGGCACAAGGTACAAACGAGGCTTACATGTGTTGAGTGGTGTACTTACAATTCGGGGGACGCAGGGTGCTCGGAATGAATTGCTGTACATATAAAATATAGCGAAGCGGAAAGCAATGTGAGGGAATTAGGCCACAGCACAAAAACACCTAATATTGATTTTAGCTACAAACCGTAGTTTGATTATGGCCCATAAGGTAGAAGCAAGACTCCCCGAGCTTGTCATTTCTCATACATGCAGCGATATTAGGAGGTATCATCGCTGAGGAAGGAAGAGCCCAGCACCAAGAAAAGTAAGAGAAAGAGAAAGAGAAAAGTAGAAAATTTAGATTCCCTATATTAAAGGTGAAAGAAAGAAAAATCTTCATATTTTATCTTAGAATAAAGAAAGTTTATTTTTCCAGTCAGATTGTCTAGGCTTCACCCAAATATAAGGCTGCAAAGACAGCAGTTGTTATTATCGTGACATAAAGAGACATCTAAGAGGTGATTCATTAACCCAGACAACGAGAGCATCCATTCTAAAAGACAGCTGGAACAGCGACACAGAATGTCATAGAAAAAACATTAACAATCAAACAACAACGAAAAATAAAGTCCACCAGAGACCACAACATTAAAAATAAGTACAAAACTCATTACAAAAATATACAGCCTCATAGAGAAGCACGTTCCAATCGAGTCAGAAAAATATTGGAACTTAACATTATTAGAGGAACCGTTTGTGACTGCAGCGAACAGAACGAAGAGAGGAAGGAGTCCCAAATGTTACAAGGATATTTCTTTACAGTAGTGAGGCCCCTGTATATTAAATCCTTGCTTGGAGAATGAACATTTTAGTGGTTTAGCATTAGCCAAAATAAAATTGGTGTTGGATTTTCATCCTCAGTGCAACAGACATATGCTTTGAGATGTGAAGCACTTAATTTACAGGATATGTACGCAGTCTAGCATATGATACAGTACTGTACATCCAAAGGAGTATAGGAAAAGACAGAAGTAGAAAGAACATTACAGAATTTCAGTGCCATCATTGAACCTTCTGGTGTGCTATTTATATTACAGAAGTGTAAACCCACAACTTCCCTTCCGTATCATTAAATACTTCAATTGTTTGTTGGTTATACTCTGAATTGGTCATTTAAAGTTAAATAATGAACAGAGTGAGCAGAAATGCTCAAACTTGGTACAGTAAATAAAAAGAAAATCTAGTTCATAAATTGTGCAGAATGATTTTGGTTTTGTTATTAGGACATGGAGTGAATGATAAACACAGAACTTACTGACACAGAAATAACCCAAATAAGGGGAGAAAAATATAAAGGACATCCCTTCAATCATCAGTTTCTATAGAAACCTCAAAGACCTTTGGTTGGGAGTAGCCCTCCATCGAGGGCACAATATTTGACAATTATCTCAAATAAATAAGACATAATTATAATATTAAATAGTGTGCTAAGTTAAGCCACCCAGCAATCCAACCTCCGGGGGGAAGAAAAGGAATTCTAATGTACTTCTTAGTAAGAAACAAGGACTGAGTGTTTCCCCCAAGACGGACACGAGAGCATCTTTTCATAACCTCCACACCTTTTCAGACCTTACAAATTAACAAGTTGAAAACAGCAGACTGTTTAAAGGGGGAGAAAAGGGCTCAGGAGGCCAAATCAATATATTTTTGTAGTAAAGCTTTTCTTTTTTTTTTTTTCTTAAATAACTTTATAAATATTTACATAAATATTAAGGGAAGGCAAAAATCCCATAAGCCATCTTGGCATTCATGTCTATGGATACAGACAAGAACTAAGAGAATTAACAAAAATTCACTGCTTCAGAATAACAAATCAGGATCCCAGTTTTTGCATTGATTAGAAGTAGAGACCTATTTGAAACAACAATTCAGCCGCTGAGAAACAGTTTGGCACAGTTCAATGACATTCCTTGTTTGGCTGGACAAGACAATAAGGTTTTTTGTTTTGTTTTGTTTTCCTCTCTGATCACCAAAAATACTGCTATGATGATCTTGCCTTACACTGCGCCCCAAGTCCATGGAAGCAAGCAAAGGATGAAATGTGTAGAAAATTCAGCACAAGCGAGGCAATTAACCATATGTTGCAAAGGTTGGTAAGACACTGGTGAGAAAGGAAAATAAAAAAGAATTCCCGCTTCAGATCTTGAGACAAATCATTCATGGAGTGATGCCAGGGAAGAAAGGAATGTTTTCATAGTTTGACCCACCATATTCTGGGACAGAGCCATCTCCACGTTTCAGAAACAGGCGGACCCTGCGGCCACCATTTTTAATCAGTTCGATGGCCCGAGCGTGCTTCATGTTCTTGGTAGTTTCACCGTTGATCTCTAGGATTTCATCACCGATCTGTAAAAGCAATAAAAGAGAAGAGTCTAAGATTAGAAAGTAACCTGCAAGAGGGCCACCACCAGCACATCACAAAGAAGACAGTGTCCACAGCAAAGGTGGAAGAAGAAATATGCAGCAGGTAAGTCTACACGTGCCACACTCCTTCCAGTGACAGCTACTGCCACAGCTGTGAGTCCACAAAAACCAGCATGCAGAGGAGACATGAAGAAAACAGAAGGCTTGAAGTGTTGAACTATTTCTCTGCTATTTCGTAAAACCACCTTGCATTTTTGTATTGCTTAATAACTAGATCTATGTTAGAAGCAGTATTGTTTTATTTTATTTTGATTATTTTTAAGATTTTGGTCAAACTTGCTTGTTTTACAGTCTGCTGTAACCAGCACGTTCAAATATTTTTGAGGTCCATTTCTCACTTGGATACAGATACCTGGTATGAACCAATAAACCTGCTTTTGTAAACATAATTTATCAGGATAGAAAAAACAGGGCTTGGAGGAGCTTGTTAAAACATTGGCTTCCACACAGCAGCAATGATTTATTTTCATCAGCAAAAATTTTAGACTTATAAATCTAGCCCTGGCAATAGAATTTTGAAAATGCCCTGTGTGTGATTTATCTGTAGTAGACAAAGACATGTTGTAAAGTTATTATGCATTCTCTATCAGAGGAGCATGGAGTGCATAAAACTTGGCAATTTACTTTTTCTGTAGGCATTTTATAACATATGATTGTGCTGTAACATTTGTAATTTAGGTGATATGCAAAGTTAACAGCTAATACTCATTAAAAACTATACTGTAATTTTTTAACCCATCAGTCAACATATATGAATGGTCCCTCACCACTCTACCCAGCAGAGGAGAGGATCAGGTAGGACAACCAAATTCTCTTTTCATGGCTCCAGCTTTAAAGGAGCTGGCAAAGACTGTGATTGTAACATTTTGATTACCATGCATATCTTTGTTAGGCTTAAAAAGTCAGTTTATATATTAGAATTTGGAAATCTGGGTTGGAACAAGGATGGGGTGAAGTCTTCCAATGCATGTGCACTTTTATAGACTGTACATAAAGAATGAAAGAAAAGTCACTGATAGAAGTAAATCTATTGCTCCTTTCAGTTACAATTTCATTTCCCATTATCTGGCAAAGCAGAAGGCGTGCCTGCAGGGGAGAGGCAGAGCAGTCAGCTTATTGCAAAGCACTGTGTTTTTTAAATCTGTTTGTGCATACCCTCATCTTCCCACATCTCTCAGCTGGACCATCCTCAGCTAGTCGCAGCACGTACAGATCCATATTATACTCCCGGCCGCCTCGCAGGCTAAAGCCAAACCCTTTGGCTCCTCTTTCCAGCTCAACAGTGTAAAAATCTTGGTCCTGCTGGAGGGAAGACAACAGATGTGCAATTCAACAGAAAGTTAAATGCTTCTCTATTTCTCATTTTGAAATTATTCAACCAGTGAACGTTATTATTTCTGGAACTCGTTAAGTACAAAAATAAAATCGGTGGAGTTTTCACACACACAAGCATTTTCTGCTTCCTCAGTCCCAAACTGCAGAAGAAGGCTAGGATGACCTCGCTCCCAGTGTCAGGCTCTAGTTAGCTGGTACATGGGACAAGTCTACACCATGGTGCTGTCTTCTCCTTTTTGTTACCACCTCTTCTATTCCTTTGCAAGAAGATCAGAAGCACATGTACTGTTTTATTCTACAACACAATGCTGTTGGCGTAGGGATGTTTTGAAGTCCCTAATGGAAGAGGTTACTTCTGGGATGGCCAGTGGCAAGGAAAGATAACAGTGAAATAACCTCTCTAATAAGGTACTGTCTGCAAAACCAGGAACATGTTGGCCATTACCCGTTATTAAGTTTTGCTCTTTTTGTTCTCTGATTTTATCACGTGCACACAACAGTACTTTGTGGAGAGCGCCCTCAAAACATACACTTCCACAAACAAAACACATCAGTTATTACTGTAGTAAAAATGTTAGCTTTTTTTTTTTTTAAAGTCATGATAAGAATGCATTGGAAATGCTTGTCAGATGAAACAACAGCAATACATATTAAGAAACTAATCAGCAAATCCCTCTCCCTCCAGCAAACAGACTGAGGGAGAGCAGCCTCCCAGTAGGAATTTTTGAGGGAAATGTTTGAACACAGCCCTTCAGCAGACTGGAAGCAATAGTCTGTGGTAAACAAAGCAATTAGGAAGGCACTCCTTACCTGAGCTGCTTGGGGCTGTTTGAAATCAAACTGGGATTCCTGCTTTGGTTTGGTGTTGTTCCTGCTGCAGTGAATGAAACAAAGAGGAAGAGGAAAAATACAGCTCATGGAATGTGAAGGTGATTAAGAAGTAACCAAACAGAGCGCATGGCAAGATGCCCTCCTCAAGGAAAACAGTCTGACCTGGTTTCCTGCGGTATTTGCTGAGGAGTATGTGTGGTGGTAATTGTAGCAATTTTTTCTGCATTGGTCAATAAAGTAGCATTGGAGGATTCTGCAAAACAAATTTTATTTATTTATTTTTCATTATGAAGGAAGACCATTGGCTATGCGCTGAAAAATAAAATTTGCAAAGTCATTTCACTGGAAAGCATCAACATGGTTTTTTGTTTGCCTTTTTTTTTTTTTTTTTTTAAGAACTGGAAACTGGCTCAAAATTTCCCAAATCCAAAATGAACAGGATAAAGTCTAAGCTAAGTCATAGCAATTATGTATATAAAACTGTACAGTATCCCATTGCATAGAAATATTGGCCTTTAAGTTGCACATTGAAACTTAGTACGATCCCTCACAGAATTGCAGAATGATTTGGGTTGGAAGCGACCTTAAAGATACACTGTATCAGCCTGTCCAAAGGCCCATCCTCAAGGGTCTGCTTTTTCTGGTATCTGTCATCAGATGTACAAAATCACTTTCTACCCTTCTTCTCTGTAAGAAAAAAAAAAAAAAAAAAAAAAAAAAAAAAAAAGCCTTCCAAACACTAAGCCCTTCTAAACACTCCTAACGAGCTAGGAAACATCGTCACATCACTGCTGTTGTTGTAGCCTATGCTCTTGAAAATGTCAAGGCTTTAGTGAAAACATCATATTTAGTTTCATCACTGAATAAGTTAACTAGAAAAGAATGTGTGTTCCAGAAACCACCACAGCCAACCACCACAACTAGTGTAGAGCAGGGAGTCAAATATTTCTCTATATCTGTATAATGCATACATAGTATATTTATAATTTACTTTTACACAAATGAGGCTTTTTCAATAACCAAATGCATCACCATGATCATCAATCTAAAGGGAAATCCAAAGACACTCAATTGGAAAAAAGAAGAAAAGTTAAAAAAAAATACATAAATTCTGCGTTAGACACAGAACAAAGACTGAGTTGCGAAGGAAGGGTTGAAGAATGCTTTGTCTGTTATATAACGGCATGAATTCCAAAATTCCAATCATTAAAGTCTCCAAATATGGAAGGTTGGCTGGATTAATCTTAAAGTAGCAATAACTATTCCATGGATTATGAGCTTAGCAGTACTTCCTCCATCACAAATTGCAATCGGTAGGATTGAGATGTGGCTTTTATCTAATGCCTTACAAGGTGATATTGAATATGGCTAAACCCCAAACTTGCTGAAATATGTCCTTGAAATGCCACCCACTGGTGCCTGAGCACTCAAAGATGCACAAAGGGATGTGGAACTGCCTGCACCAAATGCATCAATGGCTCTGGGTACCGTTTAAAAAAAGGGTCACTAAGAGAATGCAGAGAAGAGGATTAACCTCAAAGCTTAATTTACACCATGATGAAGGACTCCCAGCCCAACGTCAGCACATGCAAAAGCCATGTTTCTCCATGCAAAGCAGGAGGAGCTTCCAAGTGATTTCCTCACTCCTGCTTCAGAAACAGGGAAGGGAGTTGCTGTAGACATGAGTTAAAAGTGACCATCAAGCTGCTCCTCACGGTACAGCATGGCAAAATGGTCCTCTTGCTATTTTGGAGCTTTATCATAGACTTCAATAAATATAGAGTTAACTTAGAACTCATTTAAAACTCTATCTAAAATTAAGGTCATGCGAATGTCATTAGCCAAATTTCAACACAGTTTTGGAGGAAAGGCCTGGAACACATGCATATGGAACTCAACATATTTTCCAGAAATCCATATTGTATCAATCTGGAACTGAAAATAGTACTGAACAGTTTCAAATTTTGAATTGTTCTGGGGTGTCTGCAGGTCAGCAATCCCTGAAAACATCCTCCCACTGAATTCTGAGGAAGAGTTAGTGGTATGTGCTTAACCATTCGAAATGCTGAATGGTTACCTCGGACAAGGATGGGCATTGGGACTGGAAAATCAGAGTCAACAGAAACACCTGCTCATTAGGCACAGCATTCCCAGTTAGTCACTGCAGTGGCAGGCACTTGCTCTTTTGTGGAACTGTTCTGCACACAGGACATCCCCACTACGTGCTATACTGACTTTATTTAGAAGAGGGCCATGGAATACAACTAATCACAAAACACTGCTCAATACTTTTCAAGAGCAAAATCTAAGCTGAATGCACAATCAGTGGTTAAAAAGATGCAGCTTGTTTCTTGAATGAATTTCTCTAGTTCAGTCCCTCTTAAAAAAAGGCACCATCAGACAACAGAAGCAAAATCTGGGTGGAAATATCTTGCTCTCCAGAATAAAATCACAAGGTTTTCTACCCTGCCCTTGTTTGCCTCATAAGCTCCAAGCATCTGGTAATTCACTTTATTGACTATGGAAAAAGCTCCCACTATTAAACAGAGTCCAGCTGTAATATAGATTTGCAGAAATGGGAGGAAATGGGAGGAAAAGCGGTGGTCATGGGTTTACTTGGATCTGGGAACCTATTTTATTTCACGGATTTATTTCAGTTGTGGAGGAACCTAAAAGAGCTGAAGGTTTTTCCTTTCTATAGCCGGTGCTTGTTAAGGGAAACTCAAGAAAAGGGAAAGAAAAAGAACTGTTGAAACAGATGGGTGCAAGGAGAGCACGGCTCCTTTGCCTGCAGCATTGTGCCCAAGTTAACATGCCCAAACCCATAGCATCTGGAGCCGTAACATCTTCCAGACGAGAGCTGGCCTGTGTCCAGTGGCTCGGAGAGCAAGAGAGGCTCCTGGGTCTGCCTGCACCTCTTGGGGCAGGCATGACCAAAAGATGCCTTTACAAGGCAGTGCCGTCGTCAGCTGGCTTGTGTGAGAGGGACACGTCCCTGTGTGTGGTTAAACTGTTGGATTTAACAAAGTAATTCTGTGTATTTTGTAAAGATGCCTTGATGCTAAAATCTGTCTCCAACTTCAGAAGGTCCTGAAACATGGTTAAGTGTGCTGTATTCACCCAGAACAAAGCCCCTGAAATCCTCCACAAATATTTGGAGATGAGATGAAGATGGGCTCCAAAGAAAAAGCAACTTTCCTCCCCTTTAGTAGGTCACACTAAGAATACCAAGTAGAGCAACAACACATC
The DNA here is from genome assembly GCF_009769625.2 of Cygnus olor. Lineage (NCBI taxonomy): Eukaryota > Metazoa > Chordata > Aves > Anseriformes > Anatidae > Cygnus > Cygnus olor. Next base: position 15,608,427 of record NC_049178.1, read on the forward strand.
TTTGGTACAGATGTATCTTCACACCACTGTACTGGGTCTATCTTTAGCCCACCCTATCCCATGAGGCAGGATTTGTGCATCATTTTTGCTAGTGTTTTAGACGCAGGACACATGCCAGCCACCATGCAAAATTGGAAAAGAACACAAATACAGGAAAGGTTCTCTCAATAACTACAACAGTATATTCTAACATATACAGATTTCACCAACTTCTTGCACTATTCTGCCCTAGAATACACAGACACCAGTGCCTAATCTAAGGTTGTTTTTTTTGGCTGCTTGTACCCTTGCATCAGCCAGTAGCATGCTAACCCATCGTCATGCCATTGCAAATACACTCCTGTAGTGGTCTATTACAATGAGTTGGTGCAAGACTATCACACAGCAAAAACCATTGGGGGGTTTAATAATGTTAGAAGAGATTAGCAATGTGAGTTTATTGTGAGTCTTGTGATGAGCTTTAGTTTCACCTTTATCTGAGAAGCACAGCTTCTAATTTTTTTCCCATCAAAATACAATGTTAGACCCCTTAGACTTGCCAAAAAGCACCCCAAAATCAGAAGACAACTAGAGAAATAAAACAACATTGAGACTGATTTCTTAAATCACATGTTTTCTGAGCAAACCTCTCACCATGTTTCAGAGTGGTTGGCCTTACTACCCTTTGGAAATTAAATGCAGGTAGAGCTGGCAATCAGACTTTGAATTTACAGAGCTCAGCAAACAAAAAGGCTCAAAGCCTGCATTACTGCAAAAGAGTTGACTCCTTCCCAGAATTACAGTTCTCCATCTTCTCTAGGAATGCCTGATGTCAGTCACAGCTGGAGAGCTCCCTTCTAACCTAAGCAATTTAACAAGGTATTTTGTACACACATCTGCATGAACAAGGCTGGCTGAGCATTCCTGTCAGGATGCTATGTTCCTCTTCAAAAATATCAATGGATTAAAAGTTATTTCACATGTATTTTTTTTTTCTTCAAAGATTCACCTGCCTAGATTTTGATCAGATACCAAAATAAAGGTAATGAACAACTCTTCTCCTGGTTCACCTTCCAGAGCTGGCACACACAGGCCAGCTCAGCCATTAGCCTGATTCACAGCCATTTTATTATTCATGAATATTTATTTTGCTGGAAGCAGTAAAGGATCACATCCCATTTGACCTGGTTGCTGCTAGACAGTAGGAAAATAAAGCCTTCATGCAAAACAGATCACCCTAAAGAGAAATAATTTATAACCAGATCACCTCTGGTCCTGCCCTGTTTTTATCCTATAGCTAAACAAAGCAGTCATGCTCTGTGGGGTAACCAAATCCCCGTTTCAGCTTACTACAGCCATAGAAAGGAGAGTTAGCAACTAGTGAATGTTTCCCAGAGAAAATCACATCATGTAACTCCTTCATTCTGCATTACAGATACCAGGCTCAGTTCACATCTTCCCTCCGGTTCTTCGGAAGCGGTAAGTGCACTAGTGCTAGTCCAAACAGGCAGAGCGACAGCAAAATGCTTCCTGGCAGGCTGCAGGATGAAAAGGTCTCCTTCCAGTAGTTCTCATTGTGAGGAGACATCTGCAGTTCAGTCAGACTTTCTCAACCTTCCTTTCAAATTTAATCACACTTTCTCTACGTTTAACTGAATGCAAGTAATGTCCTGTGCAACTCTAAGAAATGCTCATTAGCACTGCATCTGAGCTATCAAATTCTATACCCGTGGATTTAGCTTTAAAAAAGAGCAATGTGAAAGAATTTCTGCTAAACGAGTACCCTCTGCGAACGTGTCCTCTGCAGAGCAGGACAATGAACAAATGAAATTCTTACAGTTTGGAACCAAAGCAATTTTAGCTCTGCTGCAGATGCTTCACGTACGTTTCTGCTCTATTCTTATTTGGCATCGCAGGTAGGGATTAATTTCATGAAACCGATACATAACGCAGACCCTCACTTGAACCAAACAGTTCAATGATCTGAAAATAGTACCAAGTGTCAGCATATTGCCAGGCATCCTGCACATCCCCTCTCATCTGAAACAATGAGATCTCATCCAGGGGAACCCTTATGACTGTCAGCTGCAAGCCCACAAGCAGCTCCGGAGCCATTGCCATTTAATAAAGTCATTTGAAAATGTACTGAGATGGCTTCAAAAAGCAACTTATGCAGAATAAAAACAAATCTTCTTTTCAAACAGCTTAAAATATGACAAAGTGTTTATCTCTTTCTGTGATCTCTTTATAGCCTGTGGAAAGCTTCAGGGATCCCGTATATTACTGAGCATGCAGTGATTCTCAAAAATCCTGAAGCTCCATTATTAACCTAAGAATCAAATTAGAGAGTACCAAGATATGCATCAAATTTATGGAAGATTTTAAGGAGATACTTGGAGGAACACAATCAAATTGAATATAATTATTATTTTTTAAATGGAGAATCAGTATCCTCCTTTAAAAAAAAATAGGGCTCCTACTTCTATAGAAAGAAAAGGGAAATACATCTATGGGACACTCACAACCCCTTGCTGCTAATTCCCAAAGCAAGAGTGGAAATCTTTATGCTTTTGCAGCTCTGACTGACGTGAAAAGCCCAGGAACAAAGCAACAACAGGGTGAGAAAACACAGCAGGGAACAAATACTTTACCATCTCCTGGAATGATGCGCAGAGTAACGGTGTTTCCCGCTTCCTTAATGAGGTTGACGATGTCTGAATGCGACTTGTTGGTGATGGAGCACCCGTTCACGGCCAAGATCCGATCGCCTACTTTCAGCTTGCCACAGCGGTCTGCGGGACTCCCTTCAATTATCCGACCTATTTTGTGAGGCATGGCCACACATGCATTTCCCGCTTTTGTATTGGTTTGGGGGTTGTTTTTGTTTTTGTTTGGTTTGGTTTGGTTTTAATTGTTTACATACGTGGGAATTACGGTGAAGGGGAAAAGGAGAAAAAGGGTTGAAAAGGGAAAGAGAAGGTTAAGGGTTAATTAATTAATGCATCAAGCAAAAGTTATTATAGGATAGCTTTGCTGCCAGTGTTCAAAACATTGGCAATCAACTAGTATGAGTGCACAATACTTCTTTTACAAAAAGGTGCTTGTTAACCCTCAAATCTCCCTCCCCCTTGACCTCTGTTAATACATGGTGAGCTTTTATGAACTACAACTGCACTTAGCAGCCCCACAATAACCCAAATCCCAATTTTATTTTTGTACCAGAAAATTGAAACTCCGTGTAGAAAACACAACGTTCCTCCTCCAAGATTACATCGGTGTCAGCCTCTCAAGTCTTTCCCTAAATCAATTGCTGTTCAAGCTTCTGCCAATGTTTTGTTCTTTCTCAATTCAGAAAGATGAAATCATTCTAGTCTGAGGAGGGAGCGCGCCTCCCTTTCTACCACAAAGACCCAATCTGTCAGCGCTGGATGGGGAAGTGACATGGAATGGTTTTCTTCCATTGTGAACAAAGGTACCACCAGGGAAGGCACAGGACCACTACAGATGGGCCAAGACTGACAAAAAAGGTAACCTGTTTGGTGCAGGCATCCACCTCAGCCTCTGTTAACCCCCCCACACACACTTTTACAATCCAAGATGGCATAAGGGTGGGAGCGGGGAAGGGATAAGGACCTCCTGATTTAAATACCTCTAAAACCACACGCAAAACCCGTGAGACGTCTGGCACTCAGAGCCAGAGCGCTTTAGGATGAATGTGTTTTGAAGACAAAACTCCCCTCCTGTTCCATGCAATTGGTTGGCCCCAGAAACGCAGGGTCTTCCACAAAACGCAGATTTGGGACACAGGAGCTACAGAACAGCACTCAGGTAAATCGTCTGGGCTTTTGTATGGCTTCGTTACGTGGGCAAGAGGCCCTCAGGCATGCAGTGCGTGGTGAAAAGCATGAGATATGCGGAGTGGTCATCTGATACTTCACACATACACGATACATTCACCCTCAAGATGCACTTTCCCATCTGTGCTCTAATCTTTATTTGATTAGTAGTTTTAAACGTTGCTGCACGACAAACCCAGAAATGCCATAAAGGAGAACAGGCTAAGAAAAGGAATATGAAGTGAGAGAACAAGGTTGGAAAGATGCAATGAAAACTAGCAGAAGGTGTTAATACTATTTGCAAATGGTGGGGGATTTTTTATCGTTGTTTTACTGTGATGTTAGAAAGTTTCCCTCTCTGGCGATACAGAAATCCATCCAGTATAAAGATTGTTTCAAGGGTATCTGAAATAAGCTCCTGAAATAAGGAAGGAGTTCCAGCTCTGGCCAATCTATGGGGAAATAGATGAGAGGCCACACCAAAGTGACCGAGGTGGGTTTTAGAACCAGTTTGGCCCATCTCTGAATACTACCTATGAAAGAAAAAAAAAACTACAAAGCAGGCACAGAGCAAGCACCACATGGCAGAGGGAACACATCTCATGCAGAGTATTAGAAAAAAGCTGAACACAGTTGAAAAAATTAAAGGAAAAACAGTCACAGATCAACAGACCTCCATGAGAAGCCCCATCACAGAAAACTTCCAGTTAGAGAGTATCTTGGGCTAAAACAAACACAACTCTTTACAATTTCAGGTCAAGGTTTCTCTGCAGAAAACAGTTACAGCACAGCCTTCATACCGTAAAAGTTCTTTACGCATGTTTGAAATGCTTTCAGAAGATAAAAGCTCTCTCTCCGTTTTAGACTGAGTTCAGCTTATCGAATATTGCATTACACCGTTGTGTTCGGGCACCAAAATACCTATCCTGGAAGCACAGTTTCCAGCCATGAGGACAGCACAAAGGTAGCTCAGCACCTGAGAGCTGACAGAACTCACTCCACCAGGTCTACACTGGACAATTCCCCCTTGCAACCTCTGCTGCTATGGCTGCCCAGAACAGTGTTTAGAAACGGTCTGCTCCATATCAATGCCTGCAAAGGAGGTGATGCTCCCTTGATCCCTTGTGCTTTTACTAGTGTAAGGGCACTGCCACTGGGTAACAGCAGGAAATTTCACTGGAAAAAAAAGGGGGGAAGGCCACTTTTTGCCACACACACCTGCCTGCCCCGGGAACAGTCAAGCTGTACAGGGAGACTGCAAGGTATTTTGTCTACAAAACACAACCCTGCTCTGAGAGGCAGCGTGAATATGGCCAAAGCACTTCTTCTGCCCTTCCCTTCCCCTGTAAAGTCAAAGTGGATGCTGCCTCTTGGAGACCATAGAAGGGAAGAGAGTGGCATTTCTGACTGCTTTCCTCCTTGCAATGACAATTCTGCTCTAGAGCAGGCTGTCCTGCGCACACGTGCAAAACCAACTTATTTGTGCTTTGCAATATATGACTCATTTGTTCTGTAAACAGAATGACGCCTCTTTTGCAACAACACCTGAAAACAAGTGTCTGTCTAGCAGAAGAGACAGTCTTCAGAAAGAAACCATGACCACTGCTGTAAGGGCAGGATATCAAGAGTGACATTGCATGAACCTTGTTCCCTCTTGCTCTGAAGAAATGGGTTTGGGAAAAGGAGACACAAGGTGGAACGGGTCAAAAAAATTCCTTTTTTTTTTTTTTTTTGGTTAAACAATATCCTCCATTTAATGTCTCAGCAAGCACTATTAATTAAAACTTTCCAGCCATCAGCACACTCACTTTGTAATGAGGATCAGAATAACCCTGATTGCCAAAGAGAAGTTAATCAGTTTAGGCATTACTGCTTTTAATGATGGCTCAATTCCACCATCAGGAGACACACTTCCTGCCACTTGCTCCCTTTCTGCATTACACAACAGCACCTCTGAGGGGATCCCTGGCTGCTCTCCTGAGAGCAAGCCCCAGAAAGGTGCCCAGCTTGCAGGGACAGCCCGTGCTTCGGGTAGCACCAGGAATTGCCACTGGTGGCATTTTTGCTCTTCAGGATGGGACTTCTCATTTTGCTTTTCTCGACTCAGTGCTGAACAAAACCCAGGAGGCAAACACCTACCAAGTCTCATCCTCTGATTAAGCCATTAATCACACAAATTAGGTCATACCCATGACTTTTAATTAAACATCCCCACTTGCCTCCTTGTGCTGCAGCACTCAAACCTGAGTCTCATTCGAGGGGCGCTGACAAACCCCAAGACTTACCGAACGTCGTCCCCGCCTCCGGCCTGCTCACCGACGAGACGATGACGAAGCCGAAGCCCTCGTTTTCGCCGCGGCGGATTTCCACGTCGTAGGGCTGGACCACGGCGCTGACAACGCCACTGCCTCCCCCGCCTCCGCTCCCGATGCCACTGGTGCTGCCACTGCCCGAGCTGACGGTGTTGAGGGAGTTCTGGCTGCCCTGCGGCGTTCGCTTCTCCTCCGTCAGCGAGGCCGGCTGGTTGCTGCTGTGGTGGGATGAGGCTGGGGACGGGACTTCATTCTCTGCCTTGGGAACTGGGGAAGGAAAAAAAAAAAAAAAAAGACCATCTGAGGAAGCTGCACTGTTTAATGCTTGACAAGTGCTGCACATTGAGAAAAAGACAAAAGAAGAAAAAAAGCATAGAACCTGCTTTAATCCATAAATCATGACCAGTGGCTCCGTCCTCCATCTCCTTTTGGATGTCACCGCAGCTCTGTTCAGTGACAGCACTGACCACACACCCACATCCACTGCTGTTTATGGTCATGCAGCCAAAGCCTTCCACTACCACATCCCCTCTTCAATTACATATGTGCAACTGTGTGTATGTGCACAAGCCGTGGGGAGACACAGTAATACCAAATACCCATCACTCAACACTTGGGTATTTTTTTTTAACTCAATGCTATCAGTTGGGTAGCACTGAGTGTTTTTAATTAACGTGATCATGATTAATAATAACTACCCACACTAAAACAAAACAATTGTGAACTAAGCTTTTCTGGATGGAGGAATCAGCAACTTTCATCTGTACAGTCTGGCACAGTTGGGGGGAACCTTTAAACATTATTAACATTAATATTAAGCAAGTGTTTAACAGCAACTGAAGTTGGAGGTGGTATTAGTTTAAAATCCAATCAGCTAACACAAGGCTTGAAGAAATCTCAAAAAATCTCTTAGTCCACACTGCTCGAGTCCAGGCCAACAATACTTACTGTCAGTCCCGGCAGATGTTTGTCTAATCTGCTGTTAAATATCTCCCCAGGCAATCTATTGGTTGTAATATCTAACTTAAATCTTCCCTGCTGCAACATAAGGCTATTATTTCCAGTTTTATCTTGCAGACATATGGAGAACATATTATTCCCTTCCTCTTTGCAGCAGCCTCTTATAGTCTTGGGGAGTTTAACACCTCCTCCCCCTTGTTTGCTTTAGGCTAAACAATCCCAATTTGTTCGATATTTCCTTGCAGACCATGTTTGCTAGAGCTCTCCTCATTCTCCCTGGTCCTCTGGACTCCCTCCAGTTGGGCGCCCTCCAACTCAAACATGTCTTTCTTGACGTGCTGGACCATGTTGCAGCTGAGAGATCATCTGCTGGGAAATCAGGAGAGTTCCCTGCTGCCTACGTTCCAGCAGCGTTTGTCTTTACCTGAGCCAACCCCAGGTAACACTCATGGCTTACAATAATTTCCGCTTCTATTTACCCAGCCAGTTCTCCACAGTCCATTTGTGCAGCGGAGAGCAGCATATTGCACTTGTCCCCACTGAATGGCTGACTCCATTAATCAGCTCACTTCTCCAATTTGTCTGGTGAATAAAAATCAAGTTGAAGATCTTAAAAGCAACAACAACAAAAAAATGGATGGCAAACACAAAATCTAAAGCTGTAAACCCATGATCTAAAGGAAAAGAACTTTTAAAATATTATTGGAAGGCAGTACTTATTTGCATTTATATACTCGAAGTATGTTCTAAATACATAATATTCTACATATTAAGAATGCATAAACATTCCCTAATGTGAATCTCAGGACAAGGAGTACCCATTTAGGTGAACAATCTTTTGCTACTGGCATATAGACGAGCAGAGGAATAAGGGACCAAAATTCGGGAAGAGGTTTCTCTGCGAAGTTGTGCTGGAATTTAAAAGCCTACAAATATAAGGTGAAAAAAGGGTTCCTGAATAATTTATCCTAGAGTAAGTGTCCACATTTGAAATGATTCGGAAATAGCTCTGAACAAGCCCCTGAATGAAATATCAAGGGTTTATACCAAAATCTCTCATGCATCTAAATCTTTTATAATTTCCAGCCTGCAGGGCTATAAAACTGGAAAACGCATGCACAGAAACAATACCAAAAATCCAACTGCCCTTCCCTTCATCTCAACCCTCATCTTCTAAAACTTTTCTCGCAACGGCAGCTCTGCGTCAGGAATGAAAGATGTGCAGCGTGCACCACACCTAGCATAACTCAGCATAATCAAGCCTCTCTGTTACAAGGAACATGCAGTCCCTGTGCTACCTGCCTGGATCAGTGATGCTTACAGTTTGGCATCCTGCAGTGAAGTTGACTACATGGCACCACCACACCTGAAGCTTCTCCTGCAGCTGGGACTTCAGCCACCACACACCGATCCCCTACCTCGCTCTGCCCTTGCCTCCTCTCCTGTGGACTCTGGAGCATCTTTTCCCTCCCTCCCTGTTTAATCGTTGTTATCAGGCAGCACAATTATTTTGGGAAGAAAACAAAAAACACAGGCAGTCAGACACCGTTTCTGTCACTGTATGGATCCAAATAAAAATGATATGTTGCAACTAAACAGTTCCCCATTTACCAGAAACCTTCACAAAGACTAGAAGACAAGTGAAATTGAGAGAGCCTTGACTAGAAACAAAATATTTGATACATATTTGATCAAGAACAAAAAAGGCTAAAAATAGCCAAAAGAGAAAGAGTAACACCGCATCCCCTGAGTTTTTCCAGTATTACAAGGAGGAGCATTTGTTCTTTAAACTGTTGGCCGAACAGATGGAGTCTGGCAAGAAAATCTAGCCCGCTGAGCAGCACTGCAGCCTACCTGTGTAAACTACTTTGCGCCTGACAGTCAGATTGACGTGACCTTGTTTGGCTGCCTGTTGCATAAGCTGGACGACGAGCTGGTGCGATTTCCCAACAACGGGCGTCCCATCCACGCAGATCAGCTCATCGCCCGATCTCAGGCGGCCGTCAGCATCAGCAGCACCCAGCGGTACAATGTGACCGATGTAAATCTGATGAATTAGCACAAACAGGAGAAAGGAAAGAAAGAAAGAATGATAAATGAGAACAGTAGATGCTCAACAGCCAGCTAGAAGCGAATGGCACACAAATTTAGTAGGGGCCAAAATTGTTGACAACTGTCTGCTAGTCAGGAGAGTCGGTCCTGTGGAAAACAGCTCCACATTAATCTAGCCCTATTGTGAAAATTGTAATCAAGATACTGACATCTTTTTCCTTTAGGCAGTCCTCTCACTCTGCTGACAGACAGCCTTGGGAAATGCATTCAATCAGACAGTAAGCAGAGAGGAGGATGGTTAAAAGCACCGGGAGCCTTGTCAGGGAGGCTGAGATTGAATTATCCTTTCAGTTGCCTCTAGGGTTTACAAGTTCAGTCCCTTCAGCCTGTCCACCAGTGCAGTTTTGGTTTACCTTCAGTGAGCTCAGCAGAGTTGCTCTGGCATGAGAGGGATTCATGGGCTCTCTTTCCATAACAGCCAAAAGAATTTTGGCAGGAAAATATGTGGAAATTTATGCTGCTACTTACTAGCTTTGACCTGCACGGTGTATGATACCTTTCAAGGCACTGGATTTTGGTAAAGAAGCTAAACAAATACAAGAAATGAAATTGAGTAAATAGAAGGACGACCACTCTGAGGTCTAACAGTGGAAACTACCTGTAAACTTGACCAGGACAACCTTTCCTCAATATCCGGGCAATTCCAGATGTATGTGTTTTCATCTGGGCTATCACAAAAACAAAGAATAGCAGAGGAAGTCATACCCATTTCAAACGTGGGGGTTCAGTTGGTTTTTGGGGGCACAGTGGGGAGGAGATGTGAGGTATACAGTCATATCCCATTAATTATTTAAACAAAGATGCCACAGTGCAGTTCTGCACATTTGTGTGTGCTATTGCTGTGATTCTGGAAGATGTCATGAGTTAAAACAAGCCAACTTCTTGAGGTACTCACAGGTTCTCCAGGCTCATTTCCACCCAGAATCCTAAATCCAAAACCGGTTTCCTTTCTCCATAGAAAGATATCCTGCTCTTGATAATCTGGAACTGAAGGGAAAGAGGGAAAACTGTTATTTTAAATCAAAAACACAACTTTATAGCCGTATCAGGACTACTCTGATGTACGTGTAGAGGGATCTGTTGCACAATTTTATTCATTAAATGAGGTGGTCTTGAACTTTTAGACATAATGAAGAATATTTATAGGTTTAAGTAGCGAAGGATTATTAATTAAATCACTACTAAAAATTATCCAATGCTTTCTACTTTCTAGGTGTCTAATTGTGATTTTGTTTATCGCTGTAGTATTTCCTTCCATCAATATTAGCATCATTACCCAGAGCAAGAGCCTCTTCCAAATCATCAATAAATGAATGTGCATGACAGAGAATCACTCTGCCAGAAACAATACAGCTGCCTCCTCTTTCACAGGAGACAAAAGAGCTACTTGTTATGACTTCTACTGTTTAATTAACTTTCAGAAGCATAGTTTGCTATCCGTCTACTGACACTTATTTAAATAACTACAGGACAGATCCCCAACTGGTGGAAAACAGAAGGGGTCCTCTCAAAACAGTGCAGCTCTCCAGACTTTCACTTGCTCATGTACAGGTTTTATTAAACCAATGAACAGACAAAAACAGCTGGAAACATAAAAAAGAGACCAGCCTTACCTACTCATTAGCATGGAACACCAGCAAGGTTTTTACAATGAATATTGCATACTGTGAAGTACTAACCTTGAAGTGTAGTTGAACAGAAATATTTTACATTAACTTATTGATGGTTGCTTTCATCCCTTTTTTAAAAATGCAAAATTAATTGCTAACATTAAATCATATCAGAAGACAACTTCAGGTTCATTTAATATTTATTGGTTAGTATCTATAACATTGACTAATTTTGTAATGATCCCCTCCCAGAATTTATAATTAACGATCAAAAAAGCTATTCCTTTACAAGTCAGCTGCCTGTATCTTTAGTAAAGAAACCAAAGCATATCATCCAGAAACATAATTTCATTACGTGCAACTCAGATACAGGATGCAACACATTCGATAAAACACGATCTAGTTTTCTGTATCTACGAGCCGATAAACGGGATGTTTTCCACTGGCATCAGCGAGTGTCAGACTGGGCCCTGACTGCATTTTACACTGCCGGTGCCTGTTGGTTTGGGTCTGCTCTTTTGGGGCTTCTCAGTGTTAAGACTTTTCTCTGGCTCTGATGCTTTCTCTTCAGTGACTCACCAATGGGCTTAAAATACAATAGGAATTCAAGACCTGGGAATACTAAAAATTAAAAAAGAGCAGGTGAGTGCTCAGGCACACGGCTGGTTTGACATACTCATTCATATCGGTTTCTCGCCCTTGGTTTTACGTACAATATTTTCACATTTTAATTGCTTGCAGTTATAAACTGAGCTTGAGACCTGTGCACACTACCTTACTGAGCTTGAGGCTAATTTTTGCCCAGCTACAACTACAGAACATCCAGGTGCTGAACGTGCTGGAAGCCCGCATTGTTCATCAGTTAAAACTAGCAGGCTGGAGGCAGCTTGCCATCCCAGGGAAATGCGGCACAACACAGACAATGAATTAATTGCTGTTTGTCACTGCCTTCAGCGAGTGGGAGCGTGAAAAGCAGACACACTCGGAAGCGCCTCTCTAGCACTTCGTAGGCTTTTTTGGCAAAGGCTGGCCCCAACCAATTAATAGCGCGTGTTGGATCTGTCAGAGGCAAAATGGCTTCTGCAGAGAGCTTCAGCGTGGGCCCGTTTTTCTCGGCATCTCTCAACACCTTCCCATTTGTCAGCTCTCCAGCCTCCCTGAACGATGCCGTATGCTCCTGGTTCGGGTACCAGCTAGCCCATTAGCGGCCGCTGGAGATAACAGCGAGCCGAGGTGTAACAGCGGGACCAACCCTCAGCAACACAAAGACAACTCATACGGACCCCAAGAAACAAGTTCAGTCATGTAATGCTCCTTCTGCTGGGAGGATTACAGAAGGGTGAAACACAGACACAAACGTACAGACAGCACACGTTTACACAGTGTGAGTATGAACGCAACAAAACCCCTTTTACCGCTTTTTGCTCCAGCTCTGCAGTACGGTGATGCACTGAGAAAACCCCATCCACCTCCGTGCTTCCACACAGCCGAAGTAGGACCACCTGCCGCTAACTGTGGCCACGCTGGAGAACCACATTAGGTTCTCTGCTATTCAGTAGTGCTTCTGAGGAGCCACCTTCCCTACTTAGAAAATGTCATACTGCTGCTGAACTTATACGTTTAAAATGAACGAAAAGTGGCCTCCAGGTGTCATTCATAACATCTTTGCACCTTGACCTGATCTCAAGCTGTCTGACTCTTTCAGAAAAATCATCTACAGAGCCCAAATGGGTAAAATTTGCCAGTCTGCTCATCCTGTCCTAAAACAGACTGCCTGGAGAGCGTTGCAAAAGTGGTAAGAAGAGTTCTGCTGGGGCCAGAAGACAGAATGGAAGGGGAGGCGAGCGCCGTTTCATGATGGGAACATGAAGGTGATGCCCCCGCTACCACCGCCTATGGGATCCGCTGCCAGCCAGTACACAGTCAAGCAAATACTTTGCACCTCCATGGCTAACCTCGGCGCACGGCCCCGCCAGACGCCCGCGGTGAAGAGGAGCCCCCTGCCACAGAGCAGCAATGACACCAGAACAAGACATCACAAGACACAGATATATTCTCGGCACAGTCTTACATTCTCCAAAACTCGTGGAATTGATTTCTCTCTCTCTCTCACCCTTGCTCAGTCCAGTTGCAGGCGAAGGTGACATAGCTGTAACATTAATTTTACAGTTTTGCAAAGCTTAATGTATCTGCTTTCGTGTTAGTTCATTTAATTAATTTAGACTGTATGGATAGTGTTAGGCTTTCATGCATGTAATTGCTAAGGTTATAGCTACCATGGATAATTACATACCAACTTTCACGTCTATTTGCACATGTCTGCGTACATGGGATACATTATACGCACACATGTTTTATTCACATGCATGCAGGTACATTTGAGAGACCTTTTTTGTTCTCAGAGGAGGAATCTATTTGAGAACACCTTGGAAATACTTTTCTACCAAAAAATATTCAACATCATGACACAATAAGTTTTCCAAATGGAAATAGCTTTCTCTAACGTTAAAAGAAATTCTAAATACATAGTGATGAACAATGAAATCAGTGGTTAATTAGCAGTGTTTTTAATTAAATTTCTCCTATACAAACCTTAGTAATTATCTCACATTATATATATAAAAAATCTCCCTGGTGTGATATCAGTTTCAAGAAAACATGGATTCAGAAATAATCAGTATGAGTTCGCTTTAGTCACTAGCTCATTTGAGGCAGCAACACTTTCAGTGACTCATAGCTTGGCAATGCAGAAAAGTTTTAAGGCCCAGATTCAGCGAAGTATATAAGGACAAGCTTGAAATTATGAGTGAATAGTCTCACTGGAGCTGATGGAGAGTTTCAGTGCTGAAAATTCCCGTGATTTAGCCATAAGTCTCGTGAGATTCCATATTCACTGGAAAGCCCCGCTTTCTAAACTATCCCGGTGCAGGAAAATTGCAAGTTTTCTTTCTTTTCTTTTTCATCAGCCCTTCTGATTGCATGGAAAGCTTTAGAGAAGGCTGCAGCATGTTCCTGCCAAGAAGACCAAGTCCTGCCACTGAGGTCTGGGAAGACGCACTGCCCTGGGCTGAGCCACGGACCGAGCTGGTGCCAGACGAACATCAGCAAAGCCTGCTCACAAGCCAGCTTTGTAAACTGCTCTGCAGCCTCTGCTGCTCCTGCAACGTGCTGCGAGCACTACGGTCCTTCCTAGCAAGGCATCCTCTAAGGGCATGGCCACATCTGTGTGCCCAAGTGTACGATTGTAACCGTTTGTCTCCTGCTCATGTAATAAAAGGACATAACCCTACCAAAGGCCCTTTACTAACTATTGTCTTTACAGTCAGCCTGATCGGAAGGCGACTGCAATTTCCCGAGAGAATTTTTCTTTTCTATTTTAGGCAGAAAGTATCTCATGTTTGGTATCATTGTGCAAATATTTTTAATTCTATGTAATTGCTGGTGAGTGAATGCTACACACTGGGGTCATGCCTTGTTTGTATTATTTTAATTAGATTTGGGGAAAGAAAATCCTACCAAATAAATTATGTGCCTGAAAATAAAATTCAAATATTAAAAATAAATTCGAATATTTTAAAAGCTTTAAAAATTATCTATAGTGTTCTGCTTTACTTTTAATTAAATACTTAAGCCCTTCAAAGGGATTAATTAACACATCTGCAATTCAGATTAATTCATTTTGTCACTGCTGTTTTGACAGATGGCCATATGTAGGATACAGTATTTTGCAAAGCAATCAGGCCACATGAGAAAAATTTGACAACAGATTGTGTTAATCTTTAAGGAAGTTTAATAATACATTGAAAAATAAAAAGCATATTATAAAAATGTATTTTCAATAAAACAGTACAAGATTTCAGAATTGTGGCTCTCCGGTAAACTATTCAATTACTGTTTGTCTCACTGAGGGCTCTTCATGCATGTCATTCCTGGTCTTGGAAGTGCTCCATTTTTCAAACCTTAAGGGTTCATCCTTCTCTCTGATTCATGTACACATCCCCCATGAGCAGCAATGAGTTACCCATCAAGCGGAGCTCAGCCAGTTGAAACTTAGCACCAGCAAAGAGTGCATTTGTTATTGCCACCAAATGATCTGTTTTCGAATTCACTCAACACAAAGCTGACTATTCTCGAAAGTCTTAATCCAGTAAGTATTGCAACTCTGGGCCAGATTGCAGCAGAGCATTTGAGCTCAGCCTTAGCCTTAAAGCATCCAAGTCTCTGTGGGTTTACAGCTTGAATTTAAGCCTTCCTGGACAGCAGCCCAAGCCCTGAGCACCTTG
The DNA here is from genome assembly GCF_009769625.2 of Cygnus olor. Lineage (NCBI taxonomy): Eukaryota > Metazoa > Chordata > Aves > Anseriformes > Anatidae > Cygnus > Cygnus olor. Next base: position 15,623,519 of record NC_049178.1, read on the forward strand.
GGGGCCTGATCCCCCCACTTAGAGGAGCTGCATGTGAAGGAACTTAAAGCTGCAGTTCTCGTCTGCTGCCATTCAGCCGAAGTCCAGACGCGGTTATGGAGCCAGTGCTCAACTTTGCATTATTAATTCCAGCTTATTTTTTCTTCCTTCTATTTTTATTTTTTCTCTTTCCCAGGCAGCATCTGTAGCTCTCCTCCACAGAATCTGAGCACCTCCTGATATTAAGTTGCATCCGACAAATCAAAACCTACATGTTTTTACAACAGTATGGGTTGAACTTGAATTTGAACCAAATTCTTCTCTACCAATGGCTTCAGTGAGACATGCCAGATAGGTCAAATATAGTCTTTTTTATTAAATAGAGATCCAAAAAGTAGTCAAAGAAAGGAAGAACACTCTTCACCAATTCTGAAAAATTAAATTGTTGCCTGTGTGCTTCCCATGTCTACATCATTAACGTTAATAACAGTGGGATGCACTCCCAGTTAAAAAGGCAGTAGGTGGTCATTATAGATTCAGTACTTCTTAGAAACATCCTGGAGACAATGTATTCATACGTTGAATTAAACCTTTCTATGTTATTATTTTTAGAGGGAAAAAAATTCTGGCTGAGCTGTGGCTAATGAATTCACCTTTTTGTGTCAACTGCACTTGAAAAACTGCACTATGTTCTCTTTATACTCAAATGATTTCACAAATGGGACTAAATAAAACACTGATGATGATCTAATGCTCTGAAATTCTCTCCTCCACTTCGTCATACACTTCAACACAGAGGATTGTTGCTGTTGTTCAATCCACTTGTTGGGGATTCAAAAACCTGCCTCTCAAAAGACCATTTTATTATCCCTTTCAGGCTTATTGAAAATGTAAGGCAATGAATCAACAGAGAGCCCCTTGGACTGGGCAGCAGGGAGAGCTGACCTGGGGCTTCTTGGGCAGCAGGGGCTCCTAGGGCCCACCAAAAACCCCCCAAAAAGGATTAATCAGCCAGTCTCAGCACTGGTACAAGGGTGGCATCCTCCTACCATATAACAGATATTCATTTAGTCCTGCTCATGTCTTCATCACAAGAATGCAGAGTGTCACACCCAGCACCCAAAGCCATGGACATCAAGAGAGAAGAGATGCCGACTTCAGCCCCAAAGCCAAAGGAAACGGGTCCTCAAGCAAAGACGCAACGATATGACCGTACCACTGCAGCCAAAGAAGGAACTGGAGTTAAACTGAACTGCAGCTGGGTGAAACCACAAAGAACAACACACGTTGAGCAGTCAGCAAAGCTCAAGGCCCAGGGCTTAGTTTCTTCCATATCACGAGCACTCCAAGAGCCACACAGCTGGTGCTTGGGAAGCAAGTCTCCAAGGGATGATTCACATTCATAACAGAGCAGCTAATAATTGCCCACTTCTCATGCAGACCAAACACGGGGAAGGAAACACAGTGGCTCACCCCAAGCTGAGGAGGTGCTGGGTTTCAGCTGTGAACCACGGTCTCCATTCATGAGACTGGGGAGCAGGACGAAAGGTGAGGGCTTGGTGGAAGAAGGAGCAAGAGCTGACCACTGACCTACAGAAGAACCCACCAGTCACACTATGGGATCAGACCGCAACAGGAAATACAGCGTGTCCAGCAGCCTTGTTCACTTAGACCATCACGTTCCTGGTTTTCTTCACCTTCTGTTAGGTGCAGCGAAGCCCCACCATGAGGCAAGAGTATAGATTAATCCCCAGGGAACGAGTTTCACTTCAGCTTAGGGGCTCAAATCCATAGGCTTTTGCACACTTATAGCGGTACATGAATACAAAGAGACATAGCCTCATCACACTTTTGACATTACCCAAAAAATCTCTTATGCACAAAACCAGCAAGTCTCAAAAAACACCTTCCTGGGAAGGAAATGACAACAGGACAAAAAAGCGGTAGAAAAGCATTGATGTCCAAACAGGGAGGTCTCATCTGGTAAAAGAGGCAGGAGACGAGGACTGAAGCAACAGAAGAGGACTGACCCCGCTGCACAGAGATGCTGGCCATGGCAAGCTGCGAGAGGGATGCTGAAGGAGCACAGCAGATCCAAACTAGAGCAAGACCTGAGCAGAGAGGGTTGTGGCACAGGGAGAGACGAGGTGTGGGAAACCAGCAGGTCAAGAGATGGTGAAACAGACTGGAAGGGCTCTACTCACAGACAGGGATAAAACCTCCATGAGATACCTGCAGCCATCGAGGAAAGAGCGAGGATTTAGCACATGGCGGTGGAGGTGGCCACAGAAGATGACGGCCTGCATGTGCCCTTCAGGATTTCTCCGTCTCAGCCTCAGGATTTTATCGGGAAAGACAAGCAGGAGCTAAGGCTGCTAAGCTGATACTAATGACTAATTAGTATGATATAAACTGTTAATTAGGAATTAGCTAAGTAGCTGTAGAGGGTCAGAGGAGACGGCAGCATGGTGCCTACAGGAAGGCAAGCTGAGCAAGGGTGACGCTGGTGCCATGGGACAGCCTTGGCCTCGGCCGTGTGGGCAGGGGAAGGAGGAGCTCTGCCTGCAGCTCTGCTGGGCTGAAAAGTCACTGCTCCTCAGCTCTCTGCCCTTTTTTCTATTTCAACGAGCTGCATGTGCAAGTTCAGTCTCTGCACTTCACTGTAGATCAGCATGACCGGACCCAAGAGCCAGCATGGTCAGGAATGCACCTAGTCCCTGGAGAGGGAAAGGAAGCAGTGCACAGAAGCTGAGACACCTACAAACTGCATTGCTGAGACATTCAATCTGAAGAGATGCATCTTCAGCCAAGAAACTGTGACTCATGATTTAATTTTTTCCAGGACATAAGATTTAGAAGTGATTCATTTGGTCAGAAAAAAACAGTCCTACCATTTTTCATTCCGGGGTAGTGTTCATCTCAGACCGTTTCTACCAATTTCCAGTTAGCAGAATAAAACCAAACTCCAGGTGATACTCTCATGGCACCAAGACTTTGAATCTCCCCTTACAGTAACCAAAAGAACTATTGCTTTTGGAAATGAACCTAATACTCTTTAACTCTTTCTTTAAGAAGCTGTTGCAGATTTGATCATTTTCAGCAGTGCAATTAAAGCAAAGCCAGCATGTTTATTTTATTTCTGGAGAAGAAACTGATTGAAACCATATTTATTGCCTTGGAGCAGAGCCAAAGTCCTGCTGAACTAATAGACAAGTGTGCAGATTATTAATTGCCATAAAAGCCATTTACAATATGCATTTGATAGCTGTATTGCTAAAGTGTCTACTCTGGTTAAAGTAAAATGGCTTAGCTGGATTTTCTCCTCCCTAGAGTGAGACTGGAAAGCATCTGATATGAATTTCAGCAGACTAAATACTTCCCATCCTTACTGAAATTCCTGCGCATATCAGTCAATGAGTCTTAACTCCCAAAAAGAGCTTAGGATCTAAATAACAAACTTTGAAATTTTCCTTCAGTTTAATTTAAAAACAAACCAAAAAAAAGGGGAAAAAATGGTCTTTAATTTTAATGGGATTCTTAGAATTATGCTTTGGTCTAAGTGCCCCTTCCTGGAAATGATCTAAATTCAATCCTCACCAGGAAGGAAGCTGCAACTCTGTGAGGTACAAATCACTGACAGGTAAGAGATTAACAAACCGAAGCCTTATATTTCTAACACAAATCTAAAAGATGCAGTTCTTTGCAAAGAAAATAGAGAGAGAGAGCGCAGCTGCCAGAGCCGTAGCCTTAGCAACCACACCTGTTTCATACTCACGTCGGCTTTCATACATGCTCCTGGACTGGGCCCAGATTTTGAATGGATCTGGCTTTTTCTGCCCAGAGCCGTCCGGTTGATCCGCGGCAGGCGGCTCGGCGGCGGCGTAGTCCGGCAGCACCTGCGCGCTGTGAACGGGGGAAGCGGTGTGCCCGCTGCGGTGGCTCGAGACGCTGTGCTGAGAACTGTTTTGGCTGTCTTTCCTTTCAAGTGGTTGCTGGAAGGGAGAAAGCGAGAGGAAAGAGAGAGAACAGACGGTTATTGGTGTTTGAGTGGGTGTTTTCCATCAATTTTTCTCCCTTCTTTGATCAGGGTTTCTGCATGCACAGAAGTAAATATATAAATCACAGTTTTGCTGCCACCAGTTAATTCTGGGTACAGTTAAACTCCCTGATGGCAGATTTTGATAGACAGACTGACAGAAAGAGATATGCAAAACAAAGTCATTTATCATAAAAAACATGCGGTTCTGCACCTCGCACGTAAAACAAATCTAAAGCTCATTATAGGTTACAAGTTTCAGAGCACTTCTTTTTTCCTACGGTAAGTCAGAAAAACTGAATCACATGAGGGTCTAACGTGAGTTTGCAAGAAAACAGAAAAACTACCAAACTTCACTGGGAAAACATAAACAGTCCCCCTGAAACAGATGCAGGCACAGTCCTTACTACGAAAGATCACTTTTCCTCTGTAACCCCCACAACATGACTGGGCTGTCAACAGAGTACCAATTTCATGTCTCTGCTCCCCAGAGCATCCTGAGGATTACAGCAGACCTTCACAAATGTGAAGATGTCTATTTCCCATTTGATTTCCTTGCTTTAACTGAGCACTTTAAAACAGGAAAAAACGCATCCGCCTAAATTCAAAGCTTATTCAACAGCAGTGTGTCAAGAGCTCTGTCTGCTCAATATTTAGCTAAGCAGGGTACATAATTCTTAACTCAAATTCACACCGGTGTGCTCAGATGAAGCACAAGTCACATTTGCATCGCCAGAATTTGCGCTACTCAATATGCAGCAAAATCCTCCCTCGAAAATTGCTCCCCGAACCATAGAGCAAAGGCTTTTAAATGCTCTTTGGAGATGACCTTGGGCTGGCATGCAGGTCGAGTCCCACCTCCCACCTGCGCAGGGAACCAGCACGATGCTTGTCCAACGGCCACCGTTCCCTGGCTACAAGGGGTCACCCCCACGCTACCTAGAAACCTCAGGCCAAAAAAAAAAAATAAATTAAAACCTCCTACTGGCAGGTGGTGCCTGAAAACATTGCAATGGGAACCGCTGCTTTGAGAGACCCTTCTGTAAAAAAAAACAAGACGGGGTAGGGAGAAGAGCCAGTGGCAAACCCAGAGCAGGGCAGCACGGGGGCTGAAGCGCACACGGGTCTGGGGACCCACTCCTGTCTGCTGAATGCAAAACCCTGGGTGGGCAATGCTCCACCACAGCAGGGCTGAACTAATTACAGAGGAGCAAGTCACCACATCAAAGCAACCTTTTTCAGTCTTAACAATAGTCCCGTTTTTTTTTTTTTTTTTTTTTTTTTAAATTGCACATATTTTTGGGCTTATGTCGAGAAAAAAACCCAGCTCCAACAGCCCAAATGGCTTTGACACTGCAGCCCCATATTCACGTCGTTGATCCACCACTAGCATTTTTTAAATGATGTCTCAATTGACTAGAATGTAAAATTGCCTTTGTCCTTTAAAGTAATTTTGAACAAAACATACCTGCTGTGATTATTCATCCACAGACTTTCAAATACAAATATCTGAACCAATTTCAAACATTTTTAGCTTTTTAAGTGGTAAAAGAAGCTAACTCACATGCAGCCCTTCAGTTTTTAAATGAAGCAGTTTAAAAACATCTATGCTGCGGATAATCACTCCTTTGTAACTTTAAAAAAAAAAAAAGAGACAAAAAAAACACATTACAACTCTCAGTTCAACCATCTGGATTGTTTTGTTTGTTTGGCCAAACTACTAAAATAACTAAAAGCATCCTGTGAAACTTCAGGCCAATGTCACTGGAACTAGCTGGTTTACAGAACTCGGAGAAGAGGGACTCAAATGTAAAGCTTTATTCAACCCTCGGGGAAATGTTAAAAACTCTCTGAAAACTTTCTGATCTAAAGAGAAACAAAGTTTGAACTTCCAAGAGTGCTCTCACTTTATGATATGGAAGGTCTAAACACTGAACAAACTATGAATTCTGTTTTCTATTTGGGTTGCAAATGGAAGTGTCAGCTCATCTCAAGCAAAACCACCTCTAATTAAACCAGGGTTGCAATTGCAAATACATAGACATTTTCCAAGAAATAGGGGAAAACTTTTTCAGAGGGACAGTTGTTTTTCCAAACAATAATACTTTTAAAAGCCTGAAATATCTCAGTTTGGGAGTTGAAAAAGGGAGCAGAGAAAAGGGAAGACAACCATGGAAATCATGGATATATGTAATTAAATTAATTCAAGAAAACATTAATCAACTCTCACATCACTAGATTAGGACACAAACATCTTTTCACGTGCTGTATCAGCTTCAGCTCCGAAGGAGCTCCAGAAATGGGGACTGGCCAGATGATGGAGTTTGCGCCTTGGTGCAAAGGCTGAGTTTTCCCAAGAGAGCTGAGCCAACATTACACTGGTGGAATCCTCTGCTTCCTGCCTTGTTCCTAGCTTTGGGGCCCGTCCTCCTGGGTCCAGGTCCGACTGCCCACATCGACCAGCTCCCGCACAGGCAGAAGGCAGCCAAGCCAGGGCCAGGTGAGCAGGGGCTGTTTGGGGCCAGACCTCTGCAGACCTCACCCTGCGATGCTCTTGGTGTCCACCTTTTTCAGTGCAAAGAGAAGCAGACCAGCTGAACCGTGTTGACTTTGACAGCAGCTACAAAAGCACGGGGCGCTGAGCTACCCACGTCAGCAAGAGCACCCCTGACTCTGGAGTGGGAAGAGGAGGCAGCAGCGGTCAGTGTTTGGGACACAGCAGCCTTCTAGGATTCCTTGACCCCGCCATGAGTCCCTAAGCACTGAGCACCTCGCCATCCTCTGATGACAGGGAGGGAAGAAAAAAGCAAAGGCCTTCAAATCTTCAGCTGAGGAGCTTGGAGCTGTTGGGCTTCAAGGGACGCAGGAGGAAAACTGATTACAGAAGCGTACAAGAGCCTGAAAGATGCTGCAGGTCCCCACACGGCAGAGCCCCATTGGTCATTCATGCTAAACTAAAGAGCAATTAGCTGTTACTTTGTACAGGGACTGCTAAAACAACGGAGGCCTGTGACAGGGCTGGGGCACTAACCACTGCCTGTGGCCCTGTATGGCTGCGGCAGGCCAAGAAACCCACAGCAGAGAGGCGGCGGTGGCAGGGAACGTGTCCTGCAGCGAGTCCACACCAAAGGCTTGGCACAGGAGTCCCCAGGCATGAAACAGCAAGAGGGGAGAGCTGCTGGCTCCCTCGGCATTACACGGTGGGGAAAAATGCTCTCTGAATGGAGAGGGATGTGTCGTATTGTGCTGTGAAGCGATTGCTCCTGACAAAAACAGGACACGAAGTGGAGCCCCAGGTACTGCCTCGCCACCCAAAATACACGGCGAGTCTCTCTGCAGGGACAGGCCGTGCACAGGAATTGCACTTTGGGCCACAGTTCAGCTAGGCTGACATTGTACTGAGAGAAAAGTAAGCTTTTTGGAAGAGCTTGGCACTTTCCCTGCAGTGATCTTGTCTGCTGCTGATCGAGCTGCAGAGTTTGTGCTCGAGAGCATTTTGGAGAAGCTGGTGCTGGCGGTGACAGCAAGCAGAGCTGGGAATGAGAATCTTTGCCCCCTTGTGGAGTGTTTTGATGCAAGCAAAAAAAAAACGAAATAGAAAAGAAGAGAAAAGTTTGTTTTCATCCATGTTATACCAGGATAATTGCAGGGGAAATTGCTACGCTAGACAGAACTTTCACGCTGAAAATTTATATCCCCAGACAGTCAATACAACGGTACTGTCCATTTGCATTTAAAGATGAATCAATGGGAAACTGGAAACAAAGCAGCACAGAGAGCTGCTGTGGATGCATCCTTGGTAGCAGTGCAGGGGGAAGGAAGTGCCCAGTCCCTTGTTTGGCTGCAAACTTCAAGATCTGAAGATCTGGCTCTCAAGATATATTTTTTTAATCTAATTTGGCTCTTTCACCAAGGCTAAAAAGTTCTCCCTAAAATAAAAGAAACACAACAAAGCTCATCAGAAGATGCACAGGCTGAAAAATACAGCCCAGGAAAACTGAGCTCAAGGTAGCAAAGTATTCCCAGACCTTGCCACAGCTCCAGCATGAGCAAAACCTCGCCAGGGGTCTCCGACACCTTCTCCAAGCTGGGATGTGCCCAACAGCCTGAAGTCTGCCTTTTGGGAACACGGGATTGGGGCTGACAGCTAAAAATAGGACTTGCGGAAGAAAGGGACAGCTGCAGACAGTAAGTCGAGGGTACACCAAGGATTTGGGAAAGGACAGGGGGTAACAAGAGCGGGCTTTTCACTTGAGCAGAGAGGAGCAGAGGATGAAGACCTGAGCTTGTGCTCAGCGGGGAGCACAGCAGTGGGCAGGCCTGGCTCTGCTCCGCCAGGACGAGAGCGCTTTTCCCTGCCCGTGGGTTCCCCGAGGGGCTTTGCTGCAGGTTTCTGTGCTCAGCCCCTGCATGTCACCGATGCCGGGGATGGAGGCAGCGGCTCCACATGCCCGCTGTGCCCCCGCGAGGGGCGGCCGCTCGCTGGAGCTGCCGCGCAATGCAGAAGCGTGGTGGTGGTGCAGCGGTGCAACATGGCGCTGCTAATTGCCGATGCAAATGATCCGCGGGCAGGCAGCGGGAATAGGAGACAGGCAGAGGGAACAGGAGGCTCAGCTTCTCGTGAATCCTCGGCTTCAGATGCGACAGCATCGCCTGGGGCTGTAGTAAAATGTACTGGAGGGAGCCTAGAGCAAGGTGATGGGTTCAGGAGAGGCACGCGAGGGGCTGCTTCCCCAGGGCTGGCCAGCTCCTCCGAGCTAAGAGTAGGAGGAAAACTGCCGTTGCAGTGCTGCACCTGTTTGCAAGCAGTGGCTTTGTTTCCTGAGGCAGGATTACCCTGATTTCTCTGCTGCTCACACTCTCAGGGAGCATCACTGCTCCCCTGACAGGTGTCTGATGGCAGGAGCCAGCTCCCCGACTCCGAACACACGTGGGGCAAAGCCCGAGACTCGCTCGGCGGGGCTGGTTTAGTGCTGGCAACCAGACTTCGAAGCGAGTGCAGCGGCTCCCGCTCCGACCGGGGAAAAATGTGCAGGCAGAGAAAAGAAACGTGCCAGCCGCGTACATCTCACACGCTGGCTTCTGTCTTACCGAGGGCTGAATTAATCTCCGCATACGACACAGAGGCGAGCGCACAGGGTCTGACATGCCCGCGATTTGCGAGGGAGCACACCCCGCGCTTCTGCCTCTCCGCATTAATGCGAGCTGACAACGGCACAGGCCTGGGCTCACGTGACTTTAATCAGCGCTGCCCTAAGCCATCAGAATCACATTAATTATTTCAGGGCTTTCTTTTGGGAGGAACAGAGAACTCGTACGGAAAGCGGGAGCCTTCTGCTCAGACCCTTGGCGAGGCTCTCGCCCAGCTCTGCAGCAAGGCGGTGGGCACCCAGCTGCAGGTTTTGGCACCCGGGGGGAGTGTCGGTGAAGTTTCGCACAGTCTCGCAGCACGGCAAAGACCTCATGCACTCTGCTTCCCCAAAGCTCTTTTTCTCCCTTCCTCTCATCAGCAAACTGGAAACTTTCAAGCTTAAGTGCTCCATTCCCTTTAAAAATAAAGCATTTCTTTTCGTTGCATATAAATAGCACGTTAATATTTTTTCTACAATATCATGCACGGAGCTTTAATGACACCTTAGCTCACAGCTAGCACGCTATTAGCTAACATGTCATCCGGCTAACAGCTTTACATGGAAATAAGATCAGGATGGACAAGAACATGCCCGATTTTTTTCTTTGTAATATCAAAACTCACACCTGCAGCACAATCCTGCTCAGAAGGAAAATGCCTCCAGAGCAAGCACTCGGAGAGCTGCCTGCATTCACATGAAACTGCAAACACGCTCCAGTCGGGCTTTGTCTTTCTCGGCAAGGTACATGCTGTCACGTTCTGTCAATAATTCAGCCGAGGGTGCTCACGAAAACTCAGGGAGTTAATGGAAAAGGTCGGTGCCTACAAACACCCAACAGAAACCGCTATCTGGCAAGAAGGTGGAGCCTCCCATCTTTCCAAAAGGAAACAATAGCTCTTTTTTTGGTAAGTTAAACAGGAGAGAAGCTCATCTGCCAGGGAAGGGGATCTGTAAACCTGAGGCTTTATTTGCAAACCAGCCCCTCTTCTGCACTGCATCCCGCTCTCGTCTCCCCACGCAGCACAAGCTGTGCAAGGTAATCACGGCTGCAACAGAAAGACAACTTAAAGCCATCAAAGCCCGCAACGAAAACAAACCAAACTCACCCCTTCCTCCCTCAAAGCAGACAGACAGACAAAAATAGTAGGTGAAAAAAAAAGTGCTTACCGACTTTGGGCTCTTCTTTGGGACCGGCAGTCCTGAAAAATGGCAACAAGGGAAAAAATGAGCGTTAGCAGCGAAACGTTACCTTCCCTCACAGAAAAACCGCCTAGGTGTTTTCATCCGAACATGGCCATCTGCAGAGTTAGGTCAGCTTTCCCTCTCGCGCCGGAGTTCCCAGTCTGTTCATATCGAATCAAAGCCCGGGGAGAGGCAGCGCGAGCGCGAGACGGGAGCGAGGGCGCGGGGGGAGCGCTGGCGCTGCATTAGCTATGCTGCCTTGTGCCGCAGCAGCCGGCAGGCTGCGAGAGAAACCCACAGCCCGCGGCAGGCGCCGAGCGAGCCCCAGCGCCTGGGCAGAATCGCCAACGCTCCCCCCTGGCTTAACGGGAGCCTCGGATGTTTGCCTTTTGACGCGATCGCCTTGTCGATTTTACCGGGCCAATCACAGCAGCGCAGGGGGAACAGGTTGATTTTTTAAAAAGTATTTCTCTGGAAATAGATTCTTTTTTTTTGTTTTGGAAAGAAAAACCTACATTGGCTCGAGCTGGGAGGTGCCGGCTGGGCAAAGGAAAACAAAAGCACACGGGGGAGTGAGCTTTTATCCCTAAAAGCGTGAAAGCCACTGAGAAAACATGTTTCCTTCCTGTCCATCCTAAGTACAAATCTTTGAAGCCAGAGATTTTATCTGTTAGCTACAATTTCAGGGAGCTGTGGCTTGAAAACAACACTGCCAGTGTCCTGACCCTGGGGGGGATGCTAGGGAAAAGGGGGGCTTACGCAGGTTGGAGGCGATGCAAAGGAAGGAACAACTGGGATGGCAAGAGAAGGTTTCTTCAAGGACAATTCTGCATTTTGGAGCTGCCTCTTGCTCGCTCTGTGATGAGCGTGAGCCAAAGAACTCAAGTGGGATTTGTACCGACTACTTCTGCGTGGCTCCGTTCCCAGCAAAGGAGACGCTTGTGCGGGGGAGTTTACCCCCAGCGCAGGAAAAGCTGTCTCCTGGGCACGCCGCACATGGTCCTCTGCTGCCGGAGGAGAGGGAGCCCCCCCATTCTGCTCTGTGTGGCACTCCAGAAAAGAACCATAAACTAAAGCGCAGATTACCCTCCACACTAAGTGCTCAGTAATTCAGACGTCTGAAATCTGCTTTTGTCTTTAGGATGTGATTTATGTGGCATTTATGCCACATTATGTTTTCTACTTCATGCATTTTGTCTGTGCTAAAAACCATGCCCTCGTCTAACTTTTGCACAGAGAATAAAATAAGTGATGCAAGCGAATTACAAATGTGCCTAGGAAGAAGCTCATTTTAAGGTAATTAGGGAAATGTTAGTTCTGAATAGGGAAGATCCACAATTAAAAACGATAAACAGAGCTCACTGCTGCTTGCTCGCAGACAGGGCTGAAAACTGTAATGAGCATTTTAAATGAAATGTTTTCTGCTTTTGAGGAACATCCGCGCTCTGCACGTCACTGCGGTGTGCTCCCAGGCACAAGCAGATACCCCTCCAGGCACTGATTGATCGAGGGACATCGAAACATCAAAACTGTTTGAACTGAACAACTGAGGCTGCACCTCCGTTTCTGCTGGCAGTGACTGGGTTTGCATAATAGACTTAAAGAGTAAAGCACTAATAATGTGCACGGCGAGCCACATTTTTAACAGGCATCATTTATCATAGACAGAAGCACACGGACAGGAATTCTCTCTCCCTCGCCTTCCACATGCATGCACACACGTTCACTCTTCCTTTCCAAGAGATGCTCTTCCCTGTTAAATCAATAGGTAGGACAGAGCTCCATGCATGCACGCATCCTTGGCAGACCAACATGAGCCGGAAGAAGTATTGCAGCAATTTAAATGTTCCTTGCAAAATATAAAGCTGAGATGCAGCTGGGCTGTCAGTTCAAACTGTACCAGAATTTAGTGTATTGCATCACAACCATTAAATGTTAAAATTTACTAACTATGAGCTACCGAACAAACCTTTTCTTCAAAGTTTGTCGTTAATTTTAACTTTTCCAATCTAAAAGAGATGGAAAATGGTTGAAAAATGATGGAAAATGCCCACAAGGCCATTGTTTGGCAGGTCCTTTAGAGGCTGATGAATCTTAACAGTGTTACTGCTCTGTACCAGTGTTTGCTGCAGAATTTGCAATAATTGACTTTTTACTAAAATAAGTGGCTGCAGAACACGTTCACAAATATTGTTAGCTGTTCGTGGGACAGGCTTACAGTCAGGGGAATGACGTGCCTGTACATTTTCCTGTAACGAAGTTATTTATTCACCTAATTAGGGACTCGGTTCTGGATGCAGCAGGCCAAACGAGCAAATGATAGGTGTAACACGTAGTTTTCATGCTCAGATGATGGAAAGGATGTGCTATTTAACAGTGACGAACGCAAAGCGCTTGCATAAGCCCCAGCTCCTGGGAGCGCCACAAGCAAGGAAATGATGAGCTTTCCCAAAAGCTTACAGCATACACAAGTGCCCACGCCTCTGAATTCGGGATGGTGTCAACTCTGAATTACAACATTCATCTTTCTATTACATTAACCGCATCCCATTGCCACCCAGGCACTGCTCATGCTGTGCCTTGCCTGGTTCTGCACATCCTGGAGGCTGCCCATCCTCTCCTGAAGTCTTCCCACGAGTTTTCAGAGCTAGATGGACCACATGTGGACTTAACACTTTGCATCTCCCTGGCATTTCTGCCAATTTTTGGTGCTCAGAGTCACGACATTCACATCCCCAGCTAGAGAAACCACAAGGCTTTGCTGCCTTTCCCCACTCAAATCTGACAAGGGAGTAGTAATGGTTGTACCAACACTGTTGGCAGTGCGGTTCCTCTGTGATTTAATTCACGTGGACATCTCCAACCAGCACGGTAAATGCATCTCCTCATCTTGGGGCTTTTGGAGGTGCAGATTAGAGAAGACGGAAGGCAGAGCAGTGCAAGCGAGCGGGGCTGGTGTCATCACAGAGTTAACAGTGTTTTAAAACAAACCGGCACATCTGGTAAACAATGTCAATATGACCCAAACCCCCTTGAATGGGCTCATTGTAGCTACTTACAGAATGTGACTGGAATTAAATTAATTAGAAAACACAAATTACTCTCCTCTAAATAACAATGTAATAAAGCAACTGCTTAATGAAAAATACCAGTGATCAGCGAGCAATCCACAAGCACAAAAAAAGGGATTGTAATCACACTAAATTTGCAGACTCGTCAGTAAGGGAAGAAAGGCTTCATACAAGGTTAGTCAAAAATGAGTCAGATACAAGGATCTAAATTAAACTAATTATCACAGAGATTATTACATTTATCTTAACAAAACCTCTCTCTTTTTTCTCCAGTACTCCCTAAAGCTCTATGTACAGCTGGCTGCATCCATCTGCTCAACTATGTTTTGTAACGCAGGGAAAAAAATGCAAATCATTAAGCAAGTTTTGTACCATGACTCCAGCACTCTTTATGCCTTTACCCATCACGGGCAATATTCTGCTGTGTGACACCAAATTATGTTGTGAATGATGCAGTGCACGAAGTAAGGTCGCAAGCCAGTTCCTTTCATATTATTCAGCATGTGTTAACTTTGCAGTCTTCTGCGGTAAACCTTTCGGTGCTGGGAAACCTTAACCCTACATGCTATGGGATCATGGGAGAGCCCAGGGCCAAAACAGGGAAGTCACCCCCAGGTGTTGCTGTTTGTAACACGCAGTGGTCCTCAATTTGTACAAGAACATTTTCTCAACCCTTTTTGTCTTTATGCAACCAAAGTAGCATGGGCAGACCACAACACGTGGCAAATTCTGTTTCACTGAGCACATACAGAACGCGATATTTAACTACAAATCTGTACCATAACCTGGGCCGGACTCTGGTGACAGACCTTAGAAGACCACAGATGTTCAAAAATTACCCAGATGGACACCAGACACATCACATTTGAGACACAGTGGATTAAAATGATCAAAGGCTGAGTCTTAAGGAAGACATCCAGTCATCCCCTCTGTACAGCTCAGTTATGCAAAGGTCAGCTGGAGCGAACACTTCTCCCTCTACCACCAACAAATATATATATTTATATACATGTATGTGACACACACATATATATATATGTTATAACATAAATATACGTAGATATATGCACACACACAAAATATAAATATATATTTATGGTATTATAGTTATATTATGGTATTATAGGTATGTATTTCAATGGGATCCAGCTGAAGTTGGAACAATACCAGTTCGCACAACCCATCCACAGGACAAAGGTGCTTGAAGTCACCAAGAGCCCACCCAGAACCTAGATATATCATCTTATTTATTGCTAACAATCTCTGTGGCAACTGCTCAACACTTTTCAGTGTTTGGGTGCTTTTGCAGACGACGAAACAGAACAACTGAGGCAAGATCTCCGCTTCCCGTGACTGTTTAACATTTCCAATCAGGACACCCTGTGGACCACCTGCATCCTACAACAAAAACGCCATAGGTGAGCCCAGGTGAAGAGGTCACCCATTTCGTTTTGCCTTTATGTGGTCTGCAGCCCAGAATGCACAACAGCTGAAAATTAGGGGGAGATGAATAAAAACGCAAGAAAAGAAACATTTCAGATTGTGTCACAAGGTTAACGTTTGCAGAGAAAACATTCCTGCCTGGGAAAAAAAATAATAACTAGCTTTCTAAACAGTGCTGCTTACACTGTGCTGAATAAAAGCCAAAGGCTGTATCAAAGGAAACAGACACTATGAAAGATGAGGGGTAAAGTACCGGAATCAGGGGGTACACAACAGTATATGGCATTGCACATTGATCGCTATTTTCTGTGTGCAAAAGAAGGAACTCTAAATAATTAACGCTAATGGCCATTAGTGCTGCTGGGGGCAGGGGAGATGAGGTGGTAGTGACAAAGCAATCCCCTTGATTCTGTATAATCCATTGCCAAAGAATTTTTAATAAAGGACAAAAACTATCTAACAAAAAATGGAGGGAAGTTGATCTTTTCCAGAGTGAACAAAGATCAAGGAAACGCACCAGAGTAATTGGCAGCAAGAGACCCAAGTCTGCACACAGTCGTAAGGAGCTCCACCAAGAAGAAAACCCCTGCCTCGTTCCTCGACAACTTTCCTGCCCATCATTGTGATCTGCATAACAAGAGCATCGCTGCGCTAGCAAGAAAATCAGCTCTGCAATGCAAGCTTTAAGTGAGAGAATAATTTACACTGAAGGAACTTAGCCCTGCCATAAATCAAATTTGGTAGCTATCAAATAAAGTGAAAAATGCCACGTTTCTGATGCTAATGTTGAATGCTAATGCTAGGAATGGGTTGTTTTCAAGAGACCATCTCGGGCATTATTAACCCACTGGCACTAGCAAAAAGCATAATGAGGCATAGTATATTATCACCATTAACAAGAATTTCAGCTTTAGGTGCTCTAAAGATGTTTAATTGTATTAACTTCAATTAGTCATTCTCAGTCAGGATGCAAAACAATTCCCTTCATTTGCAAATCCAGTCATATTTGCAGCATCTCAAACCAGAACTGACTGCAGAAGTGATAAAGAAGATATAGGCCAATAAAATGCTATTTAATTACTACAAAAATATAAATTTAACTATGTAGTAAGATACATACGGTAAAGCCAAGACAGTAAGATAATAAAGTGATTGAGAATTAGTGCAACCATTACCCATCCAGCCAATGGCTGGAAGCATGTCAGCAGTTGTTAGAATTTTATTTATGAAGCTCATTAAATGAAGAGTTCTTCCTAAAGCTCAAGCGGTTGAAGTCATTTGCTTAAATGAAAATCTCTGTTAATATTTAAACAAATATGTACATAGACATTAAATTTCTTAAACCTCAGGAATTTGAGAAGGTGAACACCAGAACTGGAAAGTAATTAGAAACCTTCGTGTCCTTTATATATATGTGTACATAATATAAATTTACATGTGTACACAATATAAATTTATATGTATTTCCATATACTAAAGGGGCTATGCATGAAGCTACTTACCCTTTACCACAAGCCCACAAAACCTACAACTTGCGTGCTTTACTTTTAAGAGCATGTCACATTTTTTTCAGTATGCTGCAATTTCGGTTGTCCCTGAAGTTAAGTGATAATAAATCAGGGGGTTTGATTTCTAGCTTGGAGAGGCCCAGTCCCAAATGTCATCTCCTCAGCTGGCTGTCCCAGGGCATGGCCATGCGGGCACCAAAAGGAGGTGACACCTGGAGGACCATCTCAGGTGCCTCTCCAAGCTCAGCACGGAGCACGCTGCTAGAGGAAAAAACTTATTGTGCTGTTGTCACATCCAGAGTTATCTCCTGAGGGTGTTTGTCTTCAGACTTACTGCAGCACTGTTAAAAGGTGTAAATCCACATGCTCGAACCTGTTTGGTTTATGGCAGGTTCTCTTATTTCATATTTGGTCAGCAGCTCATACAAAGGGGATGCCTGCAAATAGGGCCCTCCTGGCATTAGTTTGCTGTTGCTATTAATAAGTAACATCCCTTAGTAATATGATAATATTTACAGAATGCTCAGCCAGATTCTGTCCTGGGGTATGCACATGCACACATTGCACAAGACAGATTTTTTTTACTAGAGGACAACAGATTTGCCATGACTTTATCAATTTACAATACAGTTCTCTATAAAAACGAATCAGTAACCCAGTATACTTCGATATCTGTAACTGTGCGTCTCAGAAACTAACCCTTGAGGATAAGGATGGAGTCAAAACTTCTGGGGGACCCTTATCCACCTGCCACATCCCTCCCAATATCACCTTCCTGTGTCCCCAGCATCCCCAGCCAGCTGCGCCAGTGCCCTGAAGCTCAGCCTCCTCCACCCAGTTCCTCTGATCTACCTGCCTGCCAGCTCTCCCAGACCAAGCCATGGCACGCTGCAGGCTCCTGACAACACAAAAGGCACCGCTTTACCGGGGCCTTAAGGCTGGTACAGTCCTAATTACTACCACCATCACACCTGATCGAGGAAAAGAAACACGGAAAGGAAGAAAAAGGAAATCCTGATGCTGGGTAGGGAAAAAAAAAAAATAAAAATCCACAATTAAATTCAGAAAAGACTTAGAAACACAAGGGTATATATTTAAAAACAATCTGTCTCAGAACAAAACCATCCACTAGTACATTATAACACTATCCTTCTTCCTCAGTTTTGCCTACCTGCTATTGCTTTTAATGACTCTCCAAATGTAGTTAATTACAGTGATAAACAAAGCCCTTTCTTGGATTTCTGATAGCTCATTAATTCTGTTATGACTGGTTATTATAATGCCAAATCAGGGCAGCAGCCACCGCACCCACCTGCAGCGTGGCTGATAAAAACTCCTTATTTACAAGTACACTCACACCCAAATGCCACACAGGCAGCACAAACGGGTAGGAGGAAAAACTGGGTGGAATAAAACCCTCTGTGCTGCACAGCTCCAAGTCTGCTCCATTTCCTGCTGTGCAAATCCTGATGAAGATGTGGGAGGCACATCCCTAGTTAAATCTGCCTTATCTAATGCCTAGTACTAGGTTCTGCTGTGCCACCTTGTGTTGTAGCGCATCACGTTTGATAGAAAACAACGCTGTGTGGATTTGAGTTGCTCCACTTCTACCACTTCGGCATTTAATACCAAAACCAAATCAAAACATGAGGGGGAAAAAAAACAAACCCACAACTTTCAAAACCTCAAGCCGGGGAGAACAAAAGGCTTTGGGAAGAATTTCAGAGCTCTCGCCTTCCATTTGCTAAGCAACCTCCAGTTTTGTTCTCATCTAAGAACGAGCTGCTTTCTGAAAGATAAGGCGGTTCATGCAATAAAACATCCCGATGAGAAGATTTCAGACATTTTTTCTTCCAGCGTTCAGCAATCGCTTTGGTATTCTTACTGATTTTAAAGCAGATCCAGTGCCACAGAAAGGCAGCCAAGTGTATAACGTGCACAGCGTCGCTATCGCCTTGTCAGCATGCAATATTATGCGAACCTGAAATGATGTTGTTAATCCAAATATGTTAATTGCTCATCTCCTTAATAATAAAAGTACAGGTTTCCTCCTGGCCTCCAGGCACACTTCATGGAATAGCTCAAAACTTTAGGAAATTACCTCAGCCCTTAAAATTAAGGCAAAGCGTGTTACAAAATGCCATGCAATGAATCAGCAACTGCTCGGTGCTCTTCTGCCCTTCCCGGTGACTCCGGAGCTCGGTGACACACACGTCTGGGGGACACAAGCTACAGCCTAGAAAGGCCGTGCTGCCACAGAAATGCAGGGCAACTGATGCAAAACTAACGCTGACCCAAAAAGCAGATTTCCGGCATCTCTCCATTTGCTTACTCATTTCTAGAAGAGAATCAAACGGAGTTAATGAAGGGTAGCTGGGGGGAAAACACTTGTGCCTCCAATGTCTTACAGATCAGAGTCAGCACTTTGCATGCCCCACACCAGCAAGAGCTGGAAATTCTGCAGGCAATTAAAATGCCCACATTCCAGCAATGCCAATTTTCCTTTGTTATCAGGATTGCAACAAAATATAAAGCTGTTGGTTTTTGGAGTCAGGTGCTCATATGTGCATTGTTTGAAGTTTCTTAACCTTTGGGGTTTTGAAAAGGCAATTAATATGAATACTAGAGGCTTGAGATAAAAAGACAGAATAATACATATTATTTTTATATCTGGAGTTTTGGGGCCTTAAATGAAGTGCTTGGGCTTATTGAGGTTGATAGTTGAATTTGTCTCTTCCTATTTCAGCTGGATGCCTTGCATTGAGAAACTCCAGCATGACCTGGTAAGGCTAATTAATTAGTTCCTGCAAATGCACTGTTTGTATGAACATTAGTAATGCACATCGAACACTAAGGTGCCTCAAAAAGCAACCAACAATTATGCTTTGTGGCTACAGGCATTTGTAGGCATTCAAAACCTTGCTGAAACCCTACTGCCTCCTGGAGTCTAATGGGAGCCTTGCCATGAACTTCGGCAGCACCAGAACTTCATGTTTTTGGTAAAAACAGTTGTCCCAAGCCTTCCAAATTCAGATAATCAAAACCAAACGGTTAATGTCACTAAGATTAACACCTGTAAAGCACTTTGAAGGAGAAAAACACTGCATAATCCCCAAATACTACATTATTTATAAGACGACCTGATTTTAAATGTAAAGTTTGGCTTATTTTTATCACAAAGAAAAACAAGTTCCTGCTAGCTTGCTTTACAAAACCAATTATCAGTGATCAGTGTATTGTGCTGCATAACAATACACTGCATTGCCCCAAAAAGGCACATCTAATGCTCCGGAGCTGTTCAGAGGAAAATTAACTTGCACAGTGCATCGAAATGCATGCATATAAGCAATCCTAATAAGGGCTATGAACTTCAAACTTGTTATTAAAAATATCGCAATGTGTAACGTTTCCTTTATTTCATCTTTTCTTGACTTGAACTGATTTTTGTACCTGCTCCTTGATATACTGGTCCCTAACCAGACTGTAAGAGAATAGTAAATGTGACATCAAAACTTGCTTTAAACTTGTTTTAAAGTCTCATCAGCTTTTTTGGCCTTGTTTGAACATAATTCTGCTAAACAGAGAGAAGAGAACAGCAAAGACTGACTCAGTGGATTGGAAAAAAAGATGCATCTACTCCCAGACAAAGGTTCTCCAAACTCAGCTCCTCTCCTGCACCGTAACTCATGGAAACTAGGCAGCTTGCGTTGAAATTATATTAAACCTGATGTAGTGTTTAAGCAATGTGTTTGTACTAGCATTATCTATTTTTTGAAAACAGAAATATAACATTGCAAAATGTTTAAAAATATTTCATTTTTATGCATTTTGTAGACAAAAACTTTACTTATCTGATTTCCTTCTTTGAAGGCAAATCTATTTAAAGGAAATAGTAACAAAATTAAACAACAGAAAATGATCGAAGGCAGATTTTTAAATGCCAAATAAGTTCCCAATTAAATCAGGAAATACGTAAGTCTGGAATCGCAAAGCAATAGCCCTGACATTACAAAAATGAAAAAAAAAAAAAAAGAAAAGAAACAGAAAAAAAGAACTAGAAAAATAAATCTTGGCATTACACATGTACATATATTTCTTTAAACATGCTGCGATTCTCATTTTTTAACATAATTTACTAAATAAATATGTGCACCTGTGAGCGATCAAAAAAAAAGTATATCCCCACCTGTTATTTCTGGATGGTGTTAGTAGCACTACAATATCAGGCGTTTTACAGTGTGCACGTCAAAATAACCTGCACGGAGTGACAAACTGCTGAGAGCCAACAGGCGTGATGGGAGACACCTGAGCAGAAGGTACTGGGAGCACTGGGAGCTGGTGGTGGTTGACAGAAGGGAAGGAGGCTGAGGCAAAAAAGAATTGAGATGACTTGAAATGGGGTTTTCAGAACCGTAGAGGTGAGTTGAGCACACCATATGGCAGAGAGGAATTAGGTCTGCTCCTGCTTCTGGCGAGGGAAGAAGATGTCACAGCGTGGTGGGCTAGGGGTTAGAGGGAGAAACCCACTGCAAGGGAGTGCTGCAGGATGATCCTTACTGGCAGCTCCGAGCTCAGAGAGGTGGATTTTCATGGGGGTGCCTGCGGATCCAAGCGTGGGACAAAGACCCCAGTATAATGCTCTGCTCCCTCTGTGCTGAGAACTGAAAACACTGCTGGAAACCCTGAACTTTCCTTCCCTTTCCAGAAGCTTTGGCACAGGCAAACATGCTCTGTGGTAACGGTCATCCGATTCCCAGGTTGTGATTTTGTCCTAAAAGCAGTTTGGACTCACTTTTCCTCTACTTCAGCAGCTGCTAAGGCAGTTTGAGATTTTCTGGCAGCTAGATGTGTAAGTGGCATGACTTTCAGCTCGCTCTTCACTGCAAGCCTAAAGGGCAAACAGAAGTGAGTGGCTTGTTCAAAACAGTTCAAGCCTCTACTGAATAGCTGATTGCAACTCTAATTACCATGGTTTTACATCATTAGGGATAGCAACTGAAAAGGAGCTCTAACTCCAACACTGTGAGATTAGACTTTTTTTTTTTTTGGCTCTTACCACTCAAGGATTGCTTTCCAACACTTTTGGTGGGGACAGGAAGGTAAAGTTCCCTTTCTGTGGGGGGTAGAGGGATCTCAATAAACAAGTACAAAGACAACATTTTCACTTATAAAATTCAGACTGAGAGGGGTTTATGGAGGGGGCAGAAAAAAGGGAGGAGATGTCCTCTGAACCCAGCAGTGGTAATGGATCTCACTCGGTTTGGGTACTTGTGCTCATTGTCGCTGTAACTTACGCCCAAGCATTGTATTTTGACACTCTAGATCTCAAAGAGCAGTCTGATTTCAATCACGCTGTTATAATGTGCGTGCAATTGTAAGTTGTTACGATATATTGTTTGTAAAGCTTTCCCACCATGTCTAAAGGATCTTCTAACTCTCTCTGCCCTGGCTGGGGGGAGCCTGAAGCTGCAGCCAGCAACATAAAGAAAAAGACAAAAATCTTTATATTATTATATTATGTTTCAAGGGCCTAAACACAAGATAAATAGAGAGAGAGGAAAAAAAAAAAAAAGTCCTCCCATTTTAGGCTACTGAAAGACCCTTCGAGTCCAGAGCAGTTGAGTCCAGCACTCATTTTTGGCACAAGAGGAAGGAGTTAACTCCTCTCCATGGGAAGCGGTGGAGGTTAATTAGCCTCACACGCCAAGAGTACCTCTGGAACAGCAAGGGAGGCTTCATATAGCTAAGCAGACTTAATAGGTTTATTGCTTTCAAGCTCTGTGATTTTGTTCTGTTGCTATAAACCTCTGCTGTAGTTATATGTATCGCAAGGACCTTCTTAAGGCTGAGTCAAGGAGCAAATGAGCAGGGTTACCCAACAGAGGCCTCCCCACTCCTTCCTGCCTCATCTCTCCCCACAACCATCTTCCATTCAACAGAACCCGAAATAGAGATTTCACCACTGACTGCTTTTACATGGAGGTTAGCACTCAGGTGCCCACTGATGGCATTCACATGGGTAGATGTCGCTCAGTCTCCCCTTCCCATAAAATACACGTGGTTCTGAAACTCCAACAGTCGTACCATTTATGTCTCAAAAGAGTGATTTCTGTTCCCTGGTTTAATGTGAATTTGGCACTAGGGAAAGCAACCAGAAACTGCACTGATCTGCACGTGACATGTGAGTGACATCTCAACTGCACACTTTGGCTTTGATCTCCAATGAAGTGGGAACACACCTTTGAGGGGATTACATAGATCAGACTCAAGGTTTACGCTACTTTCAGCCTTCTGGTCAATAGAGACGCCAGCGAGCACCAACTGTGAATGCTTGGAAAGGAAACTGCCCATTCAAACCTGCATGCGAACTGCTCAGCCTAAGTCTTGTAACCCAACACAAAGCAGTCACAGTATTGTTGGATGATTTGTACTGAGGACTAACCTAAAATTGAAAAAAAAAAATAATCCTTTTTAATTTGAGGTAATTTGCAAAATACATCAGTAAAACATGCAGCTGCTTTCACTGAGACAAATGTTAGTTCTTACCGACCCAGATAAATACAGCCCAGTAGTTTTTGCAGAATAACTTCTTCTGAAGCAGTCCCCTGCCCATCCTAGCACAGACACAGCTCCCTGGAACAGAAGTCACTTGGGAAGCAGGGAAATTATTCTGACAAAATGTTGCTTTTACTATAAATGGAATCTATGCAGAATGGTGAGGTATTTGAGAATTGCTGATTTCAGTCCATTACTCCACGTCAACAAGATTTCAATGAAAAATGGATTTCAAGTGGCAAACATTACCTTTTTTTGGGGGGAAAAGCACTTTGTTTACTTGGAAGGTTCAATGTTTAAATAACCTTTTTCAGTTACAAATACTCAAAATAAAGATGTGCCTTTTTGTGGCCTTGTTAACAATAATTCTTCAAAATAAATGAGATGTGCAGTGGCATTGTGCATCGCAGGGACAAAAACCTCTCCTTAATTCTGCATTTTGTAACCAATAGCGCTGGCAGTTCTTTGTAGTCAGGCCTCGAATGGCCCTCCTGTGCTGTCAAGCATCTCTTCCTCCGGTGCAAGCACCGTGTCGTAACCCCTTCAAACCTGCTGAGCTTCACCTTCAGCCAGCGAAGGCTTCCTGCCTCCTCCAGTTGGACTTACAGACTCTGATGGGTCGGCACTTCCTTCTTATTACCGCTTTAAATTACTCACGGCCAGACAACACCCATTTGCTCCTCAGCCAAGATCTCTTTGGTTTAAGAATCTTCTCTCTCTCCTGCCTAATAGCTACAGACAATAATTTTCCCCCCTCTGTCCCTTCATTTTGCTAAGCAAAGGCAGCTTTTCAATCTGCTCTCAGGTACAGCCCAAGCGGCCATCCTGCCCCTGCCTCTGCGCCGAGTTCATCCTTCCTCAACCCCTCGAATGTTGAAGTCCAAACCGTGAGATGGGCTTAGGGGGCTTTTTCCAGCACTGTGTAGGGATGAGATAGGAAAACAATAGCAAGAATATAATCAAGCCCTAGGGAAGGGAGGAGAAAGGGGAAAATAAACTGAAAACAGAACATAGGTAAGGCCTCTCGAAAGCAAAAAAATGACATGACATCATCCCTCCCTTAATGTACCTTTCCCCCCCCAAATCTCACACAAGTCCCACAAATGATTTTCAGATGACACACGAGCAGCTGAGCATGCAGAGGGGGCATTTCAGCTCCATCCTCCCTGAAACCCTCCTTCTGTTCCTCCCTCGGAGCACCTGCAGGACTCGCCTGCTCCCCCAAGCCAGCCTTACAGGAAATATTTCCCAGGCTGCTCTCGGCGGCTGCGGGTTTGCATTTTAACAATTAAACCTTGTTGTTGGGAGCGCACGAGCAGCTTGGAGCAGGCAGAGCTTTTCCTGTATATTACCCGTCTTTTGCTGATATTTTTCTGCCTGATTAGTAATCACTTCTGACAAATCCCTTCGACAGCTCTGAGCACCAGACGTAGTGTTACAGGGATGCTTCCTGCAATGCCTGGCTGAATGCAAATGCAAGGCTAATGCAAGGATGCCTGGCAGCATCTGAGCACTTTCTTCACTGGACACCAGAGGGAGGAGGAGGAAAGGACAACTGTCAGTGAAGCCAAAGAAGAACAGCTTCAGGAGCCCTGAATCAGGCACAGGGGCCAAATGCATTTCTGTAATCGGACCACAATAAACAGCAGCACGTTGTCTGGGGATGGTACTTCTGATAAACGACTTAGCAGAGCTAACACAAGGCAAAATTTCTGGAGAGAGGACCCAAGTGCAGCAGCACTGAGTGTTGAGTATGTTTTAGCCACCTCCATCTCGAGCTTTTAACAAACCTGACTGGTTCTGACGGTGGGTTACTACCGCTGTGTGTATTCTGCTTGGCTTGCGTGCCACAGCCTCCGTGCCTTTTAGTCCAGCTTTTTTCCGGGTGGGGGGGGAAAAAAACACATTTCAATGACTAACTGGATCCAGGGCCACCACAGTTTCAGAGTCCTGTATCATGAGAGCATGAAATTTGGAGCTGCAAGTGCTGTGCACTGAGAGAGAAATGTCAGGACCTGGAGGGAGGGAGGGAGGGAGCTCAAGGAGATTGATATGGCACCTACGTGGGAAGGGGACAGCAAATGTTCAACATGTGTTTAGTATCTCAATTCAATAAAAAATATATGAGATTCAGCAAGATTACCAGGGAACTATTTACTATCCTATTAAAACTCTGCTTTTATTTCCTCATCAAATCTTTTCATTATGCCTTCAAGGCACAAGGAGAATTATTAAATGTCAGCCACAATTCAAATAATTAATGTATGGTGGTACCAGATATATATGTGCTCTCAAGGAGGATTAATAATAGCTGCTATCTTTCTTCCAACCATATTTTTTCCAAAATACATATATTAATCATGAGACTGTGGTCCATTTTTTAAACCTATCTAGTACTGAAAGTCTCTAAGGAACTCACACCTCGAAAATTGCAGAACTCTTAATATATTCTGTTCTGTGCTTTTTAATTTACTACCAAAATACAAAAATACGGTAGGCACTTGCAAAGGAAGGAGTATAAGAAAGGCACTGCTTTCTCCGGGATTGCTATTAATTGCAGAATCGGTGCCCTCCAATCCTTGAAAGGACTTCAAAAACAGCAAACCAGAGTTGCAAATTCAGAAAGCAGCGTGCCTCCATTAAACGGACTGGCCTTGGTCGCCAACTGACTACAATCAAAACACTTTGGGAGGGTTTTAGAGAAGTGCTTTCATACCCAGCATTCCCCCCAAGGCTGCCTGGGGCTGCGTTCAGCACCTGCCTCTCAGCTTACCTCTGTCCCTGCAGCGTGCCAGCTGAGCACCCATGTGCTCATTTTTGCCATTGTCTGTGCAAAGCACGACATGGGACTGGGAGCACATTGGGGCTAGGGCTTTGCTCCGTCAGAGCTGCAGGGCCAGCATCAGGCTACTCCCTCCTTGCAGCAGGGAGCAGAGGCACAGGGGAGAGCTGGCCCCTCTGCTCTCGATTTTGTGCTCAGCAGCTGACCTGGACGTCCCCTGCAAACTCCACGCTCTCTCTCCCTGTAAGTTTAATCTGCAGACCAAGAGCCTGCTACGTGAGGCAGGGTGTGCTACTCTGTGGGTGGCAGAGGGCTCCTGCATGCCCATGCCCGGACTGCAGACATACTGACTGCAGGACACTTTTTGTACCTGCTGGTGCCCTCTCAGCAACGCAACCAAAAATGAGCTCAGCTCCCACTTGCCAACAAATGAATATGGCAAGAAGAAATATTTCAGTTGCTCACAACTTGGAGAAGTTTAACTCCTCTGCCTCCAACCCCAACTGTACCCCAGTGAAAAGTCCTTTCTATACTGAAAAGTCCATGGGTATCTGTCTTTGGACACTGCAAATCACAGAACATATTACAAGCTTCTTTCACCCCTTAAAACAGCTCAAGAAATGTCCTTATTCTTTAAATGAATAAAGTTTTATGAGCAGATTGAGGTTTGTAATGTAAGTAAAGTTGTAGCCACACCACCCTCTTGCCCCCTACCAGAAGCCGTGTGTAGTGCAAGTGCGCACAGAAACTAATGCACATTCCCCTCAGAGCAGCATCAAGACCCCAATAATTTTAACCATCTATGTGACCTAACAACTGCCAACGTGCGGCAGTTCCCACACCTCAGGCCCCAAACCATTTCAACAGAGAAGTTTACGAGAGCAGGTCTTTTGTGACACGCAAGGTTTTTTGTTTCGTTTCAAGAAGAAAGATTTGCAAGCAGTTTCGGAAACGTACCTCCTCGCTGCACCAGCAACGTGACTTCGCTTCCCTTGGGACATTCAATCAGCATATCCACCACCTGGTTGTGCGTGAGGCTCTGCACATTCTTCTTGTTCACTTCGACTATGAGATCGCCCTCCTTCAGGCCTCGGCACCGCGGGCTGTCCACGATTTGTTTCACTCTTTGGCCGCCCCCGCCGGGACTGTCTGCTATAGTAAAGCCAAAGCCCATGGGCCCTTTCACTATATGCACAGTTATCAGTTCAGGCTGCGTTGCTATCGAGGATGCCAAAGAGACCGTGTCATTGGGGTAGCCGTGGGGTCCGTTGGAGGAGACCTCAGCCGGGCTGCTGGGTCTCGCTTCCTTTGTGCCGTTTACTTTCCCTGTTTTACTGCTGTGGCTCGCCGGGGAGTCGTAGTTTTCCTGCCCGTTCACAATGATTGGCTCTTTGTCCAAAATCGCCACGGACGTCACCAGGCTCGTGTTGGGGTCATCGGGATCGAAGGGCAGGGGGTAGCCTCGGCACAGTTCCAGGTCCACGCTGGCACCGATGGGGATGGACTGGAAGATTTTCACTACTTGAGCGTGAGTGTGCCCCAGCACACAGGTGTCGTTCACGCTGACTATGACGTCCCCTGCAGAGGACACAGACAGACAGACCAATGCATACAGCAGCTTCACGTTTGTGCAGGAACGTGGGAAGTGGAGCCTGCGAGCTCTGGTCCACAGCACCCACAGGTACCACTCCGGTGAAGAGCAGCACCCAAACACTTTGCAAGGAAAAGGAGCAGTCACATTTGGGCAAGCAAGAATTATCTTCACATAAAGGATTCACGGCATAAAGCCTTCATGTACAGAAATGTTTTTGAAAGCAAAAGCGGAATTTGGCTGATGCAAAAATTAATAAATTCAAGCGACAATATATAGCCCATTTAGCAGTTATTGTGAAGCCCCAGCTCTCGCTGTTACACCCTGTGCTACACTGACATATGATAGAAGCAAAACTGAGAGCATATGAGAGCTGTAACAGAAGGCTCAAATACCAACTGCTCAGAAACAGCGCCACGTAGCATGTCTCAAGCGTACTTTAGCCCGAAATCTAGGTATGATTCACTTCTTTAAGGCTGTGGCTGCAAGACAAGGATCTTTAGCATGCGATGCGCAGGTGGGCACTCCCCTGCCCATATCCTGCAAGAAGCTGGGAGAAGGGGTGCATGCCATGGCAGATAAATACAACGTGCAGTGATGTAACCCTACAAAAACACCGAAGATTTAGAGTATACCCCTCAATGTATCCCACTTCCTTGCTTGAGAATTGGAAAGCCGAATGCCGTTCCCCCAAAACAAGGTGAGGACTAAAGGTCATTAAGAATTGCACATAAAAACATCTGTAAAAACATAAATCAAAGTGGTGGTGGAGATTTTGATTTAAAGTACCTGTTTCCATTTTGCCATCCAGGGCTGCGGGGCCGTCGAGCACCAAACTTTTGATCTGCAGAAATTCATCTGGTTCATCTCCTCCAACGACAGTGAAGCCAAACCCCCTGCTGCTTTTCCTTAGCTTAGTGTGGATGAACTTCCCTTTCAACTCCGAAGGGTTTCTCGTAAAAAAAGGTTTCCCTGTGTAGGAAGTTTGGAAAATCTATGAACAGGCAAGCAAGAGCATTTGATCTGTTTTTCCTCTGCCCCTTCCCGTTCTAACAAGTGCACAGACACAGCGGTGAGCCAGGCTGAGACCAACCTTGGTTCTGCTGTCCTGGCACCTCGTTGCACTCCACCTGTTTCCCTGGGACCAATCATGCAGTAAAAGGAATGAGCGAAAACCTCCTATTACCAGCTGCTTTGTTAGCTGTGCTTGTGCATACCAAAGCCCCGAGGCTACACGGGGGGAAATATGTTTTTTTGGGGGGAATGGAATATATTAAAGCTGGCAGTGCTGGCTTAGATACGTGTCTTATCTCTGTCCTGAGGTGGTTACATCCGTCCCAGTAAGGATGGGATGGGGGCAGCACATCTGCCCCCTACAAAGTCTGTAGTGAGAATTTCTGCAGAAATGAGTACCGTTATGTTTTCCTCCCTTTGGCCTTCTCCCAACTCACCAAGCAAAAAGCAGCTTCCGAGCTGCGGCAAGACACTGCTCAACCCTCCAGCACAATCCCCTGCCCACCCCGCCACCGCTACCGCCCTACGACCTCTGCTGAAAGGGCAGGGAGGTGCTGCTGTTGTTCTTCAGACCCTGCTTGATGTCTGACTCTCTTCTTTCTGCTCCTTGCCTGTTGCGGATGAAGCACTGCCGTTGTGAGGTACGGATCAAAGAGCACCCCGGGACCGGGGTGGCCGTGCCGGAGGCTGCTAAAGCTCTCCGGGATCACGGTTAAGAGAGAACAAGGCGCTCCAAAACCAAACGCGCATCCTCGCAGAGCACGTTGCACAGCCTTGGAGGAGGAGTCAGAGCTGCTGTACTTCACAGTGCCAACACTAAACACCTTTGCACTTTTAATTGTTTTTAATGCTTAGAGGGGAAACGACTGTGCCACTAAGCCCTCTGGTGACAGCTCCGGGAGCAGCAGCGTGCGGCGCAGCCAGGAGAGCTGGCACACGCTCAAAAAACCTCGGCGGCATAGCCGTGGGGCTCTGCTCAGAAAGCAGACCTTGAGCGAGACTTGTAAGCCTTTGACTGGGGGAAAAAAACAAAAACAAAAACGTACATTTGAAGATTATTCATGAGGGGGAAGTGCGAGGATTCATACTCTTCTGCCTTTGAAGGGTAGCGGAGAAATCCCGCACACCGTGGGCAGGACCCAAGGTGCAGAAAAGCGCCTTGATTGCTGAGTGCAGCCCAGCCTCGCCGGTAAAAACACAGCTGAGAGGCAGCACGTAGCAGGGCTTGGTCCTCTGCTAATTTCTGGTTCAAAAGCTGAACAGGACAGGCAGAGCTTGCCAGCTTCTGCCTACAAACACAGCGTGAACTCGCCCTGTAGTAACAGCGGGTGGTAGCACCACAGGCTATGTCCCACCTACAGCATTTGGGAGGGGCTCACGTTTTAAATGAGTGTATCCACAAAACCCCAGCTGGAAGAGCAGTGCCAGAGGCACAGGGAGGGCTCCTTGTGCCCACATCCCCACCAGCAGTGCCACCGGTGGGAGATGGAAACCCCTGGGCATAGGGCAGGAGGACAGGGGAGCTGGAAATAGCTGCTGCGAAAGGGGGAGTGAGAGAAGGAGCAGCACTGAGAAAGAAAGAGGAAGGAATGGAAGAGAGAGAGTCATCAGTGGGTATCAGGGCACATCACTCAGAGTGGTGCTGAGACACACTAACACTTTCTTGGAGTGTTGCTGTAGGATTTTGGTGGATGGCAGTCAGGAGCGGGTAGAGAGCTGAGTGGGGCTCCTAATGGGTCCTTTGCATTGCCATGCATGGGTGCTTGGGCAGCCCTGCTCCTTCCTGACAGTGTGAAAGGCAGATGTGGCATTCGGAGATGGCTCCTTGGAGAGGACTAGCTATCTGGGGGCACTCTGATGAGATAACAAACACCAGATGCCTGGTGGGCAGGGCACTGCCCCCAGACCTTCTGCGTTTTTCCTTGCTGCCAGTCTGGACTATCCTAACACACTCTGATAACCCTTGTGAATGTGCTGGGGGGTTTGGATACTGTCAAATCGGGAACAGCTTTTTCAGAAGGTCAGATCTGCTGCCACCTGTAGCAGAGAGCACGCCCTGGCTCTTCATGGCAGAAAAGGCAACCCAGGATCTCACTTGTGAGAATTGCCTTTGGAGACCGTGGCTGACCTGCAGAGCTAGAGAGTTATTTCCCAGCTCCTGGGGCCTGTTCCCGCGGCTCTGCCAGGATGACTTGCTCCTGTGTCCCCTTCTCTCACCTTCCTCATCCTCTGGTTCCTGCACACCAGGGCAATGCTGCACACGTGCGATGCAATTTAGATGTCGCTAAAGATGCAGCTTACTTACAGCCACTTGTAACCAGAGAGCACTTGTACTGCAGCAGGTACACGTGAAACTCTGCTCTTGCTGGCAACCTGATCCAACAACTTTTCCACTCATGCTGCTAATCCAGGAATGATTCCTGTCCTGTCTGGCAAGGTTTTTAAGACAAGCCACTGGTCTGTGAGGGGCTGGCCTTACACAGACCACCGACACTAATAAAAAGGGCTGTAATACCCTATAGTGCTTGTACACATTTAATTCAACTTCAAAGTAGGTCCACAGTATTTGGACCTAATATCACTCCCTCCTCATCACTCCCTCCCAGCTCCTACCCCTTTCACATTAAAGGCATTCAAACTTAAATTTTCACGTGGATGTCTGTGTCTTCATCATATTAAAATATGGTAAGATTTTGTGTTGATTTGGGGAGGGAAGGTTGCCCTGTATAAACAGAAAAAAAATTGTTTGCTCTTGATCTTACTATAAGAGCCACACTGTAAACTCAGCAGTGTTTAGAAGATATAAAAGTCTAATCCTTGCTTACCCATATAGCTTTGTAGAAAAAGTTCTCCTCCCATTTGCACTTGCATCCACCAGCAGCAGTTGCTGTTAAAACCCACCGATGTAACTCATGCTTTCATGCCTTTTTAAAGACTTGGAACACTACATGGGAGAACAGTTGCAATCCTTTTTTCACGCAGGTAATCTCATTTGCCTCTCACATTTGGCAACAGATGTCGTCTTGAAACAACTAGTCTCAAAGCCTAGGGTAATTCAGATGAGCAGGCACATGCCCTGGTGTATGACACTAGTCATGGAGATACTCCCTTTACTGTGGCTGAGGGAATTTAATTTGTGTGAAAAAAACTTGTTGCACTTTTACAACTGGTTTCACAAGGTTGTTACCTTGCACTGGTGCTTCCCGAACTGCCTCTTGGTTGTTTGAAACATGGTTTGGAGCAGCGGGTGGTGGGAGAGATGGACACTCCTCTGTCCATTCTGGAGAGGGCAGAGAGGGAAATATTACTTGTTTCACATCAGCACTACGAGTTCGTGCACGTACACACACTGGGAGTGTAAGGTTTGAGCACAGGAAACATGAGAAGCATGGCAAGAGTGGAAAGAGTCACGGAGAGAAGAAATAAAATGAATGGGATGTTCAAAAACCTGTTCTGGAGGACTCCCTGTGTCCAGGTCAACTGCTGGGATACGCTACCTCACGCTCATACTTGGGACTTCATTTGCATCTAGGTAGTCTCAGTATTTATATTAAATCTGTTCCTCACAGCCCACATCTGTTCACCCTGACTGTTAAGTAGAAGAGATGATGTTGTGGCAGGAGGAATGCTGAGGCCTAAATCATGCCCCCCTTGGACAGTAACTGTTGTTGAATGAGGGATGGGAAAGCTATGAAAGTACCAAAATAAACCCACGGGCATCTCACTGCATTTGAGCTGCTTTAGAAAAAAAAAAAAAAAGAAAAAAAAAAGGAAAAAAGCGTTCTGAAATCATGAAATTACTTTAGATACTAGAGCTTGACAACATCCAAAATCCTTGGGTCAAGAACTCCCCCATGTAGAAAGGTTTCTCTACTGTACGTGTAAAATGCCTGCTCCTCATCCCCTTCAGTATACTACATGTCCCAGTGCAGATTGGAACAACACCAGCTATAGTGAGCTACTCGATACAGCAGATTAAAGAAGAAAACGTGTACTTTCATTATTTCTCGGAAGCCTAGAAACTTCCCAGAAATAAAGGTCATTAAAAAAAACCAAAACATCTCTCCCCATTACAGGCCTGAAAGCTAGGACATTTAAGTGGTTAGATGATTTAGATTTTCTTCATCTTATGTGAAGGGCACATGCAACTTTTCTATGCACGTCATTTTGCCTTTAAATGCTCTAAGGCCACAAAATGAAGGACAAAAACACTGGCACGGTGCTGCCAAAGTGTGGGAAGGCACATTCCCCCAAGAAAACCCCAACCACCAAGCCCTCGGTGGTGCCAACCTTCGGGTGGCTGTTGCTGTTGCTCAAGCTGTTTCTTCCTCTTCGCTTCAAGAACTGGGTTTTCATATTGTGTCTTCCGGTTGATGTGGCTGGGGAAGAAAGAGAGCAAAGAATTAGGAAATCCTTTATGTGACAAGCAGGAATGACGATCAGGTATTAAACTCTGCTGAGGAAAGGAGTAAAACTCCAAATGATACAAACAGCAACCTATGTGGAGCAATGCTCACCTAGTTGTGCCAAAAACATACTTAAGAAAACAAGCGGATTTCAGTCTTGATACGATGCACTGGCTAATTCCTTCAAATACATTAAAATAATGATCTATTCTGTAAAATAGTGAGATTAAAGCACGAAAGGTGCCCTTGCCTGATTGTATTTTAAAAGACAGGCCTATATCATCCCCAATTTAATCTGATTCCCGTAGGTGCAGTCGTTCCCTGGCTCACTGAAGTTAAAAAAAAAAAAGAAAAAACAAACACAAACCCAATACCTGCTAACATCTGCCAGCTACCTGATCAATGCACACTATTAATAGAGTGTCTTAAAAATATCTGCTGGGATGCAGGCTGTGGGCTGAAAAGCTGGGCTCTGACTGGATCAAAATATTCAGCACTGGCCACCAGCAAACACTCCCTGCTGAAACCAGCATTTGGTGAAACATCAGCTGCTCTCCTTCAAGGGCCATTAGGGTGCTTTTGACCCTTACAAAGTGTTTAGAGCTAACACTTCTTATCAATTTCAAGAAGAAAAAAAAAAAGAAACAACACAAGAGTAAAAGTTTCTCCACCACTACAAACGCTTCCTACTGCCAGGGGACTGGTAGTGTTAATTGTATTTGCTTAATGCACACATCTTTGTGTCCAAGGCAAAGTTTACCTTTAAGGACTTTTTCATTTTATAGTCTTTTATCCCACATGTCTTTATTAAAAAGCAAACACATTTTCAAGTAATTATGATACAAGCATTGTAGAGTGCTGTTCAGAATTTTTCTGCTAAAGATCAATATTTAACCAAACAAAGAAGCAGGTAAAACCTAGTTCGTGAATTTTGTAAAAGGTTTCCAATTTCAAGATAGCTTCAGAAACTTAAGAATAATTATAAGGATTTCAAAAAGTGCTACAATTTAAACTTTTTCATCATAAAGTTGTTTCTCAAAAAACTATTAAGTAATAATAGAGGAGTGCCTGAATTGGAAGGGACAGAGACAAATGCTCAAATTATGAGCATCTTGCTAGCTTATAGATAGTAAGTAAAATAAACTTACGTCTCATTGCTGTTACTTTTCTATTTAATTACAGCAGTAAGGAGTGCCACAGAACTACCAGGCAAGTATATATAAAGTGACAAGAAAAAAGGGTGGAAAGACCTCTTGGCATGGGATTTAATAGCCGAAAAATATTCTCGATGTCTTTGGTAAATAAATGTCAAGCCTTAATTACACAGTTTGCTAACCCTGTTTCCCTAGGCACAGATGGTAGGGTCAGAACTGAGCCAAAGCAGGCAGAAATTGTATTGCATGTCTATTCTGAGGGCTATCGTAAGCCACCCTAGCAGACAGGAGCATACACATAATTAAAAATTCATTTTATGGGGTCAATGATGAAACAAAACTCAGCTCTCCAGTTTCCCAAGGGAGCGGTCTGTCACCTAGATGGAGAAGAAGCTGTTCTAATTCTGGAGAGCGTCGCCCTGACCCCATGACTCTAGTCACAGCAACGCAGCCCGGTGCAAGAACCTCTGCCGTGGCTGGGCGGCCACGCAGGCTCCTCCATTCCTCCTCGGGAGCCACTTGAGGGGAACGGGCAGCCTGCTTTGCATGCCGGTATTGCGAGCAG
Organism: Cygnus olor; assembly: GCF_009769625.2. NCBI lineage: Eukaryota > Metazoa > Chordata > Aves > Anseriformes > Anatidae > Cygnus > Cygnus olor. Next base: position 15,657,937 of record NC_049178.1, read on the forward strand.
AGTGCTGGATGAAAGGGATCAAGCTCGGCTGATTGCACGCTTGTTAGTGCTCTATGTACGAAGGCATTTGGGGAGATGCTGGGCCTCCTGCACGCCCTGCCCCTGGGGTGCTCCTGCCTCCCCTGAGCAGGGTGGGTGCTGAGCAGAGCCCACCCGAGGATGGGGAATGCAAGGCAGAGGAAAGCCTTTCTTCACCCACCAGCCACCCCAGACCCGGAGAGCAACACTTACTCTACATAGTAGACACCATATACGGGATCCTCGATTTTCTCCCAACCAGCAGGCAACTCTGGAAATAGAAAAAGCATTACTGAAGCCTCCATTGCAGGATCTTTTTCTGGCAGGTACCTGCTCTTGCTCAGCATACACTCAGCAGCAGCAACAGCTCAGATATTGCTACAGACGCTTTCCAGAATGATCACAGCATTCTTTAAAGGCTGGCGTAGCGCTGCACTGACATCTCAACCTGCCCCATTGGTGCCGTGTTAGCGTGGGAAGATGCCCCAGCCAGTCAATTTCAGATTTGTTTTTTGCATCAAATGAACAGATGATCAATAAATTTCCTTTCTGGGAGTGCCTCAAGTATCCTCCTGGCTTGACCATCACAGGCAGAGTGGCCCTGGGTGGAGGCACTGCAGCAGAAATGGACGGACACAGGCTACAGGCCAGATTTATGTTAACACCAGCACATGAAGATGGGTAAGGTTACAGCAGGCAATTGTAGCAGGCTAACAGAAAGAGCACTTTTATCTTCTGTACCAGGGTAGGGCCATTTATGCTCAGCACTGCTGATAAAATTATATTTTTGACACATTTCCCAGGGATTTACATTGCATTGCTCAGCCTCAAGTCCAATGTAAACGTGCATCTTGGAACGGGACAAAGGGAATTTAACGTAAACACCCGGCATATGGAAACCACCCAAGTGGGGCTGGCACACACAGATGTATTTCACTGCATAGTACTTAATGTAAAAACACATATTGCCATAATCACATGTAACAGAGGTTTCCTTTTTTAATTAGCATAATTAACAAAAAACAGTTCTGAAGATGAAATTAACATTTGGAAATGTATCCACTTTTGTTCTTGTTGATTTTCTAGACTGCATATAGTACTTTAGCTATAATTAGGGAATGTAATAAAATCTCTTCAGCATCCAACTGAGGGTTATTAAAGCTGTATGTATTACTTAAGGGCCTGATCCTTGTCCCACTCATTTGAACACAATGTTCCCATTGGCTACGGGTACTGAAATAATCATCAGATAGAGTGGTACGTTTATGCAATATTGTAATTCAACTCAAAAGAAAGCTCCACCATGCTACGGACTGTGCAAGTGTGGTCCCTGCCCCACAGCCTCTGCACATTCATTCTTTTAAAAAAGTCATTGCCAGATAACGTAAGTTCACATATCTGACGCAAAATAATTCCTCAAAATTTATCACTAAACTGACGAGACCAACAGTAAATAATCAGTGCTTGTTTATTATCAAATGCAAAGGTTTATTTTCATTAATGGTATCAATTTCTCAGCCAATACAATCAACAATGGCCCAATTAATTAGAATAAATGTAATTATCTAATTCTGCCTTAACAGACTTTAGCTCTGTTGCCATAAGGATAGAAACATCTCCAGACTGGAGACGAACAGAATCTATACAAACACACATGGACTAATTACTCAAAGTTTATGTTTGTGTTCGGAATTGGCTGAAGATCAGATGAAATTGATTTCAGGGTTTTTGCTCCACATGTGCCTTATTTGCAGATATAAGGTAGGTTTTTCATTCTTACCATTATTTCATCCTTACTGGGTTTAACATCTTTGGATTCCTTGAGACATAAGCAATTAAATGCAAGCCAGTGCTAAGTTTTGGGCATAAGAGTGCTACACAAGTTTATCAGAAGACTGATCTGAAATGAGTGCTTCAGAAACTGGTATTTCTCCATGCCGTGCAAGGAAGACGACTGCATGAGAGTAGAAGTTAGAAAGCAAAAGGCTAATCTTGAAAGTCTTTTTGCAAAGACAATGCTCTGGTTTGCAAAGGAGTCCCGTATGGTGAAAGCATTCCAGGGCTGGCTTAAAGAGTTTCCGTGCAGCTAAATTAAGACCTAGCAAGCAATCAGGAAAATTGCAAGTTGTGGCAGCCATTTCATTCTTAATTTGCACTGCGGTGAAAGTAGTATGGTAACAACCAAGCCGGGGGTGGGGTAGGGTGGGGGGAATTAATGGGGGAAGGGAGATGTAATGTACAAATGCCTTGAAACGAGTTTTCCACAATTTTGCTTGCTTAGTAGCTTTTGTTGATTTTGGACTATTAAGTGCTTTTGATTTTTACAGTTCAAACAAAAATGCTTTGCTTTGCTTCTGTTCACAACAGGTTTTCGTATTAAATTTTACTTTTCCTTTTCTTTTAAAGAACTTTCATGGAAAGTCAGAAAATCAGCACTTTCCTTAACCCCAAAACTGGTATTGTGCCCAAGTCATTTCAGGCTCCTGGACAGTTTTCTATCTCTGCAGCTTCCCATTTGAGGAATGTGTGCCTAGGTTTCTAGAAGTAGCAATACAAAAAAAAAATGGCAATTTTTAACACATTACTTGCTGATTACGTAAATGCACTTTTGGACTTCTAAAAGCCTACGGAAATTTCTCTAATGCCAATAATCTCCACAGCCATCCAAAACAGTAATTTTTATGCCATGTTGCACAGTCTAGCTTCTCAGCTGCTTTAAATTATTCATCACCTTTCTCTACCTCTCCTGCCAAACTGAAGATGACCCAGCGTATTAAAATTTTTCATAAATTTAAGATTTCCAAAAACATTTTGCATCATTAGGAGTCTGAGTGAGCCATACAGCTTTTAATTTGGTACACCCACGCAGCACTCTGAAGACTCAGAGAATTTGTCAGCAGGTAAATTCAATGGACAAATATCCAATCTCACACTTTTAAGACTGGGGTAAATACATAGAGATGCTACTGAGATGCTCTTGTTTAGTATCCTATCCTACAGATGGGATAGATGGAATCCTACAAAGAAAATCCTCCAACAACCAGGGATTTTAGTCATTCCCACGCATCACATAAAGGAGCTGGAGATGACTTCAGTGTACCCAGCTCATACTGCTCCCCACGTAGGTGAGTCCAGGAGGATCTGCCCAAGTGTATGACAAATTCTACTCCAAAGGCAAATTTTTTTGCGTAAAGAGAGAGGTGATAACATAAGGAGAGGTGATCTATAGCTCCATATGCAGTCCATCTCTTTCAAAAGGTATAAAAATGTTTCAATTTTTGATTTTCTCATATTTATAAAAAAAAAAAACCTGCAGATACACTACAGAGCTAAATATCCAGCAGCACTACATTAATGCTAAGCACCGATGCACTTAGTGAGTAGGCCATATGTCTTCATGTCCCCTCACTAACTTTGCTGTAACTGAACCATTTGAAAATGTCTTTCTTCACACTGCAATATTTGCTAATCTCAACAGCATATCAATGGGCTGTGACCTCAATAAAGCTTATCTGCATTAAAACAAAGAGAACATCTCATGATGTTCAAGCAAAACACTTGTGTGTTTAAGTGCCTGCAGAACTGGGGTCAGGCTTATCAATTAATGAGTTTCTCTGCAACTGTTTTTCAGCCTTTCTTCTCATGCATTATTCCAGGTATATTATCTAAAAGAACAGTTCCTGGAGAAGTGTTAAAAGTGAGTCAATAGCTGCTGGCTGCCAATGCCATATCAATCACACCAAAGCGGACGCAGAATAACTTGCAAGTCATTACAGAAAGCGGAGGTTAATTCTCTGGTAATACAATCCTCCAGTATGCAGAACTATGAACTGTAAATACAGTCCTCTTTAAAGCAATAATAGTGGAAACAAAATCCTATGCAATCTCTTATGCCTTTCAGCTTTCAAAGTGCACTAGAGCATAGCTGAACAGAAATAACAACTACCCCCACCATCAGGATAACAGAACTAGCACCGCTGAGATTAGATATCAAGACAGCACACTTCACAAAAGGATGCAGCAAATAAAAATGTACCACATCACCGAAAATCATGTTTTTAAAATCACCTACTGAGGCAAAATGTTCTGCTATTTCATTCACAAGCTCAGCAAAAGCAGCCTGTGTAATACTTAAACTTTCTAAATCACACTTTGTTTCTCTTGTCTGGCAAATATATTCGTCCTTCAGCTAATTGATTTCAACTTTGGCACATTTGAACCTTTCCCTGAAGCCAGTGATACCAATGTAAAAGCCCCTAACTTCTACAGAGTCCAGAAGGAAGCAAATTCAAACAAACTTTGCAAAATTAAGGCCCTCTAGCTTTCCTCAAACTCTGAATCAGTACAAAAACTACTGTAGATCTGATACTAAGGGAAGAATAATACCTTTATGGGCTAGGGAAGTTTTGTTGCTAAATTAGGCTTGTTGAAATGAAAAACAAAATTGAAAGATGCAAAATGACACAAAGGAGAAAGCAATTAAAGGCTTAAAACTGTGCAGTTGAAGTCAAACATCAAAACAAGAGATGGATGATTTACCTAGTTCACTGTCCAGTTCCTCCGTGTGTACCCCTTCTTCTCCAAGGGAAGAGCAGTAAATGAGACAGAAAAAATTAAAAGAAAATTTCAGATACCAGCACCAAGCAAGAAATTCCCTCCAGCAAACAGCAGAACAAGCACTAGTTTTCCAGATTGAGCCCAAGCTTTCCATTTATCACATTCCAGTGACCAGAATATTGATGGATTTCGTGTATATAATGAAAGAATTGGTTCTTGCGTTAATAGAATATATGTATCAATTGACTATTTTCATGCCACGGTTTGATGTGGCAAGGTAATACATTTGTGTTCTTCTCTCTGTAGTGAAGCTTCTCCCTCAGATCTGCATGGTCCGACCTTCATAATCTTTTCTGTAGACACAAGGATCTATCAGAAGGCCAGACCTGAATACCAATGAAGAAATCTGAGAGGATAAACCTTGTATCTAAATAAGAACTAATGTGGCAAGGTTTTCAAGAAGGTACCTAGATTTGTGTGCATACAAGGTCCAATTGACTTCATTTTAACTGCTGGGATGATTTAAGATAGGCACGAAGCAAAGTGCCTCGTTTAACTGGAGTCACAGGCCCATACCAAAGTCCTGATGCACTGGTGAGGCAAAGACAGGAATTCTCCATTTTTAGAGGCACCTGGGACAAAGACCACAATTTTTCAAACACACAAACCCATCAATATTCACTGTTGCTCCATTTATCATTATCTGCTCCATATTCATAAGTTAACAGTGACACAGATGATTAAAGTATTGCTTAGCCTATAAATAATAATAATGCAGTCAGAAAATGAAGGATGATGACAAACCCAGAACAAAGATGGTAAAAACAATCTTGGACCTAGTACGGTAAGGTATAAGCCACGTAAACGAATGACAGAAGCAAACAGAAGATGTAGTGTCATGGCACTGCTTTTGAAAACTTGGATACCTAAAAACACTTCCACAACCTGCAACGGATTCTACCCAAACAGTTGTTTAGGAACATTAACATGAAATATGATCTGCAATTTCCTTTGATAGCCTAAACAACTCAAACCTACCCAGAACTGGCCAGGGACACACGTCCTGACGAAGAAAGAACACAAGACAACTGCCACCAAACAAGTCTGAAAAAACATCTAACATTTATAAAAACCACAGACGGGATGGGGTCAAGCCTGAAAACTCACGCACACACACAGAACACAAACAAAATGGAGGCGTCCCACTGACTTCAGTGGAAATACACCCGACGGCGACCCTTGCCAAAAAATGTCAAACTTCCACGATGCAGTAAAAATAATTTTCTCTCTTTTTAGTGCTTTGAAATATAATTATTCTTATGTGTGAAGCAAGATCGGAGCAGCCAAGCAAAACAGTGCAGTGCATGGTTGCACCTCGGAAGCAACTGTTTTAATTACTGAACGTTAAAAATGTTCATTAATGAGCAACTTAGTGAATGAAGTGAAGGGGCACGTGGGAAGATGAAATTAGCTAATTTTAAGGACCTGATAAACAAAAATGCTGCAACTCTGTAAAATTACGAATTAAATACAATAAATTACCCAGCTGCATGTTTCCAATCCCAATTAAATAAATTATCCCAATGCTTGTCTTGTAATTGCTGAGAGGACAAGAGGTTTAAAAGACTTTCCCTTCTGCAAGGGGACGTAAAACTGTTGAGTGGAGTTGCTCAGCCGCCCGCTGCTGGCTCATCCTGCCAGCTGCTCCTCGCCCTGGCTCAGAGCACAGCGCGGGGCATCACCAGGGCTATCGGCGTAGCGGGAATCTCGCTGGCACAGAAAGCCAGAGCAGAAGCTGTGCTTGAGGGAAAACTGCCCTCCGAAAGAAAAAGGCTTGTGCTGAGACTTTGCAACCTTCTCCTTAAATTGCCAGCAACGCTTAACTGCAAGGAAGAGGGAGCTCTGCCTGCATATGCTCCGATTTAATTTTGTTCCTGTTCTGATTACCCGCTGACATATCCATTTTTAGGCCCAGAGCAAGGCCTTCATTAATCCAGCTCCCTCCGCTCGCTCCTTGACAGCTGACGCCAGCTGCTGAGGATGTGAAGCAGGCGTCTGAGCTCAGCGTGCCCGTGCTCGGTCGGTGCCTGAGCTCTGCACATCCTCGCGGGTTGGGTGCACACCGCTGCACTGCCCACAAGAGAGCTGGTGACCTGCTTCGTCACGGCAGCGAAGGCCGCACAGACAACTTCTCCCATCCTGCAAAATCTCACACGTGAAGAAGAGGAGGAGGTTGGAAAACTGCACGTGCAGAAATAGTAACAGCAGTTCTGGGGGCCAGGTTTGAACCTGCCGGTAAAAAGGTTGAGCTGAATTGGTCCTTTTCCAAAATAAAAACGTAACGCTAGTGAGCTGACTCACACCAGTAGGAGGTTAATCATATCACGAACATTAATTTTACAAGGACAGCAACAACACTGATGAGGTAAACCTTTCAATTTTTACTATCTGTCTACCATGATAGCATTGTGTTAGTTGAAACTATTCACTAGAATATCAACACCTTTTCTGGTCAGTAGACCAAAATTTCCACATAGGTTTTTCCCAAATGTCTGAATTATTTTTATCATGAGTCCCTTTTTCTTCCAGTGCCTCCTTAAGGATGCAGGGAGAGAACCTCCTTTAGCAGTCCTGCATTTGGCTGCTCTACATTGGACAGTGGCTTGCATTTCCAACATCTCAAGGAATACAAAATTACCTCAGTGCAAACAATCAGTGGCAGAAATCTACAATTTCAAATGGAACTTGTCTTCAACAACCACAACACTAAGTGCGCTGTCAGAATTTAACATTAAAAGTGAAGCAATTGAGTTATTTTTGCTCAAACAAGGAAATAAAAACACAACTCTTTCAATTCATGTAAAACAGGCAGCTGAAGCGTAACACAATGGAGCACGCAGAGCCTCAGCCGCTTTCCTCCTACACAGCGATCCAAGGAGTGAGCGTTCGAGAGCTCCAAGGCTCGTTCAGCACCAGCGACTATTTAAATGCCTTTGCAAAAACAGAGGCCTCTCACTTTGACCACCTCTCACTGATTTTTATTAAACGATCTGCCATCTCGACAGCTTACACACACAGACAGTGATTTTACAACATAATCAATATTATCTCTATGTACTTATAAACCATCTTATTATTATTTACACATTTCTGAACACAGTACCAAAAAGGGAAAAAGGAAAGGGAGAAAGCCAAAGGATGAAACACATCGTTATTTAACTATTTTCAGTCTCTTACCATCATCTTCACATTCTTCTAGAGGCTTTTGCTGTTTGTTCAGGCACCGTGGATCTAGCCAAGATGTTGTTTTTGTATTATGGCTGGAAACCAAAAATGGAAATATGACCTTTGTTAATAAACCAGAGCTGAAGTATCAGTGACAGAAAAGTATATATCCTCCTTATTATTCAATAGACCTAAAGGCATACTTTTACCTCAGAAAAAGCAGCATTACAATCTGATGTTCTGCAAACTAGTCTACCAAAACGCATGAATCTTGGCATTGAAAGGTGAAAAACAAAAAGCTAAAATACAAAAATTAGCATTTCTGACTGGCAGGATGTATGTGAAAGTTGCCAATATTATAATATGAATTTCCAAACTTTAGTCTTGGTGGTTTGTTTCTCAGTTCCAGGAACTGTCTCGTGAGCCATTTGCCTCTCGATGAAAAGACAGAAATTTCCCTTCCACAAAAGATGCAGTGACCTTTCTCACTGCAAAAGACCCCTAACATTTGTTTAGACTTGGCCCATGCGTTAGTCAAAAGCAAAACTTCCAGTGACAACTTTTAATTACACACACAAAAATGTCAGAGCCTTTGATGGAAGTCAAACAGCTTCACTTTCAACTCTTCCTTCTCACAAGTCCCTTGGCAGTACCGTGATGCCAGTCCCAGTGGTGAAGGCTGCATTGCCAAAAAGCTTTAAATACATTTTCTAGAAATTATTTTCTCCCTTCATTTAATTTGCATGTAGAGACAAGCTTGTAATACAATGCCTCTTCTGCAGCCTGATGTCATCTTAGAGGGGACCTGCAAAGACAAACCTCTGGTCCCTGAGGTATCATTTCTCTGACTTAGCCTGTAACACTGCTTAAGAGCTTTAGGTTTCAATACCATAGTAATGCTATTTACTTCTCCTTCAAGGTCTCAGAGAGGTTTACAAACTTAACCTTAGCCTCACACCAGGCTCGTGACATAGGAAATGATGTAAAGAGAGCTGTGATCCGTGAGGAGCTGACAACTGACCAGCAAACTTGTATTTTACTACCAGAACATGGGACTGCCCTGCTCCTAGGATCCGAAAACACAAATAAAAGGTCCTTGTTTTACACATCCTGCTACCCAGCCCTTCCAAGGCAGGAGAACAAACTCGTTTAATGCTTCTGTACGCTTCAGAGCAATTAATCGCCAACTGGAAAACTGAATGGCAGAAATTGAGCAAGTCAGGCAAATTAGCAGCAATAAAGCAGAGGGGTTCTGACAACTTATAAATAAGGAAGCCTGTAGCCTAGCTGAGAAAAAAAGCTGTGGGAGGAGAGCAATTGAATATTTACATACTTCCTGCAACTTTGCCTTGCTAACCCAAGGCTCACAACTGCGTGGTTGGGTGAGGCACCAAGCATTTAGCTAACCACCTCTCAGATCCCACGCTCAGGAGACAGACCTGTGAAGTGCACAGATCTACATGCAGGGTAATGAGGGGCAGGGATACTTGGGGTAATGAAAATCCCAACTAATGCACCGCAGAAACATATCTCAGGGGCCAAATCACTTCAGCTCCAAGCCAGCAGGATCTGTTATCCGACACACAGCTCTGCCCCCCCTGGACCTGTGCTGGTTCTGTGCAAGCAGCTCAGATGTTCCCGTACTGCTCCCTTCAGCACCCCGACTTGATAAACTCAACGTGCTGCAGATGATGGTACAGGCATCTGAGCCAGCTTGGGTCCACACAGCTCATTAGCTTGCTCTCTTAATTTGATACAAATCAAAGTAAATTGTTTGTAGGCTCAGGCTGTCCTTAGAATTAATAGAACTGCAGCCACTCAGCGCTGCATCCGCACTAACACTTCCCTGCACAAAATCACCCCCTGTGCTCTGCATCCTCAAAATGGTCAGTCTGCACTGCGGGGTGGGAAGCAGTTGGTGTGCTATGAGATTCACATCAGACAGCGAGATGGGTACGCAGGCTATGCTTTTCCATCACGTACACGATTCTCCTGCAAAAGGTCTAACAAATTAGTTGAGGTGCTTCAGTCCTGCACCGCTATCAGGTAACGTGCATGGAGAATACAGTGGGGATGGATTTTAGTTTGCGGGAAACTGGTGGCAGCAACACCACCCCTTCTTCCTGAAGCACTGGTAAGGAAGGGTGGCAGGACCCATGCGGGGACACAGAAGGGAGCAACCGACTGCCTCGGCAGCATTTGGCACTCAGCATCTGTCCTCCTCCAGGGGGAAAAATGGCAGGCTGGCTGGGCGATTACTCAGGCTGTGTTATATACATTAAAGCCAGAAAGTACGTCAAAGAACGAGGCACCCTGAGGACATAATGAGGGGCAGAACACCGCGTTCGGGATAATGAACACATTTCAGTTTCATCTGAAATGCAGCAGATGAGGATTTGCATTGTGCCTCCTAGACTTTGGCGCGCAGTAGGGCTTGGTGGAGCCTCTCAGGTAACCGAGAGCACCCTGGCCCTTTTTGCAGCAGCCCTCTCCCAGCTGGTGAAGAGCTCAAAATTCCCCCAGCTTCTCCAATATTCTGGCACTCTTCTCTAATGAGTTCTGCTGCCACTGCGGCCTAAAGAAAACCTGCTCTGATGGACCTCTCCTCGGCTCCCTGCAGAAGTCCTCTCTCTCGATGATGGGTGAGGACTGCTCCATACGGCCCTAATCCAGCACAGCTCTCACAGAATCACAGAATTATAGAATCACAGAATATCCCGGATTGGAGGGAGCCCATGAGGATCACCTCCTGAGTGCCCAGAGGGATGGAAGCAGAGGGGGTGGTTCTGTGTGAACTGGTCACCGCCTTCTGGTGCACACAGAGGCTCAGTTTCCAGTACCGCGTCACACAGATCATCAGGGCCCAAATCAATTCCTCACCCCTTCCTCCACCCGCGCAGCTAAGGGCTCAAGTTTCATAAGCTAATTGAATTTTAATGTCTAGCTAAGCTCTGTGCAAGAAATCTCTTCCACTAACAGGTCCCATTTTATAAGTTACTTCTATCTCAATAAATCTAGACAAGTATAATTAGGGACTATTATTTATGGCATGAAAAAAAATCAATATCATCATAAAGCTGCTGACAGCGCAGAGCTTTTAGGCGAAGACTGTAGAGCACCAGGTGCTCCGTGCTTTTCTGAACTCACTGTGCCTGTTTTGCACAGAGCCGAGCCTCCCGCAAACCACTGCAGCATGTTAACATCTTCGGCCCGTTTGCTCTGACAAGAGGACAACACACAAAGCCCATTCCCTGGCTCCGCACGTGACCGGGGGAATTCTCTGCTGCACTGCGCACAGGGGCAGGCTCCAGAAATGAGCTCTCAGCCCTTTCAGTCGGGACCTTTCATTCCACCCGTGAAAACAACTGGCCCGTATTTTCCAAGGGTCTGGTGCTTTTGTAACTGCCCTCATCAAACAAGCAATTGCCCGTGGCTTTGAACTTGGGAGTCATTTGGATGCTAATCCAATCAGGAAATGCAAAAGCCCTTCACATGCAGTAAAGAACTTTTAGCTTTGCAACATTACCGTGTTCACTAAATATTTAATTCACATTCAATGCATCCACAGAGGTGTACCCAGGGGGGGAGAGATGGAATTAGAATAACAAAAATGTGCTTTACTCTATAAAATAGACTTCTCCGTTCTCGGTGTAGGCCATCTCCCAGTTTTCCGGCAGAGGACCTAGGTTGTCCTCGGCAGAAGGAGGTAGGTATTGAGGGAGGTTCTGAGATGGTTCCGTGGTGGGAACGTTGGTGTGGCTATCAAGCACGGACGGTGGGGCTGTCTCTCTTACGATATGCGTATTATGCTCGTCTTGGTCACCAGACTCTGCTGTGGATTAAAGAATTTTTCATTAAGATTAGTTAGAATTACTTGAACGCATAAATTTTCAACTTTTTTTTCCTCCTCCTATTTGCTTCTCCAGGTTTATCCTTAGAATTTTCCTCTCCTTGCTTTTAATTCACACGACACAGAAACAGTTGAGCTGAGGGCAGAGACTGCAGGCTTTTTGCAGTCGGGGATGAGCTTGCTTTGCCCACACACACTCTGCCAGCCAGAGCCTTGCCAGCGCAAATCAGAGCTTGTGCTCAGCTACTGAGTTCGCTCTAATAGGCCCTGCTGAGGCACCAAAGTCTTCCAGGCTGTCTGAGGCCAGGGCTCACTGATGTGGATGTGTTCAACGGGCTCTGAGCAGGCTTACAGGTTGACTCCTGCTGCGCCAATTGTGGCGCGGGGATTAGGAGAATAAAATTTCCCATTTGAAGAATGATCAAAAGGAGGGTTTGTAAGTGTACAAGGTAGCCTGAAGCTCAAAGCCAACAAGATAATGGTGAACTTCTTTTGTGCACTTAAAAAAAAAATTAGAATGGATGTCAGCACCACACCGTGCGTCCACATGTTGTTCACAAGTGCCTGTTCTGACTGTCTAGAGAGGTTTATTACATGGCTCTTCACTGTATCCATCCAGCCAAAGTCACTCAGGAGTATTTTATGATGTATTTGGCCCTCCTCCCTATACAGAAATATTTTTCATGCTTATACCCATGCCGTTTTGAGCTATATACGTGGAACAGTGCTGACCATTCCCTCTATCCCTAACCACAGTAAATACTCCCACAAACCAGGTCTGTTCTCCTAACTCCTTCACAAACAAACTTTGGCAACAACAGAAAAAAAAAATCCAAAATTACCCTAGTTTAGCAAAGTTTTTTTTCTGTTCATCCCTTGAAGGTGTTGAAAAACAGTGGCAATCCTTGCAAATCCCCTGAGACCACCAGTCTGCAGTACAGCCCAGGGGCAACAGGCGCTGAGCATGAGATCGGTGTCACGCTGCCAAGTCCCCAAGCAGTGGGACCAAAAGAACTCACAGCCAAGACCTCTCTTGTGCTCTCCAGACAGGAGACCTGACCTCAACTCAAAGCCCCCAGTCTTGTTTTTTTGGGGGACCATTAGCAGCAGCTCCTGCACTATTTCTACTCCGTGTGCTGGCTTGGCGAAAAGACAAGATACTGAAAATAATAAGCTGGAAGAATATGGAAGAAAAAGACCTAGACTGTACCCGTACCCTCAGATGCCTGCTTTCTAGCCTTCCTGTTATTCAATATTTTAAGGTAGAAGCTGACAAGATAAAAAAAAAAAAAAAAAAGAAAAGAAAAGCATGAATGAATCATCACCAGCTTAAGACTGGGTGTAAACATGCCAAAGCCTGAAAAACACAAGTCACTGAGAGGTCTTCTAAGGAAGTGGGAGCATTTTAATATGGCTAGCACACATACACATGAAATAAGCATAAGGAATCATTTTGGTATAGGAGAAATAATTCTCTTTTCTTGATTCTGTGCTCATTTCATGGAGGCAAGGGGCCAGGGTGTGATAACGTTGTGACGAATGAGCTGCATCTTCCAGTATTTCATCTTGTGAAGGAAAACAAGGAAAATAAATGATGCTACAGTCAGTTCAGGGGCAACACGCTGAGATGGGCCGAAAGGAGGTCAAACGGCATCTCCCACCAGCCTCCTCTCAAAATCAGATCCTGTGACAGGAGCTGAGGTAGCTGCCATGTCACAACATAGGAGAAATTACCCCCCGGTGAAAAACTGTGAAGGAGCTGGTAGGCAGAGATGGAAACTCCTAGCCTGGGAGGGATTAGGGCAGCCACGAGTGATTTGGGTTGAAAAAACATAACGGGTAACAGCCAAGCAGAGTACAAGCCCCAAAACCATTTGAGAGTTTGGCCTTGAGAGGTGCAAAACTACATCTCAGCCTAAATCCTTTCCAAGCTCTACAAGATGTCAGAGCCAGGACTCTGGTTAGTAGGAACTGTCATGATAGCTCCTGTGACTCGTTCAAAACTGGGAGAAAAATTATGGAGGTAGGAAGTGACCAGAGCCACAACAGGATTGAGATCTGTGGTCAGCAGGACACAGTAGGACACAAGACCTTCAGAAACACAGAGCTTGCACCCATGCTTCAGACCCCACTTCCACAGCAAGCAGCCCTCAGTTTACTCATAGGTACCTCGGAGAAGAGGACCCGTAATTAAATACAGTGGGCATCTGTAGGTGCAAGGAAGTGGACAGGACAGCAATGTATTCTGGAAGCAGCACTGGTTAATTTCAAATGCACCCTGCTTGAGCCATTTCATACTGGTTTTAATGACTGGAGCTCAACTATAGGTCAGCTCTTCCTTAAACTTTCTGACCTTGGCTGAAGTTGTACCGCAAACTAGCTGACAAAGCTACAGACAGAAATGAAGTTCTGGGCTAATTTACAATGTAGACGAGTACACCTCATGTAGTATTCAAGATCATTTCAACTCAGAAAGTTCCTGATTTCCAGTGGAACCCTTACATTTCAAGCTGACTGTCCACAAAGTGATGTTCAAAATGATGACATGTTCCTTGACATCAGAAGTCATTACACACTTCTTTTTAAGAAAAACCTCTACGTTCGCAAGTAGCAGAATGATTAACTCAGAATATAAATGGATTGACAAGTGTTACCTTTAATTTCTACCAGACATCATTTCATCTTTCTGTACTTAAACTTGTCATTTGGTTCAACAGAGTAATTGAAATCTACACTGGAGTAACTGAAAGCAGAATCTGGCTGACTGCATTCAATGGACAGTTTCTGAAAGAATATGAACGTGTCCTTAATGATCCAACTGCATAGTACTAGATAACATCTTTAAAAAAAATCTCAATTATTGTCCACAGTTAAAGAAGTCTATTCAGAGACCTAACAGTTTCCTATGCTTGAGAACTTCAAAATTCGACGCTGCAAAGTAAAACACCTCCCAGGAAGGAAAACAAACAAACAAACCAAACATGAATTTCCTTCATACACCTTCTCAAATTCTATCCATCACTACCAACAGCTATCCAGCAACAAAAAGAAAACAAAACAAACCAAAAAGTAACTAATGGATGTGAGGTTTTCCCCACTTTTTCTCATCCAGCCCAGTCCCACAAGACCATTTCAGAAATCACAACTGTGGATGTGAGCGTTCACACCTGGACACCTGCCATACAGGTAACACTGGCCAGTTCCTTCCAAAATTGACAGCTCTGCAGCAAACCCATTAAAAACAAACAAACATACAAATAAAAAAAACAATAAGGTAAATTAAAACAAAATAAACAAAACCAAAATAAAATAAAACCACATAAAATCCCCCTCCATAAACCTTCCCCGTGTGTCCTAACTGATGGACTGCGGTATTTTTGTTTTACCTGTGAAGCTACTGCTCATTTCAGGTACATCATCCTCTTCCTCATTCTCTGTGTGCACTATGCCAGCATTTTGCATATCATTGTAAGACTTGGTTCGCTTTGGAGTCGACTGCTTGGAGCCAGACTGCAGGTTTTGCAGAGCATCGGTGGAAGTCACTTTCCCACTGAGGGGCTGGCTGGGAGGCTTGGGCGTTCCATAATAGTTACCTAGGCAATAGAAACGCATTTACATCTTCAAAAGGGAACGGTTTAAAGCAGCAAGATTTCTATTTTATTTTATTTTCAATCCCATCAAAATCTCTGTCCCACCCCAGTAGTAAATAAACAAATAGATAAACTGACGCACGCTGTTCCCATTTTTTTTAAGGGCATATTTCATCTCCAGATCTCTGGAGTGGACGCGGAAATATTTCTTGCCTTTTAAGTTATTCTTGTTGAATCTAAAAGGAGAAGCAATGGTTGCATTGTTTAGGTGCACTGAGCGTACAAGGGCTAAAACAAAAGGCAGCCGTGGTGAATACCAAACTTCATCTCATTACATCTGAATTTCAATTAGTAGCCTTTTTCCATGTGTGCACCCACACAATGCTGGGGCAGATCTGGAGTGAGCCCTGCAGAAAATAAAAAATTCATGACTGCTATCACCCAGTGAAGTGATGAAAGGCTCGATAGCCTGCCTTAATACACAGGTTCTTTTAGGGTGGATGTTGCATTTAAAAACAAAACCCAGTCTCTGTCTAAAGGAAAACTTTGTCAAAGGAGAGAAAAGGAAAGGCACCACGTGGCACTGCTTTCTTCAAAGGGGAAATTCAGCGGTTGGGTCAACTTGGGTAGAAGTGAAGACCTTAAAGCAAAACCGGGAGGGACAAAGACGCACCACAGTTATGCCAACACACGGCTGCTGTTAGCTGTCACCAGAGGTGACGTGAGCAGTTCAGAGCGCCCGGGTACTTCGTTGTCATTTTAAGTGACAGTGGGAGAAATACACAAGACATACAGGTCCACCGAGACCGGAACAACATGGGAATGTTTCACTGGTTGGTTCACTTCGCCTCGAACAGCCCAGCAGCACTCGACCCTGGGATGCTCCAGAGGAAGCTCAGGTCTGGAATCGCCTCCGGCAGCACTGGGAGATACAGAAGTCCCGGCCCTACTGCAAGGCGCTTCTTCCTCCTCTGACGGATGGACACTTTTTGCACAGAGATCTGGGACATACGGCAGTTCACATGCAATTTCCCAAATCTTCCTGTTTGATAATTGTTTTTTCATTTGCCACCTTTGGATTCCAAAGGTGGACTTAAATATCCTCCCTAGGCTCTCTGGCATGCCACAATATTAAAATCTGCCCTCCCATCTAGCTGCGTATAAACCCATGCTGCTATTACAGCAGCACAAGATTCTTCTTTCAAATACCCAGGTACATTTATTTACATCCCTCATCTATCTCCATAGGTTATGCACAACATGACAGCATTATTTTTCAATTTTTCAGCACGTAATTACATAATATATTAAATGTCCATTCCCCAGAAAACGCACACCTCCCTTTATTACTCCTGTTACACTAGATGGAAACCACATGCCAAAGGCATGTTATGCGAGGGCACTTTAAAACCTCGCCTGCGCTAAAAAAAGATTATTTCATTTACTCTTTACATCCGCGCGTGTATTTTTGTTGCAGAAGCCAGCCTCATCGTTTGTACTCTGCGATACAGCGCAGGTTAACGCTAGCCAAGCACTTTGCAGGGACCCACCAAACGCTGCGTGGAGCAGTTCCAGCTCACCCAACCCGTTTCATGGTTATCTCTACTCCTGCTCAGCCCACTCAACTGCCTTTCCTGTTTGAGCCTTGAAGTCCCTTACAACCCCAAAGCTGTGGGAGCTGCCTGCTTTGGGATAAGGCCATGGGGATTGTGCACATCCCAGGACTCGCAGATCTCAAAGTGCAGCTCTGGAAAGTCTCCAGATGCACCTGGAGAAAGGGAGACTGGGAAGCACCCAGCTCAGGCTGGCAGAGCCCAGCTGGGGAAGGCCACGTTGGGCACATGTTGCTACCTTCCCCAGTTGTTGCCTTCCAAGGGGAGGAAAAAGTCTTACAGAGCCGAGGCTGGAGGAGTCGTGGATCTCCTCGCTCCGTGCTTTCGCAGCCCGAGCACCCGGGCAGCACCATGTGCAGGTTTGTCTTAACAAGGCGTGTTCCAGCCTGTGTACAGCGGCGTGGGTTCAGCTCCGTAGGAGCAGCGACACTCCGCAACGCTTTCATCTTCCGTTCGTCATTTCAGAATCTTAAATGCACGCTGTTGCATAATTTATAGGGAGGAGGAAATTACTTCTTCTGGAAAGTCTCTAATGGGGATGGAGGCTACTAAAGCAGGTTGCAGTCTGTGCTAGAGAAATGATTCTTATGCTCTACATACTGCAAAACTATTTTATGCAAAAAAAAAAAAAAAAAAAAGAAAAAGGAGGAACGGGGGAGAAAGAAAGCAAAAGGAAAAATACAAATGTAGGTGGGAAGAAAAAAGAATTTACCCTGCTCCACTCCTATCCTCTTAGGCATTTCTCCAGACAAATGCTGCTACTTTTTTGTTTGCTTTTGCTTTTTCAAAAAGTAGGTGTGTTTTCTCAGGATGTTAACTGCTAAGGCCACAGATCTACGTGTGCACAAGGAACATGAGAACAGCTTTTATTTATGGCACTGAACACCACTATTTTGGACAAAATTTACTTCAGGTCTGTTGTAAATGATTACATCCTTCTGCAATGGATGCAACAAAGTGACTGAAGAGGGTATGCAGATGTTGTTAATGTGGATTTTTATTTCTCCTGGACAAAAACATAGCGCAGATGTTACCATCACTCCTCCAATTACAGACCAGTATCTTTGAGTTTGCTCATTTTCAGTTCCCCTAGTAATGGGCAATGCTGGGCTTCCTACCAGTACATGGAGAGCTGTTCCTCAAGAGAAAAATAGGCTTCTTCAAAGTATTTCAGATTTGCTTATTCCGAAATCACCAGTCACTTTTCAAACCCGCCATGGCTGTTGGTATCGCTATTAGTGAATTACTATTTTATACAAAGGCTGTGTGCTGTGCTAGGGGACCCCTACAAATATATATGAAGGCATACAAAGGGTAAATATGAATTGGAAACTGAGCAAGGGTGTGCACGCGTGGGTTTTGTTTTGCAGAGTATGGGAAATGCAGCCACCGGGGCTGAACTTTGCTTTTCCCTCCACGGGAGGCAGATTCAGCCTGAGTCAGTAGTGAAAAAAATCACAGCTATTCCCTCAGATTCCCATGAGGAGATACAGGCTTGGCACACCACACAACCCACGATGACGAGGTGCAAAAGAAAGCTCCAACGCAGCTTCCAGGTGACAGAGAGTGAGAAAATGGAAATATTCTCTTTGCCTCGTGTCTGCTGGGTGCAGTCAGACCTACTTCTCTTTGCTAAGCAGCTCATTTGGAAGGCGCAGCACGCGGGCCTGGGCTCGGGGGCAGACACATCAGTAGGAGGGACTGGCACTTAAAATCATCATCAAAACTCGTGTTTAATCCTACAAATTATAAAGAGAAAATATTTACCCTGTGACTCAGAAATCCAAACGTGCACCATTAACAACTGACAGCAAACAGCCCAGGAAGAGTTTTTAAGCACTCAGACTTGACATCATTTGCTCAAATTAAATCTGTCAATGTTTACGAAAAAACATATATTTAAAAATATGCTTTAACAGTGCTTTGTGAGCCACTTGTAAGCCTACAGAAGGGGCTAACTTCATAGCCAGTGTAATTTGTACTGAATATCCAATCAGCTCTAATTATTAACAGCATGTTACATGTGCATACACAAGCATCTGTCAGCCCAGAGGATCCCAAAACATTCCCAAAACTCCGCGCAGTTGTGGCAGGACTGCCCGGGTGCTGGGCTCCCCCCTGGTGCCCATAACGGGATGCCTCAAGGCTGGAAAAGAGCAGCTCAGCTCCTGGGCGAAGAGGAATGGGAAAAGCTCTCCTTTCCCGTGGAAATGCCAGTTCTGAAGCACCTGGGATGCCAGGAACTTTCCCAGGTCTGATTCCTATGGGAATGGGGCTCCTAAGCCTTTCTCTCATCTACGTTTGGATCCTGCCTACAGTAACCGAAATAATCGCTAATAATACATTCCCTCAGCAGATGCACATGCTATTAACTGAATTCCTCGTCAGCACCTTTCACTAACCCTTATTTTATTCAGTCCCTTGGTGCATGAAACAGATTTATCCACAGCTGAAGTCTGATGGCAGCTTTTGCAGCCAAAACCGTGACTTAATCCAGGTACTCCAAAGCACCACTCAGGAGAGCACACAAAACTACCAACAATAACGAGGAAAACACAATAGCTATTTGGACGGAGCTGATTTCTTTTCATCTCCTTATCTCCAAGTGTCGGCAGCTTACACATTTTAGCATCACGCACAGTAATTAGGCTTCGGTAACAGCTAATCACAACAAGACGACAAGTTCTCATCATCAGAACACTTCTCGCTCTGCCAGTTCAAGCAGTGTTCATAATCAATGAAAGCGATCTACAGCAGCTCCTATCCTGTCCTGCAGCTTATGAATTAAAGTAATACCGTCAGCCCAGAGACACCGTGGTTTTTGTTTAAGTTTTGGAAACCTAGTGGTAATGAAAAATTTGTCTTATATTTCAAAATAATAATTTAAAAAAAATATTAAATGCTTCCCTGAAGGGCAATGAATTCACATACAATCCTAAGTCGTTTACTTGACTTGGAATTGGAAATGTAATTCATAAAGACAGCTAATTGGTGCATTTTTAAGTTAAAATAACTGAATCCAATTCCTAAGAACTGCTGCCTATTACCATTCAATTCAAATACAGTTAGCGGGACCCCGTGCATCCAAAACGCTGCTTTTGGAATGGGGTGAAATGTGCAACAAGACACATGCAGATCTAAGAGAGTCTAAAACTGAATGGACAGGAAATCAGGTGTTTCACCTTGCAGAGAGGCAAGATGAGACCACAGAGGCAGCCGGGGTGAGGACAGGGCAGCAGAGCCGACACGGAGATGTGCCAGAAGGCAGAGGAGCTGTGCGCAAGGTCAAGCATGAGGCCAAGCATTAGTCCTCATGGTACAACACCAACCAAGGAACGTGGTCCCAGACCTTACATTTCAGGTACTTTAATCTCTAAGTGTTGGTTTTGCTGTAGCTATTCTCTTTTTGGGGAGAGGGCAACTCGTCTTGATTTTCTGTTGCAAAGAGATTTAGGACTGGAAGCGCGTTTGTCTCAGGAAAGTACAGAGCGGAGTTCTTGCGGTCCTGAATTTACTGATGCCTGCTGCGAGGCATAATTTTGCAATTATAAAACAAACAAACAAAAAATATCAAGACACTCGGAAGCCTCTGTGTAGCGTAGAGGACTCTGCGTCCACAAGAAGTGCATCTGATCTTCAAAGGAGTTACCGAGGACTCCATTAACAGCTCATGTTTTAAGAAGCAGTTTGCAGCAAACTGCGTTCATGCAAACGCGTATTTGGGGAAAGAGACTTGGAGATAAGCAATAAAATTAAGCAAGGCCTGGACATGAAGACTTTAAATGTAATTATTAATGTAATTGTTTTCTTTTCTGAGAGGCAGCTCCTCTTCTCTGTGCTCTACAAGAACCAAAGCAATTGACCCTTAATTTTAGCAGAAGAGCCTCTGCTCATCTAATCCAGCAAGAGTGCTTGTGTCTGATTAGCACAGGATGAATTGATTCCCGGGAGCAGGGCTCCTGCTACTGTGTTTTGTCTGTTCTCCTTCCAGATCATATTCTGCTACAGATTTCCACATTTAGATGACAGATCTGGCTGCTGTCTGCAGGATTCACCTAGCTGCAACTGCACATTGATTAGCAATTGCCTCGAGGAAATTCAGAGTATCCAGGCAACCAGGAGGAGGCCTTGGATACAGCATCTGGATTGGAAGCAAAACACAGACAGCGGAAGATCTCGGAGAAATTAGCCCCCAATATATGCAAATCCAATTTGCTCGAACTAGCAGATTCTCTGCCAATTTTTGCAGTTATTAATGGTGAGGTTAACTGGAAGATCAGTCTGGATTTCTTGTTAAGTTAGTAAAAATACTACAATGGGCACATTTCAATTTCTGCTCGCTACCTAACACATACTACAGTGAGTGCCTTACAGGCAATGACAGCACGGCAGAAAGTCACCTACAGATCAGATTGGTCTCATTTATTTTAATTTTCCCTGTGGTTAGGTATCACTAGGCATTGCCACATGTTACTGTTAGCACTCACGTGAAGCTCTGTCCAAGCACATTTAATGCATGGAAAATTTCTAACAAGCCAAAACAAAGCAAAGACACCTCCAGTAACACATAAGCTGGAAGGTATCGGTGGTACAGGGCATGGGACGGATGTGGAAGCTCGGGGTGCTTCCTGAGTTCAGCTGTATCAGAGCTTCTGCTGTATACACATGTAAATAGATTTAAAAAATTCATAGGGAACATGAGTAAGTGTGTGCTTGTGCACGGTATGCCCAGAGAACACAGAAGTGGCTGGCACACACCCTGCCTAGCACAAGGATGTAGGAGTCAAGAAAATGCCACGCTGAGCCATTGCAACATGCAACCCTTCTTCTTGCAAATGCTTGTATGTTTATGTGCATCCCCCCCCCCCGCAGAGGATGTGTCCCGTTAGCACCTCGCCCCTCCGAAAGGCAGAGGCGTGTGCCTTGCAGCTTGCAGCACGGGGAGAGCTCTGCAGCGGCAGGGGGATGCTGCGAATCGAGGAGGCTGGGCTGCCTCCTGGCACAGAAGGGCTGCTCAGCTGCAAAGGGAGCTGGATACCACCTACCCCAGAGGTGCAGCCAGCTCCAGAGACAGTCCTGAGAACATACAGTCCCAAGAAACAATGCCGAAATGTGCCTGGCTGCCATCTATCAACAGTCTTCTCCAAACAGCCTTCATTAATCAACACATCAGATTCTGGTTAAAGAGTAAATAGCTTAAAATAACCTGACTCTAACTTAATACAAAAAGCAACCGATGCGCCATACCCTTTTTGTCACAGGTGTTTGGGAACAACCTCTGCCCCTGAGGTCTGTGTTTTAAGATATATCAAGAAAGAGTAAAAAGCAGGGCTGCCAATTAATAATTTCAGAAAAATTATTGGAAAACTTCCTATTGCAAGTGCACAGAGAGAAGCCACACAGAATTTCCATGGGAAATTCAAAACCACTCTAAAGCCCTATCAGAGATTTGAATATTTGCTTTTAGAGAGAGAGAGTTACTCAGCTACGACTTCAGCTGTTTGTAGAACAAAGCATTGTTATCCGATCACACCTCAGTATAGCTGCACTCATATTTAATGCTGATAATCGGGCCCAGACAAAAATGTAGACTTTTGATTCTCACTAGCAGTTTAAAAAAGAAGAAGAAAGCAAGGCGTAAAGCCAAAGGTAAGAAAGGCATCTTTCTGCAGTGCACAGATGCTTGCCCGTAAGTGGGAATTCGACATGATACACGGTAACGGTGCTGAAGGAGCCATTATGATTTATTGAGTCAATCTGCAGGATGGAGACATTAATAAGCAGATCTTATCTCATTAAGCGGAACATGTTGTTCCGCTGCATGGGCATCCCCAGCATCTGCCAGCCCTCCTCGCCCAATCTTGTCATGTTCCGCACGCTGTGGATGCAGTGCTCATTTCAAGGTTGTACCGAGTTGGCAAGACCCACGGGCTGCAAAGACACCAGAAAAACAGCGGAGAAAACCCAGCCATTTTGGAAAGGCAGCTGGGGGAGCAGCGCTGCTGCGGGGAAACCCAAGGAGAGCTCGCCCATCAGATCTATCAGGCCAAAGGCATCTTGATTTGAAGCATGTTGCTGAGTACACCTCTCTGCTTCCGCTGAAATTCTAACTGCTCTGTTAAGGTAATTTATTACACTCATTAAGTACCACAATCGGAGACCCTGTCTACAGTAGCTAGTTTTATACACTTTAAAAACGTTCGCAAGTCACCCCATTACATCTTAGTCATGAGGCTAATGCAGATTACTTATTACTTCTCTTGGCAATCACATAACGCTTGTCCTGAGAATGAAAGATGATGCCTTGACAATAATACTCCATAATGTAATAACCCTTCACATGTTATAAAGTGCAGCACTTTTTCTTTTGAGGATCGCTAAGTGCTGGGCAGGCATTCATTAATTCAGCCTCTCCAGACCCCAGAGACGCGGCCATCCCCATTCAAAATTCGGCCACCACGCCTATGTCCCCCTGTGTCTCCGCACAGCGCCCGCCTCCCCTGTAACATCCAGCTCCAAGCTCCCAAATGCCAGTGCTTCCACCGCCTCCCTTCTGTCTGTAACATGAGATAACTGCAGGCACAGGACAGCCGCTGAAATATTAATGAGGAGAGAAGTAAGTGTTGTTTTAATATTCTCCAGGCTGGTAACCTGAGGTATAGAGCTGTTACCTGATTTGGCTACTCGGCAGGCTGGGGAAGAAATGGGAATAAAACCTAGAAGCTGTGTCTCCGCTCAAAGCAGCATTCCCTTGGGGGCCCTGGGAGAGCCCGCAATTCAAATGCAGAAGTAATTGCCAAATAATTAGTAGCCTACACAATTACTGCCGTGCATCCATCAGTATTTTATGCCCTGAAGGATCAGTCAATAAATGCCCAAGATTACAATTATCTTGATTTCCTATCCACCAGAAGGCCCAGGTAATGTGCAGTCTAAAAAGATTTTTTCTTCGTAATGAATATTGTCAAGGGAAGTTACCAGCTGGCTCGAGCACGTCACGTGCAGCTTCACCAGCACTCGGGTGGTGCAGAAAGGACCAATACTGGTGCAACATCACAGCTTTGGGCACACCTTCCAGGATTTCATCTCCATGCAATCAAAATGGGGCTTTCATAAAGGAAAAAAGCAGACGTTTCTAGCAGCATCTTAAAACTGGATCTGAAAACCTCAGGAATTAAGGCTTTCAAATCCACACCCCCACACACACCTGATTATGATTTTAGGAGCATTTTGGGTGAAGAACACACCACGGTGGTGGTCAGAGGAGAGGCTGCCGTGCCTGCTCTCCATTTACAGGGACGTGAATCAAAAACTGCCCTGAGGAGCACATTTGCAGGGCACCAGAAGAAATACTACTGATATTATGCAGCCCAGTGGGTAGGCAACACCTTTTTTGTCCCCTTCAGCTTGCAGTTTCTCTTTGCAATTAGAGCACTTTCAAAACCTGATACACTCTCCGACTATTTTGTGGTTTCCAGCTGTTCTCTTCTGCTTGTTCTTTATTCCTCCCAAATCAATAGCATCCGTATCAGCATCAAAGTCCTGCATTTTACCCCTCCTCTGAAAGCTCCCTGTTTTCTATTCTTTCTCCCCAGAAGTTCTCTTCAGTAACTATTAAATGCTTTTGTTACATCTCCTGCAAGGTTTTTCCCAATGATAGTGCTGGTTTCTGAGTGGCTTTATGCCTTCAAAAGGCAAATGAATGTCATCTGGTAATGTCAAAACGTAGCCTTGATTGTTTAGGTCACACTTTCTCTCCAGCTGCTGAAATGTAGCAGAGAAATAAAGAACATGACTACATCCAACTCCCACCCGTCATCACATGCAGACACAGAGACCTCAGCCTCTGCTCCCAGCACCACGAATAGCAGGAGCTCCTCAAGAGGTGTTCTTCCTCACCAGGAGCACTGGCTCTGGATTTCATCGACCTTATTCTTAAAAACTGCCAGCTGTATTTTAAGGCAATTGTGTCTTTCCCTCTTCTTTCCCTCAGTTGTGAAATGCTTCTACCTTACTGTGGCAATCAGGAGCTACTTACAAGCCCGTTCGTTCCTCCAGCCCCACCAAACCTGGTTTAGGTCACGAAGCAGAATTTGCCTATTCAACATCACCGCTCTCCATTTCATGGTTTTGCCCTTGCTTCATCTCTAAATCACCAAATTGCACTGTAACTGAAAGCAACCCTATCCCTGCAGTTGTTGGAGTTCGGCTCAGTACAGTAAGTAGCATTACTAATATTAAAAGCCATGCATTAAAGGTATTATTTTATTGTTCTCTGGAGAGAAACAGGAGAGTATTTCCTTTTGATAAGTTCTATCCCTCTGGTTTAGAATAAACTGTCACTGGGAGGGTCAAAAATACGATCAACTTCACCATGGTGGGGAATTAGAGAAAAAAAAAAAAAGGCAAAATGCAGCATAAAACAAATGAAAATTAAAATAATCTAGGACTATAAAGCTGGGTACTGAAGAAAACCTGGAAATTAGAATTCTAACTTAGTGGTCTTCATTTTGGCGGAGATTTTTTTATTATTATTATTAGTAAAGCAAAATTGCTGGTGGTTGCAGCTTGAGTCTTAACCACGCCATATTCTAAGATTCAATCAAGATTAAAACTGTTTTGATCAATACTCTTGTAAAATAAGATTTCAAAAAAAAAAAAAGGACAACAAAACCATTAAAGAAATCTCAGTAGAGAGCAAAATCATTTCCTGAAGCTGTAAGTGAAAAATGAACTTTATTTATTTCACATTACTATCAAATATTGATGTGTCTTGATGCATATGTGTATACACACATTGTCATTATTTTCTTTATTCTAACTGATTTTTCCCTCATGGGCCAGTTCTCCAGAACCACTAGGCATCAGCATCCCTGATGTCAACGGGGAAAGAAGCTTCTCAGCACTTCGGACAAGTTAGTCCCTCCAAGTTGACACTTCTATCACCCACCGAAATTAAATACCCATTAGACTTAACGGAAGTCAACCTCATATGCAGCAACTCAAAAGAGCTAACCATGAAATCTAAATTGTTTAGCTGCTAAAGCATATAATCACATAAGCAATGAAATGACCATGCTATAACTGTCCCAGATGGGTACAGCATTCCCTGAAAGCTAATGCCCAGCATCTCCCAGGAGCCAGCTTACAGCCAGTTACCCATTTTGTCTTTCCAAGTGGAAAGGTCACCAGAACAAATATGATCAGGAAGCAATGGCAAGGCAGTTCAGCCAATCTATTTCAAGCACCACGACAAAGAAAACTAATTTAGTGTTATAATTAGAAACACGGAGAGGAAAAAGCCGATTTTGGAGAAGTGCTGCTGCTGGAACGTTAGTGTTGGTGCTGATAGGGCTAATCAGCTCAGAGAGGTGGAAGAGCGAAACCAAATAATGCATTTAGCATCTTCACGTAAACCAGGTTTGACACCGCAATTGTCTGTAGTTGGGATTAAGTGCAAGGTTTAAAGGTGACCTTATAGGAGAGTTTTTAAAGAAGTAGGCTAAACAGTGTTTCAGAACTTTATTTTTAGAGCTCAAAAAAACAAAACCACATGTCCCAATCTTTTTTGTTCGTATTTGATAACTACTTTTCAAAGAATATCAGCTATTGGTGTGTAGTTCATATTGTAAAACATAATCCATATATCTTGTTAATGGCTTCAAGAAGGGTTTTTCAACTCCTAATTATGACAAGACCCACTTCACTTCTTGCAAACGACATGCATGAGCTGAAGTGCACGGGAAGGACTTTCAAACCTCTAAGATGTTTTTTTTTTTTGTTTCTATGATTCTATGATTTTTTTCATTAGCTTCCCAAGAGATGCATCTGACTGTTCTCAGTCGGGGGG
Organism: Cygnus olor; assembly: GCF_009769625.2. NCBI lineage: Eukaryota > Metazoa > Chordata > Aves > Anseriformes > Anatidae > Cygnus > Cygnus olor. Next base: position 15,684,640 of record NC_049178.1, read on the forward strand.
TAGGTGGAAACAACACAACCAAAAGTAGTTTTCAATTTAAAGGAGATAGAGATTGCATCTTTAGGTATACAAATCCTATTGTGTAGCTAAATTTGGCCAATTTGCCTTGCATTTTCTTGGGAGGCAAAGCCATCTTTTTCCTTCCCTCACCCTAGTGACATTTCAGTGCCCCTTTGGCTGTCTCAATGCTGTTGTTTGTAAAGCTGCGCTGTCAAAAGAATCAACACAATGTCTCGGCTTAGAAGTAATTATCCAAGAACAAAGAAGAAAAAAAGGCCAAAAGCAGTGCACCATGTAGTTGCATCCTGAGACACATTTGGGTGATGAAGGATGTGTACATAGGGAAGAAGACAAAAAGACTGAAGGGAAAAGAGAGACAGCAGGAGGGAAGAAAAAGCGAATAGGGAGATAGGTTATAGGGGACACAAAGGAAAGATGCATTTTCATTCACTGCTACGCTGCCTTCCCTCAATATTTTGTTACCAGATTTCATCTTAGATCCTCCTGGCCTACTGATGTTAATCTTCTGAGGTAGTTAACTCGGTGGGAAAAGACAAAACACAGCAATATTGAAATTCCCTCTCTCTGCGTACAGACAACAAATGGAAATGGAACACAAAGACAGAAAACAAGGTCTTAACTGTAGCTGGTTAACTTGAGCATGGGTGATGCAAATCAGACATCCTACCATGGCTACTTGAAGTGCTTTTTCTCTGCCTGTGATTCCGTACCTTCATAGGTTCCTACTTCCAGAAGGGTCCCACTTCGCTCCAACTCCAGAAACTCCTCCACAGTCAGAAAGTTGTAGTCCACACCAGGCACTTCTCCTTCTCTCGGAGGGCGAGTTGTGCCTGAAAGGAAAAATTAAGATTTAATATAATTTTTTCTTATCAAGTGTTAAAAGGGACAATAAAAATGATTACAAAGGTAGAACAGTATCCAAAAAATACAATTCTATGATACACAGAAAGCAACGCCAGGAGACCAGTTAGGAACCCACATAAAAACAAGACAAGACATACATTTCTGATGATGGTACTAGTTGTTCCACCGAACCACAGTAGTTTTGATATTCCCAGAAAGTCTTTCTGGCAAAGAATTATCTTGTACCACATGCAGAATCACAGCTGGAAGAGTACAGTATCTGGGAATATGCCAGCAATTACCTTCCTGCCATTAGCAGTGTCACTTCAACTTCGATAAAATTGCAATTCGTATTTTCAGATAAGGCAACTTCTGTCTTCCTTTATTTCTGTCACTTATTCTTTCGCATCACAGATCTCTTCTCCCTTCTTTCTTCTTATTACTTTATCTCTATGTATGGTTTTTGTTTTTGATTTTAATTCTACATTAAAAAAAATACCATGAGGCAGTTTGGATGCACCACTCACATGCACTCACTAGAGAAACTGTCTGCAAATGCTTCTTACAGTTCACCTACAAGCTCATCCCGGTTCAAGTAATACTCTTCCTTTTAAGCAATACTTCGCACTGAATCTCTCTCTAGCACTCAACAATTTAAACAGCACCCATAGAGAACAGGGCTCTGATCATTGCTGCTCTGCCAGCTCTGAAACCCTTCCCTTCCTACCAATTTCCAGCCCTTCGAAGCACGGTGTAAGATGAGTCATTTCACGACTTTTTGCTGAGACGGCTTGGGCCACTGCATTTTAGGTCACTGAGCACAGCTTAATTGATTGGGATCCATTTCTGTTCAATAGCCTTTATTTTCCTTGACTCCAGAGACTGGGAGACGGCTGAATTCTGTACATCTGGGATTAAATACAAACGACAGATTTAAAGACACCGGTGGAAACTGAACTTTAGAAGAAAGAACGGTGTTAGACGGTTGCAGGGGTCTGATGGCTGTGGCCGCAACCAATCTGCTGGCTTGGGAGTAACTTCAGAGCTGTGAAAACCATACCTAATATTTAATGAAGCATGATTTCTCACTTCTTTGAGGCTTTCCCGGCCCCTGGGCAGTACCTTCTCAGTGCATACAGTTTCTTAAACCTGCTATAAAAGGACTGAAGAAAATATAAAGAAACTGAGTTTCTGGAAACTAATTGGGAAGATTCCAGCTCTCAGAAGTTGAAAGAGCATAAATTTACCATGCCTACATCTGGCAAATGTTTTCCTCAAGTGCCAGGGAAGCGGAAAATCTACTTATGCCCTATTCATCCGAGAGACTGCTCAAGAGGTCAGTCTTGATGGAATGACACCCTCAGAACACTATCACTAGATTAGTTTCCTTGATAGACATCCACTTTCTCCAAAATCCTCCATTTCTTGTTTCAAAATAGAATCTCTCTCTCTCTCTCTCTCTCTCTCCCCCCTCCACTCCCCCTCTCATTTTATTCACCGTCAGCCTTCAGATAGCCTCTAAATTCCTGTGCTTTTGCTATCATTCCTTCTCTTGGAGCTGTGTGAACGGGTAAAGGCAGGAAGAAGAAAAGCAAAAAAGGGGACAGAGGTGATGAAGGATACCTTCGCCCTAGTAGCAGAACTATTCTTTCCTATTTGAAAGGATTCAACTTGGCATCCTTTGAGTTCTTGAATTCCTACAATGATTTTTACCAAGCACTTTGCAGCAGAGGACAGCTGTCTTTCACAGATCTAGACCAGAGGAGGACTGGGCCTGCACTGCGTGCCCCTTGCTGCCTGAGCTGCTGCGTTTCCACCCAAGACACGCTGCCCCACGCCTGATGCTGCTGCGGATGTTCACACCGTGATGACCCTCACCTGGGCATCATGGGTCTTGCCCCCTGTTGGGTTCCTCTAAACCAGGCCCGTAAGAGGGAAGGAAGATGAAAAAGCTCCAGCAATACGTCCAAGGACGCTCTGTAGCTGCCCCACGCCTGGAGCACAGTGGAAGCGAGAACCAGACTCCGTAACGCTCCTCACCCTCCGCGTCAGTCAAACGTCACCCCGAGCCACGCGGCACGCGAGCCGAGTGCCAGAGACTGGGATGTACTTCTTCCCAGTAACTGACAACACACGTTCATAAAGCACAAAGATCAAGGAACTTCAAGATTCATTTTACTTTATCTTTTCGAGTTCTCATCTTTTCTTTATCTATATCTTTCCACGGAGAGTATTTATTAATCATTTTTTTTTCCTTCTCAATTTTTATAGCAGTGAAATTGCAGTCAGCAGTTTACTAGTGCTGGCTGCCTATTTGACATGACAATTATATCTCTGCCATAATTCCTCTGAGCCATTTTAATGGATCTATTTGTTTCATCTCAGTGTTCTTAATTTCCTGAATATGTTCAAGTCAAAAAATCGCAGATGTGCTTGCTATCAGCGCGATTGCCTGCAACACACGCTGAATGCATTAGGAACGCCAAGCCAGGGCGTAAAAGAAAAACATTACATCACAGAGATAACATTTGTCACCTCCCGTTGGGCTCCAGCAAGGAACAGGGGGGGAAATAAAAACAACACTGCTTAGGATATCTTATCTGGACCAAGGCGAAACACCCAACAACTTTCCATGTCGCTGTCTAGAGCGAAGATTGCTTGCAGATGCTCGGGCTGTTATCCTGCTCCACATCTGAGCAAGTGTTACTGAATGCAATTCAGAAAGGCAGGGGGAAGGGAAAACCCGCCTCCGTTTTTCTTGTAGCAGAATGACAGGCTGCCGGCTGGACACACGCCTGGCAGATGGCATTTCAAAGAGTTTTCATGAACCATCTGGGATGTGTACAATGATTACAAACCACACTTACAACAAAGCCAGAAGGGCTGCTTCGCGAGAGGGGTGTGGGGAGAGGGCAGGCGGAAAGAAAGCGTGAAAGAAAAGACAACCAAGAGGTGCGTAAGCCAACTCGGGGACTTTTCCCAGGAACGGGACGCTGAGAACAACCGGCACCTTCCACCCCGAGCTCCTCTGCAGCCCCAAACAACCGCTCGACTGCTGCCCAGCACCATCGCAGGCTGCAAGCTGCCGTCAGAGCTTTCTGCTGATAAACTCAGAATTGTAATTAAGTCTCTCGTTATTAATGTGATTTAATTATGTGCAAAGCATTGAGTGTGTCCTCCCTCCCCCCGTTAAATTGCATTTCAGCGTCCTTACTACAGGTTGGTCATCGCTGAAGACGAGGGCTACGGAGGTGGCTGTGTATTTTTATCAGAGCTAATAACAGATCAGAGCACTGCTAATGGCAGAATTAATTGAGCGCAATGAGTGCTGCAGACAGCCCAAACAAGAGTTAGATACTCCATTAGGAAAGGAGAGCCAATCATATTTAAATACGTTAACCTGCCTGCCATGTTTGCACTGAAATATTAAGTGGCATCAAATCTTATTGCCATTAGGTAGCAATTTAGCTAATTAATTTGAGTTATGTCCCACTGCGTGACTAGCTCAGAATCGCTAATGCTACAACATGAAGAAACCAAAGGAGAAACTGAGTGGTTACTGACTCCTTCTGTACATTTAATGATTCATAAACTTTCACGATTTGGCTAAAATGTCCCACAACATACAAAAGCAGGTATAAAAATGAATGCACAGTGGAACTGCTCAAACCTTCTACAACCACAAAAAATAAATGAGGAATAAAAAGGCTATTGGTTAGTATTGCGGGTCTTGCCTTCTCTCTGGCTCTGGGGAGGTAAAACTACATTTGGGTGGCCCTGATGCGAGGTGAAACATCTGCCGAGCTGTTGCTTTGGTTGTCACGCTCAAGCTAGTGGCATCCTAGACAATCCATGCACAATTAATGCCCGGGCCACAGAAAAGGGATCTCCTCTTGGGCTGGAGACCCCACCTGAGAAAGCGCTCACAGACAGGTGAGCTTGCGCAAGGAGATCCCCGTGCTGCACTAACTAAATTAATTAAATTAAAGCTTCTCATCCATGCCCAGAGTAACTGGACTACGGCTCAGATGTACTGATGACTATCAACTATTACTCTGAATAATTTAAGTGCCCATTTAAAAGACAAATAGCTACTGTTATTATGTTGCCTATCAACCATACTGACAATTACCCAACATGAGCCTCAATTATAGCATGGCCAGATTGTTAATATGTGATTCAGGGGCTGTTTAGCTCCTTATCAATCTACCATGGCCTCATGTTAAGCTGTTAATAGCCACTGATGCCCTGCTGCTAAATTAATCAGAATCTTGCTTATTGTAACCTAAAAATAAGACTTCAAAGAGGCCATAGTCATTTCAGTTTTCTTCTTAAAAAAAAAAAAAAAAAAGGAAGAAAAAACAGTTTTTGAGCAGTAATTCTGTAACCATGCATCCAAACAGCCTCTAGCGTGTTATTCAGAAGTTAACTTCTCCAGTGCAGAACACCTACATCTCCCCATTGCATTTCTGCAAGCCCCTTACCCAATTCCACTGCTTGGCAGAAATTATGGTGAGCCGCCAAAACACAGCTGAGCAGACCACAAGTCATTTCTCGTCTCCACTGTCCAGATTCTCTTAAAATGACAAAATGTGGGAGTTTCACACTGAGGGTACTGACGTGGCTGCTACAGGCATATTTTCTACAAGCCCCAGTCAGTGGCGGTACCACAGGTGAACGAAGTGCAGTAGGGAAGGTTTTAATGCACAGTGTGCAGGGATGCTACCGACTCACAAAGCTGCAGGGCCGAGCGCTGCTGCGGGGGTTTGCCAACAGGCTGCCTTCAGGCGGGCTAGAAGGAAGGATGCTGCTCTTGCTGTTGCTCTTGCAGGCTGATATTTTTGTTCATTCAGCAAGCGATTCCTCTCCTTGCCTACCTCGAAAAAATCTTCAGCTGCTAAGGAAGAAACACACTAGGAAAAAAGCCCCTCTTCGCTCCGCACAGCGCTCAGAGGTCACCGTCTTCCCTCGTGTCACGAGATAATTTGGAAAGCCTGCTTTGGCTCTCCTGCATCTGTCACCTCCAGTGCCAGATAACTGGAAGGCAGGACAAACTCCACAGATCTGCTGATGGCAAGCAGAAAAGGGAAGAGACAGACAGAACCTGGTCTGCCTCCAGAAGAAGCAACCTGATTAGCGGCTAGGCGGAAGCCCGAACTTATCTGGAACACAGCATTAGGAATGGCTTTATCTACATTAACAAAAAATAAAGAGTAACCTGCCTGTAAGCAAACGCTGTACACAGAACTGCTTCATACTATAGATTCCAGGGGTTATCCAAACTAAGACCGCTGACATTATTTACTAACAGCAGCAGAAGGCATTTTGTTTGGACACAGGTATGTTATCCATTACTCAAGTGCCTGTCCCCATTTACCTAAGGTAAGGGGTGCAATTTATTGTTGTAATTACATGAAAAAACAGAAGTTTCAGAAAGCCTTAGTCTGTTACAAATCAAATATGCTCAATTTAGAAATATAATTTTATCTGGAAACTCCAAACTCAGGAAACCCATTCTGGGATTTTAAATGGTGTCTGTCCCTTCTCCAGCCATCGACTCGATACCTGTAAACCACACAAACGTGACAAGCATCCAAAGCGTCTTGGTGGCGAAGTAGAAATTCAGTCCAAAGGAGAACGTGCTCTGTCACTAGACATTAATTCCCAGCTTTGTTAATGATGCATGTGCAGGAACAGATGCTGATTGACTCTTCCTGGCCACACAGACACTGCAGTACTACAAGCAAAATTTCTGTCAGCACAGTCTGCAGGAATGACTGATTAAACCCAGAAAGCAGCTGACCAAGACAAAGCTATCTTTCTATAGAGACATTTCAGAGAGAAATGAATTTTATGCCTACAGTCTACACTTTTTGTCTGTAGGGAAGATGGAAGGGATTTGTCCGAAGAGCTCAGTATCTCCTCCTGCTCCCACCAGCATCTCCAGCAACGCTCCTTGGGCAAAGCCGGATCCCTCAGCTTAGGGGGACGCCCTCTTGCTCGAAGGACCGTGCTGTGCACACACCAAGCAATGAGGCCGACCCTCGGCACACGTAAAAGCTGCTCTGCCTCTTTCTGAGGCACTGCGTCCAGCTGCATCTCTCGGCTCCTTTCTCAGGAAGTACCGCCGGCCTGGAGCCTCCCCGGAGACATGATTCAGCCAAGCCGCGCAGCAACGGCTCGGGGTTTGCATACCCTCAAGGCAGCACGTTATTTTTGTCCCTTCTAAATCTATTCTTGGTATTCCCGCGGCCCTTACTGCCACTGAATGAGAACATTGATAATCTTCAACACACTTATCCCCGTAGTGTTTGGAGGTAGGGAAAGCAGGTTTTTTTTTTTTTTTTTTTCTGTTTTATTAGCACCGGGATGAAAGATGAACCAGACCCAGGCTCTCAAAGGACTTCAGGAGCCTAATTCCAGAGAAATCAATGGGATTTAGGAAACCTTACGTATCAGGGCCTAACAGATTAAAAGACAAAAATAACTTGCTGCTGCTTTGGGGCTTTGCAAGCTTGTGAACGCGCAGTGGAACACCGTGCCGTGGCTACATGAAGCCAATTCGCATACGGGGTTTTGTTCTGGACGGCAATATCAATTCAAAGAAACCGATCATTATTCAATGACCACAAGATGTAAGGGTTCAAAAACTGCCACGCTTCCCAAGAAAGCCACTTAAACAGGTCTTTTTTTTAAGGATCTTAAGAAAGAAAGAAAAAGAAAGTATTCTGGCAGCAAATAAAACGTAAGGAATAAATGTTCTCATGTTCGCAGCAGCAGCTCACCTTCTGGATCCCTCTCTTTGAGCGATTGCTGTTACCTCAGACACCTGCAGCCGAATCCCTCTCATTTCCCACGAGATGGGACACCCACCAAGAAGATTAAACTTCGTGAACTAATGAGTTTGCCATTAATCCTGTGCTCACTGAGTCCAACAGCATGACATCCACTAATTTAAATTGTGAGAGCCTGATGAGAAAGCAAACGATGTACCTACTTGGCGAGCAGACCTTAGATGTAACTAGGCACTGTTTTATTCTAATATATGGATTAGTGTAATAAAGTGTAATTTTATAAATCAATAAATCTGTAGTAATGGGATTGCACTGCAATGTTCTGCTTTTAAAAACTGGCAAAGAAATGAATGAAAATTGCCATTGGTGTAAGTGTGTGTGTGACTTATGGGAAGTGAAATCAGCTGAGAGTAAATTAACAGGGTGATTATATGTTTGCATTCATATTCACTTTCTCTCATATATACATTTTTAGAAGTCTAGATAATGCTACAACCATGACGCACACCTTTACTTCAAAAGGTCCACCTTTATTGTCTGAAAGAAGAATTGACATACCTCCTTCAGCAGTAGAGATTTTGACTACTGCGTACAGCCGTGCACATCTGTACTAAGCACAACGGACCAAAGGTGCTGGGGTGGGTGCTCTCTACCACCAGCTGCTCAAAATCTACTTTGAAGTCACAGGACATGTGGATGCAGCGTCACTCCCGTGAAAACAGCACTTTTAAACAAATACCCCGTTGGCTTATTGACACTTCCCCACTGTAGGAAGTCGTGTACCCAAAGATACAACCTATCTCATACGAGTTATCAGTTTTTCTCATGGCCATTTGCAAAGCTATCCGATTTCTACAAATTGCCGAACAGGAGGTGTTGCTCAGTCTGAGAGTTTCATGAGCCAAGGAGTATTGCTTTTTCCTTGAAAACGTGGATACTAAAGAAATTTAATCTCCCCCAAACAAGGTAACCTATTCTCTATTTTACTCCAAGGCTTCAGAGTCCTGTGAACAGATACTGGAATTATGCTCATACTAAATTGGGTATCCAACACAGACCAAACACCTGCAGTACTTCAATTCTGTTTATATCCAAAACCAACATTTACTCTTGACACCTACATACATACGTGCAGATATATCCATGAAAAGACATTCTGCACTTTAAAGCCACAGCAATAGATTATTTGATGTCCATTTGCTCAGCTGCTTCAACAAAGATTGCTTGCCTCCCTGGCTGTTTGTCTTCTGAGGCCGTTTGCATTGCCGAGATAAGTACAACACCATGTGGGACAACCCTGCTTGGGTGTGATAGAAAACTCTTTTTGTTGCCTTTAATCACCCTTCTAGCAGACCTTCAATTTGCATTTAAAAGTCTTAATAAAACAGCTCACCTAACAGCATGTGCCTATAACCAGATCAGTTCATTAGTCTGATCTCTACAAATTCCACCATAGAAAGAGAGAGTTATATAAAACCTACACATTTATCTCTGAAACGTTGCCTGATGGTTGTTTCTGTGACCAAATTTTCTCTGACCATGAAAGAGAGAGCATCCATCACACTTCCACAGAACATCAATATAGTTATTTAAAGCAGTCTTTTCCCTGAACAGCATACACTGGAGATACCGTCACCGCGTTATACTTCTTCCCCTAGCCCAGAGCTGCAAAATGCTTAGAACCTAATGGACTCCCAACCGTGATAACCTCATCACACTCTTACAAAGTCAGAAGTCTCCTGTGGCCCTTCGATTTTTGGCAAGACAAAAGTCTACCCACTTACCAACCCTCGGCTCAGACAGGTCTTGTTCCCAGACAAATCCTCCCCAAGCCTTGCTTGGTGGTTTTCCAGCTTCGTATTCATTACTGACCAAAAAATGCAAATGCATCAGATATAGCAAGAAGTATGCAGATTATAGAAACATGCAGTTATAGAGCCATATGGATGCACTTACTGTGAAATGCAAGGGAAGAACTAGAACAGACAGCAAATCCACCCAGCAATATGCCCATTTAGGCACCATTCCCTACAGATTCTGTCCCTTAATTTTACCTGTACTTAACTGCTACCAATTTCTCTCTCTCTCTCTTTTTTTTTTTTTTCCCCAGTAGCTCTGTATGCCTCGCACGCTTTGGTTCTCCATGATTGCTAACACTTTAGCTGGCTGAAAAGATTCTTCTGGTTTGCTTTCTGTAACGTTGTGATTAGGTGACTGCTCAGGATGCTGAAAAAATGCCAAATGTTCAGGAGTTGATTGGTGTTTGAGTTTAGGATTCATCCCTATTGATAATTGGAAGCATTAGAACATGAAAGAAAACAAATACATTAATTCTAATTTTTTCTTACCTCGCTGAAGTAAAAACTGCTGGAATATTTTACTGTGTGCAGTTCCCTTGTTGTCAATTCTACACTACCAGTTCTAACACAGCAAAAACTTATTAGTCCTTACAGCTTTGTAAGAGCAATAAAATACCAGAGAAAACCCAAGTTACAACGCATATTCCTCATGTTTAATTAAAGCATTCCCCGATCCAGGAAGCCTGCTGGTTAGTCAGCACACACCTCTGCATCTCCGCGGCCTGAAGCTATCTGTCACGCCACTGATAACACACACAGCCTTCTCCATTTGTTTGTTTCGGGTTAGGTTTTTTGTTGTTGCTGTTGTTTCGGTTGTACACAAATAATGAAAACCTCGCCTCCCTAACCTGTCATCACCTCGGAATTTCACAGGATGTGTACCCAGGGAGTGTTTTACTGCGTCTTTCTGAAGACGAGCACCACCCTTACAAAGTACTCCAGTGCTCAGACTGGGGACAGGACACAGTGTTTGGCTTAAATGGTCTTTGCTTCATTTCATCTGATTACTTCCAGTTATACCTTCTCCCTGCTAAATGTCCCTGCGTAGGCATTTAGAGCTCTGCCTTCACACAAAACGATCAGTCCATCACATTACACGCTTTGCCATTTTATTAGCTTCTCGCAAGTCATTTTCTGCAAGTGCCCCCATTTTAAATGCCATTTTAAGCCCGCTTGCCATTTTTCCAATGCCCTTCTGGTACGGACTGGCCAACAGACAGCGCGGGACAGCACGCAGAGCCGTAACGCCAGCAGCTCCCACCTTCACCGCAGTAATTCCAGAGTATCTGAAGGTCCCCACTGTCACTGGTTTGGATCCAACGTAAATAAGCTGCACGCAACAATTATCCTTGTGCAACTGCTTGGCAGCCCAAACAAAATGAGCTGTTCCTTGTCCTGCGTCCAATTCCCAACAAACAGAAGCACCACCAGGTTTTAGCTCATACCTGCGTCAGGTTCACGCGGAGAATAAAGAAAAAACCACAATTATTTTTTCAGCTTAGACACGGTCAGTGGAGGACATTGTCATCCGGGGTGTTGAGAAAACAGTCGGCCCAGAAATTTGCTTTCTCACACTACTAGATCAGCCCACTCCAGCAAAATGAATGTCTGAAAATACACAACCAGATCTCGGCTTTAGAAAAACTGTGTAATGAGATTCTCTCCGAAGTCCCGATATGTTACTTGATTTAGAGGACAGTCAGGTGATTATCAGAGACAGAATGCTTGTCTTCAGCAGGAGGATGTCATATAGCAGGTAAGACTGTATCAAAAAATAAAGTTTACACCCAAACTCCAGCACTTATATTCAAAGCGTGAGGCATTTATCCTGCGACAAGTGTGTTGAGTCCTTCAGATGACTGATGCAGGTGACACCACTCTGCCAGATGGATGCTGGCACAGAACCCTCATGGCACTCGCTGCAAATCACCTGCCTAGCTTAAAGCACACAGGTGCACGCAACAGCTTCAAGGCTAATTTCCATGCCTCGTGTTAAAGATGTGCTCAAGTTTTTGCAGGATAGAGGCAATAAATGTTTTGAGGATCTAAAAAGTGTTTCTCTCACCCTGCCAAGGAAGCATTGTAGTAAAGCAAAAGAGCACCCGGAGTTGAATCCCTGATACCCTTGCACCGCAGGATGAGGGGGAGCAGAGCCCGATGGATGTGACAGATTAATTGCAGGCATTTTAAGTATTTTAAATAACAACAAAACCCCTTAACATCCACCGCAAAATCTGAGCAACTCCCACTTGTCAATATATTCAAGAATTCCTTCTGCAAGGTGGGAAGATTGAAACTGCACCCATTTTTTGGACGGGTTACGGAGCCACACGGCGACCAAGCTGACAGCCCCAGCTCCGAGCTGACTGGGAAGCAAAAGAGCAGCAGGGCACTTGTGCCCCACGACTCTGCAGTTAGCAGACTTTGTTTGGGGGCTAATGGCATTACGTGCTCTGTGGTGCTGATCCGCTGAGATAAAAGTGACAGTCCTCGGTGATGGCTTCATCAGAGGGAACTGCTGACTCAATATTTAGGCGTAGCAGCAAGAGCTGTTTATGTGCATACATTGAAAAACAACAGATGACTTGTAGAGCAAAACACATGGGCAACATTCTCTCTCGAGGCAATACAAAAGAGCCAAAGTAGCTAAAGCACATTTCCACAGTGACTGTGCAGTAAAGCAAATTAGAGCTCTATATAGCCATCATCCATTATCCCATATATTTTTAGCAACGCTACGATTAATAACTGGAAGGAGCCAATGAAACCACATTACAAAGAAATATACGTCCTTTTGATAAACTGCCACTCCTTCCTCTCAGGCCACTTCACAACTTAACAGAAGATTAAAGTTTGAAACCTCCACTATAGCATTTTTCCTACTACTATTGCCATTTGTTTACGTTATGCTTCACATTTTTTAGATGAACGAATTACATTAATTATTATTTCTCTCTCCAACTCTTAAGCCAAATTAGGTTACTTCCAGAGGCTAAGGAGAAAGTGAAATTATTAATGTTTCCAAACATCCATTTGGAGGCAAAAAACGTGGTGAGGGGAAAACTTTGCTAAGATTTGAAAAAACGTAATTTGTCTATTACACAAATACTACACTTTCCCCTTACTGCTGTAGCTGTCTCACCTACAAGACCATCATTTGAGATAGGTCAAGACTGTAAGGAAGTATATTTGAAAATCACAGCTCTGAGACTTTCATCAAAATACATTAAAAGTCATTAACACTCGTGCTTCCTTGGAGTCAACTCTACGGGGTTAGAGCTGCAGGACCTGGAGGAGATTCATCTCTCCTCCAACCCCATCGGTTCTTCCCAGGCCTCCATCAGAGGCTACACAGCCGTGATTCAGAGAGCTGAAGCTGATTTCCTGGATCATTTTGCTCAATGGGAATCTCATTAATTATTGAAAATAACAGAAACTTGACCTTCCCTGGAGACTTTTACAGAAGTTCAGACCGAAGGTGAATTTGTCCAACCTGCATAATGCAAGTCAATTCCTCCCTGGGTAAAGCAGCGTTCAAAGTGAACGAGGCTGGCAGAATTGAACCTTTTGTGCATAATTAATGTAACCATCGATAAGAGGAAGCTTAGATTCAGAATTTTTCTGTGAGATAAATGCACAAGGATGAACTTCTACACTTTTAAAGAGTTTAACTTAGAGAAAGTGTCTTCGATTAACCAGAGCCTCTTGCTATTGCAAACTTAAGCGGACGCTTTGCATGGAGCACACGTTGGTTTCATTCAGCAGAAATGGTTGACAGCAAATGATGCCAGTTGTGACTCTCGCTTGTCACAGATCAAGATACAATACCCCTCGAGCACAAATAAGCTATTTCCTGGGCTATTCTCCACTTGGTATGTGTAAGCAATTCCCATTAGTGTCAATGGGAGTTATGCATACGACCATGAGAAGTCACCAATTAAAGCTCAAGTGCTGAAGATATCTACAGGCTATTTGATGTACTATTTCATGATCTTTAGCTCATACTCCTTATCTTTTGGGGAAACATGGCTACAGGGTTTCCACAATGTGTGAATTACAAATAATAACGTATTAATCCAGACTGGTATACATGCTAACCAGGCAGCAATGGTCACATATTTATATAATTGGATTTATAAAACTGCTCATTCTCAGCCAGACAGCACTTGCTGTCCCTCTCCCCAGGCCTAATGATAGTGCAGAGGAAGATAAGCTGTTCGTAAGAAGTCTATTTTGTAAGACCTGTATTACAGACACAGCTCAGTATTTCATGGACTAGCTGATGGAACATGTCTACTTGATGGCATCCTATTTTCTCATACACCTTTCCCATGCAAAGGACTTCAGATTCTTTGGATGATATTTAAATATCTAGGTAAAGGCTAGGTTTTCCAAAGCTCTAGACTATTACAAGTCACTTATAGGCAAATTTTTAAAGAGTTCAGCATCACAAAATACAGGCTTGGAGGAAGACTGGCTGCAATAGCAGACAGTTGTGATAACCTCGATATTCTAATGTAGTGATTTCCATTGTTGATACAACATCCTATAAAACTAGTTTGTCTCTGGGGCTGGGGGACAGCAGAAGGTAGTAAGGTCACTGCGAGAAAGAAAGGGGCATCTTTAAGAGACACACATTTATCTTAGGAGTGATGCTTTTTTCTGATTTTAGAACTTTCAGGGCAACACCAGCCCTCCTCTCCATCACGAAAAAGGCAAGTTTTGAAGTAAATGGATGGTCCACCAAAGTCACCTACCAGCAGCGTTAAGGTACCATTAGTGGAGGACTCCTGCTGGCAACTACAATTGGCCCTAATGGCCAGTCTCCTGGAAACCACGAAGGACAGAAAGCCTGCCCTCCTACAATACCTTTCAGGGATGATGCCTGGGCAGAGCAACTCTTGCCATGAGGTACAGGAATGGACTAAACGACGTCCTCAAGGTCTCCTCTCTAAGTCTGTAAATCACAAGAGCTGGCCACACTGTAATCACGTACTAAAAATTCCAGGAGGGAGGCAGAGCTGTTCTGAATTTTGTCAGAGTTGTAGTAAAGTGTGCTACTAGAATAGGATTTTTTTTTTTAATGTATCCAAGCCAACTCATTCATCTGTTTAGAGTGTCTCTCTCTTAAAAGGAGTTCTTGCAAAGGGCACATCTACACTGCAGTCACTCGAGGACAAAGCTCAGCAGCCAAGTATTTATGGATTTCTTAGGGCAGGTGCTGCAGCTTGCCAAGGGCAGGAGGCTGTGCAACTGGATTATGAGCAACGCAACTTCATATCCAGCCAGGGATCTTTACACACCTCTGATCACCACGTAACAGTGCAGGCAGACCACACGCTCCCCTCCACGTGCAGCCTTATATAGATTCATGTTGCAGATCAAAGGTTTAAGAGTTCAGGAGATGTTGAGTTTCCACACGGATGAGCACGATGCCGCGTGCTCAGGCTGCTCCCTGCTCTCTCCCCATCCCCTCCTCACCTCCAGGCGCCCCTTCCCTCCTGGTCCATACGCACATCGCAGCCTCCCATCTCTGGCTCGTCCTCGCATCACTTCAGGCAGCACAGCCTGGCAGCCCTCGGTAGTTGCATTTGGATTTAAACAATACCAACTAATTTTAAATGATGTTCTGTATAACCTTGGAAACAGCTGTGTGTGATGATCGTGGTCCAGGCACATAAATGCTTTTAAATGACGACTGAAAAAGCATGTTTAGAGAAACAGAAATGCATTAAATGAAACGATCTGCCTGTGCTGTTCAGCTCTGAGCTTTGTGCAGAGCTCTAGTTTTCTGGCCTAGCAAATCAGGAGCTTTTACTGGAGGGGTTCATTATATTTCTTTTTCACAGCAGTTCAAGCAATTCCCCCTTCCCTTCCTCATAAAGTCTCCCCAGGAAAAGCACAGGTTCTAAGATCAGAAACTTTTCCAAATGGGCCTTTGTTAAAATCTCCTGGAAGGAAAACGGTCGAGTTGCCTATCTTCAACTTGTCTTTGGTCTCAGTATTTGTTGCCCTCTTGAACAGAGACAGGTGGGATCAGAAGGAAGAACTTCTGCTTTTTGTATCACTCCAATTATGCCAGCTCTGCCCCCATCATACACTGATATTTCTGGAGCATGTTAGCTGGTAAACATCTGCTAAGTTCAAGTTCTCCCTTCCTTGGCCTCTCTCCCCCCTCAGTGCAAAGGCTGAACAACCTCCTCGAGTTTCTCCTGGGACTGGAAATGCACCTTAGCAGAACGTCTGATGGTCTGCAGGTGGGTCCACACCTCAGCTGGGAGAGCAGAGGGGAATGCCAGGGCTATGCCATCACTTCTGGGAGAAGAGAGCCAGCTCACCCAGAGCTTTCTAGGCCAAGTTTTTAACTCATCTTCAATGCAGAGCCTCCCTTACTTCACACAGCTCCACCTGCTCCACATTATGGTTCGGTGAATGATGATTTTGTGCAATGTAAATAAGGGCTATTTTATAGGGTTTACCCGTTTCCTACAGCCCAGGCTCAGAAGCAAAGAGTGTTTGCCATGGGACATCAGAGCATTAAAGGCCTGTCATCACCTTCTAGGTTTTTAAGAAGGTCTCACATGAACAGCCTCCTGTCCTTGCCTCTCTCTTCACGCATATCCCAAAGGGAAGACAAATGGATAATACTCAATTACCCTGATAAAATTACAAGCCTCCCCTGCTCTGCATGTTTCACCTCTTCAGCTCAGTGAAAATAAGCAAGACACGATTGCACGAGTCTAGGTCCCCACAAACATACAAATAAGGATCAGTGGTGTGAGACAGGAACGCATTACCCCTTTGAAGCTCTGCTGACACACGGATCTGGGCTTCATTGTCACCTCTGGAGTTCAGAGCACTGTTTGCTATAATCAGGAACGTGCCAAAACTCGGGCAGAGCATTGCAACCATCACTGGTCACTCTGCTGAGACGAGCCTGATAACCAGCAGACCAGGAGCCCTTAAACAGAGACCGAGTCCCACCCTCTCCTGTTTGAAAAAGACCATACTGAATGTTTTAAAGACCAGCAGGTCGGTTCACACTGCCGAGGCCCCAGGGGCCTTGGCAAATGCCAAGCTCCTGCTTATAATTCACGTTGTCATAAATGGGGCTGGGGGTAGCAGGAGGGGGAGGACAGACTGGGCAGCGAGAAAAATGCCACTAAAAACGTAAGGAAAAAAACACCATGAAAAGCTGACCTTTGCAAAACAGACTGGCATGCCAAGTACCATTTTCATTACTGATTAAATATATATAAAAGATTGTATACAACCGTATTATTAGATTGTTAAATATGTATACTCAAATGTCTCCTGGAGTAGAATAGCTCTGCAAGAGCCATTCCTCACCCTTAGTAAATATTCACGACGTTTTGGCATACTCGCTACATTTTTAAAACCGGAATCCACATCTATTTTTTTCCTTTGTTTCACAAATCTGCAAATATTTTGGGGTCTGGGCACTATTGATCTTTTCACAGCCATTCCAGTCACTAACTTCAGATGCTTAATACTTTAGTAAAACTGTAATTGGCCACCGTTCGTCACGAGCTTTCTAAACAGGAGAGAAATGTTTATTGCTTTATGCCCACATCCCGCAGCGTGGTGCACACCACCCGGTCTGACAGCGAGCAAGGTTCAAGTTCAACAACGTGTTTAACCAACTCACATCCCAAAGTGGAATTTTTGCTCTGGGTTTCTGTAACTGCTTAAAGGCTGATTGCACTCACCTTATTTCTCACCACTGGAACAACCATAAAGCTAAAGTGAGTTTTTATATTCCACATTTCAGGGTACCGAAAGTAGGGGGCAATAATAGAAATGCTGACATTATCCAGCTATGGTGGTGCAACCTCTCCACCATAATTACGTGCAGTTGGAGATAATAAGCACTGCTGATTCAGGAGGAATATCTGATTGGGCAGGAAAACAGAGAAGTGTTGGATAATCTATTTCCTGAGTGGCAACAGCAGGCCTAAAGAGCGTAAGCAGAGGAACAGAGTTGGTAAGGAAACGACAACGAAGTCCGATCACGAATCCCTAGAGATGCTCTTACTCCTTTTATTGTTCATGTGATTGCAAGGGACCTAAAGGACTCATTCAGGAGCTGTGTTAAAAGAGCATCACCAAGTTCCCTGGAGGAGCGTGCAGCACGGACGCCAGGGGAAGGTTTGATTATGTGGCTGAGACGCTGGATGCCCAGGTGAGAGGGCACAGAGCACTGATTTTCAAAAGAACTGTGTTCCTTCCAGCTCTCTTAAAAATCAAATGCCTTCAAAGTATCTCAAATTCAGCACCGAAAATGAAGGCACACAGAAAAGACTCACAACACGCATGCAACGCTACTTTTAAACTGTCTGAATAACCAGCAAAAATTGCCTTGAAATTACTGATATTATAAGGAAAAAAACCTAATAAAACTGATAAAACTGTTTCAACCAGTTATTTTTTGTTTGAAGAGGGACAGGCTCTTTCTCTCCTTCCTCTTCTTTTTACCTTGGCCTTGGGGGTGGGGTGGGGAAGGGAACAGGACTTTTGGTGAAAACCGTTCAGTGATTTTAATGTTTTTCCTGTACCCCTTCTTTAACCAGAGCTCATTCTAAACATCTACACACTGAATTTCCCACAAGATGATAATTATCTCTAAAACGGCTTGCTCGATTGATACAAAAAGTTCCAAATGCCACACTGTGATTGGTTCTAATTACTATTAATAAATGCAGAATGAACGTTGATAAGATTAACAAACCATTCTGAAAATTTCTTACTATATTCACTCTACAGCATAAACTTCAAATTAACAGCAAGGCCAGCTGGCTATTAATATTCCCAGGTTAACAAAATGCAAGCAGCTCACACAAGGATGAGCTTGGATTTTGCAAAGTAAAATACCTGGGTAAATATTTAGCATAAAAGAAAAAAGGTGCAAGTTCCTATTTGCCTAGGATGGGGTATTATGGAAACAGATACAGCGGCTTTGCAACATTTACCCCAAAAGGAGTGCAGGCACCAAGAGACGGGAGCACGTCGCCCTTTCCCACCCAGCGGGACAGATGAGCCCACCGGTACCTGTTTGAACAAACTGGTCCCCATCTCCTTCCATCCCCCCCAAAACCACCCCGCTCCCGACTGCCCCAATCACCCACCGCAGGGGGCCAATACACACTTCCCGGTTGGCTTCCCATGTGTCGGATGCTCTAGGGCATTTCCAGTTTAATAGGTATTTCTTTTTAAAGTTAGTGGGATTGAAATAAATCCATACTGTTTGCCAATTTCCAGCTTATGTAATCAAAGTCAACTGTGCATTCATAAATTCCTCCCTTCTCCGCAAGCTGATCTGACAGTAGTGGGGGGGAAATGTAACGGGAGAAATATTCTCCTGTGGCACTGTCTTGATTTCCCTGGGAAAATAAAATGCCTTCAGTTTATAATGGCCTGGTAATGAAATAAACATATTGAAATCCATAAAGGAACCTCAATAATAAGGTCTTTAAAAACTGCAGGCACAGCCAAAGCAAAAAAAAAAAAAAAAAAAAAAACATAAAAAAAGGCAGAAATATGCCTGAAATTAAGTGGAGACAAATCACCAAGCCACAGACACGGCGAAGCCCAGCAACAGGCGCACCAGGAGAGGAAGGGGAGAGGATCCATTCAACAGCGTAAGCTCACACAGCCAGCATCTGCTTTCACCCCATACTAAACAAAACAAAGTCACTGCAGCTACAGCATTGGTCACTTACAAAAAACACCTAACTGGAGCTAGGTATACAGAAATATCAGCGTTGTAAAGCCTTTTGTCTGAGCGCTCAGCCAGGCTCCCTGGTTAAATAAAAGTCTGTTCCTCCTCCGCACCGGGAGGTGCTGAAACCCAGGCATTTGCATGGCTTAAAATGGCTGCAGCAGTTCAGGGCTTCTCCAACTTCTTGTAGGCAAGACCGCGGAGCACAGGAGAGGCGTGTCTTTCCTGGCTATACACTATTTTAAATTTAACAAAGCCATTGTAATTAGTCCCCTGAGTACCCCTCCAGTAACAGCTTCAGCTCCCAGCACTTGCTGTATGCTATGCAGTAATTATGCTACCAAGCTGTCAGAGCTTCCTTATCTGCATGCAAATTAGTTCATATGCTATACATCTGCTATAATGACAGTATTAAAACAAGAATTTTATAATGAAGCCATCCTCTTTACAGCAACACAGCACAATTACTTTATTAACATACTGCATATCTACGTCTGTAACCGCTCCCAGTCAAACAGCCAAATTTTCCCTTCCTCCGTGCGGCGAGATCATCTCCACCTCGCTCTCCGTGCCTTTCAATAAATGCAAAGAACAAGGACGGGAATTTCTCAGCTACCTCTGTATAACACCGCTCCTTCATTGTTCCCGGGGAAGTACTGCACCAAATGCCATTAAGCGTGACTAGGTGAATAAATATTCCCACAACGCTCCGAAAGGTTAGGAGATGAAACAGTAATAATCAAATCAGCAGCTGCTCGCTCCCAGCCTTGACATCAATCATCGGCTTCTGCCGACCGGCGACTGCGAGCGCCGCGGCCAAACGGCGGCGGGAGGGGGCCGCGTCCCCCCGCGAACGCACTGAGCAAAAAGAGGTGCCAAGAGCAGAACGAAGCGCGGGGCGAGCAGAACCTCCGAGCGGGCAACCCCGCAGACCTGGCGCCACAGAGGGCTTCTGCGCGGCGAAGGCATGCCGGTGCCGGAGGGGGATGCGAAGGCGAGGTCGCGAGGCACCGCTGCCTCCCGCACCCTGCCTCCGCCCCTCGCCGCGGTGCGTCGGTGCTCGATGTGCCCGCCGAGCATCCTCGCCTCTCTGAAATGTTAGCGTTGGGACACTTTGGTGGGTCGCGGCCCTCTTTGCCAGCTTGGGTTTTGGAAGAAGCACGCAGTTCTCTCTCTACAGAGCTTGTTCACAGTGACCGACCTCAGAGAAATGAAATCGATAGAGGCCTTCACTAATTTCCTTGTGGGCGTTCTATGGTTCTTCTCTTCATTACCTTTTGAGCTCAGGTGCTTTTCTTTTCTTTCTTCTTTTTAGCTGTAAGCTATGTGATCAGCCCTAAACCTTCAAATAAATATTTACATATATTTTTCAAACACTTTACTTTTAGCTCAGTTATTAACCTTCCAGTTTGCATTACCACACGCCACTGGTGCTTTGGGGGAGCTGCTGGGATCAGCACTCCTGCCCTCTTGCAGGGGCACACCCTGCACCCGGGCGGCTGCCTCTCCAGTGTAATAGGGGGAGGTGATTAATAGCGGGGGAATATCAACTCAGGGGCACTTATATAAACTGATACAGATTATTTGCACTTTTGACCTACCGGTTACTCTTTGGAAGTCTGTCTGGGGATACAGCAGTTGTGCTCGGTGGGCATCCTTCCCGAGCAGGAACACAGGCATGTGCAAGTTGGGAAAAAAAAATAAATCAACTTTTCCCCTTTTCACGTCCTATTTCCCCAATCACCAGAAAGGTGTGGATAGGTCTCAGCCAAAGTTTGAGCACTGCTTTGTTCTTCATGCAAATCACCCCTTTCATCAATTACCTTAAAGCCATCTGTAAACATGACGGCCGTTTCAAAGCCAGGAGGAGATAGGTGAGAATTACCATGGACAGCACAAAGATGTTCAGATACAGAACAAACCCAAACGTCCTTTTGAAACCTGTACTTACAGCTTCAGTAAAGCTCCACGTACTGACACCACCGTGCATAAAACAACAAACAGAAGAGCGAGGAAAAGGCACGGAGCAACGCTCCTTTTTCCCCTACAAAAGCAGGTTTTATTTTTGTCAGCATAACCTGTAGTTTGCTGGGTTTCTGTGAGACCAAATATTTAATCAATTTATGAAAGGGATGATATTATGTGTTTGCCTGAAAGAACAGGGTCACCAGATTTCACGACCCCGGAGTTTATACCAGCACTTGGCTCCCATGAGACAAGTACCAAATTGCCTTTTTCCTGGGGGAGAATAGGGAACAAAGTCAGGATACATCCCAGTCCTCCCGCAGCTACTAACAAGACCTTCTGCAGCCTTTGACACCACCCCATGAAATAACAACACAAGCCGCCTTATTAGCGCTCAGTGTGCACCTACCCACACGGACAGGCCTTTCAGAGAGGCCAGTTTTGCAACGAGCAGCTCAGTCTCATCTGTTGGAAATCTCTCCTGCTACTCTTCTGACACCTCTCTCTTACAGCTGTTATTAAGGGTAAACTCCGATGTCCCTTAGCGTCCATAAAAAAACCCTGTCATTAGCTCCAGCGGGGTTTGGGTCACGTCCTGGAGGTGGCATCCATCTCACCTAGCTTTCAGGATGACAAGGCAGGCGTAACTCAGTCGGAGCTCACGCTCTGGGCTCCCTGTGCTCTCCAACACCAGACACAGGCACACTCATCCAGAGCACCGCTCACCCCATGGTGAGCATCCAGGAGCATCAATTTCTCCTTGTTGGCCTTAAAGGGCTTCTAGAGCTCAGACATAGACATCTGCAGTCAGGTGAGACAAACCCCACCTCAGGAGCATCACCACCCCAGTGTCACCAGCCCAGCCTCCTCGGAAGCAATGACTTTTTTGGCATCAACCCCTCCCTGCTGCTGTTATCGCCGAAGGCCCCTCTGTACTTCACCTGACAGCCTCAGCCTCTTCATACTATCCCTGGGACTGTCCATCCAGTCTCCTCTCCCTCTTCCACCTCTTCTGTGTCTCTTCAAAGCCTGTATAGTTTTTTCAGTCTTACCAGTACCTTCCCCAACAGCTCCCTCATCAGAGCCGTGAGCCTCTGGCTGTGGCTTGGCAGCTGAGTTCCCATTGCCTACTTAGGTTTTTGTTGCATTAATAAAGAAGAAATACTGCCATCAGCACGGTAATCTGCTGCAAAATAAAAGCACACAGAAATCACCTGCAAGGTGTGCTATTTTAGACAGACTGGTAATGTAGGTCAAGTTTTATTTAAAAAAAAATCCGAGCCATGTAATTTGTAAAGGAAAAGTTCTCCTCTGGGTTGCATCTGTGTTTATTAAGAAGCCTCTTATGAGTTCTGAATCCATGCACTGTTGTCTTTCAAAGGAAAATCACATAAGCTTATACAATTCCTGTTCCCTGATTTCAGTGAGCCAACTCTACGTTTGCAACCATACATCTTGAGAGAGATTCGTGACAATGGAAATTATTTTTTTTGCGCCTTAAAAAATAAATGTGATGGTGAAAAACCACCCGAGGCATTTGAGAATCAAATCAGGATCACTTCTCGATGCTGTTACACTTCTGGCTGCCCGACTCATTGAGATGAGTATCGTCCAGGCTCCTCTTTTATATAAATCTTCCTCAAGCCCATTCTACTCTGGGAGCCAGTCCATGAAGAATTTAACAGTTTTCCTTGCAGCTTTGGCATGTTCTCTCCCTCATGGTAGCAATATTGATCCATCTGGAAAACCGTGGTAGCACAGCCAGACTGCAGAAACACCGCACAACCACCTTGATGTATTGAAATACTACAGTGACCTTGTTTTCAACATACTGTCATATACTTAGTGTGTACATGACCCATATAATAATGTAGGGTTTGGGCTTTTTTTTTTTTTTCCTTAAACAATTGAGATTGCTATTGCTTCTGAGCAAAGTTTAATCATTATAGTATTTTAATTTTGTAATTAAAAAATACAGAAGCCAATCCCAAGCTGGGAGTACGATGGCTGCGCTTCGCAAAGGAGAGATCTGACAAGGGATAAAGCAATTTATTCACTCCTCCTTCCCTCACCTAGATATTAAACACTTCACAAAGGACCATCAGCAAGAAACCCGATTTGTAGCCACTAACAACCTTGGCAGTGTCCTCTGTAGCGCAGCACAGCTGTTCAGTTGATGGGCACCTTGTCCCAGTAGGGAAAGTCAGAGCTGTTGCCACTGCAAATGTTCCAGCTTTTTGCTTTTCAAGCTCTCTTGCTTTGTGCCTAGCTTGCAGGAGAACCCTGTACAGAAATATTGCCACCAAGACCACAAGGACTGTTAACCTGAGAAATCGCTCTGTTCTGCCATTTGTCTCATCTTAAATGTATTTAAATTCAAACGAGCATTTACATTGCAAGCAACCTTTGTTGCTTTCGAAAATTAAAGGAAACAACACATGACCTTTTCTGAGACTTTAAGCACTCGGATCCAGCTGCTGCCATCTAGCACTGACCGTAACCCAGCTGTGCTGCAGCTCCTCTCTGTGCAGTCCTCCTTAGACCAACCACTCAAAGTCTGAAGAAATAAATGAGAAAACCCCCTTTCACCCTACCTTTGCGCTGGGCTAAACGCATTCAAATTCTTACCGCAAGCTCACCTGACTGCTTGCTTTCTAACTAATATCTTGACAAACATTTTACATCCCATCCCCTGGCAGAAAATACAAGTGCAGCCCCTTCCTCCTGCATGCTGGGGAACCCACCAGCCCACGATCTTTACGTGGTGTCTTCAAAATCTCTGTTCCCGCAGTGCTTTCCCAGACTGGTGTTTACCAGCACATCAAAGAACAGCGAAGTAGTGTCAATCTCAAAAGATCAAAAAACACGGTTCTGAAAAACTGGTTTGGGTCCCTGACTTCCAAATTCCTTCAGCTGCTGCAGTGTGTGTGCGATGCTTTGTACTTTTGGCAAAGCACACAATGTTAAAAAGGGGAATTTTGAAGGGCATCTCACGTCCCATCTCTAACTATCCGAAACGGGTATCCTACCTTGGTTTTCCTTGTAATCTTGCTGGAGAAGAAAAGTAGCATGCACCTAGAAACCTTTCACAGAAAGCCATATGGCTCAGGATGCCTGCACAACAAAGTGCCTGGTCTTTTCCCCGCACCTAAATGAGAATTTACAAGGTACAGGAGGCACAAAGTTTGTCTACAGCCCTGCATCCAAGTAAGACCACATTTTAGGAATTACACCAGATGAGACTTGTATTCAGTATCTGAAACGGTAAAAGGTCAAGCAGAGGACGACAGGAAGGACACAGCCTGAAATCTAGTTTTGGGATCCTGCTTCTTAGTCTCCAGGAGGCTGGACGATTTAGTAGAAATCTGAAGGGTAAAAGTAACAGTTTTGCTATTGTTTATTACCTTGCATGAAGCGATTACTACAGTGGTTTATTGCCTCAGTTGAGCAAAAGACCCATGTGCCAACTCTTCAGGCAGACGGAGAAGCACCACATTGCTTCACAATTAAAAACAACATGGAAGAGCACCAAGGGTGAAAGGTAGATAAAATCCTAATCTCACTCAAGCAGAAGGAAAGAAAAAGGAGTTATGGCACAGAAATCTTCCTACCTTTGCTTCTGCTGCTTCAGAGATTACAGACAGACACACCAAACTTACTAGGAGTCCAAGCAGTGGTGAGAAAACCGAAGCAGAACCTGTTAATGCCTCCTTCCAGAACAGAGGGACCATCACACACTGATGTGAGACCTAACGAAGTCAATATATACCTCCCTTACACGTTGCTATTTCATGTTAGGGAATATCCACTGGCAACTTATCCTACCCATCTGCATTTAGCAGCGTTTCCACATCCTCCTACGCACCCTTCTTTTCTGCTTACAATAGTGCTGTTACGCACCCATGGTGAGAAGCCGTTGGTACTATGCTTCTCCCCCTTTTCTCTGTGACACCCTAAAGCCAAACGACCCCCCCCGATGGCCACTGGCTTGTCAGGGTGCCAGGACAACGGACTGCTGTCCCGCAAGTTGTTTCAGTCTCCTCCTTCCCGTATCAGCTGTCGGTGGTCACCTTGCACATGGACCTGCAGCACCAGGCACGGCTCTGGGCCGTAAGCAGGGTGCCCTCCCCAGCCTGCTCCGCGCTCTACCAAGAATGAAAAACAGAGGAAGAGCTACAAATCTTCCATCCAGCAGGCACAAACTGCCTTCTTTGGCTTTAGGTGTAAGCCATACTAAAAGCAACGTGACTGGAAATCACACAGAATGCCGGCTCACTCAGCAGCCGTTGCAAACACAGGGAATCCTTATTGACCAAGCACGGCTGGGGGTGCGCTGGTCACTCCCAGCAGCGGTCTCTGAAGCCCTCTGCAGACTCTGTTCTACAGCGGTGCACAGGGAAAATACAAAGACTCTGGTTTAAATAAAAATAAATGCACTGTACCAGAATATAATTTTGCGCTGATACAAAAAAAAAAAATCACTTAAAATACTTTTAAAGAAGTTTTAAAATGACAGCTTTCAAGTTTGATTGCACATACCCTGCTCAAGTCTAGATATGGGCCTCTCACAGGATAAGCAGAAATTTCCAGGTTCAATTCCTATCAATCTAGGAAACTTTAGATACCCCACATCTTTGCATCTAGACCAGCTGTGCTTGCTGCAGGACAAATCCACTCCATCCTGTCCTCAGCTCTGGCACGTTGAATTTCATAAAGAAGAAGGATTCCCAGCTATCTCTGTGACCTATAACATTAAAAACGTCACATAAAAGATTAATTTGTTGGTAGAGAGCAGAAAAGAATTTTCTTTTGCCAGAGACAGATTTTTTCTTTTTAAGCAGAAGATGTCACCAGTTCAAAGTCCATCAGAGACGTTCAGTTCAAATATATATTACAAATTTATCTCGGCTATCACTACTGTATACTTGCTATACAATTCACACACAAACATATTTTACTCTACATAAGGATATTTAACACAGAGAGGCTGTTCTTCCTCTAAAGCCCAGGATTAATTTATATAATGCACCTTTAAAGTCATTTTTTTATGCACTTGGCTATGGGTCAATTCCTGTTAATAAAGCAAGATGTTGCAAACATAAGTTCTAGCTTGGTACATGTGCTCACCCCTTTTTCCTGAAAAAACCTGCAGCTGAACCCCCAAAACAGCTACCCAGGAGCAGCACGGCTGCTGCTTTCTGATCGGAAGTCGGTGCGAAGAGATGACCTGTGGTCAAGAAAAATTCACTGATCATTTGCCCCCGTAAAGAAAGAGACCAGGAGGAAAATAAGGGAATTTTGTGACATCGGTGGAAAAGCCCAAGAACATGCATAATGCCATACGACCCCAGCAGGGTACAAACCTGCAGCAACTGCAGTTAAAGAGGAGGGCTTTGGAAGCCAGCTCGAAGGATGCCTGAAGGTACTCACCTCCCACTGTCCCCAGCTGCTCCTGCAATTCAGTGGCAGCCAGGCACCTTGGCACCTTGTCCCCTGCTCTAACTTCTTCCACATATGTTCTCTTCAAAAGGCATTTTAAGACCAAAGGAAGAGCCAAAAACCTGGGGGGCACTTTTGATCACTCCCAGCGTGGAAGGTCTGACATGGCATTCCAGTTCCTGCCATCGCAGCGAATACGGCCGCGATAAGACTCCTTATTGTACCTGGAGAAGCCTACGCTCACAATTCCAGTGAGAGAATTTCCACTACACATAGGCTGGGTTTGCTTGCTTTTTCTCTTCCTCTCTCCCTGAGGTTTAAAGAGATCCCTCCTAGAAGAGATCTATAGGACACGACTCTACTCTGAACACTACTATACCTCATAGCTTGATATATTAAAAATGGCTAAAACTCTGGAAAAGTTTTTAAAGAAACTGGGGCTGCTGCCGGTCAAGGTTATAACCTACATCTACTAGATAATAATTTGTGGACTACGAAACATCTCTTCCATGTTTCTCAATTATTCCCAACGTACAGTCCACACAACTACATTAACATAAAAAACAAGCAGCATCAGAAAGCTATAAATTTTCACAGTAAATCAGCCACTTCCCCTTCATTAGGCTTTGCACAGTTCATATTATTTCCTTTCTGGAGGAAATCATTACTAGTTACTGTCTGCCTTCAGAAACAAAACTATCAGTAACATTTCCACAGGGATCATCTGAAGTGCATTTCTAATAACGCACAGGTTAGAAGGTTTTCAGCGTCCAGCATTTAAACTTTATGGTCCCGATGACACTGTGAAAGGCACATGTGCTTAATAACAAAACTTGTAAAGAAACACATCTCAAAACATGTAACTGCTTGCTTAAATATAGAGCAGACGTGAACTTGGGCACTCACTCAATACAGAGGAACAGGTTCTATTTATTGCTCCAGCAGCCAGCCTTAAAGCAGGAATGACTGACGCGGCAGATAAAGGCTCTTACCCTGGGCTGGGCTGTATATAGCACTTCATCAGTACACTTAGGGCACTTCAGTGAAGCAGGGATGTATTGTTATCCCTATTTTACTGCAAAGGAAAAGCTTCCCAAGGTTACAAAAGAAGATCAGAAACTCGTATCTGCAACCACCACCTATATACCTTAATTCCCATGTTTTGCCCATTCAGCCACACTGTACAAGCTTCACAGTCTGAGGTTTTAAGTAAATATTTAACTAATTTCTCAACAAAGCTATAAGCATTCACAGTACTTTGTCTTCTAAATCAGATTCACTTAGGCCAGCCTCAGCTGTGTCCAAGCACATGCCACCGATGGCCCAACTCTCCTCTCTGAAAACACAGAGAGGTAGAGTTACTTTTGCTTAAACTTCACAGGGAATACATGGGGCCCTGATAGATCTCACTTAAATAGGTCAATTAAGAAATATTTCATGTCTTTACAGTAGAAATTTAGGTAATACGTAGTAAATCTCAAGGTGGAAGTCACAAGAGATGGATTCTTGAGTTAACACATTCATACAAGTCCGAAAACACCCTCCTTGTGGAAGGAATAGCACAAAGCAACACAAAGCAATTTGTTCTTGTGGAAGGAATAACACAAAGCAATCTGAGTTAGGGTGATGCATATACCAACGCAGTCCTTGCGGCTGAGACCTCCTACCATTCCCTGCGAGGGAGGTGACACACAGAAGATGTCACCCTGGCTGGACCACAATTCCCCCACACCTCTGTGCACCACAAAACAGGGCTTGCAAGTCCCGTCACCCTCCGTCACATTCATTTTGGCCAGACCAGCCGGAGATGGCAACCCTTTTTGACCTCCAAAGGCAAAAGGAAGCCTCAGAGCACCTCTGATTAGAATTGCACAGCTGAAATGTTCCTTGTAGTGACTGTTTTCTTTGGTTTCTGCTGGCAGACAGCGGTTCACTTACCTTTGCTGCCTTCCCAGCTTCTTCAGCAGGGCATCATCCTGGCAGGGAGTCCAGCCCCAGAGCTCACAGCTGACTGCTTGGCATTCCCTCCTCTGCCTCAGTTTGCTTTCTTGTTTTACCATGCAAAGACTAATGAGTTCATTTTAATAAAGTGCTGAGCAGGCTATTTGACATAAGCCTCATCTTCCAGGCGGTGCCAAATACCTCAGCTCCTGCTGAGCGCCAGGCCATCGGCGCTGCTCAGCTGCGGGGAGCGGGACCGCGGGGCCACGAGGCAGGTAAGAAACAGCAATGCCATTTCTGGGGCAAGGCAGCAACATTTCCTACAATTAGTGACATGCTAGAAGTGAGAGACGGAGTCAAAATGATGAAGTGAAAAGTCTACAAAGGAGAGCTACGGCCTTTATTTGCAGCCCTCTGCTTCATGGCTCAGCCACTGCGACCAGGCCTCAAACCCTGACACAGCCATCACTCGAGGGCTGTGTTTTCTACGGCTTTTATACTGAAACGCAGCAAGGAAACGAACGAGGAACAGCTTTCGCAGAGAAAGCAACCGAAAACCAATTGTGCCAGACATCTCTGCCCAGACTGCCTTGCCTGTTTGAGCTGTGACAGCGTGGAAACAAAACCTAAGTGCATTCAGCACAAGCTCGCATCCCCGCACGCACAAACTCACACCGACACCACCGCGGCGCGCAGAGGAAATGGCTGTGATGTGAGCATTTGCCAGGAATCACCAAGGAATAATGGAGCCTCTGTTCCCATTTCCAATCAAGAAAAGCTCACGCACCACAAGCACCTCCGCGCTACCAGCAGCAGATCCAGCACATAAAGCTCTTTAAGAGTGCTGCACTGGGAAGTAGTGGGGAAATAGGACACTCCAGACTCTCCAGAGATTGGTTTCTATTTTCATGGCTTTTTTTTTTTTTTCAATTTTTATTTATTTATTTATTTTTTCAAGCAAAAGGACTGCAGAAAGGTATTTCAGCTACCACACCCGAGTAAGTAACTAAAGTTTACACGGTTTGCCAAGGTCGGAGAGCATCGTCTCACAAATTTTCACAGCCTGCAAACAACTTCACAATTCTAAAAATATCTGTGTAACTGTCATGGCAGGCAATCAAACACTCGTATTTTTTCCTATACAAAACTGTTTCCAACATACTCCACCTTGAGAGCTAAAGCACGTTTTCAAAAGCAAAATCCCTGTATCTCAGCAAAATAGGAGAACAAAAGCAAATAGCTTGTGCAATCACCCTCAGACATTGGGGACCTGCGAGAGGTGAGACAACTCCTCCCCAGCACACGCAAGGCATTTCACACTGCAAACCATGCTCTGGAGAAGGCTGGGGAAGAGTGGAAGGTCAGGACCCGCTTACAATAAAAAAATCAGTTTACAATCTTAGTTACAAAGTTAAGACACTATAATACATTTTTAAGCAACTCATTACCAATTTATTAAAACACTAAGGCTTCTTTGAGACTGCTAGAGATCATTGTTTAAACTGCTATTTAACAGTGCACTGATTCACAGCATGGGGAATTAATTCTTATGCCATTACAGACACACATACAGTATGTGCATATATATTACATTTCATTTTTAAAAAGTGATTTTGCATGTAAAATAAATAGGCTTTTTCACATCTTGTCTATGAACTAGATAAATCTATTTTCAAATAACAAACCTGTAACTTACTGGAGCAGTAAACAGTTCTTCTAAAGAAACATAAATATTATTTTGACACTTGGGTACCTCACACAGCAATAAACAAAGCCATTAATAAAGACAAGAAGG
Source organism: Cygnus olor (assembly GCF_009769625.2). Lineage (NCBI taxonomy): Eukaryota > Metazoa > Chordata > Aves > Anseriformes > Anatidae > Cygnus > Cygnus olor. The sequence goes on from NC_049178.1 coordinate 15,715,036, forward strand.
CACAGCGCCATGCTTCAGGAGATGCCAGACCATCACCTTTTTGAAAGGGTCAGGTGGCTTTAGAGAGAGGCAACAACCCCATCAAAGCCCTACGTCTGCCTGGAGATTTTCTCATTTGTTCAGGCCGAGAGATGTCTCGCCTTCTTTCAAAGGATTAACAAAGAGAAGAGGAGCAGTGCTTCCTTGTCCAAGTTATTATTTTTAATAAGAAAAATAAATACTAATTAGAATACAAACCAACAGCAGTCCTGATGAAGTGGAACTGTTTTGCTCCCCCATCAATCAACAACCGGACCGCAGAGACGGGATAATCACACGGTAGAAGGTCTCATTTAATTGACTGATACGCTGGAAACCTTTGACAGAAAGTGGTCAGTTTGAACTTTGGGCTCAGTAATGAGCTCTCAGATTTTCTGTTTGACAGAATGGACCGCAACAGTCCTGCATGACTTCACTTAGCTTCATTTCATAATTACGAGCCTGTTCTTTACTATTTTTCCCCAGCTTAAATACTTCTTTTTCAAAGCAATGCCAGGAAAAAAAAAAAAAAAAAAAGAGGAGAGAAACCAATTTTAATGAACTCATGCAAATATAAGCCTGGTGAAATGAAATCACAGACCTAAGCAGAATACTGCATTGAACACATTTGTATGTTTTATGCAAAGCTCATCTAAATTTGAGTAATTGAACCTAATTTGGCAATCTGCACAATCAGTTTGCAAACTTCAACCACTGAATTTTAAGTATAAGCCTGGAAGATCATTAACATTTGTATTTATCACAGAGGCCGTGATCCAGCAGAGTTCTAAAATCTGTGCTCAAGTGTTTTGAGCAAGGTCTTAGCATACACATGGCATCTAAGAGAGTATCAGGAGCTCTACATACAGAGAAAAGTCTTTGATATGTTCAGATCACACAATTTTAACCTCAAACCAATCTCAAATCTCAAACCAAATGTCAAATCTCTGAAGATTAAGGGTAGAAGCCTTCCTCTAAAAAGCCTACCATCTTTACTCTCCTTTGCCACTATCCAAAAAACATTCCCCTGATCATAACCATTCCTCTACAGCTTTCCATCTCCACCCCCTCCTCTTCTCCAAGAGCCCCGTTGCCTGCCGGTTCCCTCCTCAGGCAGATGTTCAGCCGGCCCTTTTCCTTTCTGCATGCACCCGGTCCCCATCGATAACTGGACGTGCTTCCCATGCTCCAGGAGCGTGGCGAGAGCACCCAGCTGCTTATTAAAGGGCAGTTCTCCCCTGCTCTCCCCAGCGCATGTTTTGGCTGCAGCAAGGGTTATTTTTCATTCGTGCCTTCTCTTTCTTCCACAAAAAAATGCAATGGGTCTTGAACTCATAAAAATGTTCTTGCTACAGATAACTTAAAATACTTTGTAGGAAGGAGAACTGTTTCCCATCCAACTCTATTCATTACTTTTTTTTTTTTTTTTTCTGAAGGCATCTCCTCAAAGAGAAGGCGAAGCACATTTTTCAAGGTGAAAACTGCCAGTCTGAATTTGATTCAAAGTCTGAATCCATTTCGATGGGAAGCTTCACAGCATCCCAGCCACTTACTCAAGCAGAGGAGGGTAAGCAGCCTGTGCTGGTATCATAAACCCTCTCCACGCAACCAGAACACCACCAGAGTTGAAATATGGTTGTGTTTCAGTAACACGGTTTTAAATCATAGGCGTAGCCAAGATTTATTAAGGCAGAACTGCGCTAGAGCACATGCGAGTTCAGTTTCTCTCCATGTGTCCTCGGGAAATGTGTTAATTGCTCACAGCTCTAACACAGATTTTCAATACATCTGCAAGACACAACAACACACATGCTAGCACTGGGGGGAAGGGGAGGATCTCATTCTTTCCATTGTACAATCTAGAGATATTCAGCACATTTCAGCGTCACGGCTTTACGCCTTTCCCAAAGCTCCCTCTCCTACCGCCCCGTCCTTCCCTCCAGCTGGCACAGCGCTGCACCCCAGCTCCCCACCCGTCACCGATGTGGAGGGATGCAGCTTGCCCTCTGCACTCCTCCTGGGGACTTCTGATCAGGGCAGGGTGGCAGAGGACAGGTGTAACTGTGCAGTGATGAGCAAACGCTGCAAGCCCGTACCTCAAACCCCCACAAGTCCTGCCTCCTCTTTCTCTATCTCTGACCAGTAACATATCAATTTGATCACACATTGATGCTGCAAATTACATGTCATTTTTTTGTCACCCTTCTTAACAGCTGTGACTTGAAGCAATGCTATTTAGGCAAGAATTCAGAGGAGCAATTCCCCAAATCAGGAGGGCTATACAAGGGACTCCTGTTGCTCCTGGGCCTTCTACAGTGTAGCCAGTTACAGGTATCTGCATTCCCATCACACTCCTGTTGCCAAATTCTCTCCAATTAAACTGAGAGCAGTAAAATCAGGAGGAGAAAATTTTGCAGGAGAAAATTTCGAACTTACTAGGCCACAAAACGTTTTATGAAGATTGCTGCTTAGGTGGAAGGAACCATGTGCTGGAGATGAGCTCAGGCCAACTCCAGCTGTAAGCACGCCAGCCATGCACAGCTGCATCCCACAAACCTAGGTAGTTCTTTCTACAGAATAAACTAACCACCTGAACCACACCAAATGCTCAGGACATGCTGCTCTTATGGCCAGGACCTAGCAGGCCCTCACCAGGTGTGCAAATGAGAAGCTATCAGGTGCTCTACCAGCATCAAGTCCAAGACAGAGCCTATCTTCTAAAGCAAACCTTTCCCCGTGACTGCAAAACATTGCAAGTTCCTACGTCCTGGCGGCTCATTCATCCCAGCCTGCCAGCTCGTAGAGAAAGAGCTGCGGTGGTATTACGATGGTTTGAAACGGGAGGTGTCACCAGAAGTGAACTTTGAAGATGTGCCTCGGACTGCTCAGCCTCACAACGCTCCTGACAAACACTGCTCTTCACATGCTGAAGCAGAGAAATGACAAAGAGGAGCTACTCAAACATATCTGGGCAAAACCCCTTTGTGAATCTAGGGGCAACACAGCCGCATCCAAGGGACACAAACTCCACCGGCCGACATAAGCCTAACTGACCATGCTGCGCCCCCTCCAGCCCCCAGTGTGTGCTCACCAAACTCCCAAGTTTGACCATCAAACCCGATCCAAAAACGCTGGGACTCCTCCTTTCACTGAGGGCTCCATCAGGTGTCTTCATTAATCACAGCTGACAGATTTTAATTTGGGGACTTTGGAGGGAGCGTGGAATGGGGCTTGGCGTCTTGTTTCATGCGAGGAGACGACAACTCAGATCTGCAGTGCCTGATTAATATTTTATGACTGTGATCCACCGGGTATGCGGTGTAATTCCGGTGGCTTGTTTTGCTCTACATCTGCTGCATCTCCAACACTATCTGCAACAGCTTCGTGGAACAACACTGAAAAGAGGTTTCAGTCCAGCAGGACAGCACTGGCTGACCTCTCTCATCGCTTCACGTAATTCAGAGGGAGCAACCATTAAACAGGAACTGAAAGTGCTTTTCAACTTTTAAAGGGAAAAAAATGGCACCAGAGATTTACATATAGATAGCATTTCAGAGAAGAATGATGCTGATTTCTCCTGCCTTGCATTTATTTTCCGAGCCAGCGTATCGGAGCGGTCAGTAGCGAAGCCTGCAACAGGGCACTGCTGAATACACATCTCCGTGTCCTCACCAAGAGCTCAGCGTGCTAACATTAAAATGACATTACAGCCCAGCGCAATCAATGAAAAGAGCTAATGACAGCAAAACGCATAACCTTAAGCACAATTCTGCAATCAAGATCCGTCTTAAGCCTTTGCCCCGAGGTCCCTGATCTAACTTTTTAGGGAATAAAGGGCTAACTTAAAATTTGGTGCTCACTGAGGGCACAGCGGGGTCTGTCCCACAGCCAGGCAGTGGCCGCAGCCCAGAGGCACCCGAGGTACCGGCGCTGGCTCGTCCCAGACCTGCCGCCTGCGGGGACACAACAGCAGGGGCGGCTGTTCTGAATCACCAACATCTTCACACAGCTCAGAGAGAAAGCTTTCTGGTTTCCTTGCGACCTATGAATAGGGTGGTTTGTTTTGTGTCTTTTTTTTACCCCCCATTCAAAGATTTCTAATAGCATATTACTCAAAAACTCCCATTCTCTCCTTGGAATACAAGTAATGCTTGTTATGAACTCTGTCCTAAGAAGGTATGTGTCAGTGAAAGACCGGGATATTTCTTGATCTCCAGTCTCTTTATGCAGCTTAATGCTAATGAAAGGAAACCATTTTTTTGCACACAGTGAAAGGGAACAGATGGTGTCACAGTTCTGCTGTGGAATTTAAGCAGTGACAACCTATACAGCAGATCAGCATCACTGGTGAAACTCTTTTCAGGCAGTAGCATGGAGGGTTTATTTTATTTTTTATTACTACTCACTATTTTGAAAGTCTTTTTCTCTCCTTTTTACAATGAAACCTGAGGAAATGGTATGGTAATCTCACCATCCTGCAAAACCTCAGAAGACACGTGATGACCACTATTTTAAACGTATTGCGAAGGGACAGCTGAAAAACAGCACCTCATATTGCAAGCCATGATTTTCCAATCGTGCATCTATCTAGACACCAGTCGCTGGAGAGCAAACCAACGAGGGCTAAAAAGGGACACTGCCAAGCTGAAAAATCACTCCTCTGGCTGAAATGTGGTCCCTAGTCTAATTATGCCTGCAACACAGCTAATGGGGAAAAAAAGAGGTCTTTTTTAATTATTTTTAATAGTTTTGTATTTCGTACTTTTAGTTGGCAATATTCTTTGTGCAGTTCATCTCATTGTTTTGTTTCTAGGCTCACCTGCTTTCATCCTGGGGAAAAACAAAGGTGAAAAAGCACAAAAATCACAGCTGGAAGTTGACTCAGAAATACAGAATTTTAAAGGGACAGAGATTTCACATAGATTTGCTCCTGTTTCTGCTTATTGCATTGTTAATTACATTTTTCAGACCCTACTGACAACCAAATCGACATGTTTTTATATGCGGATTCTACTAGAGGCATCTGAATGCCCACAAAATCCCCCTCTGGTGAGACAGCCACATGCAGCTTGAAGTGTCAGTTTTTAGTCCTATTATTCCTTCAGATTTATCTTCTCTCAGCTTACTTGAACTGCCTGTATGAGTATTTTATACCCATACCACCAAACGAAACAGATGATACGCTCATCCACTCCACAATTCGCATCGAAATAGCCAATCTCAGCTCAACCCAAATCCCACAAGAAAAAGGATTAACCAGGCAGTAGCATCCTTGGAGAAGAACAAACCTCTGGCTGCAGGAGGAGGAAGAATGGGAGCTTCCCAAACCTCCGACCCCTCCAGGAATGTCTGGACCCACTCCACTTGGGAAAACAATTTTGCACAGGGGTAGATGATATGCAGCCAGAGTTACCCTATTGTCAGCCTTGCCATTACGGTCATTGAAATGAGATTGAGAAAACCAGCTCTTAGACACATCTAGAAACTCAAATTTTGGGCACGTTGCCATTTGCAATGTGCTCAGTTCTCACCGTGGGGGACAACAGCATTCAGCCCGTAAAATGCTGGGAAGCCAAATTAATATATTCGGCTGGGAGTTTGCATAGATCAGGGACTTGAGATCCAGGAGTAGTAGGGGCACCATCATCCCAAGTGCTCCAGTCTTCAGTGGGGAGCGTGCTCAGGCTTTGTGCTCCCCTAGGTGTGTAACACATACGGCTCTAGAGCTAAGGTGTATAACACAAAAGAGAAGCTCCTCTCTTCAATGCACATAAGGCCCAGCCCCAAATTCCCCGACTTAGCCAGGAGATACGTAGGTACAGGGGGTTAATTAACGCTTTGTCATCAAGGCACTGCTCTGCAAAAGCAGATGCCAGGGCTGCTTCACAGACCCAGCGCCTCCGGGAGCAGCGACCACATGAACCATTCCTCCCGCAGCACCAAACCGCTCCTGACTTCCGAAGTGACAGCCTTTACAGGAACGATTGAAAGGAAATACGTTTGGGATGGGAGCACCCCAAGTGTGGAAAAGCGACAAAATATTCGCAGCGAGCGGATTCTGAGCTCGCAGGAGCTCACGAGATGTCACCTGCTGAGGGACACGTCTTGCAGGGAGGGACAACACACCACCTCCCAACGCCTCCCCCAAGCAGAAGCGAGACACTCCGGTTATAAGGCGTTTATAGGGCATCTCTTAAACACGCCGGGTACAATCACCACCGTGCACCAAAGCACCCGCGCTCTTGCGGCAGAAACTCAACAGCTATTACACAGCAAGTGCGAAGTGAAGAAGCAGAAAGAGAGGAGATTGTCAGTAAATAGGGTTAATGCCTGCAGGTAATATCCATTCCGTTAAATTGTGCAGCATTTTCCAGTCTGCAGATTCTCAATCCTATTGAGCATCTCTCTCACGGTGCAGGCAGCCCCATCTGAGCTCCCCCCAAATTCTGCAAGGCTGTGTTTGCAGGCAGCAGCCGGTTAACTAAAGGCTGCTGGTGCTACCCCGGGAAGCTGCAGGGGGGTGGGCGAGCCGCACAAAAGCTCTCAGCACAAAAGGCCATCCTTTTCATCCCTTTTTCTTCTCCATTTTCTCCAGCTGAGCCATAGCTTTATTCAATCAAGTGTTAAAAAAAATAGTTGCAAATGTGGGAGGGGGTCTGACTTGGGGTGGGGGGGGGAATTACACGGGGGAACACCTAATTTAATACGAACACTCAGATTTAGAGGGTGAGGGGATGGGGGGGAGCCTTCAGCTCTCATCTTCTCCCTGCTTCCAAACGAGCCCTTCAGCCCACTTCCTGGCACTCGCAAAAATCCATGCAGCACGCTACAGACATTTTCTGTTGTTTTTTTCTTTATTGTTCCCCACCCCCCGCCCCGGAGAAGACGTGAAGTGCCCGACACCGAAAGGACAGCGAACATCTTTGCATTCCCGGCCAGACCCGCACAGTGCACATAATCACATAAAAAACATGGCTGGCTGGTGCATCGACAGATGCAAACGAGAAATACCAGACGTAGCCTTATTTAGATCACGGCAAAATTAAACGGGGAGGAGGTGGCGGGGGGGGGGGGAGAGAGAGAAAGGGAAATAATTGTGCCTGTGTAACATGGCTGCACGATTTTCAAAGCCTCCCGACTGCCAGCTTGCAGGGAGCAGGGAAGATGTGTGCCTGCTCCGGAGGGAGCTGTTCCTGCCACCCCGCAGCACGGCCCCTTCCCTCGGCTCTCCGGGCGGCGGGCGGGCATCGGCCGGCAGCGCGAAAGGCAGGAAAGAACTAAAATAGTTTACCTGCTCAATGCAACTTCGCGGGAGCCCGGAGGTAGGGATTCCAGGAGAAACGCAGCACGGAAAACAAAAACCTGCTCGGATCCTTCTGGCAGTCCACGGTCTCATCTACATGCGTCTGAGCAAGCCCTCACCAGCAGCTGCTTCTTTTATCAAGCCCACAGGCAGGGCAAATTAGTCCGGTTAGGCGGTTCGGTCAATGTGGGCTATTCACAGCGTGGCTGCTGGGAGAGCCCGGCTTCTCCTGTCCCCCTGTCCCCGGGTAGGCACCCGCCCACCTCCACATGGCCCTGGATAAACACGGCTCCCGCAGCACCCACGGCGCACACCACATGATCCTGGCAATCAGCAGCGCGGGCAAAACGCCGCCCGGACCTCTCGCTTCGCCCGAGCGAGATGCCAAACTCTGGGTAAAAAGGCAAAGCTGAAAGGAAGGGTTTATTTGAAAGGCAAAATCCCTTTTTTCCCAGCTCCCCCTGCCTTTACCCCCCCCCCCCCTTTCCCTCTTTTTTTTTTTTTCCCTCTTTCAAGGAGGAAAAAAAAATAAAGCGAATGTAAAGACCTGAAGATTGGTAGTATCTTCCAAATAACTCAGTTCTGAAAATGAGGTGTCACTGACACAAAGTGTCATTCAGACCTCCAGTGGGCACAGAGCATCGGGCAGAGACCCCGGACCAAGCTCAAGATGTTCCTGGAGAGATGCTGACCACAGCCAGTGCCTCCCTGGTCTGTACGAAGCCACAGACTTTCATTGTTGCTTCACAAAAAGAAAACATGACAAGCCTTTTTTCCTCCTTTCCCAACCACGAACCAGAGTAAGATATTCATACAGAAACACACACGCACACTGAAATGCAGCGCCAGGGAGGTGGCAGCCGGCTCACACTGCCTGCCATCCCTGGAGCGGGGAGCAAGCCTGCACGGGGCACGCAGGAGGCTTCAAATACACTCACGAGTGGGATCCCCAAGGTCAAACATCGGAAACAATTATGAAAGCCTCGATTCTATCATTGCACAAAGGGGAGAAGAACTGAGCCCTTCTCCACGCCTTCCAACAACGCACCTGCATCTAACGCCGCCTTTTCCTTCCCTCCAACGTGGGAAGTGCGCAGAGGGGTGCTGTAAGCGCGCACACGCAAATATGTCCCATAAACAAAGGTCCTCTTGGTCATCTCAACTCTCCCCTCACCAAGGAGGGCACCTAGCTGGGAGAGTTCCCCAAACAGCCTGGCTGATGGGTGCAGGCTGCCTGCTTCTCATCAGCATCTGCATTTAACCAGGAGTTAGCACAAACCGAAGGTAAACATTCATAAGGTGTTTGATGCTTTAAAAAAAAGGAGGCTTATCCAAAAAGCAGATACTAGGAATACATCATGGCATAACAATGCCCCCTCTTGTAGTTTGCTTAAAATCCTGGTTCCTGAAGCTGTCACACCCAAACCACAAAGACACAAAACTCCACAAAACCCGCTTCCCTTTCTAGGAAGGGAAAGGAGCTCAGTGTTTTTACAGCTCTGAAGGAAAAGTTGTAAACTGCTGAAATTCCTCCGAGGCTTAGGAGAGAAAAGAATAAAAGGCAGTGAAAAAAAAAAAAATTCTGTAAGAATGAAAGCAAGCGAGCTGGTGCTCTCCTCTGCCATGCCCAGCTCCTCAGGACCTGACCCAGATGCTGTAGGGCCGGGGCTGGGCTGCACACGAAGCTCTAACCAGGCCCCCTGTCCACACGTGGCTGTGGGCAGCAAGAGGACACCTCAACAAAGGAAAGAGCAAGCACGGAAAGTGTCCCGCAATGGGTAACAAATTCATTTCAGGCTTGGTGGATGAAGTGAAACAGAGCAAGAACTGGAGGGGCGGGGGGGAGCGGGGCCCTGAGCAATCCTAAAAGGCGAAGCTGTGCCACCGCTCCCCAGCAATTTCCACTCTCAGCCACGAGCTGTTACCTCTAATTTGCTCCTCAGCAGGGAGGTTTGGTGCCACCCCTTTGCTCTCCTGCTCCCTCATTACCTCTCTTGCCTGAAAGGTGAGAGGAAGCAGGAGGCAGGATTGAGGCCGTTTCGGGATTGCATTGCGGGGCGTTTTAATAAGCTCGGCACATCGCTGTCCCACATGGAAGTGCAATCCACGATCCAGCCGAAGGGCAGCCTGTACTGCCCTCAAACCTGCCGCTGCTGCTCCTGGAAACACGCGAGCAGCCGGGGCCCCCATCCTGGGGAGGTTCCTGCACATCCACCCGCAGCCGTGGGGTACTGTGTTAGTCCAAGGAGGGCACGAAGCACGCCCCTTCTGTTCTGTTTGGCAAATAAGAGCACAACCGACACCACCGCGGGAGAGATGAAGGCTGCTGCAGCCCCAGTGCCTCTCCTGGCGATCGCATCGCACCTGGCACCCTGCAGAATGGTGCCTTCATCTTCGAATCGTTCCCGGAGATCGCAGGGGGACTCCGGGTGCCCACAGCACAGGGAAAAGGCTGGTTAACAGTCAGGCAGGAACAAAAGGTCGAGTGTGCACAATGCAAAGCTATGCACGCCAGGTGTGATGCACGCAATGCAAAGTACAGTCAGCCAAAGACCTATTTTCAGGCTTAATTAGAATTTTGCTCTGATAAAAGGCCAAACCATCCTCCCATTTACATCAATAGAGTTTGTCATTATCCTTGATGGCAGCAGGACATGGGACATTAGGATAAAAAACAGTTCATTTCCTCACCTTGAATGAGTGAAAATGAGGGTCAATTCTTTACGGTCCCATTTTATTCCTAGAACTTAGAGCATTGCTAGGATTTAGCTTTATATTTCTTAAAAATTACCTGAGGCGGGACAAAGCGATGCCATTTTCCCCCTGTATATTTGACCACTTGTGAAGGAAATGCAACCTAGTCCTCCAAAAATCCATGCTGAAATCTTTCTCTCCAGGGATCCCTGAAGCACCCCCTCGGACCCGTGACAGCGGCAGTGTCACCCTGGTACAGACAACACACACGCCTCTGCGCTCAGCCTCCTCCTGCCAAAGCACTACTGCTCACCACGTAGTCCTGGAGTTGGCCCAGACTCCGTAGCAAGGAACAAAAGGTAGGAGAAAAACGCAGAGGCAGCCTTAAAGCACTCTGAAAATGTGACTTCAGAGGAGAACAGTCGGAGTCCACATCGACAGGAGCCTGTGCTGCAGAAGCAGGAAACAAACAACCTCACCCTTTGAAGCTGGCTGCGAGCACAACTGGTTGGTTCCCAGCTCCTCTCAGTCTAATTTGACACCGACTTCACCGGATTTATTTATTTCAGGGAGAACAGGAGAGGAAAGAAAAGGGTAAAAGCCTGGATCAATGTAGTAGGGACAAACACCTCAAAAAAAAAAAAGAAAAAGGAAGGAAGACCTCCATTCATCACTTCATCTGTAAGCTGGTCCTTCATAATCCGTTTTGTTGCTGAACAAGGAATACAGGTGTGTGTCCTTGGAGAGCAAAGCTTGCTCCTCTGGGGGCACCACGCAAACTTACATGAATGAGGCACATTTCTGAAAGCAATAAACACTGATCTGGAAACTGTTATCAACTACATGCGTTGTTATACACTGCTTTGTTCTTCACGTTCATTGATTTTAGGAACAGACCATTTAATCCACGCTGTATGAACCAGGCCTAACATTTCAGTGAGTTCCTCTGGTACTGAGCCCAGGCAGATTAGACCGCAGAACCCTTACCAACTGGAAAAATATATTAAAAAGAGAAAAAGAAATCGACGTTTTGATATTCCTCCGTTTCTTTACATATAATTTCTGGGAAATATGTATTCTAGTGACTTCCTCTGAACAGGAATATTTTTAATGATAAATAGAAATACACTGAATATAGATCTTAAAAATGTCTAGTTCTCAAAAAGCCCAGTAAAGCACTAACTGCTCCACAGAGTTCTCATATGTTTGTACACCTCAATGTGAATTTTTTGTTTGCATTGCAGGAGCAGAAGCACAGGAGTTCTCAGTCTTACAAAATTGTAATGTTATTTTTAAACTTCTAAATGGATTTGTATGATAAAAACAACCTTGAAACCACAAAGCATCCCAGTTACGCAGTTTCTAGTTGATAAATGGAAAAACGACCCTTTTTATAATCACAGAACAGCAAGACATCCTTGCTACTGAATAAAACTTTCTATTAAAGGAAACAGTGCTTGCTCACTGAATCAGAGAAGGATTTCACCCAAGTGGTCAATGACGACTATTTTAGCAGTGTACGTCCCACAAGCACATTAAGAGATGCTATATTTACCTGTGCATGAAAAATCCCTTCCTCTCTCCTCTCCCTCGCGAGAGGCAGCCCCCCGAAGAGCGAGAGCATTCCCCCGCCGCACCGGCAGGCAGCCTTTAGCTCTGGGGTTTGCAGATGTAGGAACAAGGATGCTCAAGGATCTTTTACGGTTTCCTGGCAGTATTTATGGCTGGATCCCGGCTGGCTCGGACGGCAGAGATGCTCTGCAAAGCATCGTTTCCGGCTTGCTCCCCGCCACGGAGCGTCTCCTTCTCTCGCATTAGGAGCGAGCACAGGACCGATCAGTTTTCCAGCGCTTAATAGATTCTGGCACAGCCTGGCCTCTGCTATAAACAAATAGCCTCGGCGCATGAAACCCCTGAAGACTGATTAAAAGTAAGCCCGATTTCATGAGCACGGGTTGCGTGCGGCCATTCCCGGCGTTAACACACAGCCCTTTGTTCTGCCTCGCTGGAGGGCAGCGCGCGCCGCACTCAGCTGGGGCACCTCCGAAGGTAGGCTCCTGCCAGTGACATGTGTGATTATGTTAATGGCCCTTAACAGTTCTTTAACGTAAGGAAAACTGACACCAGCAATACACAAATTGCTATCGCGGATGTGAAGCGATGCCATTAGGTTCGGGGAGGAACGTGGGGGCCTTGCTGGCAACGCAGCCGTGCGGGTTTACACGAGAGCAGGGAAGGAAAGCACCTGGGCTGAGGTGGCCACAGGTGATGGACATTAAGCAACTGGATTCGCATTGAAAGAGCTGAGTCCTAGGCCGGACAATGCTGGTTTTGGACAGAAGGCAACAGAAGAATTGGAAACGTTCACGAGAGGTGAGAGCAAAGGGGCCCTGGGCCAAGAGACCCTTCCGCCAAGTCCTCGAGACCCCAGGGGACTCCTGCCAAGGACTGTGCTGGGGGGAGGTCTGAGCATTCCTCTGCCTCAGGCCACTTTCCTGGCATCGATTCGGTTTTGTAGGGTGGGAAAATTCTGGCTGGCTTTACGGCCTGGCAGGACACCGGCACGCATGCACCATCCCCACGGGCACCCCAGAGCCGCTGCTCCCCGCCGAGGGAGCTGCGCGGCTTCACTGCAGCCGCAGTTCTGCTCCTTGCCCTCTCTTTACTGGCCTATGAAAAGGATAATTTTAAATCCAAATTAGGCAGTGCACACTGCAGGAGAAACCCCACAGGTAAAATGATGAGGATACAATTTTTCCTGCGGTACTGAGACATTAAAATTTAAGTCTGACGTTTTTAGAAAGAAACGAGCTGACAAACAGACGAGGAAAGTAAAACCGTCCCCATTCCTCCCCCATCTTCACATCTTCCTTAAAAATAAACAAACAGAAGAACAGAACAAGCATTTGAGGAAACGACAGCCCCGGTCAGAACTCACTTCATTACACACCAGCAGCTCTGTCGCCGGACCCTTGGGAACGCCGCCTTCCTCACGTCTGCTCCTCGTGGTGCTGTCCCTGTGAGCTTGACCAAGGCTTGGCCACGCAGCCAGCTGACATCAAAGGATCCGTTCGATGTAATTTATTCAATTTTCAACTATTTCATTTTAATGACCACTGCAAAGTTGTGCTGGAAGACCGTAGATGTAAGCCTAAACCGGTGCAATTCAGATCACAGCTTCCAGTCTGCCAAGACAAACTGTCCGCTCAGGCCAGCTCTAAAATCTCATTAATTTTAGACGAGCATGATACTTCTCACAAGTAATGGACACCTGGCAGCAATCTACTCATCTGCACAGGGCTCAACCAGCAGCAACCACCAAAATAAAACCAGAAGAGCAGTTTGCAGTCCTGGTGATCCAGCTGCAGCGCGCTCTGCCCCTTTGGACCCATGTGAATGTCGTGCCGGGCGCCTGGCTCGCTCCTGCAAGGTGAGAGCCAGAAATCCTGCTACAAACCCTGCAGCTTCACGAGCCACGCTGCCAAAAGCCTCAGGAGTTCCTCCAGCAGGGACAGACATCTTCTCAGCAGCATTTTGAGATTCCCCCCCCACACACATGCAGGTGAGGTGACTTCCCTGAGCGCAGAAGAAGCAGGGAGCTAGTTTGCTTTCCCAGCTCCCTCGCTGCCCCCCTTCCTCAGCTTCTTGTTTCGAGCTCATGCCTCCAACTTCACGCCTTGCTCATGGAGTCAATGCTTTCTAAGGCAGCTTTACGCCTTGCTGTGCGTACAACACAGGCAGACTTTGTGTGTGCCACTGCCAACAACAGAGCTCTGCAAACCTGTGAAATACGTGCCGAACACCACACCACGAGACACGTCCCACGAACAGTTCAGAGGCACGGCGTCTGCTCCTTCGTGCCATACAGCCAGCCCGATCCTGCCTACAGGTCCCGGCAGCCCCCTGCCAGCTCACACAGGCCGACTGATAACACCGCTGCCGCTGGTGCCTTTAACTCCACCTTAGAACACTGCTCTCCCATGGAAGCCAGTCTCACTGGAACACGGGAGAGATCAGGCTGAGGATTAGAAACTGCATCTCTAGCTTTCATTAGTTAAGAACATGCAACACACATTTATTCTTTTAGTTTTTCAACCTAAAGGCAATTTTCCTCAATTCTGCTGTCAAACATTAGGCACTAAATAGCTTGTTCCTTCAGCTTACGCTTTGGTAAAATAATAACAGCAAGCCCGTAAATAGAGTATTGACTCTTTGGGATTCAATAGACTTTCTGCGAGAACCCAAGGGCATTCCTGCTAACTACAAAAGACAAACACAGAGGGACACAGAGAAGGGGACATCATTTTCCTGTAGCCAAGCCAGGCCAGCGCGGAGATTCGGACCCGGGGCTCTCCAATCTCAGCATGCCATCAGCCTTGGCCGTGCTCTCTAGGCCAGTGACCTACAAGCCACGGAGAGCACACGAGCGAGGTGTGTGCCGGACCAGCCGCTCTCAGCATGGGCTGAGCCAGCCTCACGCCTCCCCCTCCACGTCGACAGCCTCTGCCTGATACAAACGCACTCCAGCTTCACTTGGGAAATCAGCAACGCTTAGCTCCAGAGACCAGTCCACTACAGGCCACCAATTAAACTGCATCCAAAGACAGGAGCGACAGGACTTCGTTCCAGCTGCTGTGCCGACGGCGGCTACCAGAACCGAGAACATCAGCGGCTGGAAGCTGCTCCGTGCACCCCGTGGGATTAGCTCACCCAGCCGGCGTCCCAGGAAACGCAGGGGACAATAACGCTGCCGTTTGTGACGTGCAACGTGGGATCGGTGAAGTTTCAAGAGATGCAAAGGAGGGTGATTTCTGGCACCAATGCCAGACTCCTTCCACCATCTCGTTTTCAAAACGGAAGCCTGATTCCGCCTCTGCCTCTCTTGCGGCGCGGGCGCAGCTGCGCAGCCCGCTGCATACACCAGTGGGGACGCGAGCACAGAGCGACAGAAGCCTGCAGGAGGATTTGTTTTATAGCCCAGCTACCGACCAGGTCGCTCTCTGGAAGACGCTGTACAAACAACGACTAACAAGACTGATTCCTGCTCCAAGGCACCCACGGTAAGTAACAGTGATCCTCTGCCCCGACCCGCTCCGACATGCTGCTGCCAGCCGTTTGCACCGGGAGAACGCGCAGTGGGTGCCTGCGGTAACTCACACGGCTGCTGTGAGTTACGAGGCAAAGTCTGTCTCACTGAGAACGGACCAGGAGCTTCTCAGCGAAGGGCTGAGCTTGTACCTCTGCAATAGGAGGAAAAAAACCCTCCTGACCCTTTTATTGTGTGATTAAATTAGGCCAGACCTAACCCCGCTGCATAAAATTGTGTCAGACTTTGTAGGTAGTTACAAAGCATTTGCATTTAGAAACAAAACTTTAACAAACATGGCCTAAGGGCCTAAAAACCACAGATCCAAAAATGAACCCAGAGCAACTGACCCCATGTTTTACATCCAAATACTGCCGTCCTTTAATGCATGATAGGTGGGAAGTAAAATATGTATCAGTGTGAAACTGATAAGCCTGGTATGTGAGTATGTGAGCTGAGACAAACAGCACAGCACCATAAGTTAACGTCATTAGAACAAATAAGACAAAACAAAACACAGAAGTATTTGTTTTAAGTGTTAGAGCAAATAAAGGTGAATTCTTTAGGTCAGCATGATTTTTAAGCTGACTCCACATCCTCCTGTAACTGTGTGCTTACTTGGAACTGAAATGGTTTCCTGCTCGAGAGGAAAGCCAGAAGAAACAGTGAGCGCCTCCGTGGGTGACGAGCGGCGTGACAGCTCTGTCCCCCGCCCGCTGGCCACCTGGGGGACTGAGCATCACCCTTCCCTGCCAAGCTTCCCATCCCAATGGTGACTTCATTGACCCCAATGACTTCATTTGGAAAACCATGATCTACTGGTGAAAAGCACCAACCGGGTTTATTCGTCATCATGTTTTCCTTCTTCTTCCAAGTATCCCATTGCCAATTACACGTCAAAGAGCTGTTTTCACACCTGCAGAAGCAGCTATCCCACAGCACCCGCCCTTTTAGAGCAAAGACAAAACCACACAAAGCCAATCCCTAGAACAAAGCGCACGAGCAATTCGGGTGGAAAAAGGGTTGCCCCATTCCCATCCCCGTGGCGGGACAGGCAGCCCAACCGCCCTGCACTCCGCAGCTCACCTCCCTCTTCGTGGCACCCCGGGGTCCTGGTGCCCCACTAGCGGTGTGCAGACCCTCGATCCCGTAGGCTTGGCTGACAACCTCAGCCTTAGTTAACTGCATCTTTTTGAAATCCCAAGATGTGTGGGAAGAGGCGGTGAGAACTTTAAAAAATTGCAGTACTTTGATCCTAATTAACAGAGTTGACTGAAAGCAGAATATGTAGAGCTAATTTTCACAATATTTTTCCACCATCCCTAGACAGAGCCTTTTTCCTGGCACTGTTTAAAATTAATGAAGTAAATATGTTTGCATATTTATCTTTTCGTTACATGGAAACAACAACAAGGAAAACAGATTGAACTGATAGCAGAATTCTTCCACTCCAGAGCAGTCTGGATGTGGTTTTTGTTTCAGTTCCTACAGTGCAGCCCAAATCAAACAGGCAATGCGAGTTCACTGGCTATGTAAGTAATCAGTTTTATCCAACAGAGCTACTACAAAATAGCTGCTATTGGAAATGACCCCTTCATTTTATTTCTGTCTCTGAGGAGAGATACTGAAACAGTTTTCAAGGAAGACAATATCCTTCCTGAGGCCTAAAAAACAAATCACTTGCCAGTTGTACCACACCAGCAACAACAAATGTCCAGCAGTCAAATGCTACCATGTGGCCAATACGCTCACGTAATGGAAAACAGAAATAAAAAAGAGAAAAGACATACAGGCACAGGATCATTAGAACTCTTGTATTAAGTCCTGAACAGATCTCTCCATTTTTTGAACCCGCAACCCAGAATCCATGAACAAGTGTCCGAGAGGTCAGTGGTCCCTACGCCACTCTGCAAGCCGTAGAGTGGTCAGGATTTCACGTGCGGGATGGGAAGAAGAGAGGCACCCACCTGCAGGACTGAGCTGCAGCTTCAGCAGACTGTGTGCGGAGGAGGCCACCAGCTCGCACGTGCCGTACACAGCGGTGCGGGCAGGTCCCAGAGCCGGGGGAGCGGGATGCACGTTAATGCACGCACAGACTGAGCGGGAGCAAGAGCTGAGCCTTGCCAGGGTGATAAGCAGAGAAGGGAATGGACCTTACTTTGTGTTTGAAAACAGCCAGCCTGTCCCCAAGTCCAACCAGGCTCAACATCCCCCTGGCCTGGATGATCCTGCTCATTTCCCATGGCACAGTGTGTGGAAACCCCATCAAGCCTCTTCCTTTTAAACGTACCCCGTAACGTGCCTGTTACATTGCTGGTTAGACATCCTCCAGCCTGGGAGACAGGGCAAGCGAGGACCGCATCTGGTTCAGGACTCACCCCTCCATACCCAGTTTTACTTTGATTATCGCAGATACAATAATTCACTAGAAACACATTTTTTCTTTCCAAGGGTCACAAAGGCTAAGTAAATGTGATGGATTTTGCTCTACTCAATGATTCCTATTTATGCCTTGATTATTGTATCGATTGCCATTACAAATGGTGAGTACCCGTGATTGAAGCAATAATTAAAAAGGCAAATCATACTCGGCAGTCGTTCCCCTATTACTGCAGGGCTGTGGGTCTTGGACTAGACTGTTCACAGCACTGACTGCGTGCGCACATACAAAAAGCCCTATGGAAACCTCAGGTTTCAGAGACTACAGGAGGAAAAATAAATAGGAAAGAATCATTATCCCTTCTTCATCACCACATATGAGAGAATTATCTGGCATGAAGAACTATTAGGTATTGGTCTATCTGGAAGAAAACAACAGAGGAAACTTTCAACACTGATTATGGCATTTAAAGCGAGGAATTCTGCTCTGCTTTCAAGTCTGTGGTGCTGTAGGAGAGATCTTGTTTTTACGAAACTTCATCTGCTCTACGGTTTCATTACAGCTTTGGAGCTGGAACTGCAAACACAACTTCCACCGACTTCTTACTTCCCCTCCTAACAGAGCCATGCAGATGCCAGGAGTTACCTCATCGTGCACAGAAGACAAAACCACCTTCCCTGCCTCCTAGCTCATTTCTGGTCCATCAGCTAGGAAGAAAGGTCTAAAAGAAACAAAGGTCAGCTGAAGATGACCATGTTCAACAGAGCCACTGAAAGAGCACATTTCCAAAACCCTGTTGGCTCTCTAGACGCAGAACAAATGTATCACACTGCATGCCTGTTCTCATTAAACTAGAAACCCTTCTCATTTCAAATTCTGTTTTCGTTTTGTGCACTTATTTTCATCTTTTTCTACATTGCACTTCCGCTTTCTTTCTCAGAGTAGGAACGAGCAAGATCCTTTTAGATGACACTGTGGTGAATGACATGGTAACTACAAAATCCTTTATTAATCTTTTGCCACAAAAGCCTAGAAAATAACGATGGAACTCAAAAGTAAATGTTGTCTATGTGCATAAAGGGGCTTGCTCTTTGAACTTCACTGAGATGACACAGTCATTACTATATAAAAGCGCGAGCATTTTCTTATATTTTGCAACAATTGTCAAGCAAGTGAAAGCTTTATTTGATTTTCATTCGTGTGTAAAGACGAGATTTAGTGCTCCTGTGGAATAGACTGTGTCAGAAGGGTTTTAAATTGTAATGCTATCACTTTAACATCTTTAAGGCTCTTTTTAGAAGATAAACTCATCTGCCTGTAATGACTAAATGACAGTAATGGAGAAGAGCTAAAGATTTTCTTATAGTAATAAAAGGGAATACTTCACCCAGAGAAAGAAAAGAGAATTATGCACTTCCCAGAAACACTTTCAAAAATATTTCAAAATAATGGAAAAATAAATAGATATACTATATTTACACACACAGAAACTGAACCAGGATTGATGTAGGTCTACGTTTCTGACAGCAAGCATCGCTGCAGAGCAGAAAAGGAACAAATGAAAACTCTCAGCAGAGCACTTGTTGCGGTAACACAGCAGGTGACGGTCCTGGAACTGGGGAGAGCTGCTGGCCAACGCTAGCACTGCATCAGCTTCCAGAAATAGTAAGTAATATGCCGTAAGCTCCCATGATACACAGACAAGACTGTCTCAGCTGAAAGCCCTTGAAAAGAAACAGGGGAAAAAAAACACAAAAAAACATTGTTTTCACTGATCCTCTGTGAAGCATCCCTGGCTCTATACAATCTAGTTAGCCTCCACATTTTGTTCTCTCCTGTACATCCACAAAGAGGAAGTCTTTGAACCGAGTTGCTCCATTCTTTCACAAACATGAATAGCATAACTCTAAACAAAAGATTTTTGTGGGTGCATAACCACAGTTATCTACATGTTTCCCTGGCTGCTCAATTTGTGGAACTATTGTCGTTAGAAAAATTGCTCATCAGTCTTATGTGGTGCAGCAAACACAGAATAAAATGTACTTCAAGGCATGATTTGCAACTGAAAGCCAATCGAAAGGCAATGAATACGCTCCAACAACGCCAAATGAAATAGCGTGGCTGTGTCAGCCAGCACACGAACCAAATGTTATACTTGACAGCTGGCGGGAGGCAAAAATGTGCTCAGCGAACTACAACTCCCAAAGTACTTTGCAGAACATTTGTCCCAGATAAGTCAGATGGCAGCTACGGTTGGACCACGAGGAGAACTTAAAAATAAAAGGAAATGTGCTCTTTTCAATGCCACGAGATAGCAATCCCAATATAGGCTGTATAAAAATTTCTTGGTCCTTTAATTAGATTCTTCATTTGTTTGCATTATTCCATTCAGATTCATCACAATAGCTGATCACTTAGTCAATACTTTCCAAAAGCAGAACTCTGTTTTGCATAAGCACCGATGCCAAACAAATCTCTCCATTTATAAAATAACAGTTGCAATCCTTCCTCCCCAACTGAGCGCTAGGACATAAATATGCCCATTTAATGAGAATGCTCAACCATGAACATTTATTAAAAGCGCGCTAGACGTCAAAACGCCAGCAGAAGCTGAAATATGCATCGTGATTTTGGTCCTGTTGTCAATACTTGCATGCAAAAGTAAGCAGAAGATTTTCCACTTTTCATTATTCCTGCTTAACAGTTATCTCATTCCTGGTGTGGTTTTGTTTGTTTGTTTGAAAATAATCATATATATATTTTCCACAGAAGATTAACTGATATTTTGTATTATATGAAGTACAATTCCGTTGACACTGCCGTGTCAGGTCCTGATTAGCAACACTTCCAGTTGGAAAAAAGCCACCTTAAACCTAACAAAAAATCACAAGAAAACTATCCACGCACCGTGTAAAACAGCTGTAGCTTTGGGGGACCAGAAAACAGACCCTTCGCTTCCAGCCTGTCACGGAAGGCCAGCTGCCACTGCTGTTTCCTTGAACTTGGAAGGGATCGCTGTCTGTGACTGGGGATGTTGGCCATGCCACGACCACAACGTGCTCCTTCTGGACCCTGCATTTTTCAGTGTGGACATTTCAGAAGGTACGGCCAAGGCAAAGGGGTGCCACAGCAGCTCGCTGTTACTCACAGCAAGCCACGCTGCAGCCACTGTTTGTCACACCATTATCCGTATTTATACATGCAACTGAAAAAAAAAAAAAAGATTTTTTTTCCCCATTCTTGACTCAGAGGCAGCTTTGTGATTTGGAGAAAAATCTCTGTAGGTGTCTGAGTTTTCTGGGGGAGAGAGAGGAAGAAAATAGTGGAGTCGTTCTGCTGGGTTTCTTAAAAATGATCTGATATTATTAAATGTTACCAGTACCTGGACATTTGTGGGTGGCCATGCTTTATAAAACAAAACAGATGTATTAACAATGGGAATGGGAATGGACAAGATTAATTTACCAGGACAGCTGATAAAACTTGCAAATACTAGGTTTTGGCAATGGAAAGCCCTTGCTTGTGAAAGACTTCGAGGAGAGGCACCACGCTTCTCTCTGGATCCATCCCACCTTGCAAACTGGGATTTTGGGATTCAGCGGATGTTGGCCTCTGCTCACCCTGGAACTAATGGTAAAACTGCCCTTTGCACTGAACGGGGAGAATCAGCCCAAGGAGCACAGCCCAAAATTACAGCTCTTGGCTTAAAGTTAAATAATAAACCAATGCTCCTTACTAAAAACTAAACTAACAGCCACCACAGGGGCAGAAGATGTTCTCAAATTTGATCAGGAGGTCACAGACACTAGGAAGATGCTACTTCCACATTTTCCTTCAAGAAACACAAGGTCAGAAATTAACAGCTGAGAAGCAGCAAAGAGCACATCTCAGTTTGTGCCATCCCTCTCCTGTGCTCGCATATTCCTCAAACCTGATTCCGAAAAGACCTTGCTCCATGCAAATACAATCCATTATGTCAGCGCAATTAAACTTAACGGGATCATAAAGTCAGCGAGCATCTGGAACTATTGATAAGGTTTCGGTTTATGGACACTTTGGTAGGGGAATTGCCGCTTCCTTTTACATAATGATGCAGCTATTATGGATTTTGGGGGGTTGGGCTCGGGGGCTTTTTTTCTCTGCTCTCGATTTAACAGTTTGCTGTACCTTCATTCAAACACGTATGGGAGATCAGTGGTACTGAATTCCTTCCAGTTTGAATTTGGAAATATGTGGTGTGTGCTTATACATATATATATATATATATATATGCACATATATATGTGCATTTAAGAAAGCTTCTGTGTGTGTGTGTGTGTATATATATAAAGAAGCTTTCTCATCAGTTCAACAGCTTGTCTTATCTCAGTGCCTTGGATTTAAGAGACAGCTCACTTTGGCCATATGTTTCGGTTTTTCCTCTCACTCCCCCGCTGTCTTTCCACACATACCATGACCGTGGACAACCTCTCCTTAAGTGGGCAAACAAATGGTTTAGCTCAGATTTGCACAGTGTCTGCTGACTTGTGTGGGCTCTAGCATCCAACTCAGCTTCATCATTTCAGGCAAGCGCATTTCTGACAGACACCACGGTAATTAGAGCATCTCGATTTTATTAGATTGATGACAGATTAAAGGCCAAGATCACAACTAGCAGAAATCGGTGTTGCTGCCCGGAAATCCACAGTGCTATGCTGGTCTATGCAAGCTGCGAACATGACCCCAAGTCTTTTACATTGTATTGTGTCCCCCTTACATAACGAGATTTTTAAAATTAAATGTTTTCAAGCCTGTGTGTGTGGTCCATAATCTAATTGACCAGACATTCTTGCATCCAGTTTCCACTTTCAATTGTCTGCCCCACCAAATGGTTTGAATTCACAAAAGAGCACATAACTGAATTTCAGCTTTTTGTCCCTGTACAGTAAAAAAAAATATATATATTATATATTATATATATATCATTGCATCTTTTGGGACCTCTGTATGTACCAACGGCCCTGGACTGTCTCTCCCTCGTATCCTCACATACATCTGAAACTGTTCCACATGAGTCTCCTTTATACTTTAGATTCCAACTGTATGGGCTATCCAGAGTTCAAGTTGGTGCCTATTTCTAATAATAATTAAAAAAAAAAAAAAAAGGCAAAACCAAAAACACAGAACTTGCAGATTCAGATCCAAGATCCATTAGCAGAACCCTTGTTTCAGGAGCATCCTGCTATAGGCACCAAATTCTCAAGGACCAAAAGCCCAAGCATGGGGATCCTCAAATCAGCAAGATCTCGGTAGACCGATGGCATGCGTAATGCTGGGGAAGATCCTTAATGAAAGGGAGCCTCATCTATAAAGCTGATCTATATGAGGTCTTGCGGCCCCTCACCTTGTCTTTCTTAGCCCTTCTCCAGCCGGTAACAGGACCCACCACGCAAACCTCACTCCCTTTACAGCTGGAAGCAAGATTCCCGCTACCGCTGCGCCAGAGTCCTGGGAGAGCCCCTGGCCTGTCCCCATGGGAACGGGTGACCTGGATGCGCAGGGACGAGTACCGAGGAGGCCTTTTACACCAGGTGGGTCCGTGCCCGTTATTATAACCATCGCCATTAGCAAATGTAATCAAGCACTCGTCTGACCTCGTACCAGAGGTGAGCTGCATTTGTTTTGACCAGGCAAAGAAAAGAGGATAAAAATCCATTAAAACAATCCCACTATAAGAGGCAATCGAGACTATCCCATTTATTTCAAGTATACATTATATCACAAAACATTTCAAGGGCTTTCTGATGCTTGGTCTATTTTTAAAGACTTGCAGTTAGTCAGAGATGAACCTCCAAACACTCAGCAGCTTGGTATGAATAAATACGCTTTCCCAAGCCTGTGACCTGACATAAAACAGGCTGCAGCGATTCGTGCCAGCTGAGGAGGTTAAGCTAGGAGACAGGCCTCTCTTGTGATGCACGAGGGTTTTTTGCTGTTACAACTCAAGTTTAGAACAAGCCAAAAGAAAGAATCCTTTCCGCAAGAAGACACCACTGCTATAATCTAGCCTGATCTCTCCAGCCAAGCAAAGAGCGCTTCACCCAGCACGCCCTCTACCACGTCTGTAACTCCAAACTTTAACAATTCTGTACCTTTTAAGATGATGTTTAATGCATTTTGATGCCTCCAATACGGGAACAGTCCAACTCATCCCTTCAAAAGTTTGCCAGGACCTATTTTGCATGTAGTAAAGCAACAAAACAAAGCCAAGATACTTCATCGGTTCAAGAGACAAGCAAGAGGAGTCTTTCTTTGTTCTTTAAACCTTTAGCTGGTGCTGTGCAAGTTCCTTATTTACAAGACCGAGGTACTTCCCCAGTAAGGGGTGCTGTGTCGAGGGGTCACCGCCACCAGCTAGGAGCATCAGCGCAGAGCTCCTTATGCAAACAACCACACGCGCAGATTACAGAAATCTGTACTGACAAATTGGTCACGCAACAAACAAACAAATTAAACCCAAGCGATGAACACACATTACAAATTAACTGATGGATTATCTCCCAAGTGCTCATTGCCTGGAACAACTCAGGAAATTCGGTAGCGGGTGGCTTGAGCCAAAGGGTAGCAATTGGCAGGGATATCTGTGGTGAGTGGACACCACCCAGCAGCACCACAGCTGAAGACCCTCCTCCTCCTCCTCCTCCTCCTCCTCCCTCCAAAAGCATTTCTGCAGCCCCTGCAAAGGAACAGAGACCTGAGCCAGCGCTCACCTGACACCAGTGGAGCAGCTCACACGCAAGTGCCCCATCTCCGTCATACCCGCAGAACGCAGCCGTCCTCTCTGAAAACCCGAAAACACTTACCAGAAGTGAATTAAGACAATTCACACCTGCACGACTTGTACCTGGAACGTATCACGGCTCTAAAGGCAACTTCTTCCCCTCCGTTCTCCATACGAAGCTGCTTGTAAGCACATCAAAAAATACCGAGTGCTAAAATGGCAGCTGTATACATTCCAAAACAAGTTGCTACAAGCTCTCCATAGGTATTCTGTTTTCCAGCAATATTCTCTTGCCCCATAAAAGACAGGTTTTGCATACCAAAAAGACACCTGTCCGCACTAAAAATTAACTACCTGTAAAATCAGTTTTTCTTTCTTTCTTTTAAATTAAGTACATTTTTGGCAGCAGCAGGACTTGACTTTTCTTTTGGCCACACTTCTGTAACTTGCAAATGCTTTAACCGAGCAGGGTCATCGCTAGTTTAACGTTTTCATCTGGGTTTACACATAAATAGCACAAAGTTCATAGGAAATCCTAAACATAGCAAAGGAATTATGAAAGTTTGGCAACTAGCAAGTCTACCAAGTAACTTTTTGGTTTTTTAATATTCTGTATAATAAAAAGTACAGCTTTATGATCATTTAAATCATTATCATGTGTGCTGAACCTTACGAATCCTAGCTGAGCTGTACGCTCCAGTGCCTTATTTTTTTTCCAGCTGGAAGATGGACAGAGCTGTTTGCTGTTTGATCTGGCCACATCTGATATCACAAAGGAGAAAATAAAAGGTGAGTATCAACCACTTGGCCCAGTGCATGGGAAAGAAGAAGTTTCCCCCGAAATATTTTGCTTTTATTGACTTTGAAGCTGAAAGAACTGACTTCCACTGCTTTTTCTTTTCCTAATTTGGATGACAAAATCAAGACGTTATCCTGGTCATTTTCTAAAGATCTGCACACAGGTAGGCTTCACCTGCAAATTAGGGCCTAAGCACTGATAACACCCTGCGGGGTTCTGAGCAACGACTGAGCTTTGCAGTTTGGATGCTATTAAAAAAACGCCACACTTGCTCATTTTCATTACATTTTTTTTCTTGGATTTTCAATGCCAGTCAAATCTGGCAAACTTTCCAGCGTTCTGGTGAGCAGCAACTTCACGTGCTTAGCAAGGCTGAGAACACATTCAGACAACTGGGGGGATTTTTGTCTTTTTAACTTCGTCATCACAGTCATGACCCGATGCAGTATCACTTTTGCTTAACATTTTCCAAATAAACCACAGGAAATTGTATGCTATTTAGGAAAGTCAGTTGAGGTGATGATTAGCTACTGAAGCTATTGTAAAATTAAAAAGCACACAGGCATGATTTAAATGTGAAGTTCCATTTTGGTACTAAACCACTCAGCTTTCATTTGACAATACAATACTCAGAGACACAAATTAGCCTTTATCTATAATTATATGCATGCATTTACCAAAAAATAAATATTTTGAAAGATATTTCCTGACAAAACAATCCTGAGACAAAACAATGAAGCATTCATTTCAGCCTCTGCCTAGCTTAAAGTAGGTAGAAATGGTATTTTGAGATACGGTTCTCAGGCAAATCGCACACAGCACAGCTGCTTCAGAATTTGCAGGCTTTAAAAGACTAAAAAAAAAAAAGCGACCTCTCACTTCTTTCATCTCAGGGAAGAGACGAGCATTTGAACTTAATGGCCATGAGAATGATGTGGCCAGAACTTGATGTTACATTGCCTAAGCATCTCTGAGTCCCAATGACTGACAACGTGTACTCGCAGGCATCATCCCCGGCTCTACGTCATTTTATCTCTGACGAGGTCGTCTTTTCTTTGTTTCAGTTATTTTTTTCCTCCCTCCCCCAACCCTTTTTCATGCATTTCCATTGGTTCAGCAAGATTTTGTGTGGTCTCAACACAGACCAGTTTGGGTAAAAGATACACAACAGAACTGTCCTTTTTAATTTTAGCTTCAACACTGAAAGTCCGATCCCCAAAGCCCCACCTAGAACACAATATTTTGCCAAGCGAATGTACGTTCTCTTTTCATTCTATAGGCGGCACCATAAAAGCTGCACTTCAATAATTACACAGTGCTTTTCATCCATCGATCCCAAAGAGCTTGAAAAAAGGAGCATGGCATTAATCTCAACGTACAATGGCAGAAAATAAGGCAGAGAGGGAGGACTTCTCCCCGCTGTTTGTATTTCAGGGGGCATAAGGAACTGTAACGCACCGGGAGCCCTGCAGCAGCAGGTCTCCCACATGGTGACGAACAAGGGAGGCTTTTTTTTACCCCTCCCTCGTGGCAGCTGGGCCGTTCCCGCAGACGAGCAGCTGCTGCAGGCACCCCGTGCACCCATCGCGGTCACAGCCGGGCTGTGCGAGGATGCCCCCGTGCAGGGGACACGGCTGCCTTGTGTTCCCCACATCCGTGTGCACTGGAAACTCACCGCTGGAGGACGGACCGACGGGAGCTGGGCAAAAACCTTCCCTGAGCGTAGCACTGCCCTTCTTCCTTTTCACTCCTGTCTTTTAGGACGATAACAGATCAGCAATTAAAGCAGCCAAGCAGTGGCTGTGCCGTAGGTACGGTCTATTCGTAGTTTGCCACGGTCATTGTTATCCTGGGTCAGCCGCAGCACGCCGAAAAAGTTCGACCGATAAATTTAATATCGGGTCGCATTTAAGCCGCTGACAGCCTATTAAGGCGATCGTGCTGTAGGATGCTGGCACTTAATTACTGAGATGGTATCGGACCGCACAGTCAGCGTAGCGTGGTACGTATTGGTTTGCAAGCAGAGCCCCCAAAACTGTTTTTAATACTACTTTAAGCTAGAGAAGCTTTGAATATGAGAGCTGTTTAGTCCTAGTGCTGCACAGAGTTGGGGCAGTCAGTCGCAGAGCCCAACGGAGCAGCCACACCAGCTCTCACCATGTGTCTCCAGAAAGAAGGATTATTCCTTGCTGTTGCCTCCTGTAATGTTCTGAAATTTATCTTTTTTTTCCCCTCTTTTTTTGAAGTATAGCAGACACTCAACAAAACAGCTTTTGGAGAGGGCAAAAGTAATTCTCAGGACTGAGATAACAAACTGGGGAAGGATACACAAAGGATCAATCATTGCACCCAGCCAAAACACTCTCTTATTAACAGAGCTTGTGGTACCTTAGCGAGGATGGGTGATTTTCTTATCCCTTGTGTTTTTTAGAGATGGATAAACGGATAAACCTGCAGCACGCAGAGGTGCAGGTGGCCACCAGCAAAGCCAGGAACCTCAGGGTGAACAGACATCCCGGGGATGTTCCCCAGCAGACACCAGCCCATGGCAGCCCATCGCACGGCTCTGGTCGGTCCAGCAGCTCCCCCAGCACGCTGCCAACAAGCACTGCCCCTAGTCTGGGAGCATAAAAATGGGGCTTGGGAAACTGAACTAGTACAAATCACACAAACCACAACTGGCAGCCTCTGAGCATCTCTGTTTCTTATTGCCTAGATACATCAGAATAAAACCGAACTTAGTCAAACGGGGAGGAGGCATGAGCCCAGGGAGAAAAAACAGGCTTCGACCCAAACATGCTTTCTATTTCAGCAAGAAGGGCAGACCACGGCTTACTGGAATACACCAGGCTCTGTGTAGGAGGAGGTTCAAGTACCAAGGGGATGGTCAGCAATATAAAATAACTAGGCTATAAAAATTAATAGTGTCAAGACTCATTTGAATGCATATTTGCAAAATGCATTTAAAATAAGTAACTCCTGAGGGAAAGCTATCAAAAAATAATGTAATTAGATACGAGGTCAGGAAAGACATCAAAGGAGTTTAAGATTTCTTCCACTCCACCCAAGAATATCCAAGGAGTAGAGTTTCAAAGCCCAAGGCACAAGTGCAATTGTTTGTTCAGGTGGCGGTCACACCGCCGTTACTTCTGCGGCTCTAACAGTAGTGCAAAGCTCCAGCAGCACCAGCGAGGGCAGCTGCCTAGCGGCATATGGCGAATAGAAATATTTATTTGCTTTTAAAACACTCTTCTCGGGTTATAGACAGATGACCAAACAGGTTACAGACAGAAGACTGAAAGAAATCAAGTTACCCCTGGCCACGTGACAGCATTAGCATCCCCGTGCAGAAGCAGAGTGTGAGCTTTTTACAAAACAGAAATTTAACACTAGAAACTAACATATTTCATCTTATATTTGCTCAGGGCAAGGAACACATTCGTGGCTAGTTACAGCAGCTGAGCTGATGAGCAAAAGCTCATTAGGCCATGCCAGACCAATCGATTTTGCCATGCAAAGATACCCGTATTTTATGCCACCATTTGTTCTGGTGCAATCATTCTGTATCAGAAGTGTTGTTGTTTGGAGCAGCGGAGAAGTCAGAAAAAGCAAATTTATTAAGCACTATGAATATGGAGAGAAACAGAGTAAATTTGATACACTGGTAAAAGGAGAAAAGGGATCAGAGAACAGTTACCATAAAACCTCATTATGAAAGCACCCATGAGAGCCATCGGTTTGCACTATTACTATATAAAGCCTTTTTGTTATAATGG